>NC_135394.1:1157500-1907500 GCF_051989625.1 Stigmatopora argus
AATCCCTCTGCTATGGCCTCTTTTTACAGGTGACTTTTGTTCTCTGTCCAACTTATCTAAGCAGTTGCAAATTTCTTGTCAATACCGATGACCGATTATTTCTTTTCCCTCCCAGCCTTCAGCAGTTTTACATCCTCAGTTACTCCGAACATGCAGGAATGTCCACATTGAGTAGTCAAAAGATGTTTCTCCCCCACACGAAATTAAATAATAAACAAGTTCACACACTCTCACGCTCATTGTACTGCAAGACATACACAAGCATTGTCCTATTGGCACACTCGTATTAACAAGTAAATAGACACTCCTAGGGATGTTTTCAAAAAGCTTGCAAATTCCATTACTCTATTTAACTCTCAGCAAAAAAAACCATTTGGGTTAATTTAGTAAACACAGAGTCATAGCTGCTGCAACAGAGGCTTGGCTGAAGGGGTGTGTGTGTGTACTGGCAGGCACGTGTGTATGAGAAAGAAACGCTGACTGTGTGAAGCAGAGAGTCTTTGCTGCAGAGGCACCAGCAGTCTTAAAGCCAGCCACTCTCGCTCCAGAGATAGCGCTTCTTTCTCATTTGCTCGGGCCCTATTTTAATAATAGCTGTGCATAAGTAATTTCTAAAAGGCCAAGCAGGCACATGGGCACGGGTGGGGGGGAAATTAAACTCATTTTATCTGTGAGCAGGTGGATTTCTATTTATCATTAACATGCATAGAATTTGCACAATGTTATTTCTTGCTGCTCCTACTGATGGAACGTCATCCAAATAATGTTGGAGGAGGGTCTGCCTTCTTTCCCGTTTGCTTATGCAGGAGTGAAATTCATAGATAAAAGTAGTAGGGTTTTTTTTGCATTGCAATTTTCTGCAAATGAAAACTAATTCTAGGAAGCTTCTTATTACAGCGGAGGCTCATTTTCTTTGCATTAAAAGGGAACAGCGGCGACGAGAGGATTTCTGCTAGATTTCACGGCGATATGCCAACATTTGCTCTTATAGCATTAGGAACACCCTTTTTTTTTCTTCCGAGGCCGCTTCCCAATTTAACTAGTATTAAATGTCTAGAGTTATTACTGGCCCAGTGATGAAGCTGGAATAAATTTAAACTTCCTATTTTAAATCATATGAAAAACATTGTAATATAAAATGTGATTTTAACGCAATGTTGTTTGTGTTACTGTTTGTGTATGTGTGTATATATATATATATATATATATATATATATATATATATATACATATACACATACATTTACATATACATAGACACATACACATACATACATATACACACACATACATATACATATATATATATATACATATGTATACATATACATATATACATATATATATATATATATACATATATACATATATACATATATATACATTTATACATAACTACATATACATTTCTACATTTATACATAACTATATACAGACGCTCCCCTACTTACGAACATTCAACTTACGAACAACGGTATATACGAACATGTCTGCAAATTGCGTTTAAGTTCAAAAATGTTCGCAAGTCCAATTTTGTATTTCGCGCCTTTTTCGGAGTAGTACTTCTTTCCGCCGCTAATACCGACGCCTGGCGCTGTGAGAGCTCAGCTCACCCAGCATCTACCTTCTTCTTCGTTGCAATGCGGAAGTGCGTGAATGTATCTCCAGTGTGCAAAGAACCTTTTTCATTTGTATCATTAAATATCTCATGCATCCAATATTGAATATGGTTGGTAAAAAGCTAAAGGCTTCTATTGAGGGAGTTGCAAGGAAGAGGCAAGCCATTTCATTTGAAACGAGTGGCAATAATAACGAAGCTTGATGCGCGTGAGAGTGGTGAGCGTTGCACATTCAGTACCATTTATAAACAGAAAGATGGAGCAGCAGGACCCAAATATTGAACGTTGCACAAAGTTTGCAAATCAATTGAATGATGCCATACAGTGCTACCGCATCATTTATGATGAAAAAAAGAAGAAAACTGTGCAATCGTCATTAGGTCGCTTCTTTTGGCCAGTTTCTAATACATAAATCTCTCTCTCTCTCTCTACAGTACTGTACATATTATCTCCATTTTATTAAATGTTTTTTTTTCAGTACAAACCAATGCGTGTTACTTATACAAGCCTTAAACATACAAATGCACTTATATAAACCTTCAATATACTTATATCGGCCTTAAACATAAATTATAATACAAAATATAGCACTGAATCAACTTACAAACAAAATCAACTTATGAACAATCGCTCGGAACCAATTGCGTTCGTAAGTAGGGGAGCGTCTGTATACATTTCTACATTTATACATAAATACATATACATTTATACATAAATACATATACATTTATACATAAATACATATACATATATAAATACATATACATTTATAAATACAAATACATTTATACCTTTATACCTTTATAGAGTTATACATATATACTAAGACTAAACCTCTTTTAACTTTACATTTCCACATGTCTGGGTTTTTTCTGTGCACATTGACTGTGATTTTGCCATGTCTAAAAGAAATTTTCGAGTTGTGCTGTAATTAACGCAATGTCACAGAGATGGGAACACACTGTGGTTGCAACTCCCACAGCTAAACATGTTTTGTTTTTTCACTTGCTGGATTTAGCACCTTGTTTATTGGCCTTTTCCATTGGCATATTCAAACAGCCATCTGATTGTATAGTGGTTCACCTGCCTAAATGGTGCGGGCAGGGGTGGGATCGATTCCAGATCGGTGGTGCTAAGATTGTGAGTACGAATGATCGCCTGTCTCTCTGTGTGCCCTATGGTTGACTGGCGACCATTCTATGGGTGTTGTCAGCCTTTTGTCCAAAGCCAACTGGGATAGGCTCCAGTAACCCCTGTAATCCTTGCAAGGATGCATGGTACGGATGATGAAAGAATGTACAATCATCCAGTGGCAGGCGGCCCGGCGTCTGAATGGTTAACGCGTTAGCCTCATAGTTCTGGGCTCTTGGGTTAGAATCCAGGTCGGTCCTTCTGTGTAGTGATTGCATGTGTGGGTTTTCTTCGGGTACTCTGGTTTCCTCCCACATTCCAAAAACATGCATTATAGGTGGGTTGGACACTCAAAATTGCCCCTTGGTTTGAGTGTAAGTGTGAATGGTTGTCCGTCTCCTCGTGGCCTGCAATCGGCTGGCCACCGATTCAGTGTCCCCCACCTTCAGCTGGAATAGGCTCAAGCCCCCCCGTGACCCTTCTGAGGATAAGCGGTTCAGAAAATGAATGAACCATCCAGTGGCCTCAAATTTTTCATGCATTCACACTTTTTCCAGTGGAAATGGTCAGCGCTCCGGTTTTCACAGCCTTTTGGTTTGACCAGTCATGTAATTTTGTGCTTGCTATTTCAGATCTTGGTATCAGATAGCAATTTTGGTAAATGATGCTATTTTTGACATTGGGCACTTAATTTAGCAAACTCCAATTGGCATCCTGTTAAATCAGGGCCACTGTGCTAAACTTGAGAGGTAATTACCATTGGGGCTTTCTCGATTTTAACCTCCGTGACCCATCTCCTTTTCATGCTTAATGGTGCTATTAAATGGTAACCATGTCAAAACAGTAAAATGACTCCAAAAGATTTTCCACGCAAATCTGACTTTTTCTTTACATATTTATTCCAACCAAAGCAATCCATCAGTGGATGCCCACTTTTTTTTCTTTTTTAGCAATTCTGTTTGTGACATTGAAAATAGAATTGATGAAAATATCTAGCTTTCTAGTACTTGTTGAAAGAATGACAGAACGGTAGCAAGAGAATAGAAAAGCCTATGAATAACATACTGGTCGATGGGAAAAATCTGCAGCTCATTCTGGCTGTGACATCTTTCGTTTGGAAATTTATTTTTAGCCGGACGGGGCATGGCATCTGAGAAAAGAAGATTAAATCAGGATTTAACTTCATTATTTAGCCTTTTCTGCCACTTTTTGGTGTATTAGTTTCCAAATGTGGTCTGCTGTCATTTTAAAGTCACATGCTGTATTATTTGTAAGCAGCACCCCTGGAATACCTGACCAAAACTATAATGGTATGTAATTAACTTTATTAAATCATACCACATTGGTTAATTTGACTCCAAATCAAATGATAGTTTGATTTAAAAATAGCCACACTTTTCAATGTAGTTCATTCTCATCCTGGCTTCTAACCTTTGCATACCGTGTTGTGGTACAACGGCACACGTCAAAAGAGGATCATGAAAGATATGTCTCCAGGCTGGATTATGACCAGTTATACACGGCAGTGTTTACGTTGCGGCGTGAGGCTATCATGTGTGTCTCTTCCTCGCCAAACAACAGCATGGCGGCTCATGGAAGCTCCCATCTCTGACAGGCAGCCAAGCAGACAGGCAGTCAGCTATTGTTTTGTAATGTGTTTCACTCTGCCAGCGCTGATCCTTGCTAAGGTACTTACCACGCCATTGTTGTCTAAGTATGCTATTTTCTGGCTGGGCACCTCCGCTATAGAATAGGCTGCCCCCCCGAACCCCCACCCCCCAAAAGAGAGGTTTGTTACAGTGAGTGTCATGCTAATCCTACTGTGTGATATGTATATGTGTCAACACAGAAAAAGAGAGGGGAGTCTGAGCCCAAGCAATAAAGGTGGTGAATGGCAGAAAGACAGATATACTATTCACCCGTTGCTGTCTTCCCTGACACCAAATTACTATTTGTCAGAATAGGACAAGTGCTATAATAAGGACAAATTGAACATGTAGTTTAACGATATACATAAGAAGGCAGAGACACTTGATTTTACATTATGCCCTCATTTTTTATTACACTGGGGAACAGAATATTTGTTGTTTTAGGTCTGAGAGCTGGTTTTAATCAAGTTTTTAATCTGATCAGATTAGGATGTGACTCCCAGTTTCTTAAAAAAAATATGGCATTTTTTAAAAAACATAGTTAGGTAGTGGAGGGGAAAAAAACTTGATGTGAGAGAGCGAGGCAAAACTGAGATCAGTTTATGATTCTGCACCCACAAATGTGTTGTAAACAGATGTAGGACCAAAAGCTCCACGCCACCTCTTGTTGTCCACTGTTATATTAAAATACTATTGGTGAGTGGCCCCGATTTATCCAACAGGCTTTATGCTGCAGTTTCATAAATGTACAGTAATACCTTGAGATACTGGCACGTTTTGTTGGAATTTTGGTGGAGGTGTGTATGTGTGTGCTTGTCTTCCTGATTTCCCCTCCTCTGAGTGTTTGGTCGCGTCTGGCGTGGGAGTATTGCTACCATTAACTTGTGTGTCCCGTCCAGTAAGTCATGTTTTTTGGCTTTTGTCGGTGTGCGTTTTTCACCTGTTTATTTTGTCACTTTGATATAGAGCTTTTGTCATTACAAAATTTCGCAGCCTTTTTTCCCTGCATCCTGGGTTCAACTTCGCCGTTCAGTCGGCCCTAAAACATGACAGATACGACCTTAATGCGAGGTCGTATGTCAATTTACTTGTATCTCAAATAAACTTTTCCCATATAAAATAACTAAAAAAATACATAAAAATAGGATATTACAATGGAAACACGTTTTAATTGTTGTAATTCACCACATACGCTCACAAAGTAACTAATACCTATCTAGTGGTTATGATCTGCGATAGAATGTGACATTATTGTATACAGTATTGCACGGAGTTCTTACCTTTGAGACAGATGGTGGCGGTTAACAGCGGAGTAGAGAGACTTGACACGTTCGGTTCACTACACTTTTGTGACACTACGTAACATAACATAATCTTTAACTTAAATGAACTTTGCTTACTATACACAAACTTAAAAATGGAGGTAACCTTGTTGTACTATAACCGAGGCAAATGTGTTAATATATTCTGCTTGGCTTTCGAGTCGGAACTAGCTTACTGGCTTCACAAGCGAGTGTATCCCCAGTTTCGGCTAGCATCAAAGTATCCCCTTTCTCAGCTTCTTGCTTTTCTTTCAAGTCCTCGTATGTTCCGCTAACTGTTTCTTCTTTACCCATATTAAGAGAAGCGACTCCCTCTTGTCATAAATATCATTGTGCGGCTTGAAAAGGACAACCTAGCGGCCGCATTGTGTGCTTGTATGGTAGATTTGTCTCGTATCTCATGGCAAAAATGTAGTGTCGTATGTTGGGACACTCGTATGTCAAAGTAGTACTGTACAACGATACCTCTACTTAAGAATGTCTCGACAAAATATTCAGGCTACGAAATGCTTCGATGGCAAAATTTTGTCTCTAGATACGAAAAAAATGTACGTTACAAAACGCAAAATCTGAAAAATTTGATTCTTGTACCATCCTATATTTAATTTTGAAATTGTCAAGATAGAGTTCTTCGCCTATTGGCTATTAGTGGGGTAGCGGCCAACGGCCCAGTAGTAGCCCGACTAAAAAAACCCTTTCTGGGGACTTTTCATCTATTCCCAGGACCATGGTGAACCGCTCTGGCCGGCGGTGAGTTTTTGATTCGTGTGCCTTCGTCCTTCTTGTTCTATTGAATTGGATACTTTTTGTTTTCCTCAGTTAACTAGCATTAATAAGGGAAAATATGATCAAATAAAACTTGGTCACTGAAGTTTTACTCACTAAAAATAAGTAATAGTGAAATTACCAAAATCTGCATACCGTATTTATTCGAGTATACCAAAAAACTGAAGCAGAGTTTGGGTGCAAGGGTATACATGGATCTCCTGCCCTCCAAAAAATGTATACCAATTTTTAGTCACAAATTATGGGTGCGCATTATACACGTGTGTGTATGGGTTATACTCAAATAAATACGGTAAATAATATATTATTTAAAAGTACCGTGATGGGCTTGCCACCAATTCAGGGTTTCTTTTGCATGGTGTCCATAACTAGCTGAGATGATCTGAGGGTGTTGCACGGCAGCTGAGTGGTTAGCGCTTCAGCCTCACAGCTCTGGGGTCCTGGGTTCAAATCCAGGTCGGTCCACCTGTGCGGAGTTTGCATGTTCTCCCCGGGCCTTCCTCCGGGTACTCTGGTTTCCTCCCACATTCCAAAAACATATATGGTAGGCGATTGGACACTCTAAATTGCCCCTAAGTATGGGTGTGTGTGCATGGTTGTCTGTCTCCTTGTGCCTTGTGATCAACTGCCCACCGATTCAGGGTGTCCCCCGCCTCTGGCCCGGAGTCAGCTGGGATAGGCTTCAGCACCCCCTGCACCCTAATGAGGATAAATGGTTCAGAAAATGAATGAATGAATAGCTGAGGCTACAGCACCCCCCGCGGTTACCGTTGTGAGGATTATCGGTTTGGAAAATGAATGAATTTCAAAATACTACGTTCAGTACTAAATATTTAAATATACATATAATAAATACTATATTTAATCACACTGTATAGAATTGTGGCTTGAAGTAAATAGATAATAAAAACATGATTGTAATAACATTATGAAATAATTTGGAACCCAACTTTTATGTCTGCAGAATGTCAGTTGGGGCTGCAAGATCACTTATTTTTCAAGTGCTGTGTGTATACTTCTTTTGCAGATGCTGAAGGTGGAACAGAAACTCTGTAGGAGCATTAATAAGCCGAATATAGAAACATATTTGAACTCTGGTCCTCCACTAAGTAGATTATAAACATTTATTATGGCATGTCATCATAATATCCTGCACACTGCAAAACTTCAGTGGACTAGTATTTCTCCCCGTGCAGGAGAAGATCATAGTTAATTCAGCAGCGGTATATGGTAATGTAGAGGTCCCTATCAGTCTCAGCATCACACATACTAACAAGCTTAGGATAAGCCTAGCCTGGAATGGTTTGAGTTCCTGGAACCAGTGCACTCGCTGCAGCCAAATCTCCCTTCAGCAGAAAACTGGTGGTGTGCTTCCTCTGCTTAAAAAAATTGTGCTAGTTCATGTATATATTTTGCAAGGACAGGAGGTTTTTACCTTGGCAAGAAAAATGTGCTGTATGTAAAAATAAATAAATAAATCATCTTGAGAAAGCTAATCAGCCAGCAGCAATGAAAAGCTTATCATGTGTATTAGGAGATTTACCAAGAGCACTGAGTTAAAGCCTTACAACATTGTCGACTCATTTAAAGATGCCGAAATCTCAACTTTGTGCACTGTTAACAAATGCACACGAGTAAAGATGGTGTACTCTGCACTTCTCCCTTTCTGTAACTCGCAGTGTATCTGCCATAAGCATGTTATGCCCTGGGGCTCATCAGCACTATGTGATCTCGAGTTGGGCTGCCTCTGAGAGACAACATGCTAAATCCTGTTTGTGTGACTTGGCTGTTCTCAGCTGTAATACTAATCTAACCAACCTCAAAACCTCACACGATAATCTGAGAAGAGAACCGGGAAAGTAGAGAACATATGAGTGTTTTAATTTGTATTTATTTTTACCCTTTCAAAATAAAGACTGTTTCTAATATTTTTGCTTCATGGATCATGGACAGGTGGTGAGCCCATTTGTTTCACACGCTTGAGGGTGTTTCAAATCAGAATCTCTGGCCTGTTGTGTAGAGTTTTAATGTTTTCTACATCACTGTAAAAAAGTGTAAAATGTATGGTGAAATACTGTAGAAACTTTACTGGAAATAAACATCAACCCTAGAAAGAACGACAATATACCTGTTTACAGAAAATGACTGTAAAAAGATGTGTAAGGAACGACGGAGACATCAGTAAGTTCCCAACAGAAGTTTGAACCTGCACTGTCACTGTGGTGGTCGAACGTGCTGACTACTGAGCCAAAAGCCCAGTCTAGCTTCGGCAGCTAGCACTCTTTTAATTTCTCGGAGAGCAAAGTTTTCTTAAACTTCTACAGATGCACCAAGTACTCAAACTGGTTTCCAGTTGCTCTGCGTATGTTCGATTCCCACTTGTGCCTGTCGGTCTCGGTACACGGTCGATTGGTCGCCGGTCTTTTGGTCGCCCGGAAGGTAAGTGATAATTACCATTTAAATCGTTGCTGAAATTCCCTAAATATAAACTGCGAATTATTATTTAGTCATACTTAATGTCCTTGTAATTATTAGGCTAAAGAAAAGCTCCAAATTTCCAGGACTTTTATTGTTTTTTGATGGAGAACTTGTTGTGACCCTGACTGACGTAGCTTCTTAAAGGGACAACGCATGTACATACAAACTCTTATACACTCACACTTCGGCTCAGTGAAACTGCTCATGGCCATTGTTGGCTTTTATTGATGCGTAGACCGTGTTGTTTTACCTTGTTTTGTCGCCGGTCTTTTGGTCATCGGTCTTTTGGTCGCCGGTCTTTTGGTCGCCCGTTGTCGCGGTCGGGGCGACAAAAAGACCGCGACCAAAAGACCGGCGACCAAAAGACGGCGACCAATCGACCGCACACGGTCGGTCTCTACATACGCCCGATGACTGACTGGTGAGCAGTTTAGTTTGTAGCCCACTTTTTGCCTGAAGTCAGCTGGGATAGCTCCAGCATCCTGCAACCCTGACAAGGATAAGAGGTATTGAAAATGAATGGATGAAATCTGCCAACCAGAGCGACCAGTATTTTGTCTTAATCTTATTTTTTGTATCTTAATTTTTTGATGACGCAAGCTCTTGTCGTTTTTTTTGCTAGTATTCCATCTTATTTCTACTTTACAAAAACACTAATGGTTGACTGAAGACCTTAACTTACTTTGGGTGAATGAAGATGAGATGGAACTGCTTATTTGATATTAAGTGTGACAATCATTTTTTTTATTTTATTAGGCTAAATCTAACCACTGTAGTATCGACAGATTATCAGATCACTCCACTTCAAGCATGTACTAATTCATTCTGGATTCTTGCTTCAAACCAATCCATCTTATACTTTACTACATGATTACTTTGTCCAAACTCAAATTTGTTTACATTTATTGTGCTGATCTACAGTATAATCTTATTGCATGGGTTATATTTTTGATTATTCTAAAAATGATTTAACAAAAACTATTTAATTACTTCAATTTTTTACAGATGT
This sequence comes from Stigmatopora argus, assembly GCF_051989625.1. NCBI lineage: Eukaryota > Metazoa > Chordata > Actinopteri > Syngnathiformes > Syngnathidae > Stigmatopora > Stigmatopora argus. The sequence continues at coordinate 1,167,495 of NC_135394.1, forward strand.
GGAAGCATTGTGGCATTAGCCAGGAAAATAGATTTTTTACACCTGATAAACAATGATAGAATTAGATGACCAGCAACTAAAACTTTCGGTTTGAACAAACAACTTTTGTATTTGCTTCTTCACATCCATCTGTCTTCCCTTCTTCTCAAAATGTTAATTTATACCATCACAGATTGGGCACTTGTAGCAGGTCTCATAGAAAAATTAATTAATACGTACTCCAAGTGCTATCTAAATTATATGTTTGGAGCTGGTACAGATACAGAGAAAGCGAGCGAGGGAGATGTGAGGATGTTCTGGTCTCATTAAGAGAGCAGGCAGAGTGGAATTAGTCTGAATATAATGACAGGCCACACTATCTCATGTAAAAACAGGCCTGTTTTCCTTTCTCATTCATTGGCACTAGTAATTAGTTTGGGCCCTAAAACTGTCACCCTTTGCTCTCGCAAAGGCAGATGTGATTCGAGGTGCAATTTAATCTTGCTTTAATGAACAACTAATGGACGCATTGCAAATTGCTTTTTCCCCCCTCAACCCTAAGAGTGATTGAACAGAGGCTTGGGAAAAAATCCATTTCCTGCTTTTGAAAAGATCAAGAGTATCTTTGATAATGGTGAGCGCGTCACCGGCAGCTTCATTGCATTGAGCCAAAAAGCTCTTTTACCCAAATCACAATTCATTGGAAAGGAGGCCACAATTAGTGACAAGGCAGTGAGAGCGCTTCAGGGCCTGGGCAAGCAGAAAAGCTCTCGGTGCCGCAGGCACCTTGTTAGAAAGAAGCCCTGGAGGTGTCATACAGGAACAATAAGGTCTGATAAATTACTCTTTGAAAAATGTACTCCTAATTTTCAATTACAGCTATAATACATTCCCGATTGGAGAGTTAAATTGAACATGTGTGGAGAACAAACAAAACTGTAGACTCAATACACTTATGTTATGTGAGTCGAATTAGTATAAATGTGTGTTCATACACGCGCTCTACTGGTGATATCATTACACGGAGAGAAATAAAATATTAATACCATTTGATGTTTTACCATTTGAATTCCTGTTCATAGCTATCCATCAATTTTACTATTACTGTACCCTAACTAGATTAGATTAGATAACTTTATTCATCCCGTATTCTGGAAATTTCACTGTCACAGTAGCAAGAGGGTGAGAATACAGACAAAGGAAAATACATTTTAGACATAAATAAATAGGTAATAAATAAGTAAATAAATAAATAAATAAATAAGCGAGTTGCATTGAAATATATATATATATATATATATATATATATATATATATATATATATATATATATATATACATATATATATATACACACATATATACATATACATATATATATATATATACATACATATACATATATACATTCAGACAAACATAAACACTTGTTTATGTGGTTACAGGCATTCACCCTGGACTGGTCGCCAGCCAGTTAGGCAGCAAGTTGTCTAATTTGACCTATTTTACAGATCGTAAAGAAAACAATACAAAAACAACAACTAAAAAAGACTGTGACGACATGTAGCATCATGCAAAAGTGTATTTGTGCATATCATGAGCGCTAAAACTCTTAAAGCTGTTTCAAATTTGCATCACTAATGGTTGATGTTGTTGGGCAAACTGAATATTACGACCAAAAAATAGTCCTTGAAATGTCATAAACAGGATAGGAAACATGCTGAGTTTTAGACATGTGGAACATGTGTAGTATCTGTTTTTTGTATGAGTGCGAATATTTGAGCATACCCGCGCGCGATGGTGTGTATGTGTGTGTGCAAATGTGTATTTGACTAGAGCAGGGGCAATACAGCAAACCTAATGGGAGTGAGCTTAACTTCACGTAGCCTTGCCACATATCTGATTACTTGGACCAGTAATTTTCTCTCCTCAATAAGTAAGAAATTGGATAGGATGAATGAAATTTGGCTGTCATATTGCAATGATGGTGAAGCAGGGAGATTATGTGTTTCACATAATCGTTCATCATTTTTCAACCAGTGTTCAGGCTTAGCATAATGGAATTTGTAAACTGGTTTAAATCTGAACGTGAGGACCGACTATCAGCCAGGCTGTGAGGGTCTGGAGTAATGTCTTCAGACCAAGTGGAATATTTCCCCCCCAGAATGACACACACACACACACACACACACACACACACACACACACACACACACACACACACAAAATATGCTTTATTCAAAGCCAGTTATCCACTCTAGCTCTTCCAAATGCGAACAACACAAAATGAGGCTCAAAAAATAGTATGTATATGTTTTCACACTCAGTATTACACGTAGTTCAACCTTTTTGATTCATTGATTGAAGACAAATCAATTGAAAATAAAATAAAAACATTATATAATACATCCAAAATTACATCTCAGTTCATAATCGCTAATTAGGGATATATATATATATATATATATATATATATATATATATATATATATATATATATATATAGTGCGGCAAATAAGCATTTAATCAACCACCAATTGTGCATGTTCTCCTACTTGAAAAGATTAGAGAGGCCTGTAAATCTCAAAATGGGTAAACCTCAACCATGAGAGACAGAATGTGGAAGAAAAAAACAGAAAATGACATTGTTTGATTTTTAAAGAATTTATTTCCAAATTAGAGTGGAGAATAAGTATTTGGTCACCAAACCATGATGTTTCCACCCCCATGCTTTACAGTGGGTATGGTGTTCTTCGGATGCAATTCAGTATTCTTTCTCCTCCAAACAAGGGAACCTGTTTCTACCAAAAAGTTCTATTTTGGTTTCATCTGACCATAGCACATTCTCCCAGTCCACTTCTGGATCATCCAAATGCTCTTTAGCGAACTGCAGATGGGCCTGGATGTGTACTGGCTTCAGCAGGCGGACACGTTTGGCAGTGCAGGATTTGAGTCCCTGGTGGCGTATTGTGTTACTGATAGTAGGCTTTGTTACTGTGGTCCCAGCTCTCCATAGGTCATTGTATGTCTTCCATTTTCTAATAATTTGATTTGAAGTCATAACATCATAATATTGCCCTCCTTTAGAATTTTAAAAAAGATGACCTTTAACCTTTACATTTAATCCAACAAATTAAATTTTTTAACATGTCTTTTGTAAGCAAGTTTGTTGAAGTCTGCTTTGAAAATCTAGTTTCACATACTGGGAAATATTGTTTTCTATATTCAGGCATTGTGTATTCTACAAACTCTGCATTGACTGGGAATCAGACCCAGGTCTCTCGCATGGCAAGCGAGAATTCTACCACTGAACTATCAATGCTTCATATTTACAAAAGCCATGTTAAAACATTTAATTTGTTGCATAAAATGTAAAGGTTAAAGGTCACCTTTTTTAAAGTTCTAAACTATGAGGCAATATTACCACGTTATAATAATAATAATAATAATAATAATAATAATCGGACATAGGCATATAAAGGTTAAAGGTCAGCTTTTTTAAAATTCTCAAGAAGGCAATCTTGTTTATGACTTCAAATCATTTGTATAAATCGAAAGCTATCAATGTAGGAAGGTTGCTTTGAAAATCTAGCTTGACAAACTTCGGGAAATATTGTTTCCTATATTCAAGCATTGCTAAATGGTATTCTGGCAGTGTGTATTCAACATACCCTGCATTGACTGGAAATCGGACCCAGGCCTCTCGCATGGCAAGCGAGAATTCTACCACTGAACTATCAATGCTTCATATTTACAAAAGACATGTTAAAACATTTCATTTGTTGCATTAAATGTAAATGTTAAATGTGACCTTTTTTAAAATTCACAAGAAGGCAATATTATCATGTTATAACTGCAAATAAATTAGAAACCACCAAAGTTGGAAGTTTGCTTTGAAAATCTAGTTTCACAAACTTTGGGAAATATTGTTTTCAATATTCAGGCATTGCTAAATGGTATTCTGGCATTGTGTATTCGTCAGAACTCTGCATTGACTGGGAATAGAACCCAGGACTCTCGCATAGCAAGCGGGAATTCTACCACTGAACTATCAATGCTTCATATTTATGAAAGACATTTAATTTGTTGCATTAAATATAAAGGTTAAAGGTCAGCTTTTTTAAAATTCTCAAGAAGGCAATATTATCATGTTATAACTTCAAATAAATTAGAAACTGTCATAGCTGGAAGTTTGCGTTGAAAATCGAGTTTCACAAACTTTGGGAAATATTGTTTTCAATATTCAGGCATTGCCAAAGGGTATTCTGGCTTTATGTATTCATCATACTCTGCATTGACTGGGAATTGAACCCAGGCCTCTCACATGGCAAGCAAGAATTCTACCACTGAACTATCAATGCTTCGTATTTACAAATGACATGTTAAAACATTTAATTTGTTGCATTATATGTAAAGGTTAAATGTCACCTTTTTTAAGATTCTCAAGGAGAAGGCAATATTATCATGTTATAACTTCAAATAAATTAGAAACTATCAAAGTTGGAAGTTTGCTTTGAAAATCTAGTTTCACAAACTTTGAGAAATATTGTTTTCTATATTCAGGCATTGCTAAATGGTATTCTGGGATTGTGTCTTCAACATACCCTGCATTGCCTGGGAATCAGACAAAGGCCTCTCACATTGCAAGCGAGAATTCTACCACTGAACTATCAAGGCTTCATATTTATAAAAGACATGTTAAAACATTTAATTTGTTGCATTAAATGTAAAGGTTAAATGTGACCGTTTTTTAAATTCACAAGGAGAAGGCAATATTATCATGTTATAATTTCAAATAAATGAGAAACTATCAAAGTTGGAAGTTTGCTTTGAAAATCAAGTTTCACAAACTTTGGGATATATTGCTTTCTATAATTAGGCATTGTGTATTCTACTTACTCTGCATTGACTGGGGATTGCACCCAGGCCTCTCGCATGGCAAGCAAGAATTCTAACACTGAACTATCAATGCTCCATATTTACAAAAGACATGTTAAAACATTTCATTTGTTGCATTCTATGTAAAGGTTAAATGTCACCTTTTTAAAAATTCTCAAGGAGAAGGCAATATTATCATGTTATAACTTCAAATAAATTAGAAACTATCAAAGTTGGAAGTTTGCTTTGAAAATGGAGTTTCACAAACTTTGGGAAATATTGTTTTCAATATTCAGACATTGCTAAACAGTATTCTGGCATTGTGTATTCATCATACTCTGCATTGACTGGGAATTGAACCCGGGCCTCTCGCATGGCAAACGAGAATTCTACCACTGAACTATCAATGCTTCATATTTATGTAAGACATGTTAAAGCATTTAATTTGTTCCATTAAATGTAAAGGTTAAAGGTCAGCATTTTTAAAATTCTCAAGAAGGCAATATTATCATGTTATAACTTCAAATAAATTCAAAACTATCAAGGTTGGAAGTTTGCTTTAAAAATCTAGTTTCACAAAATGGGAAATATTGTTTTCTATATTCAGGCATTGTGTATTCTACATATTCTGCATTGACTGGGAATTGGACACGCGCCTCTCGCATGGTAAGCAAGAATTCTACCACTGAACTATCAATGGTTCATATTTAGAAAAGACGTTAAAACATTTAATTTGTTGCATAAAATGTAAAGGTTAAAGGTCACCTTTTTTAAAGTTTAAACTATGAGGTAATATTACCACGTTATGACTTCAAATCATTTGTATAAATCGAAAACTATCAATGTAGGAAGTTGCTTTGAAAATGCTTAATATTTCCGATAGACATGTTAAAACATTTAATTTGTTGCATTAAATGTAAAGGGTAAAGGTCACCTTTTTAAAAATTCTCAAGGAGAAGGCAATATTATGACTTCAAATCAATTGTATCAATCGTTGGAAGGTTGCTTTGAAAATCTAGTTTCACACACTTTTGGAAGTATTGTTTTCTATATTTAGGCATTGCTGAACGGTTTTCTGGCATTGTGTATTCAACATACAGTGGGGCAAATAAGTATTTAGTCAACCACCAATTGTGCAAGTTCGCCTACTTGAAAAGATTAGAGAGGCCTGTAATTGTCCACATGGGTAAAGCTCAACCATGAGAGACAGAATGTGGAAAAAACATAACAAAAACAGAAAATCACATTGTTTGATTTTTAAAGAATTTATTTCCAAATTAGAGTGGCAAATAAGTATTTGGTCACCTATAAACAAGCAAGATTTCTGGCTGCCAAAGAGGTCTAACTTCTTCTAACGAGGTCTAACCTGTATTAATAGCATCTGTTTTAACTCATTGTACACCTGCACCAGGCTGGGAAGACTGAATCTGCAATAGGTAAAATGCTTCGTGTAAAGAACTCAACTGTGGGAGCAATTATTAGAAAATGGAAGACATACAAGACCACTGATAATCTCCCTCAATCTGGGACTCCATGCAAGAACTCACCCCATGGGGTCAAAATGATATCAAGAATGGTGAGCAAAAATCCCAGAACCACACGGGGGTACCCAGGGAATGACCTACAGAGAGCTCGGACCACAGTAAAAAAGGCTACTATCAGTAACACAATGCGCCACGAGGGAATCAAATTCTGCACTGCCAGACTTGTCCCCCTTCTGAAGCCAATACAAATCCAGGCCCGTCTGTGGTTTGCTAGAGAGCATTTGGATTATCCAGAAGAGGACTGGGAGAATGTGTTATGGTCAGATGAAACCAAAATTATTATTATTATATTTATTGTACTTATTTATTGATTATTTATTTCTGTTGGTGAAAGCTTTAAATCTCATTATACTTGTATAATGACAATAAAAAAAACATTAAATTTTTTTCTCTTGGAGTGCCTTACATCCTTGATTGGCTATATTATCAACATAAAGCAGTTTTACACAAATTGCCTTGCTTGTTTGCATTCTTTTTGATATTTTTGTATTTTGTCATGAAGAAAAGGGAGATTAACTATGTCTATCTTTCTGTCTCATCAGTTGAAAGTGAATGATTGGATATCTGCGAATATTTATAATGAATGGAAAATAAGGGGCAGAACCTATTAATTATCATCATTTACATCCTTTTAAGAAGAAAAATAAAATAAATATTTAACTTCTCCAGTTTAGTGTCTCTGGCAGATCTACCAACTTCTCCAGAGTTAACCTGGACAAGTAAGGCAAACTCCAGGATTCCTGACAAAAAAATTCTCACTTAAATTTGTTTTGAAGCAACCGTTCCGGAAAAGCTGAAAAACCCAAATTTCCAATTTTAATGCCTCGAAATGCACACCATTGCTACGGCTTTTGCATCTTACTTCCGCATCTGATTCAACTGCACAGTAAATTGGATTTGGTAACCATTCAAGTTACCAGTTCTGAAAAAATGATTCGTCTTGTGTGACTTGGCAATCACAATCGGAATTGATTGCATATGGTGCCTCTATCGTTTTAACAGTTTCGTTTCCGATTTTTTTTTCATTTGGGAAGTAAATATTATTAAGGCTGACTAAACCACCAGTGGGCCGCCTCGCCTGACTATGGTGCGGGCTAAATTCCCACTGTTGGTGGTATGATTGGCAGCATGGGTGGGCATTTGTCTCTCTGTGTTCCCTACGACTGACTGCCGACCAGTCTACGGTGTAGTCTGCTTTTTGCCCGAAGACAGCTGGGTTAGGCTCCAGCAACCCCCGCAACCATTTCAAGGATGGGGGTAAGTCAGATGAATGAATTAATAAATTACCAGTGTTTTGTTTTGAAACAAATGCTATCTTTTCCGGAGTTTTTTTAAAGGAAGTAGGAATACAGAGCACTGTTAAGTCTTATCAACATGCCTGCTCGGGATAAACGCAAAATGGATGTCAATTTGGATGTAACTTCTAATAAGAAACCCTGACACTCACATTAGTTTATTGGTTTGTATTTGACAAAATATCCCATGTTGAAGCTGTCTCCAAAAGGACCGACATTTGCACATTGCAAAACATGCAAGTTCGACTTCAGCCTGACACATGTTGGAATTACTGACTGTAAAACGCACATAGAAGGACCCAAACACAAAGATATATTTTCATTATGCTGTACTTTTTCCGTAGTTTGCAAAAATACATTTCAATTCATGTAAAAACATGATTTAAATTGGCAGTGGCTCCTTAGCTGGTAACGGTCAAATAGCCTATATGGCCCCATATGGCTAATTAGCCGGTAAGAATTCTGTGTGGGGTAACCGGTCAAATAGCCTATATGGCCCCATATGGCTATTTAGCCGGTAAGAATTCTGTGTGGAGTAAAAAGTAAGAAACTACATTTTAGAAGGTTTATTTCGTTAATGTAATAGATTTTAACATTAGGTGAATAGGCAGTGCAATTAGTCTACATGAAAGTAACACCTATAAGTGTTAGTACAATCTTATTGAAATTTGATGTGTTATTGCCAATTGATAGATTTTAACATTAGGAAGAATAGGGATTTAATGACTAGGGATTTAATGACTATTATTTAGGCAGTGGCTCCGTAGCCGTAGTTTCTTACTATTTACCCCACACAGAATTCTTACCGGCTAAATAGCCATATGGGGCCGTATAGGCTATTTGACCGGTTACCGGCTAAATAGCCCCTGGGACTATTTGACCGGTTACCGGCTAAGGAACCACTGCCATTTAAATTGTCCTATGTTATTATTTTTTTACATTTTATAAAGATTTTGCGTAATTCGCATACACTCTGGAAAAACTCTGAAAATTGGACAAGGGTACTCCTGCAATGGAGTCGACAGAGGTTGGCAGCTCTGGTCTCAGGGGTGATGAATCAGAATAATACCACTTTGTAGCATATTCGGCAAGAGGATTTCCCCAGGAGGTTAACTGTCGGCCACTAGGTGTCACAGTGGCTATTTGTAACTGATTAGCTACCATGACTTACTTTCACTGTGATTTATTACAGTCCCTTTTAGTCTTGGACTTCTTTTTAAAAAACAGTTTTAGCAGTTAAGGCATGTGAAGTATTTCATTAAAAGGTGCAGTAAAAATAACAAAAAGTAGTTTCATATTTTAATTATGGCAGTAATATACCACAGTTTGTTTCTTTTAGAAGAGTCAGCTTGTGGAATAATTACAGTTTTTAAGTTTGCTTAAATTTCTTACGAGTCCTTTTAAACCTATGGTAAATTGGGGTAATACAACCTAAACTAATGTTTATGTTGGAGTTATGCACACCTTATCATTTATCATGAATTTGCTACAAGCTTTGCCTGAATTTGAATACATTCTTGCAAAAAAGTCGCCATTTCATTTCTTGCCACCAACGAAGGACGTTTTGTTTATCCTTATTCAAGAAGTGATGTGCCAAGGTGTCTAGGAGTCCTTGTGTTTTGACTTTAGTGATGAGATTGTGAACGATTTTTTTGAAAATTCTGACGTCCCAATTGTATAATCCAGCTAGTCCTTTAGAGTTGGGATGTCCATGTAGAAATCAGGGCCTCCGAATGCAATAAAATGGACAAAAGAAAAGAATAGGCAGAAACCCACTGGGGAGTGGTCCTCAATGCCGATCCTCCTTGCAAGTGAAAATCCAGAAGGGTGTCTTTCCTCTATATTTATTGTTGTTTTTGTGGATGGAGAACCTGACAGTGTATTACCGGCGTTACTCCAACCATTATACTCAAGCACCTAAGTGAATAAGACAGTTTAATTGCCAAGACTAGCTGGCGGTAGACAAGTCTATATTTGGAAGTTCCTTCTAACCTGAAACATTCATTTTCTGAACCACTTTATCCACACTAGGGCTGCGGGGGGTGCTGAAGCCTATCCCAGCTGACTTCGGGCCAGAGGCAGGGGACATCCTGAAACGGTGGCCAGCCGATCGCAGGTCATGAGTAGATGGACAACCATTCACTCTCACACTCATACCTAGGGACAATTTAGTGTCGAATCACCTACTATGCTTGTTTTTGGAATGTGGGAGGAAACCAGAGTACCTGGAGGAAACCCACGCAGGCCCGGGGCAAAAATGCAAACTCCACACAGGTGGACCAACCTGGATTTGAACCCAGGACTCCCACTGTGAGCATTAACCGCTGTCCTGACGACTCACATTGGCCCTAAAAAAAAAAAAACACCTAGTGACCTGATTATGGCGCTAGTCATCAACACGTTCAACATTTGTTTAATTATTTACAATCAGACTCAAGGCACAGCTGTCTGTCTTCACCCACATTTGTGTGTACTAGTCTGTCGTTTCATTCGAGAACTAATAGACTAGGCGTTGCTATTGTATACTATTGTAACTGCAACTCAGATTTCAAGAGACAAACATTGAATTTCAGATGTACCATTAATTAGTCTTTATTCCTCTCGAAGAGATTTGGCGTCATAATAATAACGGATTCGCATGTACCCCAGAGTGTTGGTACTTTAAGGATCACCTGTTATCCCAGCATCCTTTGCGTGTCCAATATGGAAGAACTGGAGGTGGAGGTCCGAGGCTCCAACGGAGCATATTATAAGGTAATTGTCGTCCTCTTTTTATTTTTTACGCCACATCAAATGGCTTAGCGTTGGTGTGCTTTAGTTGGCACATAAAGTTTGCATATTGCGACAAGTCCGAAGCCTAAGAATGTTCTCGTGAGCTGTATTAGCCTTGCTAGCTGCAATTAGCTCGCTAAGCTAGCAATGCCGCCGTATTCTAGCTACTTCTTCGGCATTTTATTTTGACCGAATCGGAAGAATCCTAATTGCTGTGGACATTATTGCTCTACTTTTTGTCGGTAGGCATTTGTTAAGTGTGCTCTTTTTATATTGAGCGAACAACCCAACTTAATTGCTGACATCAAAGCATGAAGTCACAGAGGAGAGTTCGGTGTTCTACCGTGGCTAACGGAAAGCCGATCCATTTATTCTCTTCTAGTCGCTATTATTGTGCCTACTTCTATCGAGAAACTCTGGTTCGACGTAACATTGAAACAACCCTCTGTTTTTTGACCAACGTCGTAGCTATTTTTTACGCTGAGCCAGTTGCTCCTTGTCAGTCATGAGCAGCTGACGGAAGAGGGGATGGCCTCGTTGATACCGAAACCTTCAATGCTATTTCTAGACTAGCTGCTTGTGTAAAATTGCCGCCAGTCTCCCCACTTTCGCGGCAAACTTAGTATTTCTACTCCATTTTAATATATTTGATCTTTCCCCATATATTAAACCTACTATTGACTTCCCACGTCTCTGTGTTCACCGTTCAAAATAATTCGCAAGTTAATAATTCCATACGTTAGATGCTGAATAGCCACAAAGGGTATGATTGATTAATATTTAATGAATGGCCAGTGTATGACACCTACAAGAACAAGAGAAAGTAGGTCCAAACCGCTGGTGTGTGTAACTTGACTGGGTGATTTATTTGATAAGGGACAGCACATATTAATGAACATATTTATATTTATGTTAATGAACATACATGTGTAAGGTAGCCGTAGGCTAATTTCGATCTTTAGTCCCGTTTGTAAGTACAAGATTAACGATGACAGACATGCGTAGCATAGTTTTAGACACCATCATGATCGCAATTTTGTCTGTCTAACAGCCAGCCTTTAAGATGATTGGCGAAGAGGTTCAGAGACGGGAGTTGACGTATGTTAATTGGTATTGATTTGCAGGTATGTGCGGTGTGGATAGAGTAGGTACTTTGGCTGAAAGCACTCTTTTTGAAGGGAACTACACCGTCGCCTCTAGAGCCAGCCCTTGTTGGTGTTGGAATTGTTTTTGTACAAAATCTTGCAGTGGAGGATGGGCTTTGTGTTGGAAGATTTTGTAGACCAAGGTGGCATCAGCTTGTTTAACAGTATTGTTCCAGTTCAGTCGTTTTGTTGTTTTTAAATATCTGACAGTGGTGGTTCATTTTTGGCTTTCTGTCCAATACCCCTCGCGACCCATGTGAGGTCTCTGGTTTTGTATGCATGCATGTATTTTGTCAGTAGGCATGGGAAGCTGCGATAACTTGACCAAAACTATATAGTTGTGTCAATGTATCTTTATGTATTTGGTTTAAAAAATATGCCATATTAAACAAAACAAGAATATTTGGGCCAACAAAATTTTCTTAGGGCAACATTAAGTCATCCGTAATTCTTACTTGATACGTCACAAGGGTCGTGGGGGGTGCTGGAGCAATCCCAGCCAACAAAAAAAGCAGTTGTAATTTCCTCAGGCATGTCCTGTCGGTTGGCCCTCCACCCCACCCATTTTTTGCATGGTTTGCTAATGCTGTAAACCAACCAGTTTTGATTTTTGATGTGCCACATTTTATCATCTAAGATTGCGTTTTGGAGAAAACTGTGATTGGTTAATTGCAAGCAAAAGTTACGAGTATAACGTTAGACTATCACCGTTAACTTCATTTTAGCAATTCTGATGCTTTACAATACATTACAAAAAGTATCTTATTTTTTTGTCTTAACTGTAGTTCTATGATAAGTTGATGACCAATCATATCTGTGAAAGAGTCTTTCATGCAATCGATGGGTGATAAATCACATCTGGGAAAATTGGCGACCTCATTTTCATTTTCCAAGTGATTAATTGACTTATTGCATATTGCCACAGGTTTACGTAGCTTTTTTTGTGATTGCCAATGCTAACTCCTGTCTCGTTGCAATCACTACTTAAAGAAATACCATATTTTCACACCTATAGGGCGCACTTAAAAGTCTAAAATTTTCTCTAAAATGGTTGATGCGCCCAGGGGGTTGGTGCGTTTTGTCTATGCACTAAACTCATTTTTTTGTGGCCCTGACCGCTTGAGTGACTGGTTTTATTTCTTGCCTGCACGCTACTTAGTGCCATCAACACAGCGGACGTTCACCCTAAAAATAGCCTCCCCGCGCATTCCAATCATTACGGTAAATCCATTCAAAACATCCCAGGGGAGTGGTAAGGCCTTTGACTTCTGTGTGCCTGGAGCGCTTTTAACCCTCAAAAACACTCAATACTTAAAGAAACAGCATAACATATTTATCTGGCTATACAGAGGAAATGCCTGGCGTGAATGACAACACATTGCGGGTGTGAACGCTTGGAAAATGGACTGAAGCATGGATCGAACACAATTTAACAGCTTTGCTAACGGATGGCCAACATTGTAGCCCGCCACAGTAGTGATGTCCCGATCCGATACTCTGTATCGGTACTTAATGACTATGAAACCAAGAGGCAAATCTGTCCCTGTATACTTCTCGCTAGAAACTAATGATTGTAACTCAGCAACATGTAGTATTTAACTCTCCTGATGTAAAAAAAAAAAAAAGTGTCATTTGAAAGTTCTTTTGTGTAATTCCTATAAGTTACATTTTCCGTTATATTATTTTGAAAGTTAAAGCATCTCTATATAACTAGTATTATCAAAATAAATAATATTAGCATGATATTCTACATTTTCAGAAAATAGTTTGTGAATACACAATGTACAACGTAAACAAACTTTAAAAACTATTGTTCCTCTTTTTATTTTTGAAGGGCTTAGTCAAAGACATCCACAATGACTCCCTCACCATTTCCTTTGAGAACAAGTGAGTTTCGGCAATTCGGATGCAATGTATTCTTTTTTTTTTTTTTAATAAATGCAGTACCTTCGAGAATCAACCTAATGGTTTCATTTTCAGTTGGCAACCTGAACGGCAGGTGCCCTTCAATGATGTTAGAATGCCACCTCCTGCTGATGCCAAGAAAGAGATTAGAGAGGGTGAGGAGGTGGAGGTATGGAAGACTCGCTGCTATTTATTTTCTTCCCACTTGTGAGTGTCTTAATTTTATTATTTTTTTCCAGATCCACTCCCGGGCCAATGAGCTGGAACCTTGTGGCTGGTGGCTAGCTAAAGTCTGCATGACAAAAGGAGATGTGAGTTTTTCCCCCCCTTACTCACCATATGCCGAGTGTAATAACCTACTTTGTATGGTAGCTAAAAACAATTGCAGTTATTGACTGAATAAAATATGCCCAAATGTATCAACTTGTATTTTCAGTTCTTTGTTATTGAATATGCTGCTTGTGATGCCACCTACAACGAGATTGTGACCTTTGAGCGCTTGCGCCCAGTCAACACTAACAAGGCAATCACCAATAATTACTTTCACAAGTGCAGTATCCCTATTCCTCAAGATCTTCAAGAAGCGTGAGTACATGTTGCTTTCAAAAAATATTTTATGCATCTAAAGCAGGGGTCCCCAAACTTTTTCTTGTGAGGGCCACATAACTTTTCCCTTCTCTGATGGGGGGCCGGTGTCAGTTTGTAACAGAAAAAGTGTGACGATCGTAGGGGAGCTTAATTTTCTTTTATTGTTTTCCAGAAAGCCACACATAACCAAATAACCCTTTCCAGGTTCTTTACAGAAAAAAAAGTCAGGAAACATATAATAACACTATTAATGAAATAAATAATAACTAAATAACCCTCTCTGAGTTCTTCACAGAAAAAACAGGAAATAAATAACACTATTTATGAAATAAATAATCACTAAATAACTCTCTCTGGGTTCTTCATAGAAAAAAAAGCCATGGAACATTAACTTTCTGTTGTGCCATGCACAATCTTCTCCCTTTGCTCTGAAGTTTATGCACGACACCACAACCGTCATTACAGAATCCCACGTCAACATTTTGCAGCACAGTGCTTGGTGGTGAATTTGGCAGTGGACTCGTAGCGGGGCGGTGAGACCCCTTTTTTCCAACTCCCGGTTCATGCGTCCCATTATTAGACCGCGAGTTTCGGCCACCATGCTAGGAGCCCCGTCAGTCGTGATGCTAGCTAGCTTTGACCAGTCCAGGTCCAACTTCTCCATGGTTTGGCACACTTTGTCAAAAATATCCTCTCCCATTGTAGTCCCTTTGAGACTTTGGAGGGCTGCCAGATCCTCGCAAATCTCAAAGTTTGCGCTAACTCCACGAATAAAAATGAGCAGTTGCGCTGTGTCTTGCACGTCCGTGCTTTCATCCAGTGCTAATGAAAAAAAGTCAAATTATTTCGTCTTCTGCTGCAGCTGGGCATATACATTACTCCCGATTTCTTCAACGCATCTGGTCATTGTACTCACCGACAGACTTACCTCCTCCACGACAGTATCCATACATTTCTTAACAAACTCTCCGTCAGTGAAAGGCTTACCGCTGCTTGCTATCAATTTAGCAACCCAAAAGCCGGCCCGAACGGATGCCTGGTTCTGCTGAGATAGTAGTCCACTTTTTCGCTTTGAGAGTTTGTCTGCTCGTATTTGGCCTTGCAAGCTATCGTACTTGTCTTTGTGACGGGATTCATAGTGTCGGCAAAGATTGTATTCTTTGAATACCGCCACCGTCTCTTGACAAATGAGACAAACAGCCTTTTCTTTGCCTTGAACAAAAAAATAATTGTTTGTCCACTCCAGGTTAAATACCCTGCATTCTCAATCAATTTTTCTCTCACCTAACTTTTTCGCCATTATTCCGTTCTCAAACAGGTTGCAGTTTTAATATGCTTGAATAGTCCGCGATGGTCCCAGGGCTCCGCCCTCACCTGCGATCGTCCAGATGTCTCGGTAACACTGCTCGTGCATGCAACGGTGGACGTGCCCGCATGCATCAAAGGGAAACACTCTCCCCGCGCGTGTCACCAAAGAAGCAATGCGAAGCCCCGCTTCACTGGGATGATTTGTGGGCTCAGCAGGGGTGCAATGAACCAAACACAAGATTAAAACGTCCCAGTCTTCAAGGCCAAATAGGAAAAAAAATCCGATAGCGTCTCTGGTATTGTTCATAGGGCCGGTCCAAATGTGCTGGCAGGCCGCATCCCCCCCAAAAAATAAATTAAATAAAAAAAATAAAAATAAATTAAAAAAAAAAAAAAAATCCGATAGCGTCTCTGGTATTGTTCAGAGGGCCGGTCCAAATGTGCCGGCGGGCCGCATCCGGCCCGCGGGCCGTAGTTTGGTGACCCCTGATCTAAAGGAATGGCTTTTTTTTCTCCCCTATTCCCATGAGATATACATTCTTTAACAAAGCAAGAGTTTTGTTAAATATGTTGATGACATTTAACTACTAAACTATTATAAGCAGCTATATACACAGTGTGCTCAATGCACTTAACAATCTCATTTCCTCACTCAAAAAAAGAACTACTGTGTTTTCAAACATATCAGGTCCACTTAAAAGTATAAAATTTCTAAAAATGGATGCTGCGCCCAATCAGTCGGTGTGCCTTTTTCTTGTGGGTTGTTTAAGAGTTTTGCTGTACTAGTTAATGAGTTAGGATAACAAAATGAGCCATCACAACAATAGCTCAATTTAGTCTAGACAAAAAACAATAGTGATTTGGTCACTATTATTTATAGTGATTAGTTGTACAACTATTAGTTGTAATTGACATGTGTAAATTTTGACAGAAATTCTGATGTCAAAACTATCAGTGAAATTTAACAACTATTGGTGATTTGTTTGCTATTATACAATTTATAGATTGACAATAATGGGGCATGTGCGGTGAAATATAGATCTTTTTGGTGTATTGTTTAATTTTTCTCTTGTATCTAGAATTTCAAGTGGTAAGCAAATACTGACAAGATTAGAAATGAGGACTAACTTCCTTTTCCAAGTTAATATTTAGCAAATGAATGTTGCGATAATGAATGCTGATAGCTTTTTGTTATTTTTACTTTCTTATATAGTTTTTTTTTTATTTTTTTAAATTTATATTTGGGCACCTGCTGTACATGCATTTTCATTGGAATGTGAATTTTGCACAATTTTCTGATTTCCTGAGCAACATTTTAATTAAAGGAGAACAATTGCAACAATTATTGCAAATTTGTTCAAAATTGCTATTATTCAGAACAAAAAACTCAAGGTTTCTTTTTCATTGTTAAAAAATTTATTGAAATACATATTTTCCTGCGGCCCTTTGAGGACCGGTTTGAGACCACTGCTTTAGAGATTTCTCATTCTGTTATTCTTGAGTAATCTCTAGAACTAAACTCCTTACAACAGTTTTTTCTCCAGTTTTAATGTTTAACACATTTCAGGTGTCAGACTGACAATGCCCATAAAGACTTCAAGAAAGCTGTGGGAGCCTGTCAAGTGTCATACTGTCCTGAGACCAGCAAGCTGATCATTTTGGTAGCAAGATTTCCTTGGCTGTCTCATACTATATTACGGATGCTTTAATTAATTTCCTTTAACATATTTTTAAAATAACAGGTCATTTAAAGTCATCCATAAGAACACTTTCTATGTTGATAATGTGGATTTATTTGTTCTAATTTTAGTCCACCAATGAGTCAACAGTTAAGCGTGTGTCTTTGCTGAGTGACATGCACCTCCGCAGCCTCAGAACCAAACTTATGCTCATGTCCCGCAACCAGGAAGCTACAAAACACCTTGAGGTCAGTTGGCTTACAGTGTTAACTCAGTGATTATAGTGGGAGGTAGATTTGTACTTGAGCTCAAGGATATTGGAAAAAACGGACATTGTGACTTTTTGGATGTTTGCAATATAATGCGATATTAAAAGTAAAATAAAAATTCCAGACGACTTGAAAAGCTCTGTTTGGGAAGACGGTGGTTGAGTCAACATAACCACATTGTATTCTTATATCGTTATATCCTGACTGAGGGTTGGCAGTGGTCGAAATCGTAAAAAGCGCATATCACGATTTTTTTCCCCTTCTAATAAAATCATGCATTAATTTTCTGTACTGTTTATTCTCATAAGGGCATGGGGTGCTGGAGCCCATCCCAGCTGACATAGGGCACAAGCTGGGGGACTACCTCAATACCTAGGGGCAATTTAGTGTCCGGGCCACAATTAAAAAAAAAAAAAAAAAAAAAAATCAATCTCGTTTTACCACAATTCTTTTTTCAATGTTTAATTCAGTGTCTTCTAACCTCTGAGAGATGGCCTGGTGTGCTGCAGGAAATCATTTTCCAAGAATATTTCATAAAAGTCTTAATAAGGTCATGCATTGTAATTTTAGCAGAGAAAAATTGTAACCAGTTATTTAGTGTTCTTATTTTCGGGTTATGTAAACCGGAAGTTTGATTTTGCAACGTAAGGCATGAATGAACGCAAAACTGCTTTTGGCCTGATATACGGTGACTGAAGTAGTATTTAGGGTAAGTAAATTGTAAAAATATTATTCATTGTATGGCCTTTTTTTACATTGTTTGAACCACAAGAAGCTGTTGGCAAATAGCCTGATGCGCTCATTAAAAGAGCCAGATATGTCTCAAACAATACGTTCCCAACCTCTAATATTGCACCGTCGGCGATTTTAATATTTTGCATGCGCACATTGCGATACAAACAAGATATCAGTCAGGCCTAATGTGTACTCAACAACTAACTTCACTATTTTTTTTTTTTTTTTAGAACTCTAGACATCTGGTATCGTCATTCCAAGAAGAGTTTACAGTGAGGACCGATTTAATGGGACTGGCCATTGGCAGTCATGGCAGTAACATTCAGCAAGCAAGAAAAGTTGCAGGTGTCACTGCCATTGATTTGGATGAGGAGACTGGTACCTTTAGAATTTATGGAGAGGTAATTTTTTTTTTTACAAAAAGGTTGAATGGCACCTCATACATCCCTCTTTAACAGTGTTATCTTTAGCTTAACATTTGGGCTATGGCTGATTTAGGGAGCTAGCAGTATCCATTTCACACTGCCTTTTTCACCATGTCTGTAAGATTGACTTGTACTTTTGCATAACAAGCGTGCATCAATCAACTTTCGAGTCAACCAAATTTTTCCCACATATTTTCCCCGTCATCTCTAAAAGGATCAGTAAACCACCCTTAAACCATATGTAAAAAAACAACAACAAAAACTGCTAATTGGTTTAAAACTGTCTGTGTCATTGATGCTTCCAAGATCATAAAACATCCTCTTTCAAATGTACTCCTCTGCTTTTATCTACACGAATGCTGAAACAGGTCTGACATTGTTTTGGCACTGCTAAGCGTGACAAGGTGCACGTTTACACTTGAACTTAACACATAAATAGGACCCCAACGACAGCATTTACCTGGCTTGCCTTTGATACTAAAATTGTATTGATTTGAAACATGGAATAGGGTAACTGAAAATATCCCAAAAAAAAGTGGAAATTCAGGAACGGGGCAAATGTTTTCACATTATACTTTGATTTTACTTCTAATCCGTCCAATGTCTCGGCCAGAGTCCTAAAGAGAGATGTCTAGCATGTTATCTAACGCGACCTCAACTGGCACTTAATGCTGAGGTGAGAAGTAGCAGCTGTAATCTTTGCCTGCTTCATATCCAAGCTTCTCACCATCCTTATCTATTAAGCAAAGGCCAGCCATCCTGTTAAGGAAACTCTGTTAGCCTTCAAGGCTCGCAATCATTTTTCCCCAGTCAATTTTTACGTGGTGTTTGAGGATTTTTCAAAATTATGTACTAACAAATGTACCCTAATTAAAAGTATTATCTACACTTTTTTTCCTCTAGTGGATTATATCCTACATGTAAACTATATGAATATATGGAGTGCCAAATTTATAATTAGAATTATGCTACATTGAATGTGCACTGTGTTAATGTACTTTAATGTACGATGAAGTTTTATTTTCGTTAACTCTTTTTGTCCCTCGCTTCAGACTGCAGAAGCGGTGAAAAAGGCAAGAAACTTCCTAGAGTTTCTAGAGGATTCTGTCCAAGTACCAAGAAATCTCGTGGGTAAGTACATTTTTTTTGAATAAACATTTTGGAAAACAGATTCGGTGGTTAAGGCTCCATTGTTCGTTAACAAATGACAGTGCTGCAGTGTTTTGAGAAAAATATTTTACATTACTTCAAAACAACCATTATGGCAATCATATTTTGCTAGAATCTGTGTTAGGCCTGGGTGATATGAGGAATTATCACAAAAACAAAACTTATCAATCTATCCATCTTTCTTTCAATTTTGAAACTTCAAACTTCTGTGAATAAATTATTACTTTCCTCGTTAAATTATTTTGACAGGTCTCTTGTTTTTATAAATTTGCCTTCAAACCAAAAGTTGCTGTGCAATATGAAATAAATAAAACTCAACTGAAGACATCATTACTATTGGCAAGCAGACTATTTTCAGCCTCGCAAAAAGAAACAATGTAAATTTACCTCAGATGGCGATGTTAAAAAAGTTGGATGAACTTGGCCCATTCTGACCCAATTAACAAGTTTTAGATTTTTGCAACATTTTCATAACATTTGCATAAATTTGGGAAACTCCTTAATATCAAGTAAGAAAATAATTACAGCCAGTGTGGGTTAACGTAGGTTAAGGAAATTTTCAATAAGGCTGCCGCACAGGTATTAAAGAGGAATAAAAAAGAAATGACAGGGAGACTGCACTTGCATATTTTAGTGGTTTGGCTCGGTGTTGTCCTGCATCTCCGAAACGCTCATTTTGTCTGTGTTAGTCTTTTTTTTCTTTCATGCTCAGTGATAGCTGCTCTATTGCTAACCATACTAAAACAGCTTTTCCTTACCATCATCTTCTACTGAAGGTTAGTCTGGAACTAGCGTTCACGTCGCATTAGGGTCCCTGTTCTTTGTGGTGTTCGGGTGGTGTAATTGCAGTTTTAATGTATCGAATTTTATTCAAAGTTTTTATTTTTATTGTTGACAAATTATTTGATGGTAATTATCGGGGTCGTTTTATCGCCTAGTCTAATGTGTGTAATTGTTTTTTATTACTTTCTGCCCTTAGGTAAAGTCATTGGCAAGAATGGAAAAGTCATTCAGGAGATTGTGGACAAGTCTGGCGTTGTTAGGGTCCGGATAGAAGGAGACAATGACAACAAGCAGCCACGACAAGAAGTGAGCTGCTTTAAACTTAATATATGAGTAGATCTGGGCAAAATGCTCATGTTTCACGTCAGTAACATTGATGGTGTTAGGTGTCCAATACCTTTTGACTTAAGTTGTAATTCCTCTCTCCCGGTGAAAATGAAATGGGCCTCTAGCGCTGGCAATGCCAGCCAATGAGTTCGAGTGCCCTGTAACAGGTTAAACGTATTTTAACTGTTATTGTTTTCTTGCTTGTATTTTCTCCTTAAAAATTAAAACTCCCGTTCTTATTGAAAAAAAACTGAGTAGGTTTACCACCTCCATAACATTAATAATCTCCATCATTGGCTGCCTTATATTGACCTGCACTCTTTTTGTTTTTTTCTATTTGACACAGGGAATGGTCCCTTTTACCTTTGTCGGAACTAAGGAGAGTATCGGAAATGTCCAGGTCCTGCTGGAGTATCACATCTCTTACCTCAATGTAAGAGCATGAATGTGTGCATGAGTGTGTGACCAGAATATTCCCTATTAACCTAGTCCCATGGTTGAATTAGTGCTGTGCGTTATATAAATGGATGGCCACGTCTTAAAACTCTAGGCTAGTTAATAACCATACATTATACCGAGCAGCACGTCTTTTAATCAACAAATTAAATGGTAAGACATAATTGTTTTTATATTTTTAGAATCTAAAATGTCCATAAGAAAAGTTTGGCAACATTTTCCGCTCCTTTTTTCCCTCTGAAAGTTGTTTTGGCCAGTTAAAAAGGCATGCTATTTTGTGTCCTTGGTATCTTAGTCATGTAGTACTTTTTCTATGGACTGAGCAAATCTTTTGATAAATGTTGACATCTATTGGACAGACCACAAGATAGTTGAACTCATTTGATAGTTCAAATCAAACACCCTTGTAGGGTACATATGTTACTACACAATGTTACTCTTCAAACAATATTTGTCATGCTAGACTGAACTGAAAAACAATTTCGATAAAATGTGCATGGGCATGTCCAGAATTTAAAAAAAAAAAGTTGATACTGGCTCTGTATAGAATGCTGCATTTCATGTTAAAAGCAAACTGGTGGAATTATTTTGTTGTTGTTAGAACAACAATGATAAACAATTGATTAGTGTTATGTGATTCAGATGAACCTTGTTTGCACTACACAGATTTGGTGTAACTAACAATGTTGGTAACTTGGCTTTTTCTCTTAGCTTTCTGGCATTGTTTTGTATACGTTTTGGTTTTGTTTGTTTCTTGTCCTATTTGCATGTGCTGTGCTGTATCGGTTTTTCACTTTGTAGGACATGGTGGCGCTTATGAATAGTCGTCAACTAAAGGAAAATCTGGGAAATATTGGGTAGGCAGGCTAGCACTTTGAAGAATACGTGGCACAAAGCACAGTGTGTAAAGATGTTTGTGTATACATGTAAAAGAATCTGCTTAATTTCCTGAAAAGCAACTTTTTCGAATTCATTAAAAAATACTTTTCCTCAGTTCCGTTCACTAACCCACATGCGATGTGTTATATCTAACTAGGAGGTTGAGCAACTTCGTCTGGAAAGGATGCAGATTGATGACCAGCTGCGTCAGCTCACGCAGGGCCATCGACCTGGGGACAGGGACAGGGAGAGAGGAGGAGGGGTATATAACACGGACGGCAGTGCCCCATCTTCCTCGTCTCATGTTGGGCGTTCTTACAACAATCGAGGTCGTGGACGCAGAGGCCATGGCTACAATTCTGGATATGGTAGGCACCCAAATGTTTGTTCTAGTGGCTTTCTCTTACTCTGCTTAAGAGGATTGTATCTTGTATAATTTGAACGTGGCGAAAACGTTTTCTTTTCAGCTCCACTGTCACCTCCAGATGTACATACTTTGCTGAATTTGATAGACTAGACTTGACTGCGGCACAATCTGTAGTCCTTTTCTTTGTAAAATCCCCCGAAGAAGTTTTACAGTTTTAATCCCATTTCACTGTTGATCAGTAAGCCAGCGTTAGTTACCGGACTTGATGTGACCAAAGGCTTTTTCCCCCCTGCTGCAGGTCATCCGTTTAGTGCAGCAGTCCCCAACCTTTTTCTCACCGCGGACCGGTAAAGCTCTTTCTATTTTCTCGCGGACCGGGTAACGGGGAAGGCGACAACTTAAGACAAAATTGCGTGGGGTTTGGGTCCGTGCACAAACGACGCCCACGGCGGCAAAAAAAAGGTCCCAGGCATAATAGCAATTATTATAACAACTTTTATAATTTCAAGTAGGAGGGTGAGATTGAAAACGTTAATATTTTTTACTCTGATGAACCGGCAGGCGGTGTTCACTTGAGTATTCTGTTATTTTGATCAAAATCTCTCACTGAACATTAGTTTGAGCAAGTGACAAGTAATGAGTTGCCATTGAAGTGTTGTTAACAATGTGGGAACTGAAACAACAATGCTTTAGCCAGGGTTGCCAAAAGTGAACAGTAGACAATCCTACTTTAATATGTTCAGATGGTAAGTTATTAGTTTTCATTCGCTATGCTTGTTTGTAGAGTTGAAAGGTGTAAATGTTTTACATTTACCCTTCAGTAGGCGCCCGCAAGCAAAAGGTATGGTGAGTAAGCAGATAACTAAGTTTAATTTAATCTATACAATGATAACCCAAGGAAGCCCCAAAGTAAGTGTAACTTAAATTCCAAGTAAGCATAACGTACATGGCAAGTGAGAATATTGGTGACTTTCCAATATCAGAACCCATGATAAGTCATCGTAAGGAAAAACCTGCAAAAGTATGGATCATAAAGGGAAGTCATGCATATTTGAAGACATTGCGATTCTACAATGTTGTGGGCTTTTTCTTTTTTCGTAAAACGTTGGCATGTTTTCCAATCATTTGCACGTGAGAAGTAAATGCATTTGTTAAAATGTTTGAGCTATGAAAATGAGAGTTAATAGATGTTTTCTTTGTCTGTCATTTTAGTGTGTACACTAGATTGTTATAATTTTGTCACACAAACACTTGGCTGAGCTGTCTACTGTGCACCTGTTAAAAAAGTTAGTCTGGAGAACTGCTTTCTTGGCTGATTTTTCGATATTGTTCCCCATTTATTTTTTTCCACATTGTTAGTGAATTAAACTGACCTATAAACAGGTTGACCATTGACAAAATCAATGTTCAATACCCTATGTGTAATACCAAAAAGAATAAGGGTAACCATCAGACAAGTGACTTTATTCAAAGCAGTCAGTGACAGTTCAACAAACTCCCAACTGTATTCAAAACTTGAAGGGATTTGATAACATTGACATTGAGAAATCAAACGTGAGCAATTGCTAGCAATTTGAGCATTTTACGGTACTTCGTGTGTGTTTGTCCTCTCTGAAGTTACTGGCTTACAAAGCTACATTACAGCCCGTCCTACCAAATAAACTGGATGAAACCTTGTGATTCTGGCAGGAACCAACTCTGAGCACTCCAATGCCTCGGAGACAGAATCTGAGCGTCGAGATGAAGTCAGTGACTGGTCTCAAGCCCCTGAGGATCAACTTAGGTCAGCACTATTCCATTTTTAAGTACTGCCCTTTGGTCTTGTTATGTATTCATCGTAGTCTTCAGTCGAGCGTCTGATTTTCTTCACTGGTTACTGTAAGTCATTTATTGTTCAGATTAATGTATACATTGGCTGACTTGCAGGGAGAGAGAAAGAGGACAGCGTCCACAGAGAGATAGTCGCAGGAGACCAGGACCTGGCAGAGGACGAGGAGGACGAGGGCGAGGAGTATATAATAATAATGCAGGTAAATGTGCTTTCAAATGGGATTCAACATAAGAAAAAGTCTTTTTTTAAAGCTATGACTTTGCAGCAGGGCCTCGTGGTGGCAACACAGAGACAAACACCGAGACGGATCAGACCGCGGACACGGATGCTAGTGAGTCAAACGTGCTTGCTACCCGCCAGCGAAGATCTCGCCGACGTAGAACAGATGAGGACACCACGCTGATAGATGGGATGAGTGAATCGGACAACGCCTCCATGAGTGAAAACGGAATAGGTATGCATAGGAGTCTTAACTATGGAAAAAGAACTTGCTGTCCAAATTTTCTCCCTACATTTTCTGGACAATTTGTGTGGGAAAAATTCGAACACTTATCCTCAGTGCTTTATTTGAAATGAAGCGGCAAAGACCAAAACAAGTCCGTAGCTTGAATGCCTTGTTTAGCTCCAAATCCCTCTCACCGCCCTTAGACGACTCTGAAGCTCAACCTCAGCGTCGTAACCGTAGTCGACGGCGTCGTATTCATCTGCCTGAAGAGAGGCAGCCAGGTAACTGGTGATTGCTAGTGTTGCTGCTCACATGGCCTTTGCTCAAAACCTACTTACCAGTTAATTTTTGGTGACACATCAACAAAACACAATGGTTTTGTAGATAGTCATGCCAATAATTTTTGTTGTGGACGCTTGCGTGAAATGAACGATTTGTTTTTTTTTCTTAAACAGCACACCTTTATTCTCTATTAACCCTTGTATTCAGATATTACTGGCACTAAAATGTGGGAATTCATCATTCCTAACAATTTTAATCCAAATTAACAAAGTCTTATTTTTGTCAATGGGCCATGAGATAAATACTTTTTTTTGTCAGCCAGTGTTCTTGTTTCCCCCCTGATTTAAATGTGCTTTTCATTTATAGTTTATTCATTAAAAAATACACAATGGTTAATCGTAAAAATATGCACAGTCATACCTCTACTTACAAAATGAATTGGTTCCGGAACTTTTTTCGTAAGTTGAAAATTTTGTAAGTAGAGCAGTACTTTATATGTAAATTCTATAATTCGTTCCACGGTCGTCACAAAACTACCAACTAAACCCTTAAAATTGGTCAGTGTCCCAATTTTGTATGAAAGATGTGAGGAAACACAAATGAGAGAAAATGATAAGAAATGATTTATTAATATCTTAAACGAGGATACAAAATCTATCCATGTTGAAACGCAGGGGAACAAGAGGAATATAACGGTAGGCAACAGAGAGAGAGCACCTTATAAACGCGATCGCACGACTCGTGAACACTTTCTGGTTGTTTTTTTTCTACGGAGACAAAGTCCGGAAAATTTCTCCAGCATTTCTTTAATTTTTGCTGCTTCCTCTTCGTCCGCCTTCTCGTTATATTCCTCCTGTATTGCCGAGTGTTCCATTGGCTCTAGAGTTCGTTTTTATGCCCCTCGACCAACTCTGCAATGTCCTCGCTGACTACTTTTCATTCGCACTGGTAATTTTCTTGGGAGGCATGATAAAAACAGAAGCTGCTTTATCCACACTTGGACAAATTCAATAACAAAAAAACATTGTCAGAACTCCGTGATGACAAACGGTGGTCAACAGTACATAAGAGAGTCTTGAAACATGGATAGTGGTTGTTGTGAGACAGCCAATGAGAGCCCAGTAGAGTGTATCAAGGTTCAAAAATGAGAATCAATGCATCTGCGCCAATTTCAAAATAAAATAACCTATAAGGAAATACAATTACTTTTAGGGGGATTTCGTAACTTGGATCTTGTTTCGAATCTCGAGGCACTCATTTGCATATAAAAGGCTTTCGTAACCTGAAAATTTCGTACCCAGAGGCATTCGTAAGTAGAGGTATGACTGTATAGTGTATATTTACAGCAGCTAATTCAGAGCTGGGCGTCCATACAAGTGGACGTTACATTTTGATGTACATTTGTATACCAGATTTTAATGTGCCCCACATGACCCAAAATGTAATGGTTGTGTATTTGGATGCTAGGTCTTCAGAAGGCTTTGTTTTGGTTTTAGTTTTTTTTTTTTTTAAGTTTTTTTTTTTTATAAACCAAAGATAGTAGTCTGTTGCCCAGTGGTGTGTCTCCAGAGCATGTGTTTGGAATTCCCTGCATGTGTAACAATTCTTTCGAGTGAAGGTTCATTTCTTACAATTGTATTATAATTTTTTTCCCATTTTAAATGTGAACCTGCTTGGAGTTAAGGTCTCTCAGATATATGGAAACACATCATCCATTTTATGGTTACAGCCTGTTGACGGAAGTCAAGTTTCCTTTCAGTGATTTTGCTTTCAAGCAGTGCTAGTCAAATAATATTATTCCCTATTTAGTAGAACATGTTGTCTAATATCTTTTCTCCTTTTGTTCTTTGCACAGTGACAGTGGCTGACTTTATGTCCAGGGCTGATTCTCAGAGCAGACAGTTGACAAACAATGATGCAGAGTTGAAGAAGGATGAGGTATATACATGAAAAGATCTTTGTCGCCCATTAAGCGGTAACCTTTCCAAATATGCATGATTTAATTTGGACCGCCCTTTATTTATTTTTTGTTCTTTCTTAAGTATTTTGACTACATGGACCTATTTTTACATTTTATTTCTTTCCTTTCCCTCAGGGTAAGGTGGATTCCATACCAGAGCACAGCCCAGAGCCTCCTTCTACAGCTGCCAATGGTTCGGACAACAGTGCCACCGAAGATACAAGGGAAAAGTCTTCCACTGAGGGGGGCACCAAAATCACTGAAGACGACCCTAATCCTGAGCCCGTTGTTAATGGCCTGTCATAGTCAGACCCAACACATAGTTCAGCTTTTCTGGCATCGTTTGAAATCTCACGCTTTGTGTGAATCTCTGTTTTTAAGGCAGCGAGAACCTTTTTTGTTTGTTACTTTGTAATTTGAAACAGTGCACAATTTAACGATCTTTATTCACAGCACACCTTTACACTCGTTCTACCATCTTGTTGGTCTTTTTACAGTAGTTCTTCCGGTGTAAGCTGGCCAAAGATACAATTATATAACTGTCCATTTTCATCTAGAGCAATGACTGTGAATGCAGTATTTGGAAATAGTAGTCAGGGATTCCACTCCAACCCATACTGTGGTATTAATGCAGCTGTTTTTTTGGGAGGTGGGAGTTGCATCTTAGCAGGGTTCTTGTAAATCGTCTGCCTTTGCCAGGTGGACCTCCAAAACACTTTCTGGATATTTTGTGTGTCTGAAGTTGTTTGTACTTCAAATGGTTGTGCATGAGCAATACCACAGTTGCAGGCAGATTTATTGGAAGCCCTGTGTACTTGACATTGATGTGATCAGCTGTCGTGCCTTGAGAATAGTTTGAACATGTTGCCTGAACCGCACAATATCTGAAATCTTTTCACTTGTGTTTGGTGGTTCTTTGCTTGCCACAGTTGGACCATGTGAGCAGTTTTTCTAAAATGCTCAGTTGCCACTGTGAAGTGGCAAAAGCAACTACTGGAGACCCTGAAAAGACATTTAGATTCATATCTTTTAAAGTCAGGTGTGACTGTTCTTAATGTTACCCTTTCTATATTCGTTGAGTTTGGCATAGCTGCTTTCTCTTTTTCAATATGCAACCACTTTGTTCATGAGGAAATGTTACAGCGTATGTGGAAAAGAAACCATTAGGAGAGTCATTTCCTTTGCACTGAAACCTATTTTTCTGTCAAGAGTTAATTGTAGTTGGAAACTGCCGCTGTGTGCTCAACAGATGTAGCCAATTTCTCTTTTTCTTTTTTTGGATGGAAACTGACTGTTTCCCCACAAGAAAGTTTATTTATTTTAAAAATGTACAGTATTTAAAAAAAGAAAAAAAACTCTTGACACTAAATGTACATGGCAATTTGGACTACTGAGAGTTTTGAGTGCATGTTTTTCTGTTGGATTGACAACAGTATTTTTTTTCTTTTTCTAAAGGATCGTTCTGTTTGGTTGATGTGCAATATGTTTTGTATGCAGGTAGTTCTTAAATAAAAGTTGATCTTTCATGTAGATCTATAACCCAAATGTATGCGTTCATCTTTGTAGTAGTTTGGCTGATATGAGCTTTTTAGGACTGATAACAAATATTAGTAGTTTGAAGTGGACAACTGATGTTCATTTATGGGAAAAGTATAAAGAAAAAAATGAATAATGCATGCTCTGAACTTTATTAAATCACACAAACGGGAAATATTTTCAATCAAGCTGAAATAATTGAACTTGCAACTCAAAACAAAAAATGCAGGTTTTCTCAGGCTCAACATTCTCTAGTAAATGCTCTTTTTTTTTTTTTTTTTTAAAAAAGCAATTTTTCATTTTACCAATTACCTGACATTTACTAGAGAGCAAAACAGAGTTAAATATAATTTGCACAGAAATGTCAGTCAAGAATCACTTGGCACTTAATTCGTAGAGAGAGCAGCTGAGATGTTTCTCATTACTGAGCATTGGTGCAGCAGAATAGAAGCATCGTTGCGACAAGCCTCATTTTTCCAACATCAAAGGAATGACTTAAAAGTTGCTATGACGTTGTTTATGTTGGGCTACACTGTGGGCTTCACACAAGTTTCTGATGAGATCCCAATTGTTAAGTCAGCTAAGTGTGTTCAAAAATGGTGTGGAGATTGTGCTCGGCCCAAATAATGCAGTTTTAAATTGATTTTATCGGATTAAAAAGTAACCAATACCACTAACGTCAAATTTCTAAAATATCGGCATTGATATTCTGCCCGAGCGATAATCGTGCAATCTCAATTTTGTAACGTGAAAGTGTAATATTCAACCCCAAATATATTTATTTACACCGTACACAGAAATATCTTTAAGAGCACAAAATTGTTGCTCAAGTGTAACATGATGAACAAGTATGCAGTGGCTTAGTTCAGTCTTGTCACTTCTTTGCCTGGCCTTCAATAAGATCTTTAGCCTCATTAATCTTTGCTGCAAGGTATGGTGACCCACCTGCAAAAACAAGAATATTTATTGAACTGTTCAATTTATCACTGTGGATCTCCAGAATTTAAGTTGAGCCTTCCAAGTATACCTCTGTCAGGATGGTTCAGTATCATCAATTTTCTGTGGGCTTCTCTGATCTTATTCCAACTGGCCGTGGGACTGAAAGAAATCACTAGTGCTTACTTTGAATCAACACTCACAAAAGTAGAACAAGACAATGTTGGCAAAGCGTTAACATACCTTACGCCTAAAACCAGCGCAGCTTCTCTCTTAGTCATCTTTGGTTCAAATCCACCACGATAGTAGCCTCCTCCAGAAAACTGCAAAAGTCAGTCAAATGGAGCCTGCTACCATCTGTCATTTCACTTTGTAAGTACAGTAAAACCTTGACATACGAGTGCCCCGACATACAAGCAATTTGAGACAAGTAAAATTTCGAGCAAATATTTACCATGAGATAAATCGACATACGAGCTCAGTCCCGGAGCTCGTATCTCAAGGAACCACTGTAAATCATTTTTTTAATGTTTAGATTTTGATTTAAAGAGTCATACTTGTTTTTTTGGTTTGTCCCTACCTTATTGAAGTCTTACTTTCAAAAAGCAAGCTAGTACAAACACAAGCTGAAATCTATCAAGGAAGCTATAAATCATTCACTAACAAACATACACTACAATTAATAATGGTACTACAGTAATCACTTGAATATCGTGGTTAATGCGGACCAGACATGGCCACGATGGTCAAAAAAACGCAAAGTAGGGTCACCTATTTAAAAAAAAAAAGTTTCTTCTGTGCTGAGTCCTAGTAGCAAGAGTGGCTTCAGGTTACAAGTTTCCGTGGATTTTCACATTTTTATGAACTTAAAAAAATAAATAAAAATAAAGCTTCCTTGATAGATTTTCACTTCTTTTTTTTTTTTTTTTTTTACTACTTAGCTTATTTATACTAGCCCTGCTTTTTGATTTCCAAACCAAAACAAGTCAATTTATTGGCGGTATTCAAGGCGTATGATGACAATGGATATTAAGCAGGAAATTGAAAAACGTGAGTAGTGTACGCGTGACTGAGATGGCTCGCCAATACGTCTGGAAAAGCAGGACGTTTGCCCCGGAAGCCGCGGTGGAATACATGAACCTCTTTGACTTGGTTATTGCACAAGAAGGTTTAAATTTAGTGTAAAGTAAGATTAAAACTTTTTTTTAAGTGTGTGTGTATAGGAATCTAAGTCAATTTAATTTAAAGTTTGATACGTTACGAGAACAGGTATGACTGTATGTATAGTGTGTAGTTACTCAGCAAAATGGTTTGGTTGCTAGTGGACTAAAGCACGCAGTCATTTTCACCATCAAAATGTTCATCTGTGTCATTAATGTTATGAATAAATAAATCAAGCATCACCTTCTTGATTAGAATAATAGTCCATGCAACACAGGTTAACAAAATGTTAGCCAAAAAGCATCGCTCACCCTGAAAATGGTAGGCTAAAAGAACATTTTCAGTGTCAGTGATTTATGTCCATTAGTGGCTTTTTTCATCCTTCTATGGTGAATTCAAAGTAGTTTGCCACTTATAAAAATGCAATCCAATTAAAATGGTGGTAGCGAATGAACATTTGTCCAGTTGCTGCCAGACCACCTCGATGGGATAATATACACATTAAGGCAATGCAATATGTAGGCTACTGCAACAAAGCCTAAGGGTGGCCATTACACTACAACAGTGGTGGCAAACAAGTTAGACGCAAAGAGCAAAAATGTTAAACTGTTACAGTCAAAGAGCCACACCATGCAGTGACAAATCCATACAAAAATGTCATGTTTAGCTTTGAATTTTGCCATTTTGACGACAAGGGCAACAGCCTGGATAAGTACCACATTTATTCCAGTATAGTGTCCATCCATGTATAACGCGCACCCATAATTTGTGACCAAAAATTTGTATAATTTTTTATTTTTTTATTTTTCTCAGCTCAAACCAAGGATTGCACCAGTACTGGTAACTGGCAAATTCTGAACACAACATATGGTATGGAAACCTGGTAAAACAAACTACTACCAATATGAATACAATTCCCAAATGGAATTTACAATTTTAAATCCTTAAAGTCTCATTCATCATCATATTATTTAAGACTCGCTTGATTTAAATCCCAAAAAACAGGTTAATGGGAGTTTTAGTTCAAGTCCTTTGTCTTCATAGTCTGCGATATTCGAGGGAGATTACTGTACTCGCCTGACTAGGCGTGGGATGTCAGATAATAAAACGACCTAAAAAACACCATTGTCTTTTCTGAACGAATCAGTCAAAATATAGACTTTGTTCTCGTGTTTTAAAGCACGAAGACAGTCAAACTTGTTGATTAAATCTGGGTTTACCATGAAGCCAGGCAGCAGCATTCCCACACAAGGTGATGATCCGCACGCTCAGTTAATCTCTGAATAAAAATGTCCGGGAAGGCATCCACTTCCCCAAAAAAACTTGTCGCTGCCTGTTCCGGCCGGAGCCAGGTTGCGGGGCAGACCTCGCTCGTTGCCGGCATGCACCACAGGATTGCCGGCCGATGTGCCAGCCGAGAAATTAAAATTACACTTTACTCTTCCGCGTCGTCGAACCGTCAATTAGCCGTCCAAAGAGCTCTATTTTCGGATAAATGCAATGACGTCAGCCCACTGTCCGGACTTAAATGGAATCTCAACTTCCACGTTGCTCCACCTCGACATCCCGCCCTCCTCGCCAGCCATAGTGCTCTCTTTTCGGACAAGGCCGATTCCATCCTGCGTAACGTCGCCCGGGGCTTGCATTTCTTAAAAAAAATAAAACATAATAAAAATCCCCCTTCGCTTGTGCTCTCTGCCGTCCAATTCACTGAGCAAGTTTTATTTTTAAATCAGCGCCAACGACGTTAGCCCACTGCCCGGACTTACAGTGGGGCAACTAAGTATTTAGCGAACCATCAATTGTGCAAGTTATCCTACTTTAAAAGATTACAGAGGCCTGTAATTGTCAACATGGGTAAACCTCAACCATGAGAGACAGAATGTGGAAAAAAAACAGAAAATCACATTGTTTGATTTTTAAAGAATTTATTTGCAAATCATGGTGGAAAATAAGTATTTGGTCAATACCAAAAGTTCATCCCCAATACTTTGTTATGTACCCTTTGTTGGCAATAATGGAGGCGAAATGTTTTCTGTAACTCTTCACAAGCTTTTCACACACTGTTGCTCATATTTTGGCCCATTCCTCCATGCAGATCTCCTCTAGAGCAGTGATGTTTTAAGGCTGTTGTTGGGCAACACGGACTTTCAACTCCCTCCACAGATTTTCTATGGGGTTGAGCTAGGCCACTCCAGGACCTTGAAATGCTTCTTACGAAGCCACTCCTTTGTTGCCCTGGCTGAGTCTTTGGGATCATTGTCATACTGAAACCCCAACCACGTCTCATCTTCAATGTCCTTGCTGATGAAAAGATTTTAACTCAAAATCTCTCGATACATGGCTCCATTAATTCTTACCTTTACACAGATCAGTCATCCAGGTCCCTTTGCAGAAAAACAGCCCCAAAGCATGATGTTTCCACCCCCATTCTTCACAGTGGGTATGGTGTTCTTCAGATGCAATTCAGTATTCTTTCTCCTCCATTCACGAGAACCTGTGTTTCTAACTAAAAGTTATATTTTGGTTTCATCTGACCATGACACATTCTCCCAGCCCTCTTCTGGATCATCCAAATGTTCTCTAGCGAACCGCAGACAGGCCTGGATGTGTACTGGCTTCAGCAGGGGGACACGTCTGGCAGTGCAGGGTTTGAATCCCTGGCGGCGCATTGTGTTACTGATAGCAGCCTTTGTTACTGTGGTCCCAGCTCTCTGTAGGTCATTCACTAGGTACCCCTGTGTGGTTCTGGGATTTTTGCTCACCGTTCTTGTTATCATTTTGACGCCACGGGGTGAGATCTTGCATGCAGCCCCAGATCGAGGGAGATTACCAGTGGTCTTGTATGTCTTCCATTTTCTAATAATTGCTCCCACAGTTGATTTCTTTACAATTTTGTCTCTGGTGTCCTTCGACAGCTCTTTGGCCATAGTGGAGTTTGGAGTGTGAGAGACTGAGGTTGTGGACAGGTGACTTTTATACCGACAGTAAGTTAAAACAGATGCTATTAATACAGGTAACGAGTGGAGACCTCGTTAGAAGAGGTTAGACCTCTTTGAGAGCCAGAAATCTTGCTTGTTTGTAGGTGACCAAATACTTATCCTCCACTCTAATGTGGAAATAAATACTTTAAAAATCAAACAATGTGATTGTCAGTTTTTTTTCTTCCACATTCTGTCTCTCATGGTTGTGGTTTACCCATGTTGACAATTACAGGCCTCTCTAATCTTTTCAAGTAGGAGAACTTGCACAATTGGTGGTTGTCTAAATATTTATTTGCGTCACTATAAATGGAATCTCAACTTCCATGTTGCTCCACTTCGACTTACCGCCCTCGCCAGCCATAGTGCTCCGTTTTTCAGCCAATTCCATTCGGCGTAACATCGCCCGGGGCTCGCATTTCCCCCCCCCCAAAAAAAATCCCCCTTCGCTGGTGCTCTCTGCCATCAAATTCGCCAAGCAAGTTTTGTTTTCAAATAAGCTCCTCAGCGTAACGTCGCACGGGGCTCGCATTTTTGATAAAAATCCACCCTCACGGGCTCGCGGCCACCCAGAAAGCTCTATTTTCGGATAAAAATGACGGCCACTGCCCACCATTTTTTTTCCCTTAGTTGAGTTACTTTGACCTTCTTCTTCTGTCTTCCGCCATTTTCCTATTGGCAAGCGGAAGACAGGGAAAAAAATAGCCATCCGTTGCCGCCACTGTCCATTTTTCTCATCGATTTGGCCTCAAATGACAAACGGATAACCAGCCGTCCATTAATCAGTCCATGACGCACTTGTGATATCGGAGAGTTCTTTTGCGAGTGAAACATTTGTTACATTCGTTGCAACGGAAGGGTTTCATGCCCGTCTGCGTCCCGACGTGTCGTGTGGCTTCTGCTTGTGAATTTCAGCATGGATTTTCACATTTTTATGAACTTTTTTTTTCAGAAAAAAAATCAGCGATGTCAGGATCACAGTACAACAGATTCTCTTGCTATATAATCTTAAAATGCACACTGCAGGATTTACATAATATATTGGGATGTATCACAAACTGCTACAGTACAAGTCTAAACTCAAGGTCTTCTCTGTCACTAGAGGCGAACCCAGCCTGATATAAGTTATTCTAATTATCGCCATGTCAAAACTTAATGACACAACAATAGATTTCTTTGACGTGAACAAAGATCTCAGGGAGGTGACATTGAGAACTCATTCATAAGAATCTCTACTAATTCAGCCAATGATCTAATCCACACAATCACACTATGCAGAGGGAAAACCAGTCTTGCTATTAAACAAGACCTATTTGCCAAGATAAATCTGGATTTCAATTCATAGTACAGTCATACCTTTACTTACGAATGCCTCTGGGTACGAAATTTTCAGGTTACAATTTTTTAATATGCAAATGAGTAACTCCAGATACGAAAAAGATCCAAGTTACGAAATCCTCCAAAAAGTAAATGCATTTCCTTATCCAGTATTTTATTTTGAAAATATTGTCACGGATGCATTGATTCTAACTTTGGAACATCGCTAACCTCTACTGGGCTCTCATTTGATAGCTCTCATTCTATCTCATATAATGACAATAAAAGTATTCAATTCAATTGTCTGTCTCACAAAAACCACTATCCATGTTTCAAGATTCTCTCTTACATAGCTGTCCACCTCGGCTAAGTGCTCCCCTTATTAATGATTGCAATTCTCCTTAAGCGATTAAAAACCGTACAAATGCAACACGGCACATATTTACACACACACAGGGCACATGTAAATGTCTAAAATATACTACAAATCGGACAGCTTTCGGCCCTGGTAAAACGTGCTCTTGCCGTCATCTGGCGGAAAAACACGGGTATTACGTCTCACATTGTAACGGCCGCGGAGGGAATTATTTCAGCTGCACAGGTCACATTTTCAAATGCTTGATTCATTTTAAGACATTAATAAATAATTTCCTTATAATTTTCTCTCATTTTTGTGTTTTCTCACATTGGGACACTTTGATCAATTTTAAAGGGTCAGTTCAAGGGTGGGTAAACTATTCCACAAAGGCCCGCTGTGGGTGCGGGTTTTCGTTCCAACCCATTTTCACCAATCTGGTGTCCTACAAGTGCAATCAGTGGATTGCAGTCCGGTGCTTCTTGTTTTCTGCAAAAATCTCATTGGTTAAACGGTCTGTGCTGGATTGGTTGGAACAAAAACCTGCACCCACAGCGGCCCTCGAGGACCGGATGGTAGTTGTGTGAGGACCATGGAACGAATTAGAGAATTTACATATAAAGTACTGCTCTACTTATGAAATCTTCAAGTTACGAAAAACGTTCTGGAACCAATTAATTTTGGAAGTAGAGGTAGGACTGTATTCATAATTGACACAGGCGGATGAGTGGTTAGCGCGTCGGCCTCGCAGTTCTGGGGTCCTGGGTTCAAATCCAGGTCAATCCACCTCTGTGGAGTTTGCATGTTCTGCGTGGGTTTCCTCCCACATTCCAAAGACATGCAAGATAGCCTGATCGGACACTAAACTGCTCCTAGGTATGAAGGTGAGCGTTAATGGTTGGTTGTCTGTCTCCCCGTGCCCTGCGATTGGCTGGCCAGCGTTTCAGGGTGTACCCCG
Source organism: Stigmatopora argus (assembly GCF_051989625.1). Lineage (NCBI taxonomy): Eukaryota > Metazoa > Chordata > Actinopteri > Syngnathiformes > Syngnathidae > Stigmatopora > Stigmatopora argus. The sequence continues at coordinate 1,203,761 of NC_135394.1, forward strand.
CCCCGTGCCCGAAGTCAGCTGGGATATGCTCCAGCACCCCCCGCGACCCTTGTGGGGATAAAGCGGTTCAGAAAATGAATGAATGAATGAATATAATTGACAACCAAAATAGTAGCACGTGGAACTCTTACATTCTTGGGGAAACTTTGAAGTGCCTGTTTGACTTGTGGCTCCATCTGCTTCATGGCCTGCATGACATAGCGACCTGGATGATGAAGAGAAGATCATTCCAGATTAAGGAACAATGAAAGTTCTACTTTAGTACTTGCCTGCAAATCCAGCTGCAGCCAAAGCTAGCCCCGCTGCCACCAAGGAACTGGCCTGAAGGACACCGGCAGCGGGTAAGCATATTGAAATAAGCCATTTGATATCAATACGAGTAAAGAAATATTGTCAGCAATAAACATTTCAGACGAAGGAACGCAAACATCGATCGCGTCGGATTGTTTGCGCGACTCCTATCATATCCAGAATTGTAGCGACAAAAGCTAATGTTAGCCTAGCCATCTAGCCATCTGATGATATTGCAATGCAAAGTTTTTTTGTTCGTCCTCTAGAATATTACAGACGTATACTTGCCATATTTCAGTGTTAGGTTTCGTTACTAACAGTTGAGCGGAATAACTTTTGACCTCATGTTTTCTGACGTCCGCTTGTTTGTGTCGGAAATGGTGAGAAATTGTCGTAAAACGCCGACATCTATCTACGACACTTGTTATTCTCCGACTATACATTGGTTATTTATTTAAGCCCTAAGCAAATACTTTCAATTTAATTGAATTCAAAACGTAAAGTTTACGTAAACGTAAACGTTTAAAATATATTTAAAACATACGTGTCCTATAGTTTGTATAGTTCTTTATACTATCAGAAATAAGCGAACACCGTATTTTTTTATCATTGTTTTTTGATTATTTTTATGTTCATTTGTTGTTATTTGTGCACTTCCCTACGTATTTATGTTGTTGACTATTTATTTTGTTGGGTACGTATTTATTCATTTCTTATTTTGTGATTATATATTTAATGTTATTTATTGATTATTTATTTATCGTTGTTATTTATTGATTATTTATTTGTCTGTTCGTTAGTTATTATTGGTGCAGTTCTTGGTGAATATTTAAATCTCTTTATACTTGTATAATGGCAATAGAAACATTTAATTCAATTGAATTCAATTTGAAATTGAGGATATATGCGTACTGGTTTCTGTAACAGCAAGGCAAGTGAACGTTAAGCGTCCACTTGAAAATGTTCAAAACAATGGAAATGACAATGTAATGGTTCAAGCTTGGGCATTCATTCATCCGTTCATAAATTTCATTTCATTTCATCTCATCTCATTTTCTGAACCGCATTATCCTCACTAGAGTCGCGGGGGGTGCTGGACCTTATCCCAGCTGACTCCGGGCCAGAGGCTGGGGACACCCTGAAATGGTGGCCAGCCAATCGCAGGGCACAAGGAGACAAACAACCATTCACACTCATACCTAGGGGCAATTTAAAGTGTCCAATCAGCCTACCATGCATGTCTTTGGAATGTGGGTGGAACCCGGAGTACCTGGAGAAAACCCACACAGGGCCAGGGAGAATATGCAACCTCCACACAGGTGGTCTTCTTTCAACTAATTATTCCATAGCTGAAAAGTACAATAAATTATTACGCAGAAGTTTGCAAAGAAACCATAGACAGTTGGGCTGCACCCAGGATTTAAGGCAAATTCTGATTGTACTGTTGAATCAGAACAAAAATTAGAAACGTCTTCGAAGTGCAGTGATATTTTTTCAATTGCTGGTCAGTTGACAAATAGAATGCGTTCGTAAACAGAAATGAATATACTATGAATGGGAATATGTTCATTATTATGTGCTTCCCCTTATTAAATAAATCAAACTCAAACTTGCGTAGAATTTGATTGGACAGTTAGCACTTAGTCAGAATTAGAACCTTCATTGGCGGCCCGGTGGAGCGAGTGGTCAGCGCGTCGGCCTCGCAGCTCTGGGGTCCTGGGTTCAAATCCAGGTCATGTCCACCAGCGTGGAGTTTGCATGTTGTGCCCACGTGGGTTTCCTCCGGGTAATCTGGTTCCCTCCCACATTCCAAAAAAATTTGCATGGTAGGCTGATTGGACATTCTAAATTGCCCCGAGGTATGGGTGTGAGTGTGCATGGTTGTCCGTATCCTTGTGCCCTGCAATCCGCTGGCCATCGATTCAGGGTGTCCCCCGCCTCTGGCCCGGAGTCAGCTGGGTTAGGGTTGAATAAAGTTTAATCTAATCTAAGTGCGTATCATAATCTCATGCTTTATTATGTTTTATGTACACAGTATTTCACATTAAGTTTATGGAATTTCTGAGACAAAATAGGATAACTAATACACTAGTTATGAGGGAGACATGGAGGTTGTTGCAGGGAAAAAAAGTTTTCTCATATTCTAGGAAACCCAAGTTGCAATGACCATTAAACTTCGAATTGTCATTTCTCACAACTGAAATGTCATAGTTGTATTATATGTTGATATAACATAACAACACTAGAGCAGGTCTTGGACGCTATCTACCATGATAAATGAACGAGGTTCTACTGTATTTCTTAGGCTCACAAAAAAAATCAATGCTCGTAAAAACAAACTTGTTTTGAAATCTACTTCACGTATGAATCAATGTTCTGAGATCGAGTGTTCAATCACAGGTTCGGTGTTCGTATGTGGGTTTTTCCTGATTTCTGAATGTGCTTTTCTCCGAGTGCTGTGGTTTCCTCCCACATCCCCAAAACTTGCATAGTAGTCTGGTTGAACATTCTAAATTGTCCCTAAGGGTGAATGGTTGTTCGTCTCCTTGTGCCCTGCGAATGGGTGGCAACCAATTCTGTGACCGGACGTTTAGTCGCCGGACTTTTGGTCGCCGGACGTTTGGTCGCCCGGAGCCAAACAACCGGTGACCAAAAGTCCGGCGACCAAAAGTCCGGCGACAAAACAAGGTAAAACAACACGGTCTACCCATCAATCAAAGCCAACAATGGCCCTGAGCAGTTTCACTGAGCGGACGTGTGAGTGTATAAGAGTTTGTATGTACATGAGTTGTCCCCTTAGGAAGGGACGTCAGTCAGGGTCTTAACAAGTTCTCCAACAAAACACAATAAAAGTACGGGAAATTTGGAGCTTTTCTTTAGCCTAATAATTAATAGGGCATTAAGTATGACTAAATAATAATTAGCAGTTTGTATTTAGGGAATTTGAGACAACAATTTTAAATGGTAATTATAATAATAATAATCGGACATAGGCCGATTATAGGTTATCAATAACCTTCCGGGCGACCAAACGTCCGGCGACCAAATGTCCGGCGACCAAACGTCCGAGTACCACAAATTCAGGGTGTCCCTCGCTTCTGCCCATTGTTGCGTGGGATAGGCTCCAGAAGCCCCACGACCTGTGTCAGGATAAGCGGTACAGAATGAATCTACTTCCGGTTAAATGTAAATTAGAACTGCATCTCAGACCCAAACTGTTTTGCTTAATGCCGTCAGATCTCTTTCCTGTACAGAGTGTAAAACCTGGACAGGTTGCCAGCAGATCATAGATCAACTTGCTGCCTCTTTTGAAACTCCCATGCATGATTTGTAATCTCAATCAATGTCTTTGGACTTGGTATGATAATTGGTTATTGTATAGGATGAGCCAGAGCATACATTGGACATAGAGTAATTAAAATTGAAACATGAGGCCCATCGTCTACCAGAGAACCAAAATACATCAGCAGCCTACAGAATAGGACAGTGAGGAGCCCAATTATTTACCCTACAATTTACATAATTACAATGTTGGTGTTTTTTCTTGAAAGCATGCCCAGTATAGAAATTGTTTAGAATCGTGTTTCTTAATAGAAAGCGTGTTCTGATACCCTGGCAGATCAACTGTCCCATCAACTCGGTCAACAGTCTGCTTTTTGAATAGGCTTTAAAAATGCCAACTGTGTGGCGAAATGCGAGTTTTGCCCCCCTAAATCATATGGAATTACAGTGCGTGTTGCATATGTTGAGCCAGTGGCAATGCAAGCACAAAGCCCACAGGAAGCAGTTATTTCTGTGTGTTTTATTAACCCAACCAAGCAATTTAATTCTTTTGTTCGGTGGAGTTCTACTTCATTGATTAACAAAAGCGGGGATATATTTTTTTCAGCCCCTTTTGAAAAGCCTGAAATGTCAAGCCTTTTAAAGGAGATTATTCTGCCTGTGCGGAATGAATAGAGCCCAGAGTAACCTTTTGTCTACAATTAAATATTCCAGCATAAATATAAAAGGAAATCAGAGATGGGGAAGATTGAGTCAGGAGAGATTGGAGAGCTAGATGCTCTGCCAGATAGTGGCAACAGCCTAGCTCTAATTAGATATGCCAGGCAGACTCTGCGCAGTCACTCTCCTCATCACGTCGGGAGAGGAAACTGCCTGAAGAGAGGACAGAGAAAACCTATCTACCCATCTGTCTGCCCGGCGTCTTCCTCTGGGCATCCGCAAGGTATTTCTAGGCTTTGTTTTGTTTTCTAATGTTGTTTTGTTTCGCCCACTGCAGTGAGAAATGGAAAGAGAGCGAGCGAGTCTTAAAGGCAATGCCTTCTGGGAACTGCATAAACAGAGACACATGAAAAGTTGGGGGAATTATTAGGATTCACGGGAGTTATTAGGAATGACAATAAGTAACTTTAGGGACCGTTTTCTGCAGCTCATGAGGATAGATTCTTAGCATATCAGGTTCTGAGTTATGTGCTGTGAATTGGATTGTGTTTTGTGGGATGCATTTGGGCTTTGCATGAGTATTGTCTGACGGGATGACTTGCTTTTCAATTAAATAAAAAATCATCTTTGAATATGTGCTAATGTGGAAATGAACATTTTTGGTACTTGAGTTGGCCAGATGCTGACCATTAAGGATTAGTAAGAATCACTTTTTCTTTGAACATATTATTTAGAGGCTGCAGTTCGCGTTGAATTAGAACGCGCCTCCGTTTCTTAGCCAGGTTATGACAGATGCCACTGAGGTTTATCTGGATTATTCTCCTGACCAATCATCTCACTGAAAAATTGTAGAGGTTCTGCCAATTAGGTGGCTGCTTATTTAACTGTTGGATATGACACATTCAGAGTTTCTCTGTGACTTTTTGGATCCAAAAGTTACAGTAAGCAAATTAAACTTGGATAAATGGCTTTGCTTTGCCAGTTTAAGGCTCAATTAATCCATAGTTAAAACTACTTTTTTCTTACTCTGAGAAATGCTCTCTTCAGATTCCAATCAGGCGTAAAAGCACATTGACACCTGCAATAGAGAATGAAAAACGAAGGGATAAATATTGAGTATAATCATTATTATACTGCAGAAGTGCAGAAGTTTTTTTATTTATTTTTATTTTTTAACCAACTATTACCTACAGTCTCCTGCTTGGCAATGACAAAATAATCTGCATAACTGCTAAACAAAACCACCACTTTAGTTTTGAGATATTGTCAAAAGCAATTTGAGAACTTGAACTTTGAAAATCACACCTTTTTATTTTCAAATGTTCTGTTTGAAAAACAAAAGGCACGGGTAAACTAAATTTTTAGTTCTGTTTTATTTATTAGTTATTTTTAGAAATATTAAGTATTCAGGTACTCTGGTTTCCTACCAAATCCCAAAAACATGCATGGTAGGCCTTGTTAAAAACTCTAAATTGGATTGGATAACTTTATTCATCCCGTATTCGGGAAATTTCGTTGTCACAGTAGCAAGAGGGTGAGGATGCAGAAATAGGAAAGGCATTTTAGACATAAATAGATAGGTAATAAGTAAGTTCATAAATAAATACATGACTAAATAAAAAATAAATAAGCGTGTTGCTGAAATATATATACATATACACATACGTGTACATACACAAATATATATATATATATATATATATATATATACATACATACACATACATATATATATATATAAGCATATGCACCTATGTGTAAGTATGAGTGTGAATGGCTGTCCATCTTCTTGTGCTCTGTGACTGGCTGACAACCAATTCTGCGTGTCTCTTGCTTGCTGCGCATAGTTGGCTGGAATAGGCTCCAACACCCACCACAGCCTTTGTGAGAATAAGCAGTATGGAAAATGAATGAATGAATATTAAACGTACATTTCCCTCACAAATTCATAAATATTCTGTTCACAGTAAACTTCAGAGCTCTAATCTCGAGTCCACGTCTGTCTGTCACAAATCTCCAATTACCAGTGCGCAGATTTAGGCAGATCACAATTGTTTGTGCCGACATGTGTATGTTTGCACATTTCACATGAGAAAAATTTGAGAACAACCCAATCCCAATTTGTATTCCATGTCTTCTGATCAAAGATAATTACACACATTAATGGCCGTATGTTTTACTTTTTTAAATGTTTCTTTTCATAATCTAAATTTTCTATGTGGAAGTGAGAATGTTCTCAAAACCTTAAAGATTTAAAAGAGACACCCCTTCTGTGCTTTGTAAAACGACTCGATTTGTGACGCTACTTCCTTGGACTAATCTGGTCGTCCAATTCCCAGGAAAAGGATTGACATACACTTCTAAATAATTGTGTGATAGCTTAGTAAGTACAGACGCTCCCCTACTTACGAACGAGTTAGGTTCCGAGCGATTGTTCATAAGTTGAATTTGTTTGTAAGTTGATTCAGTGCTATATTTTGTATTATAATTTATGTTTAAGGCCTATATAAGTATATTGAAGGTTTATATAAGTGCATTTGTATGTTTAAGGCTTGTATAAGTAACACACATTGGTTTGTACTGAAAAAAACATTTAATAAAATGGAGAGAATATGTACAGTACTGTATAGAGAGAGAGAGAGATTTATGTGTTAGAAACTGGCCGAAAGAAGCGATCTAACGACGATTGCACAGTTTTCTTCTTTTTTTCATCATAAATGATGCGGTAGCACTGTATGGCATCATTCAATTGATTTGCAAACTTTGTGCATCGTTCAATATTTGGGTCCTGCTGCTCGATCTTTCTGTTTATAAATGGTACTGACGGTCGAACGATTCAAGTTGTATATGTGCAACGCTCACCACTCTCACGCGCATCAAGCTTCGTTATTATTGCCACTCGTTTCAAATGAAATGGCTTGCCTCTTCCTTGCAACTCCCTCAATAGAAGCCTTTCGCTTTTTACCAACAATATTCAATAATGGATGCATGAGATATTTAATGATACAAATGAAAAAGGTTCTTTGCACACTGGAGATACGTTCACGCACTTCCGCATTGCAACGAAGAAGAAGGTAGATGTTGGGTGAGCTGAGCTCTCACAGCGCCAGGCGTCGGTATTAGCGGCGGAAAGAAGTACTACTCTGAAAAAGGCGCGAAATACAAAATTGGACTTACGAACATTTTTCGACTTAAACGCAATTTGCAGACATGTTCGTATGTACCGTTGTTCATAAGTTGAATGTTCGTAAGTAGGGGAGCGTCTGTATTGCCACAGCAACTTGGCAACAGATCATCTTATTCCCACTGCAAAGCTGGTTTGGTCAAATATAGTATTTTTTGTTTTAATGATTGTGTTTGCCTTTCCAACAATCCCATAAATTTAGGTTAAATAGAGTGTTAGGTTTGGTTGGGTTTTGTTATTCATTTTTCTCTGTACGCGTGTTTGCTTTTTGCCTCTTGTGTCCCTCCTAGCTTCCCTTTTCCTCTTGTTGACCAGCTGCGTGTGATTGACAATCAGTTCCTCATTCTGTCTATTTAAACCCCACATGATTGTTTCGTCATTGTCGGATCGCCTGCTTTACTCTGCTTTCCTATGTTCCATGTTCCACGTTCCATGGTTCCCCACGTTCTCCCCATCAGGTTTGATTTTGTTATTTCATTTCCAAGTCTTTGTTATTTTCTAAAAATCCTTCTATCTTTGAGCATTCCACATCCTTGCCTGCCTCCCTGTGTTTGGGTCCAGTCCACGTTGCACGCTCGAGTGAAAAAAACATAATAGGATCTAACTCATTCACTCCCAAAGACGGATATTTTTTGGAATACTACTTATTATTATCTTATTATATCAGGTAAACTCATCGCAAATGGGCGGCCCGGCGGCCTGAATGGTTATCACGTCGGCCTCACAGCACTGGGGTCCTGGGTTCAAATCCAGGTCGGCCCACCTGTGTGGAGTTTGCATGTTCTGCATGGGTTTCTTACTCTGGTTTCCTCACACATTCCAAAAACATGCATGGTAGGCTGATTGGACACTCTAAATTGCCCCTAGGCATGAATGGTTGTCCGTCTCCGCGGTCCCTGCGATTGGCTGGCCACCAATTCAGGGTAATTCCCCCGCCTCTGGCCCGAAGTTTGCTGGGATATACAGTTGTGGTAAAAAGTTTACATACACTTGTGAAGAACATAATGTCATGGCTCTCTTGAGTTTCCAGTTATTTCTACAACTCTGATTTTTCTCTGATAGTGAGTGGAACAGATACTTCTTTGTCACAAAAACATTCATGAAGTTTGGTTATTTTATGACTTTATTATGGGTTAACAGAAAAAGTGATCAAATCTGCTGGGTCAAAAATATACATACATCAACACGAATTAGCAATTTTGGTGACTTAGAAAGTTGTGTCAGTGAAATGAGCTTCATAGCATGGCCTCTTATCTTCTTGTGAGTGATTATGAGTGACTACAGCTGGTGACCTCTCTGAGGCTATTTAAATAGGGCTCATTGGATGCAAACGCCCACAAACGCTACAATGGGAAAGTCAAAGGAGCTCAGCATGGATCTGAAAAAGCGAATCCTTTACTTGAACAAGTCAGGAAAGTCACTTGGAGCCATTTCAAAGCATCTGCAGGTCCCAAGAGCAACAGTGCAAACAATTATTTGTAAGTATAGAGTGCATGGCACTGGTTTGTCACTGCCACAATCAGGAAGAAAATGCAAGCTTTCACCTGCTATGGAGAGAAAATTGGTCAGGAGGGTGAAGATTCAACCGAGAATCACCAAAAAGCAGATCTGCCAAGAATTACAAGCTGCTGGAACACAGGTGTCAGTGTCCACAGTCAAGCGTGTTTTGCATCTCCATGGACTGAGAGGCTGCCGTGCAAGAAGGAATGCTCCAAAAGCGGCACCTTAAGGCTCGACTGAAGTTTGCTGCTGATCACATGGACAAAGATAAGACCTACTGGAGGAAAGTTCTGTGGTGAGACGAAACAAAAATCGAGCTGTTTGGCCACAATGCCCAGCAATATGTTTGGAGGAGAAAAGGCCAAGTACACCATGCCTACCGTCAAGCACAGTGATGGTAGTATTATGCTGTGGGGCTGTTTTTCTGCCAATGGAACTGGTGCTTTACAGAGTGTAAATGGGATAATGAAGAAGGAGGATTACCTTCAAATTCTTCAAGATAACCTAAAGTCATCAGCCCGAAGATTGGGTCTTGGGCGCAGTTGGATGTACAAACAGGACAACGACCCCAAACACACATCAAAAGTGGTAATGGAATGGCTAAATCAGGCTAGAATTAATGTTTTAGAATGGCCTTCCCAAAGTCCTGACTTAAACCCCATTGAGAACTTTGTGGACAATGCTGAAGAAACAAGTCCATGTCAGAAAGCCATCAAATTTAACTGAACTGCACCAATTCTGTCAAGAGGAGTGGTCAAAGATTCAACCAGAAGCTTGCCAGAAGCTTTTGGATGGCTACCAAAAGCGCGTAATTGAAGTGAAAATGGCCAAGGGACATGTTACCAAATATTAGCGCTGCTGTATGTATATTTTTGACCCAGCATATTTGATCACTTTTTTTCTGTTCACCCATAATAAAGTCATAAAAGAACCAAACTTCATGAATGTTTTTGTGACAAAGAAGTATCTGTTCCAATCACTCTATCAGAGAAAAATCAGAGTTGTAGAAATAACTGCAAACTCATGACATTATGTTCTTCATTCTTCACAAGTGTATGTAAGCCTTTGACCACAACTGTATATATATATATATATATATATATATATATATATATATATATATATATATATATATATATATATATATATATATATATATATATATATATGGTAATCTCTGTAAAGCTCTGTTCCCATAACCCTGGCTCTTCTTTCATTCAACTTGAGTATTAAGAACGTAGGTAAAATTGACAGAACATAAGTAACATAGAGTAAAATGAGTCCCTGAATAAGAGCATGGGGGGAAAACCACAGAGAAGTGTGCTAGTTATCGTATGCCACAGAACCAATATACTTTTCATGTTCACGTATGCACTCGCAAGAATAGTGGCACACGCATATATAAATCTAATTTCACTTCTGGTAGACTGCTCTGTACCAGAGGGCTTTATCAGAGCTTTAGGGGCTGATTGTTGGAGTCTACAGTAATGAAAGCAGGTTGTGGGATGGCAATCCTGTTATGATAACTAAACTCAAAGGTCAAATGTTGAAATGACAGTCTGCGCTGTCTGCTGATTATGTTTGATAACGACAAATGAAATAGGCTATTGCTTTTGTCATATGTGCATTTTCATTCCATTCATATTCGGTAATGAAAAGGTTTTAGATCAACTTGTATCTCAAACAGCAAAACTCACAGACCATAAAATATGAACCAAAAAACCATGCTATGTAATACTTCAATTTCCAAATTCTGTCTCAAGACTACCTTTGAAGGGATTTAGTTTCTAGGGGGCCTTTGATACTAATTTTTGGTGTTCATTGATAACTGCTTTCTCAGTATAATCAGAGAAATTGATTTATTCCACTTCATTCTCATACAATTATGAAAACGCTTAAACATTCTTTTGTTATGATGTTGTTTCTTCAATATGCGTTTATTTTCTCCCTGTATTTCTCCCAGTTTCAGACATCTGGCTTTGGCAGACCAAATTCTACAGACTGTCAGTGCACATGTATAAATCTGCCATAATGCTGATTTTTACTTTCTCCAAAGAGGACTGCTAGCTTGGCAGAAAGGAAACAAGAATTATTTAATCAAACAGCTCTCCTTCTATATCCAGATTTGACTTTGGCTGCATAAAGCTGGTTGCATAATCCTTTTATCAAACCTTTTGATAGTATACTGGAAATAACTTGAGGAACGGAAGGAGACAGAAATATTATTAAGGTCATTTCTATCCCCAGTTTACTTACATACGCCCCTCTTTTTGCTTTCCTTTTTTAAAATGTTATCCTGGATTTTTTTTATGCCTCTGTATTGAGACCTACCTGCTGACGGACAAAGGTTCTCGCATTCCATTAGCAAATCACTGCTTTCAAACTTTAGATTTATATTTTCAGCTGGTGGTAGCATTTGTGCCCATTGGTGTTCTCTTCTCATGATAAATAACACTTGAATAAACTCATAACATAATCATAGTGTTTCTCATTTCAGCTCAAAATACTAAAGAGACCTTTTCCCATGTCTGGCAAATCGCCAATACAATATATTGGTTATGATTCTTCAATAAACAAAAAACTTCCAATCAAAACCAGGGTAGAAATAGTAACAAATAAATAAATCAAATATTGATATTTTTTCTCTTTTTCAATTATTTTGTATTATTTTCTTTCTTTTTTTAACTAAGGTCAGGTCTAAACACTTATACTGTAATACCTAGAGATACGATCTTAATGCATTCCGGGACCGAGCTTGTATGTCAATTTACTCATATCTCAAATCAATTTCTCCCATATAAAATACATGAATACAAATTAATCCATTCCCACCCTCTGAAAAAACTCCACCTAAAATAGGATATGAAATGAAAAAAACATGTTCTTAATTGTTCAGATTCACCACCTACACTCGCAGAGTAACAAATATCTATCTCGTTGTTATAATCTGTAATAAAATGTGATATTATTGTGAAGAGTCCTGTATGGAGTTCTCACCTTTGAGACACAGGGGAGTGGCTAATGGCTGTGGGCGTGGAGGAGAAGGAAAGAGACGTGATGGCAACACCTTCAGTTTGTTACACATTTGTAACACTATGTAACATAACATAAACTTTAAATTTTACATAAATGAACTTAGCTTACGAAAACCTTTGTTGTGCTATAACCGAGGCAAAGGTGTTCATGTCGCGGCTTTCAAGTCAGAACTTGCTGCTTTCGCATGCCTCACAACAGAATGTATCCCAGTTCGTTTTTTAAAGTTATCGAACCAGCCACGACTCGCTTTTAAGGTTTCCACTGGCGCTGAAGTCTCCCCTTTCTCAGCTGCTTGCTTTACTTTCAAGTCCTTACAGATTCTTAAAAGAAGCCCTTCCCTGTCCTCATGAATATCACTGAAAAGGACAACCTAGCAGCTGGATTGTTTGCTTTTATGTCAAATTTGCCTCATATCTTTGGGCAAAAATTTGGTCGGAATTATCCTTGTATCTCAAATTTCTCGTATATTGGGACACTCGTATGTCAAGGTATTACTGTATATGTAAAAGTGAGCCCTGAGGTGCTAATGGTGCCACATCTGCTGTGGGTGAAGGGACAATAAGGGTCGGTGACAAAAAAGTTAATGGGGATTTAAAAAAAAAACAGAGGGTGACTATGCCAATGAACTTCCTGCTAGAAGACAAGGATATGAATCTAAAAGAAAGCAAGCCACTCAATACCTACACAAGCTAGACGCAGGGGACACCAACTCCATTCCTCGAAGGCACCTATCCATTCTGTTTTCCATATCTTCCTTCTCGAACACACCTTAATCAAATAAACAGGATCGTTATCAGGAAGTGCCCTCGAGGATGGGATTTGGGAGCCCTGAGCCAGAGGATGCAAAACAAGAATAGCAACAAGTAAATCAAACACAAGACAAATCCACATCTAGCGAAGAATAACTAGCAGGAAAGGGTACGAGATTTCAACTTCACTCTGGCGATCCATACCTGTCAAACTGTATGGTTCGCCTGTATTTTGTACGCTATTTTTATTTATTACCAATTAATTTTTTTAACGGGTATGGTATACAGGGAAATATCATACGTTAAAATACAGAAGAAAAGGACCATGCAAACTGTATTTTCTATGGTTTATTTGCCTCCGAGCACGAAGATGACTACTATAAGACGTACTCAACGGCAACAAAGTGAAAAAAAGGTTTTATTGCAAATCTCATCTCATCTCTCATCTCATATTCTGAACCGCTTTATCTTCATTAGGGTCGCGGGGGTGCTGGAGCCTATCCCAGCTGACTCCGGGCCAGAGGCCGGGGACACCCTGAATCGGTGGCCATCCGATCGCAGGGCACAAGGAGACGGACAAACATGCACACTCAAAACCATACCTAGGGGCAATTTAGAGTGTCCAATCAGCCTATCATGCATATTTTTTTTGGAATGTGGGAGGGAACCAGAGTACCCACAGGAAACCCACGCAGGCCCAGGGAGAACATGCAAACTCCACAAAGGTGGACGTGACCTGGATTTGAAGCCAGGACCCCAGATCTGTGAGGCCGACACGCTAACCACTCGTGCCACCGGGCTACCTTTTATTGCAAATCAACTTTTATAAATACCATAAAACCTCTATTTGAGTCGCACCTCTAATTGAACGGCACCTCTAATTGACGATGAATGAGAAGTCACTCAGACACTCGACACTGATGCGTAAGGTGATGTGAATGACGAGGACAGCTACAACAGTGATGTATCACTTGATTTTCACCAGTGAATTTGTAATTACCAGTAATCGCCTTGTATTTGTGCCTTTTGTTAAAAAAATATGTATATGTTACCTGGTTTCCCACATTCCAAAGACATGCAGGGTAGGCTGATTGTACACTGTACACGTGTGCGGTCGATTGGTCGCCGTCTTTTGGTCACCGGTCTTTTGGTCGCCCGGACCGCGACAACGGGCGACCAAAAGACCGACGACCAAAAGACTGGCGACAAAACAAGGTAAAACAACACAGTCTACGCATCAATAAAAGCCAACAATGGCCATGAGCAGTTTCACTGAGCCGACGACGTGTGAGTATATAAGAGTTTGTATGTACATGAGTTGTCCCCTTAAGAAGGTACGTCAGTCAGGGTCTTAACAAGTTCTCCAACAAAAAACAATAAAAGTCCGGGAAATTTGGAGCTTTTCTTCAGCCTAATAATTAATAGGCCATTAAGTATGACTAAATAGTAATTTGCAGTTTGTATTTAGGGAATTTGAGCAACGATTTAAATGGTTATTATCAATAACCTTCTGGGCGACCAAAAGACCGGCGACCAAAAGATCGGCGACCAAAAGATCGGCGACCAAAAGACCGGCGACCAATCGACCGTGTACCGTACATTGCCCCTAGGTATGAGTGTGAAGATTAATGGTAGTTTCGACAAAAATTCATCAAACTCTAATGACATGGAATACTATTTAAATCCCCCCAGCAGAGCACAATCGTCTTTTTAAGCTTTAGACAAAAATTTGCTTTTTTGTTTTATCACCATTGTTCATCAAACTGATGAAATAATCCAGCCTTCAATCTAGACTACTGGTCAGTATGTACTACAGAAAGAAGTGGAGTCATTTCCATTAGTGGCCTTGCAAGGTTACACCTTACATTTAGGTGAGTGTGAATGATGGTCTGGTAATGGGATAACAAGTCATAGTTCATGATGTCCAAGCAATTCGAAAGCGCGCATATTTGTGTGTTTCAATTTGTAGCTCTGTGTCAAAAGTGCCATAATTATCTTCCAAAAATAAGTGCCGATTGAGTGCCCCATTGTGGGAAAACTATAGACCTCAAAGAAAGCGATAAATGAAATAACCCAGATTTTCTTTGCCGTATTTTAAAATGTGTTTGCGTCATCACACCTGTCTTGTGTGTTTTGTCTAACATGTGCTGAGGGGTTAAGGGGTCCTAATGATTAACACAATCAGCCACTTCACTTTGTACTGCATATTTAGTAGGTCAAGTTGTGCGACTTCAAGCGGTATAGACATGCAGATTCATGATGAAAGTCCAGAACTTTCTTTCTTAAAGTTCCTCTTGTCAGTCATAGAAGAAAGCTGAGAAACATTTTTGTCAAGCAGTGCGACTAAACGATCTTTGGATTGCCACACGTATAAAGGGATCCCATACAAAGCCATTCACTGCACTGAACGAACATGCCATCTGTGGGTCTTTCTTATTTCCTCTTCTCTTTTCTTCTCTTCCTTTTTCAACCCTTGTAATCAAATTTGAGCAAAATCAAATGGCGGGAGGATAGAGGAAGAGCAGTAGGGGGTGGAGGGTTCAATGAAAGTACCTTTTGTTGGTCTGAAACGAGCAAGTAATTTACAAAATGCCCTCCCTTTGTACAGAGGGCTAAAGGAAGAAAGAAATCAGTAGCTTTTAGAAGCTAGGCCTTGCGCTGCGACGGGCAAGATAATGAAAGCCGTCTTGTATTTGTGGGATAGAAAGCACCTCAAAGACTGACTGGGCCCAGGCTCAGGGTTAGCTTCATAAAAAAAAAAGAAAAAAAAGGAAAAAAGAAAAAAGCATAAAACAGTCTCGCACATACAGAGGAGTCATGTGGACTTTTGTAGACTCCTCTGTGCGGCATGCATGTGTGTGCGGGTCTTTTTGTGTTTGGCAAAGAGCAGAAAAAAACAGGATAGCAGCACTTGGCTACTCTTAGTTGAGACACTGCGAGGAACAGTCAGAGTTGTGGATGCTGAGGAAGGAGGAGGCTGCTCATCTCTTCTTACCTGTTGTGCTCTTGCAGGTTGGCCTTGCTGGCAGATCTAACAACTCCACCTTGAAGTCTGAAGGAAACATTACCCATGATCACTGTATTTATGGATTTAACGGGGATGAGGATTTCAACCTTTTCTCCCTGTCTTTTTCTCCAACACGTCTTCATGTCCTGGAATAAGACACTTGAATGCTCAAGGATAACTTCTGTCAACCTGCATGGATTATCACTCTGACCTGAGTCACCTCCAATGAGCCTGCTAATGTATTTTTATAGGTCAGTTCCTTTGGATCAATTCTGTGATTTCATTTGGATAACTTTTAAAATCACATTATAACTAAATAATGTCATTTTCTTCCAAGCTATCACAATGTAAATTGTGGTTGTTATTATTATCGTTTAGATATAGGCTCTGTCTATTTGGCCTGCACACCGTGCTCCTCGCTAGAGCGTTGCTTGAAGTCCTGTCTTTCAGCATTCACCGGTGAGTTAGGAGAGCTTTATTTTATCTCTCCTGCTTCCTTCAAAGTTGTGTACATTAGACATCTCCCGTTATTTATTTGTTTTACCATTCCAATCACTCATTTTTTTGGTGCCTTAACCATTGCAAAAAAAGAAGATGGTTGTGTGCCGACTGTCTGTTGACTAAAAGATCTTGACGTTGTTTGGTCTAATAGAGCTGCATTTTTGTACTGTGATTTACTGGCTCTAATCCACACCTGCCTCTAGGCATTTCCGCTTAAACTTATGTTGAAATGTTTTGGACAATGAAAGCATGTATTTGTTTCTAAGTACATTTAATTTAAATTGGAAAGTGCCAATGTTACTTGCGTTATTAGTATGAAATTGTGGTAAGCCTGTATCTCAAATTGTTTAACTCTTATTTAATTGACTGCTTGATTATATCACTAATGAATTATACAACTATTTATGTTAAAATTTAATGGGGCAATTGGGGCCCAGGCTAGTTTAAGCATGTTCATCTTCACATCTAGTGTGTTAATCAACCAACATACCTGTCTGACTGAAGATTAATATATTGCTGTGTGAATTTATAGCTTATATTTAATGTCAGTGGCTGAATGGTTAGCGCGTCGGCCTCTCAGTTCTGAGATCATACCTGTCAACTTCTACGTTTTTCCCGTATTTTATAAGTTTTTTGATTATTTCAAATTGTGTACGTACGCCCTATAACAACTTTTGTACGTGATTTTTTTTAAGTACGTTTTTTTCAAACCGATCTCGTTTTACCCATTTTGGCTCTAACCCGGGTCGTCTAAGTCACTGGTAGCAGGCGAAAATGTCATCGCCAACTGCTAATAGTATTGTCATCATTTAAGCATGATATGCGCACGCGCATTCCCTTTTCACCCATCCGCCTTTTCACTATATAAATATAGCTCGTCATAAAGCCGTCCACTTTGAAGAAAATTTTAGACTTTTACGTGAGTAAATATGTGCCGCGTTATATTTGTATGGTTTTACTGCTTAATAAGGGGAATTGCAATCATTAATAAGGGGAGCAATTGGCCGAGGTTGACAGGTATGTGAGATTGAAGGTTCAATCCCAGGTTCGCACCATCCAATGTGGAGTTTTCATGTTCTCTCCGGGTTTGTGTGGCTTTTCTCCGGGTACTCTGGTTTGCACCGGTATAAATTAAGTGTGCCTCACGTGCCTTACCAGGTTAGCATAATGTATTTTCCGGACTATTAGTCATACTTTTTTTTTAAAGTTAGGCTGGACCTGCGTCTTATGTTTTTTTTCAATTATTATTATTATTAATATATTTTATATCCCTGACCACTGACGCCCCGTTATGTTTGTTTTTTTAGCCTATAGTTATCTGAAAAACTTATGTTAAAGGATGTTTATTTAGCCTGTTGTCTATTGTTTCTTTAAAATGTGTTTGTTCAAAAAATGCGATTTATACTCCAGTATAAACCTATAGTTCGGAAAACACGGTACATTTATAGTGGTGTTGGGGCTAGTGGGAAAGTGATGCAGCATCGTACAGTCACAATCGGATAGTGACACTTGTCACGATACTGAACATTGAGAAAAGCAGTCTGGGGGTTGTAAGAGCCTGGATTTTAACTAAGCCACACCCAGCATACAGTATATGCATAATAAAGTACAGTTGTACCTCTACACATGAAAATTTCAGATTACAAAATCCTTTGATATGCAATTTACAGTTTCAATATATGAAAACAAGATCCAAGTAACGAAATCCCCCAAAACGTAATTATACATATCCTTTATGTTGAAATTCCCGTGGTAGCATTGCGTTCTGCTTGACAATCTCCCTACACTTCGCTGGCCTCCTATTGGCTGTCCCACAAAAACAACTCTCCATGTTTTTGTTTATTTCTTTTGGAGTGTGGTTAAAGCAATTTTGTTCCTTATTTAAAAATATTCGTTTTGAATTCATAATTTGAAGTTGTTTAAATGTGTGTTTATGTGCATGTGTTTGTGTGCTTTGTCTGTTTCCTAATGTTAGCTTGTTCCTTACACTTGCACCTGCACGAATAGAAAATGTTTAGCATGCTTCTTATTCATTTTAAAACATTAATAAATCATTTTCAATCAGTTTCTCTCATTTTTTGTGAGCTTCTCACATCTTTAATAGAAAATTGGGACACTTTGATCATTTTAAAAGGATTTGGTTGGTATTTTTTGAGGACAGTGGAACAAATACTGCTCTATTTACAAAATTTCCAAGTTACGAAACAAGTTCTGGAACCAATTAAATAGAGCTATCACTGTATTCAAATCTATACTTTGCATACTGTGCATTTTTGTGGTATAGCACAATACCTTTGTTTCGCGCACAGTTCCTATCTTGGTAAAGCCCTAGCCACCCCCTACAACCTCCATCCCCTGTTACTGTTTCACTTGTAGGCCAATTGCCACTTTGTCCGGCTTGCACGCCACCAAAAGTCAGCCTCCTCTGCCGCCTTTACTCTAACTCACCCATGGCCTGTCATAATAACTACTAAAATGACTTATCGTCCTGTAGGAAAGAATATAACTGGTCAATTTATATTATCTATCATTCGATAAGGCCAGCGGTTATTATTATTTAGTGCCCAACAATTTTCATGTCATCATTGCCTTGTTCGTCATGTATACATCCCTAGAATATATCAACCAAACTCCCTTGTGATCCAACCATGAGTAACAGAGGAATAGTTAAAAAAAGGTTAGTGTGCACATCCTTAATAACAACAACAACAATCTTAGTGGCCTCTTTAAAAGCCTTCTACCTGTAACAAAAATAACACTTAATTGTCACATGAACATGACTTTTTTCCTTCCAAATCCCAGTGCTGTGTTAATGTCAGGTCACAGGTTTAAATCCTGCTGTTTACACTTTCCTTTTTTTATTTTCAAAATGAAGTAAACAAACAGTTTTGAATGAGCAAACGAGCTGTTGCAGTTGTTTTATTCAATTGGCGGCCTTACACTTAAACATAGTGTTGCTTCTTGAAATCTGCAGAAAGGGAGAGGCTCGGCATTGTTGCCTTTGATGGAGAATAAGAAACCACATGAGGGTCTACCTACTGTTTTCGAACATAAACATGGGTCACATAAGACGTAAGAACCAATTTTCTTGCAGGCAGCGACGTTTCCAAACTCTACACCGTGTTTAGTTTGATTTTCAAATCCAAATTGAAATGACACCTGGCAGTGCCTGTTAAAATAAACTTTCTTTTCGTTAAAGCTTGTGGTGTCCGCTTCTTAACCCTCAGTTGCCTGTTCCTATTAGCAAAGAAGCTTCAAGTAAATAATTATTTCTATTTATTTTAGCTCATTTGTAGGACAATTTTTTGAATAAATGTATCATAAACCCGAGACATATTTTGATGTATCAAGAGGCACAGGTGAGCCCTGCCTGACTTTGGTGCGGCCAAGCGTGGGATTGATTCCTGCTTGGTGGTGTTATGATTATGAGTGCGAATGGTTGTCTGTTTCTCTGTGTGCCCTAAACCTGACTGGCAAACGTTCTAGAGCAGCGGTCCCCAACTTTTTCTCACCGCGCACCGGTAAAGCTCTTCCTATTTTCTCACGGACCGGCGTATGGGGAGGGCGACAATTTAAAACAGAAGTGTGGAAGGGGTTGGGGTATGGGGCTTTATGTTCCACAGATGAGGTCCTGGTCCACAATGGGAAAAACATACTAAGTCCCAAGCATAACAGCAAATATTCGTCGGCCTCACAGCTCTGGGCTCCTGGGTTCAAATCCAGGTCATGTCCATCTGTGTGGAGTTTGCATGTTCTCCCCGGGCCTGCGTGGGTTTCCTCCGGGTACTCCAGTTTCCTCCCACATTCCAAAAACATGCATGGTAGGCTGATTGGTCACTCTAAATTGCCCCTATGTATGAGTGTGAGCGTGAATGGTTGTTTGTCTCCTTGTGCCCTGTGATTGGCTGGCCACCAATTCAGGGTGTCTCCCGCCTCTGGCCCGAGGTCAGCTGGGATAGGCTCCAGCACAAAAAATGATATGAGATGAGAGAGATTATTATAACAACCTTTCTCAGTTAAAGTAGGAGGGCAAGATTGAAAACCTTAATATATATTTCTCTGACAAACCGGCACCAGGTGGCTCACGGACCGGTACCTAGAGTGTAGTCTCCCATTTGCCTGTAGTTAGAGTTAGTTGGGGGTAGGCTCCAGCAATTCCCAGAACCCTCCTAGTGAACCTCTTCTTAACTGCAGGAATTGAATTATTCCTCTGCTCATCTATCACGGCTGGGGGAAAATCTTTTGCTGCCAAACTGCCCACTCTCAAGGACAAACAGAACAAGGGTGGACAAAATTCTTTTGGACCCCATTCCCACAGACTTGCTATGTACAGCATTGATGTCTATATGTATTCCATCCTGCTGTTGTTTTATGTTGCATTGATAACTATTTTGTACTATTGTCACTTATGATATTGCGTGATAGCGCTTCAGCATCATGACACTTGTGAGGATAAGTGGTAGAGAAAATGAAAGAATGGTCTGCACTATTGTTGCTGAATCACATTTACTGCACTTCAAGTCACTCTAATATGTTGGACAACTCTCTTCATCACTTGCATAGTTGTTTTGCACAGTATCTGTGCATTTAGATCGATCTTTGCATGGCTAAACTAATTTATTATTAAATTATATCTCACGTCTAAAATGTACTTTGGTTATGATGGGTTGATTTTTGCAATACAAGATTGGATAAATCTATGTCTTATAGACTTAACTAATAACCATGATTCTGAAAAGTCTAAGTCATCAAAACTTCCAACTCGTGACATATCACGTGTGTTGAAGCAGTGGGAAAAGTTTCTTTCATTTTATGTTATTTAGAAGAACATAAACAACTCAGTGGCATTTGAATGTGTCTATTTCTCTTGACATATTTACTAAATGTCAAAATTTGCACTGGAACAAACACAATGGAGAAGAATGAGTAATGAGCTTTGGTGGTTCCATTCTCCAATCAGCTGATTCCCTGTCTGCCCGATAAATTATCGTGCTTAATGCATCACTGCTTTCAATATCTTTGGCAAATAACTCAACCCTCATCTCAGGTATGTGTTATTGTTGTTGTTGGTGGTGTATGTGTGTTTGTGTGTGTTTGTGTGTAGGGACACCCGTAGGGTAACTGGCTTCACGCTTTTGAGTCTTTAAAGGTCCTGTAAAAAGTCAACATCGATGAATATTATTAATTGACTGGTTCAAAGAAAAGAGTGATGTTAAAAAGCTTGCCATATTTGAATGATTTTTTGTTATTTTTAGATGCATCCTAATCTTTTTTTTCTGTCGTTTGTATGTTCAGTGTTGAACCTAAAATTCTGTTATTTCTTATAGGGGTATAAAGAAACAAAAATTGGCTTTGCCTGTTGGCAAATAATTTGAATTATTATTATTGTTATTATTATCATAATTATAATACAACCAGAGGGGCTCAGCTTCGCCGTTCCCACCCGCTTGGGCGACAAAAATACACTAACGCAAACACACACATTCTCAGAAATAGTAATGTGTATATATATATATATATATATATATATATATACATATATATACACATATATATATATATATATATATATATATATATATATATATATACTATTGTATATATATAACACAAATAACACAAAACACGTACAAAAGAATGAAAATTTATTTTGGAGTTGGAGTTTCGTAACTTTATAGCTTTGCTTGACTGTCAAGCGAAGGAATGAGGGAAACATAATTGGGCCGAATAGGCAAAGACGGGGCTTAGTTATTATATATAAGGGGGGGCAGAAACCTAGTTTTGATATCAGTGATACCCTGTTTTGGCCTGCCCCAAAAATCTGCTGGCTCAGACGAAAAACTTGTCATGTTTTGTTGGCGTGTTTGTATTTTGGGCATTTCCATTTTGTGACTGATTACCCATTGGTTTCACCCCTTGTTTCTCGTTCCTGGTGTCTCTCCTAAGTCCTTGCCTCTCGTGTCACCCGGCTGTTTCTGATTGTCTCGTCAACCCCTGTGGGTCTAGTTAAACCTGGAGTCATTGTCAGCCTCTTGTTGGAACGTCTCTTTTGTGTTATGGTCAAGCCGGTTCATGTATGTCTAGTTCTCTTCAATTCTCCTTGTGTCCCATTGTGTTTCCCCATAATTTTAGGTTTGTTTGCTGCTTTGTTACTTTTCTCTGCCTTTGCTATTGAAGGTTTTATTTTATAGTGAACAAGTTTATGTTTAAGGAAGAACACGTTAGTGTACCACCTTTCCTTGCCTCTCTTCCTGCTTCCTTTGATTGGGTCCTACTCTGCTCACAAAAACTGTAACAACACTCAACCATTGAGCACTAAATTGTTCTCAGTCTTTAGGCACTTATTTTCAAACATTCATTCATTCATTTTCTGAACCGGTTATCCTCACAAGGCTCCAGCACCGTCTTTGCCTGCTAACTATGGGCATCAGGCGGGGGACACCCTGAATCGGTGGCCAGCCAATCGCAGGGCCCAATTAGACGGACAACCATTAACGCTCGTACTCATACTTAGCAGCAATTTAGAGTGTTCAAACAGCCTACTCCGCATGTTTTTGGGGTTGTGAGAGTACCTGGAGAAAACCCATGCAAGCCAGGGGAGAACTTGCAAACTCCACACAGTGAGGACCGACCCCTTGACCGCAGAACTATGAGGCCAACGCGCTAACCACTCGGACGCCATATTTTTAAACAAATTTAATGTATTTTAGAAATGTACCTAAAATAATTCACATTTAAAGTTTTAAAAATAATAATAATGATAATAATTTATTCAACAACCACAATGAGCCGAGATCTTATTATTATTTTTGACTGCATTCCCATGGGATAAGCACTCTTTTTAATCATATTTTAATGTTATTTTAAAGATGAAATTCATGGTGCCACTGCTGGAGAAATGATATTTCCAATCATCTTGTTTAATTGTTTTTTTGGAAATTGTATTTCATTGTTTCCATCTTGTCTTTCAACACATTTCATTCTTTCTTTGCTTTATCTTCATTAATTTTATTTGGTGCGTTTTACCATTTCCCTAGTGGCTGAGAATAATGTGACCTGTACAGGTCCCAGAGGACCGTCTAATAACTGTTAATGGGTAGTTAAAGGAGTGGGTTTGGTGTTCACAACTCAGGACTAGATGGTTTCACCAACGATTATAGCTCATTCATTGAACAGAAAGGACTAAGCATTGATTTCATCTGAGAGTCCGTGTGATTGCACCTGCATATCTCTGCGTGTCTGTCAGTCATGCTGTATTTCCACCCAGCTTGCCTCATATAGGCTGTTATTAACAGCCGTAGACAGCTATTAAGCCTGTCATTTGCTCAATCCACTTGATGACCTACTCACTTGGACAGCTTCTGTGTTTAACCTGTGACCTCCAATTTCCAAGCGTATTATTGTAGAGTCAGTGCAGGGCGTGTGTGCGCCTAAATGCGTGTGCGTGTGTGTGTGTCTTTGTGCGCTTGTGCACATGCATCGTTTGCACAGTTAGTGTACTCTAAATATTAAGAATATGGAGTTTCAAAAATGGGTGTTTTTACATGTGGCTTTCTATTTTGTATCCTCTTGTGATCACTAATAGCCCACCTTGTTAGGGTATTCGGTGGTGGATGATCCCAGTGCAGATAACTGTGGAGACAAGATTGGAGCGTTCGAGAGTTCTTTATTTTAACAAGGTCGTGGTTCTGTTCTAAAGACGCAGAGGTCGGGAGAATTTTCTTAGAAGGTGATGGGACAAAGTCAGGCGTAGGTATTCGACCAGGGTGCGCAGTAACAGGTCCTGAGAGGCAAGCGGAAGATTGTTAGCCAGAGGAATCGCAGAAATACACAAAAAAAAAAAAACGCAAAACAACTGATGGACCCTTCCTCCTGTTTCAAGTGAGGCAGATCTCAAGGGGAAGGAGTCCATGTCCTAACACACCTATCAAAGTCTTTGTTAAAAATTGCCCTTTTGTTCCTTTTAAAAAATAAAATGAATTGAGATTCAAATATATGAAAAAAGGGCGGCCCGGCGCCTGAGTTTTTAGCGCGTCTACCTTACAGTGGGGGACCTGGGTTCAAATCCAGGTCGGTTCACCTGTGTGGAGTTTGCAGGTTCTCCCCGGGTCTGCATGGGTTTCCTCCAGGTACTCTGGTTTCCTCCCACATTCCAAAAACATGCATGGTAGGCTAATTGGACAGTCTAAATTGCCCCTATGTATGAGTGTGAGAGTGAAGGGATGTCCATCTCCTTGTGCCCTGCGATTGGCTGGCCACCAATTCAGGGTGCCCCCATCTCTGGCCCGAAGTCAGCTGGGATAGGCTCCAGCACCCCCCGCCACCCTAATGAGGATAAAGCGGTTCAGAAAATGAAAAAAAGGCTACTTAGTGGCTGCTCCACTTCTGTCTATGTGCTCAATGCACTCAGTTTATATCGGCAGTGTTCGGGTTGTTCCAATATCCTACACAACACGTATTAAATATTTTACAATAAAATGCTTAGGCAGCAGTTTTAAGATCAAGCAACTTAGTTTTATATATTTTCATTTTTGGGGCATGCGCATCGTAAGGCCTAGGCTAAAAGAATGGCCTGAATTGCATGAGAGACATGCTCAAATGGGAGAGTTGAGAACCCTGAAATGATTTTTTAAACAGTCTGTCGGAAGAAGAAATAATACAGTAGTGCACTTTCCTGTGTTGTTTGAGTATATGTGGTTCCAATGTGCATTTCCTTTGCTCCTTTTTAGCACAGGTGTATACAGGTCTTTAATTTATCCACTAATACCTTCAGAGTCTACCATTGCTGGGATTAACCTTCTTTCATGCTACTTTGTCTCAGGAGCTTCTCAGTTCTGGTGATCGGAGAGCCTTGTGGAGCACTGCTCGGGGTGATAGGAGCAGAAATTAGCCGGCTTTTCTGCTTTAAAGCTGTTTCATTAAGACAGTCATCACCTTGGCCTGCATTAGCTTTGCTGCAAATCCAAAAGCTAGCAAAGTCAATCATGCAGACCTTAAGCTAACTAAAGCTACCTCTGCGCTGCCATGTATTTTGAGATAAGGTAATGAGAATCCAAAGGGGTTAAGGTGAGGTTGTCTTTCTGTGTATTCAAACCTGCGGCATAGCAGGCCTATGAAACAGATGACCAGAGGATATCATCGTAAATACGCTGAATGTGAGCTACGAGGGCAGGAATCCCCAAGTATTGTCTTAAGATGATAAGGCTTACTAAAGTGTATCAGTAGACTAGGATGGAATACTCCCCAAGTACCCCCTACGATCTCGATGTGACACCTCAGCTTGGCCCCCCAAGCAAGCTTGGGGGTGTTAATATCCTCTATTGTCTTGTCCCGATAAGGTAATGAGAGTTGTAGCAAGAGGTGACGAGAGTATTAAGAACTGCATTAGTGGGCAGACATGGACAAGGTACTGTCAAGTTATTAACCGACTACTATTACCTGTAAAATGGCAGTTATGGAAGTCAGAAGTTGTTTTGTTAATTACATTTTGACAGAGAAACTTGAAAAAAAAATATAGGTTGTTTTTAAATTGTGGAGACTATATAGCACTGTACTAAAGTGTTAAGGCACCATATATTTATTTTTTTGCTATATCAATACTGTGGCTAAATTTAATTTGGTGCATTCAGTTGACCACAGACGGCAACCAGAGACGTTAAGTGTTTAAAAAAGAGTCAACAGAATACAGAATAATACATTCTTAGTTAGCAGTATTCCACTATAACATGAATGCAGAACATTTATATCACACGTTTATACATACTTTGGCCATCATACTCAATAGGCATGCGCTGATGACCGTTTTGTTACGCCTTTTTGACTTAAAGTATTGTGAAAACAAGTGGATGAAAGTAATGCCTTAAACTAAAATATGTAAATTTAGTTGATAATGTGGTGTGGATCATTGCTTTGGTTTTTAAATGGACAGTGTGCGAAATATAGATTTAGGAAAAATTTGATATTGTGGTTGGTTAAGTTATGTCTTTGGAGAAAATTATTGTGCCAATTATAATTAAAGGAGAAGAGATCATTGCGGCGACCCGGTGACGCGAGTGGTTAGCGCGTCCCCTCACAGCTCTGTGGTCCTGGGTTCATATCTATTCCAAAGACATGCATTGTAGATTGATTGGACACTCTAAATTGCCCCTAGGTATGGGTGAAAGTGTCCATGGTTGTCCGTCTCCTTGTACCCTGCGATTGACTGGCCACCAATTCAGGGCGTCCCCCGCCGCTGGCCTGGAGACAGCTTTGATTGGCTCGAGCATTCCCCACGACCCTAATGAGGATAAAGCGGTTCAGAAAATGAGATGAGACATTTTGAACCATCTGGTGTTTTAAAAGTGTAATCAATTGATGACAGTCAACTGCTGCTTGGTATAAAGGGACCTCAACAGTTAAATTGTCCATGCTGGATCAGTTAGAACAAAAACCTACACCCACTGAGTCCTTTTATGGAATTGTTTAGACATCGCTGCCTTAAGGCTTTGTGTTAGAGACATTGCACAGATCTCATCACCTTCAACATTTTCCACCATTTGTAGGATTTGCTCAATTCAAACTTCACACTGAGAAAGTTCCGTTCAGTTAACAACTTTAATCTGTACATCTGACCTCTCGTAATCAGTATTTCTAAATGAAATGGGAACTTTACTCTTTTCTGAGCTACTCCAGACATCTCTTTTACCCTGGTTGGGTTTGATTTGTGGCTTTCGGAGCATTTTCTCCTTGTTTTTTGCTTAATTTTCAGCCTTCCTAACTTCTTTTCAATTTTAGTGCCTCCCCAGCCACATCTGCTCAATTGTCCATTACAATCCTTGTTTTTTGTTTCTTTCTTCGCTTACGCGACTTGTCAGATGGAATGTGTGCCCCAAATATTGATTTGAATATGTACATCTGTTCATTAGTCTGTATAAGATATAGATTCTTTCCAATGAAGCGTTTCCAAGCCTTTTGAGGCCTCAAGGTCTAACACAAAGACATAAAACCTCACATTCACAGAAACAATCACCTTGCTCTGCTTTTAGAGCCATTACTGTCAAACAGCTGTGAGCATTTCAAGAGAAGTGCTGTTGATGAGACAGACAGAAACAGTCAGGGAGAGAGAGCGATAGCGGCCGAGGTATAAATGGTCAGGGCCAATAGATACATAGGGTGATGGACAGATAAGTGGGTGTAGAGGCAAGAGGAGGGGGTGCAAAAGAGGTGGGTGTTTAAAGGATAAATGGAGGGGTGGAGGGGAAGGGACTGGGTGCAATGCTTGGCGAGGCCGTCTCTAAGTGAAGACAAATTGATGGGGGTGTCAAAGAGGATTCCAGAGAGGAACAGTCCTTTATTTGACAGTCAATTATCAGATAGACCCAGTGCCCTCACAGTCCATGGCCATCACCCTCATACAGTAAGCAAGTGCTTTTCAAGCACTGGTTCAGACTACACAGGTAGACTCCTGAAAGATTTAATTAGGCCTTGAGCCGGGAAAAAATGGTGGTTTCATTTGCTAAAGTGCATTAGTGAACGTTTATATTGTTTATTTTTGTGTGTGCTTACATTAGGGTGATTTTTAAAAATGTCTCAGTTGTGGCATTAGAGTATTTAGATGAGAAAAAGACCATTTGATAGGCTCGAATCTCGTAATTCAGTTTTGAAAGTGAATCATTTGTGTGGAACTCAGCTCGTAGACTTTCTTCAAGTAGTGTGGCAATGTGGTCATTCACATTTGAAACCTGATTTAAAAGCGGCCTTGAAAAGATTTTGTTTGCAATTTACTAACATGAGTATGTGAAGTTGCTTATTAAATAAGACATTACTGTGAATGGGAATTTGGAGATATATGTCACTGTAACACACTGCACACAAATATCAGTGGGACAAGTGTAATTTTCATTTTGAAAAGTTCCTACTTGTGTTTGCTGGGTATAATGAATCAAATAGAAAGTATCAGGATTTCAAGTCATGGAAAATCATAAACATCTGAAAAAAGGTCTATATTATACTTTGTTTTTAGTCTAAACTGATAATGGAATGGATGGAAGGACCATAATGTTTTATAATCCATAATAGTGATCCACTGAGACATTTGTACAGTAAATAAAGACACAAATTCATACTTGTAGCTGCCTCATGTTCAAATTTAAAAAAAACATCAAAAGCCTTGATGTTGTCGAGGTTCACTCGCCATGGGTTCCATTCTTGTTGGTGGCGGTATGACTGTGAGTGCGGATGGTCGTTTATCTCTCTGTGTGCCCTACGGCTGACTGTCGACCATTCTAGGGTATAGTCTGCCTTTCGCCCAAAATCAGCTGAGATAGGCTCCGGCAACCTCTGCAACCCTTACGAGGATGTGCAGTATCAAGATGAATGAATGATGAATTAATTCATAGCTATTGTTAAAATTGCACAAATTTTTGTGAAGTTTTGTTGATTTTGAAAAAAGATTTACCAAAAAATCAGTTAATGTCAATATTTTTTGTGAATATATTATGTAAGTGGAGCTGCCTCGTGGTGTAGAGGATCACTCGCCTGACTTCGGTGCGGGCAAGCGCGGACTCAATTCCAGATGGTGGCGGTATGATTGGGAGTGCGGATGGTCGTTTGTCTCTCTGTGTGCCCTACGACTGACTGGGGACCAGTCTAGGGTGTAGTCTGCCTTTCGCCCGAAGACGGCTGGGTTAGGCTCCTGCAACCCCCACAACACTTTCAAGGATGGACGGTATGGAAGATTAATGAATGAATGAATGTGCGGAGTTTGCGTGGGTTTTCAAAAACATGCATGGTAGGCTGATTGGACATTCTAAATTGCCCTTAGCTATGAGTGTGAATGTTTGTCCCTTTCCTCGTGCCCTGCTATTGGCTGGCCACCGATTCAGAATGATTAAACCCATCTGCATTTTTAGCAAGATTTGTGATAGACATCTCTTTCATGGATGACCTGTGAGGACACAAAACCTTTTTATGCACAAGTAAACGTGTAAACGCTGGAGCCTATCCCAGCTGACTTCGGGCCAGAGATGGGGGCACCCTGAATTGGTGGCCAGCCAATCCCAGGACACTCGTGTCTCCTTTTTCTCTTAATTGGTTGCAATGACCATGGAAGATCTGGCTATGGACCGAATACAGTCAAATATCATTACTATGCCACCCCGTACTCGGACGTTTGGTCACCGGACGTTTGGTCGCCGGACGTTTGGTCGCCGGACGTTTGGTCGCCGGACGTTTGGTCGCCGGACGTTTGGTCGCTGGACGTTTGGTCGCCCGGATGTTTGGTCGCCGGACGTTTGGTCGCCGGACGTTTGACAATATGACAGAGAGTTTAGTGTTGAAACCAGCTCTCAAAATTATATTCATGAGAGAGTTTAATATCTAAATATCTACTGTTGAAACCAGCTCTCAAAATTATATTCACCCGGGCGACCAAACGTCCGGGCGACCAAACGTCCGGCGACCAAACGTCCGGCGACCAAACGTCCGGTCACGATGCCATTGGGACTGAGCAAAAGTGGCATAGTAGCGAGAGTGGCATAGTAACGAGGGTTTTTAAAAACGGTTCCATTGTAGAAAAATGGCTTTACTTTCTCATGTTATCCATCAGCTCAGTCCAAAGCTCTCAAAAATTGTCGCTGGCGCATCTTCTTTCGGAGGATCTTGAGCATCTCATTGTCTAACTGAAGTCCAGGATGTGCATCAGCTCGACCAGTTTCATCGCCTTCACCTTGATGAGATCACCGCTGACAGGCAGACTCTGTCCTCTTGCTTACTTCAGCCACATGAGCACCCCCTCATCAAGCTTTGGGTCTTGGAGCCTGCGTCAGCTTCAGGCGCTTTGATGGAACTCCAGCTTTGATTGATTTGATTGGTTCTCTTAACTTTGACGCCCCATTTCTTGCTTATCTCCCTGGCTAGCTTGGACTGATTCGACTCCTTCTTCGAAGCATCGATTATCTCCTTCTTCTCCTGCATTGTAAAGTTGGTTCTCTTGCATTCCTGAGCTGACATTGTGGGCTAAATTTGAAAAATAAATGAATTTGAAAGTGCAACACACACACAAAATAATGACGTAGTTGCGAGATTAGGGGGTGGCATAGTAAATTTATTTTGTATTGAATTTTGTCGGGACCGAGCAAAAGTGGCATAATAGCGAGAGTGACATGGTAACGAGATTTAACTGTAGAAAGAAGACAAAAACAAGTGAGCACAACTTAAAATTTCATGTCCATCTATTTCACTTGAATTTCCAACTTTTGAGGGAAGACTCACATTGAATATAGCATAACTTTTACTTGTAAAAGAGTAGATTCATGAAGCAATTAGGACATTCATTCATTCATTTTCCATAACGCCCAACCTCGAAAGGGTTGTGGGGGTTGCTGCAGCTTAACCCAACTGTCTTTGGGCGAAAGGCAGACTACACCCTAGACTGGTTGACAGTCAGTCTTAGGGCACACAGAGACAGACAACCACTCATACTGACACCGAGTGGGAATCGAACCCAGTCTGCCCGCACCAAAGTCAGACAGAAGAACCACTACAACATCAGGTGGCTTCCAATTAGGACAAGATGCTAGAAAAAGAGTTAAGGACTAAGGCATTTTAGACTGAGATCATAGATGGAAAATAATAATAAAAACATTGTGCTGTGTAATCACCTTTAACATATTTAATTGTTGAACTAAGGATTGGATGGGCTGTCTTTGGAAAATAGCTAACATTTCCTAAAAAAGTGTCTTGGGTTTCACCCCATTTTGAAATGTTATGCCCTGTTGACAGAATTGGAGTGGAGCCAATTTCATACTAGAACAGGACAAGGACCAAAGCGCACCTCCAAATTTTCCAAGAACTATTTTGAAAAGAAGCAGACAGCTGGTATTTTATCTCTAATGAAATAGCCAGCATGGTCTCCAGATCTTAAGCCAATTGAGCTGTTTTGGGGGAAGCTTAAATGTATGATTTACCTACAAAAAGTCCCAATTAAGTCAATCCAATTCAAGAAAAAGGCTTCTGAAAATTTCTCCAGAATACATTAACAACTATA
The DNA here is from genome assembly GCF_051989625.1 of Stigmatopora argus. Classification (NCBI taxonomy): domain Eukaryota; kingdom Metazoa; phylum Chordata; class Actinopteri; order Syngnathiformes; family Syngnathidae; genus Stigmatopora; species Stigmatopora argus. The sequence goes on from NC_135394.1 coordinate 1,234,996, forward strand.
ATGCTTGAAAATGCTAAAAAACCTTGTGGGAGAACAATATTGAATATATGTTCTATTTATGCTGCAACTCTTTTGATAAAAAAAATGTAACTTTTCATGGAAGACACAAAATTGTTTGGATGATCCTGAAATTTTGAACGGTAGTGTAACTCTACAGCAGTTTTTTCATTTATTCATTCATTCATTTTCTGAACCACTTTATCTTCATTAGGGTTGTGGGGGGTGCTGGAGCCTATCCCAGCTGAGTCCGGGCTAGAGTCGGAGGACACCCTGAATCGGTGGCCAGCCGATCGCAGGGCACAAGGAGACGGATAACCATACACACTCCCACCCATACCTAAGGGCAATTTAGAGTGTCCAATCAGCAAACCATGCATGTTTTTGGAATGCGGGAGGAAAATTGAGTACCCAGAGAAAACCCACAAAGCACATGCAAACTCCACACAGGTGGAATGACCTGGATTTGAACCGAGGACCCCAGAGCTGTGAGGCCGTAGCGCTAACATATCAAGCCGCCGGGGCGCTAGAGCAGATTTTTTCCCCTATATATTTTACTACAGTAGATTTCATTATCCCCTTTGCAGCTTTATTAAGATAGGTTGAGGTGGAGAGAGGAGAAGGTACAAAACAGACCCCGAATACGAATAAGGCAAGAGAAGGCGAAAAAGACACTTATTGTAATTAGCTCCAATACACAGAGGATTTGAATTGTACATGTACAGCAAGTAGTACACAAGCTGCAAAAGACAAAAATTGTCTATCCTGTTTTATTAAAAAAAATAAAAAAAGATCAACTGTCCATGGAGACAACTTGAAATGGACTAAATAAATAACAATAATAAAATACTAAATATAAAGCGCATTTTGAGAAATGGCATGTGGTGCATTATCTCGCAAGCTAAAGATGCAAAACCTCCAAATGGAAAAAAAAACCAACAGGATAATCTGAAATGGTTATTGTTGTTGTTATCCATGTTTCATTGTTCATGGAAATGGGGACAAAATACTTATTATGAGGTCTGCAACAAATGTTTTATTTAAGATTATTGTCATTTTCATCTAGTCAGTTTAATCACATACTTTTTAGTATTAATATTTTCGCAATAACAATTATTCTCACTGGCAATTTTTAAAATGTACAATGTCTATTTGTACTTTTATTAGATTATCAATTGTATTTTTTTGATGTCTTCAATAAATGTAACAAAAATTTCCACATGTAGGTTTTATAGTAATTTCCTGTTTGTATCTCACCTATACAAATTGCAGTAAACTGAACAGAAATGCTTTTGTTTTACAAATTATCATACACATCTAATTGAATTTTTCTTTTAAATATAATTTTGGAAGTGAGAATACAATCCTATGAATATGATCTGAAGCCTGATGACATGATAATTTATACTGATTGAGTAAAAAAGAAAGAAAGCGCAAAGAAAAGCTGAAAATAAAAGAATAGTTACATATTTAAAATAGTCTTCATCCAAAAATCTCTATGCATTATCCTTTATTTTCTATATATTTTTCTGTAATTTTATGCTGAATGAAATGAAAACCATTCATCTAAATTAAAACATCAATCTTAGTAAAAGTGTATTACAAACTGACACAGCTACAATCATACGTATATTTAAATACAACAGATTACAGAGTGAAGCATTTTAAACTATTGCAACACAGTTAAACTATGAACAATAATAATTGTAATTGTGATTTGTGATGGATTGTGATTTTTAATCCGTTAATTAAATCATGAACAGCCGTAAATCCTACTTGCGCTCATTTAGATTATAATCTCAAATCATTGTTATGGTCCATAATACACGTTTCATAGAATTTACAATGGAACTAAATGCCCTGTCTTCCAAATAATATAAACAATGAAACTCCTTCTATCCCACTATTGTTTTATTGGTTAAATTCACGTACTGGTATGTATGTTTGACATGAATTTCCATAATAATGTAATTATCGAAACAACATGCATTATGCCTTCCATGCGTCTTGAAGATGATAACTGTTTATGTTTTCCTTTCTGCCTTGAGGAGCTTTTCCTCCCCGTGTAGTCCTGAACTGGAAGCAACTGTAGCTCCAATAGATGGCATCCTAGCACCAGACTTCACTCTCGTTCCTCCACGACTCCCCTGAAAAGCTGAACCTCATGCAGTAAACCATTGCCAAGGCGGTAGAGCACATCTTTAAAGCAACCACTCTTCATTGCCTTCAAAAAAATGCTGCAAATATTACCTTGACAGAATATTACGTTTATATTTTAAATAATACCAAGTAAATTCCATTTTACATTATGAAGAATGGCAACATAAAACTATTATTTTTCATTAAAATATTTACCAGGCATTTAAACATTTTTTAAAACAAAAATCTGAATGCTGCACAAAAGTACAAAAAGAGGTAAATATGTTTAGGTTGAAGAATCCTAAATGAACACATTTGCTCCATATTAATTGTAATCATTTTGAAATTTTGGAGTGGGTGGCCTGTTGAAGCCAGTCATCTGTGTATAAGGTGGACGGCTATGACTCAGGATTATTATAACCTGTGCGTTTGTCTGTGTCACCACACCGTGTCTCTGTAATGAGATTAATCAGACTCCATTGTACTGACCTCATTTGTGCCGCAAAGCACTCTTTTATAGGGAATTAACACACATTTTCATTGCCTCTAATAAATCAACATCTTGCAATGGAGTGCTGCTATTTGAAGGATATGAAATAGCGCGTCTGTCATCGGGGCTTCAAAGCAGCCATCTTTAAATCTTTTTTTCTTTTGCAGAAAAAAATGTGTCCCTCTTGCCCATTATGTGTTTTTGTGTGTGTCAATCCCCTGCTGGTTTGTTTCATGCAGACACTTCAGGAAGGAGAAAAGATAGCCAGCGTGAAGTGTTTCTCAACAAAAAATGTATAAAAAGGGGCACCTGAAATGACAAATGATTGTGGCCTAAAAAAGACATAGGAAAATGTATTTATTTGAAATGACTTGGTAATCGGCGAGGGGTGCTGTGCTGGCTTTCACTGCAGTTGCATGTAATGAATTTGTGTTTGGTTTGCAAATACAGCGACAGCCAATGTAGCCCTGAATGGATGCCAAAACAACAACATATTTATTTGTACACACCATTTTCCCTTTTATTCTAAACATCCACGATGACTGACACTTGGCTTAGAATGTGCAATTTGTTTTCATCACATTATTTTTGTACATCCCCAAAAGGTAACCGAATCGGAATACAAAGTCTTGTCATAGAAAAGAAGTACTAATATCAGATACTTGATAGAATTTGGAAAATGATACGTGATGTTAATGAGATCTTCTAGGTATAGAGTGGGAGCAGCTATTTTTTTTTGTCCTTCTCGTTAGGTATCACGCTAAACTGACAGCCTGTCCATTTAGCGACCTTTTATGTCACTCTAATCTCCAACTGTTGTGCAGAGTGATAATCTGCTTCTTTGTGATAGTAGGCCTAATGAGACCTCTCCTCTCTTCCTCTCTGAGGTAATTTCTTAATGCTGAGACACAAAGACTTGGCTGCGGAAAAACCCTGGTGGAGCACCACACTGACCATGATTTGATTGAATAAAGTAGTGAAAATATTTTTAAAAAGCCAGAAAAAAGCGGGAGGAGCCATAGAGTGAGCGAGAATAATATTTGAGCATTTTAAAGGCAATTTTGTTGAAAGCCCGTCATTTTAGCCAATTAAAAAGATGCAGCGTGCGAGAATGGCTTGATGGTACACCGTACTGGTGGTATGGAGGAAGACACAAGTTCCTCTATCAGCAATGACACATCGCTGATTAATACAGAGCGGCAGGAATAATGTGTACATACTACCAGGAAGGATGAGAGAGACCTTTAGAGAAGCGTCTGCCTTACATTCTTTGCTATCTTTCTCTCATCACCGCTCTTGGCCTCGGCTGCAAGCATGAAAACAAATATTACTATACATGTAACTAATGTCACAATAGCGATAAAGCACTTGTTCCAGGCTTTTGGATATGTACACCTTTCATATCATGAAAACACAAAATAGGTCACAATTTACCGTATCAGACAACCAGAAAAAATTAAACAAAAAGCTTATTTAAAAAAAAACGTGTTGCAATTGAAGTGGTCCAATAGTCTACACAGGATTGAGATCATTTTCTAGAAGTGGCACTTTTGCTTTCAAGTTTTATACCCATAGAATTCCGTCACATAAGGCTATTGTGTGGCTGTGATTTTTTGGTCTCCTCACTAATTTTGTGGACTTTTGTTTTTTGAGTATCATAAGCAAACACTTGGAAATAAAATCGTTTTCAGAAATGTTTTTGCTTGTGTAATACTTGAAATTTAAGCAAGAAAAGAATGGTATTTTCTTTTTCATTATTATGGTTTGTATCATGAAAACATTTATTTTCCTCTAGTGTTACTTAGCCAGATGTCGCAATTGTGTCATCTTGAATCTGTAAAAGATAATTGAGGCCTCACCTATGTGAGTCATTTCAAAATATCAACATTTTTTTTATAAGAAAATAGACCATGTATTTGAACAGCCTCTACTCTTGACAAATAGTAATCAACTATTATATAATTTCATATATTGCAATGGTATTCTTCTTAAATATCTGTGCACTTTTAAGGGATGATATTGTAGTCGTACAATTAGAAAAATGACTATTCTATTTTATTCACTATTTGTTACAAATATAAAAAAACAAAAATACTGCTGAGTGAACCTTAAAGAAAATGTTACTATTACTCCAAACTATTCTACAAAGGGCCGCATGGGTGGAGGTTTTCGTTCCAAATGATCCAGCACAGATTATTAAACCAATGAGGCTTCTGATAAAACAAGCAGCACCTGACTGCAATTAACTGATTACGCTTTTAGGATGCAAGATTGGTGAAAATATAATTGTCTTTTTTTGCCCGGGATGAAATCCTGCACCCTTTGTGGAATAGTTTGGAAAGTGCAGCTTTAAAGTAGTAAATAAAAATTTGCAGCAATGCAAATCAATGCCGATGTTCAATTTTTTTGCTGAAGAATTGGATGTTTGGCTTCTGTGCTGACTAGTCATTAAGAAACTCTGCTATATTATATTCATAAAAATGACAAAAAGGTAAGCTCCAATTTTGATCACTTGGCTTGGCATCATGAGTGACAGGGTTGCTTAATTTTGAGTGACACACTTCAGTAGGACTAAAAATGTCATCAGGTCAATAGGTTTAATTATTTCATGATCCTGTCAAGATGAGTTGGTCCTGAGCTTTGTACAAGAACCGCCTCAAAAATATCCTGCTCTCCATCTACCATTATTGAATCGAACTGAATTGAATTGAATGCTTTTATTGTCATATTATTATTATCATGCCTAATGTTAAAAAGCATGCAAAAAAACTAAAAAACTAAAACAAAGGCATAGTAGGCCTAGGTGTTAAAAATATTATATTACTCTAAGGCACAGGTGTCAAAGTGGCGGCCCGGGGGCCAAATATGGCCCGAAGCATCATTTCATGTGGCCCGAGAAAGTATATCATGAATGCTGACTTTCTGTTTTAGGATCAAATTCCAATGATTATAGGTGTATATTATATTTCCTAATTTTCCCCTTTTTAAATCAATAATTGCAATTTTGTAATCCAATTTTGTGTTTTTAGTTCAAATAGCAGTTTGTAAAATCTAAAAAATAAATGTATAAAAATATTTTCTGTTCTCCATTTTAATATTGAACATGATAAAAATATTTAGTTTCCTTTTGAAATGAAAAACAAATGATTAAAAGACGTTTTCCCTTACTAAGAAAAAAAGCTCAAATAAACAGTTTTATATCTATTACAAAAAGAGAATATTCAGGGCTTTTGATCCATGTCTTTTAATCTGATTTAAAATATATCTATACTATATCTTAATTTTATATCTAAAATGGTCCGGCCCACGTGAAATGGAGTTGACGTTAATGCGGCCCGCGAACCAACCCGAGTTTGACACCCTTGCTCTTAGGTATACATAATCTTATTGTAAGATTTAGTAGATTATCTGAATGTACTGTACATGTTTAATAATATCATTACATGATAAAGAGAAACAAAACCACTTAGAAAATTATTGCCCAGGAGGTTAAATACAAACAATACATAAGAAATGTTTAAAATCTATCCTTGAAAATTAAGCAAAGATTAATTTAAATGTTAAAAGCCACTAAACTTTACTTAGGGATCAATGCTTTCGTCAACCGTTAGAAACATTTTGCCAGCCCAAATATTACCAGTTTATTTTTTCATCTTCCATACCGCGCATCCTCGAAAGGGTTGCTGGAGCCTAAACTGACTTCGGGCAAAAGGCAGACTACACCCTAGACTGGTCGCCGGTCGGCCATAGGGCACACAGAGAGACAGACAACCATCCGCACTCACAATCATACGGCTCCCAGCGGGAATTGAGCCCGCGCCTGCCCATACTGAAGTCAGGGGATTGAACCTCTACACCACGAGACGGCTATGTCCAGTTTAAGTCACACAAATTCAAAGCATGAGTAAGGCGATTCATCATCAATATATTATTTTAGCAATAGAGAGCCTTGTGATGGATTATTGATCATTTGTTTCAAAATACATTAAATATTTTTGGGTAGTTGAAAAAAAACAATTAAGTTTTGTTGTGGAACGGGCCCTGTTTGTGTATTACAGCTAGATCTCGTTGCAGGTTTTGGTAGTTTCGTGGACAGGCGGATCCGTGATATTAGAAAAGGGGGCAAAATATTGCAATAAAAGTCACCAAAAAGACTGAATTTTTCATGTGTCAATTAAGAGTTGTCACAAGACCGGCATGTTTGTCTGCTTCCCTTATCCTTGGCTGGGTGGAAGGTTGATTCACACTAGGATAGTTTTAGTAGACCTAAAACCAAGGGGAGGACTCTGTCAGTGTGTGAAGACACTTCTGTAAAACTCACCTGTTTATTAAACAGGCTGTGGTTCATTTAAGACCATTGAGCCAGCCACAGAATATATTTGATTGACAGTCGGGCATGTTTTAATACATTCAGGAGGCATGCACAAAGAATCCGAGAGCAAGGAGGAAGGTTCCGTTTTATTCATTCCATTTTTTATTTGAATTTGGAAAACTGGTTTACTACACTCCTCTTTGGTCAAATTTCTGAGATTACTCATTTATTTTATCTATTTACAGTGATGCCTGTCAGTGGACATTAACACTATTATCCTTTTCTTTTTCCTCTTCCACTTCTCTGCCCCTCATTTATCCCTCCTCTTTCGAGCACCAATAATGAAGCCCACTAGGTCCAATTTTGCTCTCGACTTATTTATTCCTTGTTTTCTCTATCCATCCATCTCTTCACAGTTGGCACAGGCTGAGTTTAGACCATCTCTCTCGCACAACCGTCATCCACCCGGCCTCACCCCACCCCACCAGGTCCCTGAGGTACTTTCTGCTTAACGAGGCTGGATATCTGTTTCATAAAATCAATCGTCTGACTTAAATGAACATTTACGACCATCTGCTTCAGGGGTTTACCCCCCACTCACATACATATAGCCTCAGTAGAGCGCCAATCCCAATATTTGTCAAGTCTATGATCCTGCTGGTCCGCTGAGGGCCCCAGAGGGCTAATGTTGGGGCTCCACCGGGGGCTCGACAAACAGCCTTCCCTCGAAGGGGGGTTCCCACATGAGCTACTCCCCTCCCATGTTTCACCTCCCTTTCTTCCCTTGCCACTTTTCTGTTTGATTAAACACTAAATCTGTGAGGCACATGGGGAGTTACTGAATCCCTGCCAAAAATCTGCATGTATGAGTGAGTGAGTGTAGGAAAATTTAAAATCCACAGGAAATCACCATAGTGGGCTGTTTTATTGTTCGTATAAAACATGCAGGTTAGATTGGTTGAACACTCTAAATTGCCACTATGTATGAGTTTGAGCTAAATAAATCGATATCTACATCCATAGACGACCGTATTTTCCAGGGTAATCGGACGTTTGGTCGCCGGACTTTTGGTCGCCGGACGTTTGGTCGCCCGGAAGGTTATTGATAATTACCATTTAAAATTGTTGCTCAAATTCCCTAAATACAAACTGCGAATTATTATTTAGTCATACTTAATGCCCTATTAATTATTAGGCTAAAGAAAAGCTCCAAATTTCCCGTACTTTTATTGTGTTTTGTTGGAGAACTTGTTAAGACCCTTACTGACGTCCCTTCCTAAGGGGACAACTCATGTACATACAAACTCTTATACACTCACACGTCCGCTCAGTGAAACTGCTCAGGGCCATTGTTGGCTTTGATTGATGCTTAGACCGTGTTGTTTTTCCTTGTTTTGTCGCCGGACTTTTGGTCGCCGGACTTTTGGTCGCCGGACGTTTGGTCGCTGGACTTTTGGTCGCCGGACGTTTGGTCGCCGGACTTTTGGTCGCCGGACGTTTGGTCGCCGGTTGTTTGGGTCCGGCGACCAAACGTCCGCGACCAAACGTCCGGCGACCAAAAGTCCCGCGACCAAATGTCCGGTCATGATTTTCCAGGATGTGAGTCAGATTATTTTTTTTCGTTTGGCCAGAGGTGCGACTTATGTGTGAAATTATTCACACATTATTAAATCATTTTACATCTTATTGAACCGCAAGAGGGCATAACATTGGTAGTGTGCAGACTTTTGGCTCAGGGGTTGCCACGGCGAACCTGTTGAATCGTCTTTAACTAATAAAAACAACTGAAAAGGGCTTAGCATAAAAATATCATTACTTTTTTAACAACTTTTTTGTACGAAATTTTATTCAGCTTGTTGTTTTCTCTATTCTTCTTCTAACAGTTTTGTGATGCAATGTGATTAGGTTACAAATTTGGTGTTGAAAATGGCATTGCCCGGTTTCCTCACATTGCATGAACTTTTCCTCCAAGCTCAGGTTTCCGATCATTTAAACATTCCTCAATCCATTAATTGAAAATGATTAATTGTCCAAAGATGATGTGGCAAGGAATACGACATATTACCAACTACAACAACAATAATATGTCTGTTAATGCAGATGCCTCACTAGCGGAGAATTTGAACCGTTTCTTTGCCCGCTTTGAGACTGACAAATCAGACCCAGTCTCAACACCCCCACCACCACCCTGCAGCAATACACTGACGTTCCGGGAACAGGAAGTGAGACTGGTAATGCGGTCTGTGAACACCAGGAAGGCTGCGGGCCCAGACGGAGTACCTGGGAAGGTGCTCAAAGCCTGTGCTGACCAGCTGGCTGGAGTCTTCACTAATATTTTCAATTGTTCCCTGCAACTATCCATCATTCCATCTTGTCTGAAATCTGCCACCATCATCCCTGTCCCCAAAAAGCCAACCATTGGCAGCATGAATGATTATAGGCCTGTTGCCCTCACGAAGTGCTTTGAAAAGTTGGTAGCAATCTCACACTGAACACCACGAAAACTAAAGAAATAATCTTGGACTTTCGCAAACACGGCACAGATCTGGCCCCACTCCTCATAAATGGAGTATGTGTAGACAGGGTCCAGTCCTTTAAATTCCTGGGGGTCCACGTCACGGACAAGCTCTCATGGTCTACAAACACCACGGCAGTGGTGAAGAAGGCTCAGACACGACTCCATTTCCTCAGGGTACTTAGGAAGAACAACTTGGGCTCCAATCTTCTGAGAACCTTCTATAGAACCACTGTAGAGAGCAGCTTATGGAGAAGCACCATCAATTTCGTCACACGCAGTTTCTGCGTGTGATGACAAGTAGGCTTTTTGTGTTGTGGTAGTGACGACATGGCCTATGTCCGATTATTATTATTATTATTATTATTATTATTTGAATAGGAGGGTGAATGATTGTTTTTTATTTGAATCCGATGATTTGACCTTCACCTTGCCTGAATTCAGCTGTGGCAATGTCAAGGTCACTCGTGACCTAGACAGAATCAGTGGACAGATTTTGAATGACATACATAATTAGCAAACACATCAGTTATGGTTTTCTTCTATTGCTTTTAGTCCCACAACAAGCTACAGTTTCCAGATCCCATCCTCGTTATTCCTAATCTATCGATATTATAGAGTGAAACCTCTTTTAAATGCTTCTAGTATTTGTACTTACATTTTACAGTTGCAACAAAAATTCTTTAAGATTATGCACAATCATGTTATTTAATCATGCAGGCACATCTAGTATTTTAAATACTGTATTTACTTGTCATGTCTTGACATGGCATTCGCCTCATCATGAGAGAAATTCTGTCTTGTATAATAATTTTATTCAGTTATTAATTGCTTGCTACAAAACTGTTGCCCACACTCTTTCAAATCCCAATATTGGTTCAACCCCAGATTCGACCTACTCCTCCCTCACATTTTTCATTGTGTTCTTCAATTACCTCCTTCACCACAACCCCCTTCAGTAATTACATCCAAATCAAAAGACCATCCTGTCAATCAAACACTCAACTGTCACTTCCACTGCTTTGTCTTTTACATCTATGTCTGTCTCTGTCTCTGAGGAATTAAGACTGGGTTGTCAGCACATTACAAAGTGTCCAATTCATTCAGATGAATTTATTATTTATTTATATGCATTTTTGTGCAATTTCATTGTACACTGTTCCGGTTTGTCAATGTGTCGTGTTAATTCTTGCTATGCCTTCTAGCTTAGTGCCTATTGCTGAGAGTATATATTTTGAAGGCCACCTGAGAGTGCCGTGGTTCTTTCGCTTGACTTCGGTGCAGGCAGCGTGGGATTGATTCCCAATCGATTGTGTCGTGATTGCGAGTGCAAATGGTTGTCTATGTTTTGATTAAGGATTAAGGAAACACTTAACACTTGACTTTTGCAGTACTAGATGTGTTCTTTGATTAAATGAACCAAACATAATAACACTTCTGAAAGTTGTTCGTTTGATAAAAATGTTTAAGAGTCCATTAGAGACATCACTTCAAATATATGTTTTTTATATATAAAAATATGTTGTTATATATGGGTCCTCGATCATTTGGCTCAATCATTCAACCATTCATTCATTCATTTTCTGTCCTACTTGTCCTCACAAGGGTCGCGGGGGAGCTGAAGCCTATCCCAGCCAATTATGGACACTGAATTTGTTGCCAGACAATTGTAGGGCACAAGGAGACAGAGAACCTTTCGGGCTCACATCTAGGGGCAGTTTAGAGTGCTCAACCAGCCAGCCAGGAATGTTTTGGGGATGTAGTAACAGGAATATAACCAGAATATTCGGAGAAAACCCATGCAGGCTCAGAGAGAACACTCCCAAATAAAATCTCCAGGCAGGAAAGTCAGAACCTGGGATTGAACCTTCGATCTCAGAACTGTAAAACGGATGTGCTAGCCACTCGCTCACCATGCCGTCATTCACCTAATGAATCATGAAATACATGAGGAAACCCAATATTTCTGATTTAACAAAGAAAACGACATTCCAATGGGCAGGATTGGTGCATATCTTTGATGAATTAATTTGCACTTTGGCACTTCTTCCTGGCCAGAGTTCTCATTTATAACTGCTGTTTAACAAACTGGAGGAAAAATAAAAACAAAAAATACAAAGATGTGATTTGATGGTGGTGCTTTCCGTTAGCACAGAGCTAAAAGGAAAGGAAATGGACATGAAGAACATAACCAATAATGACCGTTATGAAACAAATCTCTGAAATCCCAAATGAATATAACTATTGTTATAAGAATTAAATAGTACTAAACTATCCATCCATTTCCAACACTTGCCCAGGGTGTTGGAGTCCAGTCCTGTTGACTTCCAGTAAAGGGAATGCTACCCCCTGAACTAGTTTTCATCAGTTATTGGGTACGGATAGAGACAGGCAATCGTTCCCATTCACATTCAGACTCTTACTGAATGGGAATTGACTCACTTTGTTTGTGCAAATTCCAGATAATTGCACCACTACATACTCATTGACTAAATGTAAATACATTTAAATACAAACAAATAAATAATAACAATACTAATTCAGATTTTGCGGCCCGGTGACTTGAGTGGTTAGCGCGTCGGCCTCACAGCTCTGGGGTCCTGGGTTCAAATCCAGGTCGGTCCACCTGTGTGGAGTTTGCATGTTCTCCTTGGGCCTGCATGGGTTTTCTCCGGGTATTCCAGTTTCCTCCCACATTCCAAAAACAGGCAAGGTAGGCTGATTGGACATATGAAACATATGTGGTCTTGCAAAAATTGCATTCTGTGTAACTAACTCTTACAAAAGAGGGTTTTCGGTTACCACTTCCAATATGGATAGGCTAACAATCCCAGCATCAAATAGGCCGATACGATATATCGTTTGAACATGTGCGGATGCGTAATATCAGTACATACGATTGCCGTAGGATTTTTTTCCCCTTTGTTTTGCTTCATAAAAGCCTACTGGATCTCTTTAATATATAAATCAGTCTTCATCATAGATTTTGAATATCCCAATATAAATAAACATTTAAATTTGCTCACAAGTGTAAAACTTTTTTTTTTCCTTTTTTGTTTACCCAACTAACTCCAAAATGTTATATCGTTATGCAATAATCATGGTGTAATTCCTGTCTGGATAGTGTGTATGAGATCAAACAAAACCGTGGTGTAGCAAACGCGAGTCATTGCAAGGCTAATAGGGTTAATTGTCATGTAAAACGTTCAACTTCACGGCCAATCACACACTCACACACACACAGTTCTACACATATTTACACTTTCCCATGGTCCCATGGGATCATTCTTCACCCAGATGGCTTTTTTCCCGTGGCTGTGTGTGTGCATGTGAGTCGGTTATTGGCAGGCCACAAGGCCTGCTGCAGTGAATAAGGAGCATCTTCACCATCTAATTAATTTACCAATATAGACCACCTGTTTTGGGCTCGATAGAAGCAGGAGCTGTATTTTTCCCACACACGCATTGTGCGAATTGGAAAAAAATGAGGAGGAAGCACAGGGGTGGACAGATGAGAAGTAAGGAGACAAAAGCTGCATAGAGGAGGCGATGTGAGGAACCTTCGATGAAAGAGTAAAAATTAAATTTTGGGGTTTAGCAACTAATTTATCTGTTGCTGCAAGCGTATCCTGGAGTTCAGCTGTGTTATTAAATTATATCCTCAACTATTTTAGAACTCTGTTTTTAATTCTTGGGATTTTTAGCTCTTTGTGATTAATTTGAGACGTTCCTAAATGAGCGAACTTCTGGCCTTACAGTAATTAAGTGTGATTTGAATAGTCGTTCTTATTTATTTTGCCCCACAGCCATTCCTGCAACTTTGTCCCTATTTACTTGAAGACACAGATTGCTTACTACAATTTGTAGTAGTGCTGTATGTAGTCATATGCGCTATCTGTTTGGAAAAACCCCCAAATACCTTTAACGTAAAACCTCATTCTAAAGCTGAATACACCTCCATTAAACACAGGTCAAGTTCTTTCATTGGAGAAAATAAAGCGTCAATGATACAAGAAAAACTGCAAATCCAATCTGTGACATGCCACTACCTCATTTCACTTCGTTTTCTCTTTCTGAGTTCATTAGTTTCCAGACTGGTGCTCCTCTTGGATTACCATAACCTGTCAGCCGTGAAACACCACAAAACAATTTTCTGCGTGTTTAAAAAAAGAGAGAGAAGAGGGGGAGAAAAAAATGCTCTGTTGCCTCCTCATAGCCACAGACAGATGAGGTTTCACTACAATGTATGTAATTTTAACGAACACCATACTGAATTAATAAAGGCATATCAAGATATCAGAAAGGATGGGCTGATAATATAAAAGGGGTGGGTGGAAATACAATGACTTAAATGACCACATTTTGCTTTATTTTTTCAATAGTGACCAATTAACAGGCTGTTAACAATTGAGGGTGTCACCCGCCTGATGCCCTTAGTTGACTCAGATAGGCCCCAGTACCCCCCGCAACCCATTGTGAGGATAAGCGGTATGGAAATAGAACGAATGATTATTTATCATGAAAAAAACATGCATGTTCTTCCCGGGCCTGTGTGGGTTGTCTCCTGGAACTCCGATTTCCTCCCACATTCCAAAGACGTGCATGGTAGGACACTCTAAATTGCCCCTAGGTATGAGGGTACACGGTCGATTGGTCGCCGGTCTTTTGGTCGCCGATCTTTTGGTCGCCGGTCTTTTGGTTGCCCGGAAGGTAAGTGATAATTACCATTTAAATCGTTGCTCAAATTCCCTAAATACAAACTGCGAATTACTATTTAGTCATACTGAATGCCCTAGTAATTATTAGGCTAAAGGAAAGCTCCAAATTTCTCGGAATTTTATTGTTTTTTGTTGGAGAACTTGTTAAGACCCTGACTGACGTAGCTTCTTAAAGGGACAACGCATGTACATGCAAACTCTTATACACTCACGTCGGCTCATTGAAACTGCTCATGGCCATTGTTGGCTTTTATTGATGCGTAGACCGTGTTGTTTTACCTTATTTTGTCGCCGGTCTTTTGGTCGTCGATCTTTTGGTCGCCGGTCTTTTGGTCGCCGGTCTTTTGGTCGCCCGTTGTCGCGGTCGGGGCAACCAAAAGACAGCAACCAAAAGACCGGCGACCAAAAGACCGCGACACGAGCTATGAGTGTGAGTGTGAATGATTGTCTGTCTCCTTGTGCCCTGCGATGGGCTGGCCATACAGGATGTCCCCGGCCTCTGGCCCGAAGTCAGCTGGGATAGGCTCCAGCACCCCACGCGACCTTAAAGAGGATAAAGCGGTTCCGAAAATGAATGAATGAATGAATCCTTGGAGTCTCTGAGAACTTCTTTAGATTATTGCTCCTTTCCACAAAATGTAGGTGTACCTGAAGAGTTGAGGAGCCATCAGTTCGGGGTTTCTACCTTTAAAATGAGTCTGTTGGCATTGTCGAGCCTCGACTCTCACCCAAGTACTCCAAAGCTTTGTGTAAAGGCCATGGTAATCAACTGGAAAAGGCTGGAGAGCTCCCTCTGGGTAGGTAACAAGAATAGCCCTCAATGACATAGATGCATCTTGGCTTAGAGCAATCTTAACAGATTGCTCCTGTTCATGGAAAAAAACTTAGGTATAGCTGAGGCGCTGAGGGGTTAGGTGGGGTTATTTCAGAATCCGGACTTTTGAAAATACGTTTTTGGCTTTCTCAAGCCTCAACTTTCACCTGAGGGGTTCACAGTTGTGTGTAAAATGATCGGGATAAGAATAAGCACTTATAGATCTGTGGCCATGAATGTCCAGAAAAGGGTGGAGGAAATTATACCCCACCCCTAAAGGATTTAATACAGGGGGCCCCAAAGCAGTTTTGAAGGGATCCATTTCAACATGGCACTCATTCTGTTTCAACTTTTTGTTTTGATATTATAAATTGTCAATAAAAGGAAGTCCAACGTAACATTATTACCTCAAATTAAATGTTATGAGCTGTTGTTTCAGTGTTTAGTGAAACCCAGGAGGTTTGAGTGTTGAGTACCCTCAGAAAATCTGCCATGCTACTGGTCACCTGTCTCATAATGTCACACAGTGCATTTACTATTTACCTCATGGCAATCAGTTTAGAATTAGAATTTTGCCTTTTTACTTTAATCACAAGATAAATACTACTGTGATAGAAGCATTTTGATTTTTTACTCTCGTTACTAACCCCTCCCCCGAAAAAAATGAATAAAATTACAAAAAGGCAGATTCGTCTACATCTTACTAGCAGCTGTCTTCTATCCTAATATTTATTTTCTCACTTTCTCTCACCTTTCATTTCCACATCAATATGTGTGTGTCTGTGCATGTGTGTGCAGGTGATTACAGTCTGAAGGTTCCCCTACTTACCTTGGAGTGAACAATAAAGAGCTGTGAATAGAGGCTGCACGTGGTTTACTATAATGGCCTTGTAGGGCCATCCGCTCACCTTGTTTTGTGTGTCTTGTGTGTGCATGTGTGTGTCTGGGGGGGTGTTTGCGTGCACAACGCTGTGTGTGTGAGAGATATAATGAGACAATACATATGCTTCTAGCTGTATAATTACAGGCTTAATCTTACTATGCAGAGGGGTTCATTCACCAACAGAAGGGAGGTATGTATATGATGATAAAGAGTATAGGTTGCAATATATGAAAGATAATAAAGGCTTACACTGCTTTGTGTTGTTGTGTTAGCACTTTGTGACACATAAATTATAATTGTGGAAATTATGAAAATTATCATCCCTGAACTTTGAGCAGCACGAAACAGTATTCAAATAATGAAAAGTAGAGAAAAGCTGTGTATTGGGTTTACACGATATCTACACAAGGATGGATAGGGTTATCCCGTTTATTTCACACCTAACATTATATGGGCACACAGTCTTTTATACAGCAGTTATGACCTTCTGCTCCACACAGTAGACATGCCTTAAAAGAACGAAAATACAAATCTTACTTCACTGACCGTGTGGTTTATCATAAAAAAATCTCTTGATTCTGGTGTGAGAGAGAGTAACTTAATGAGGTACGTATATGTGATGGCTGATAACTTTTATGGAAGCCCACAGCGACAAATCTGACTGTGACAGTGAGATGGAACCCAGTGTGTTGAACGGCAAACTCGACCACTTAGCCAAACTCTTTATGTCGAACACAGATGAGGACTTTGACGGATTTGTAGCTGTTTGAATGCTTGGACTCATGTTAACATTACATCAATAAAACACAATCAAACTCAGTTTTGATGCTGCTGCATAAAACATGCTAGCATGCATGCTAGTGTCATATGTTTCATTCTAGCACATCCATATGTTGCGCCCATTAAACCGGTGCTCATTGTGTATGGATTAAATACAGAAATTGCACCTGCAACTGAGACATCTCCCTATAAGTCGGTGCATCCTGTCAGTGTGAAAAGACGGTACTCTGACATATCAGGTTCCACACTACAATATCCTTTAAATCACATCCCTCATGAGAAATCTGGTTGGCAAAAAATAATCATTTGCCTTCAAATGTGCTTTCTTTAGATCAAATACATGCTTTTGTGGCAAGGAACCAAAATAGTTTTGAGTTTCTCACCTATTACATATATTCTGTTGGCATTTGTGGCAAGGAACCTAAATAGTTTTGAGTTTCTCACCTATTACATATATTCTGTTGGCATTTAATGCTCTTTTGAAAGTAATTATTCTAGAAAGCCATCTCATGGAACGAATCCATAGCAATATAAGAATTTCTGTTTTTTGTCTATTGGATTAATGATAAAAGCTCAGTTTGGACGCATTCCACCCTAAAGCTGTTGTTAATATGTGAACATGCTTAGCCCATCATGTCTGGTTTCCAATGATTGGTAACCAGTTGAATGACAGCAGATGGTCTTTATTACTTTGGACGTGTTTTTTTCTTCTTTATTCGCTATTCACATCCCATATGGTTTAACATCAGTGTCTAGTGGCTCTAGTCTTTAAGATAAAGATAAACCCAATACTCTGAACTGACTAGCTGCAGTAAAGTAGCTGTAGTACTCCCTGTCTTGATATTGCTTTTTGCTCATTGTCTAAAACAGATTACAGTGGGGGAGAAATGTTGAGAGACAGAAATGGGAAAGGGAGGAGAGTTGGAATCCTCAAGCTAAGTATTTAGCCACTAGTTAATGTACTGAGCGATAATGCGATGTGTCCACAGGCAACGTCTTTATGTCCGATGTGTTTTTACCAGCTTTTCAGCAGCTTGGCAGTGTTTACACACTCTTAATAACAAGTGGTGTCTTTCAGGGACCCTTCACGATTCAACCACCATTTCAGCTTTGGACTAATCCCCCCCACCCCTCAGCACACCACTCCTAGACAAAACACAAGATTTCAGTTTTTTTCACTGTAATTGCCTGGTTTTTAATTCCCTGCAACCCATCAAGCCAAGATTGGGGCTCTAGCAAGATTTCAGGGAGGGGAGGTCATAGGAGACACATGGACAGTGAAGATTTTGGTTTGGGAGAAATAGAGATTTGGGCAGCTTGGAAATAGAACTGGGCGGAATGGAAAGCCGACTAAAAGTAGTCTGCGTAGCTACGATAAAAAAACAAAAAAAAAGACAATTAAACGCCTTAGTTTTTGAACGGTGGCTACTGAAACTCATTATTGTGTGATGTGCGACTGTTTGGAGCTGCTCTAACTATCTGCTCTGTGTAATGAGAGAAATGTATGAGATGGTCAGAGGGTTGGATGAATGGCAATAGAGGATGGAGGTCTAGCATTGTGGGGAATAAGTCTATACTTTAAATCCAAAGAAATTGGCTCTTGTTTGTGAGATAACTTCCTAATTCAAGGGTTTTAGGGCAAGAGGAGTTGGACAACCATTCACGATCATACCTAGATTTCCAGTGTCCAACCTGGCTGCCATGCATGTTTATGGAATGTGGGCGGAAACCAGAGTACCCACAGAAAACCCACAATGGCGTGGAGAGTGAGGACCCACCTGAGATCGAACCCTCGACCCCAGAACTATGACACCGATGCACTAACCACTTTTATGTCAGGCCATTGTGTTCCTAAATGTAATTATTTAATCACAGTGCATGCAGGTTTTATCCTCCTTTTCATACTAACAGCACTGTTATCTTCAAGTGGTTAGATAAAATTGGCTTGGTTTTCATTTCAATTTGGCTTCCATTGGTGCTGAGATCTCTTTTTCTCAAGGCCCCTTGCAGTAACTCTCCTGTCTCATCCACACCTGTTAGTGTCCCACACATTTACAATCAACGTGGTACAAATGCTCCAACATCATTAAACCGAGGATGAACTGAAACAAGCACACATCTGCACCGATTACTACCGCCTTGGATACACACATGCAGCTGTTCTGTGTGGTGACCAACATGTGTGAGTGGTCAGTCATTTTTTCCTTTCACTCGTTATGGTTCTAGCTAGTAGTCCCTATATTAATCGTGCTTTGCTTGCCTGTAAAATATTTGCAGCTTACAAACCCTCTGTACATTCAATCACCATTAAATTAAAAACTAACACAGTATTAATGTATACATTTTAAAGGTAATTACTGGGTTTTAGTTCAACAACTTGAAAGTGAGTGTTGTTTTAATGTCGTAAGAAAGAATATTTAGGCTTTCAGTCTATACATACCTCACCGTTTTATAAAAACCTGTGAAATTTTACCTAGTGGTCTAAGACAGTGTTTCAATTTTTATCTGGGTTGTTTTGTATCAATTTGTGGAGTTCAAACTTCCACTTGGGTTCATTCATTCGTTCATTTTCTGAACCACTGTATCCTCACTAGGGTTGCGGGTCCACTTGGTTTAAACTCACTAACCTAATAAAATATCAAGCAACTTTGCTGGGATTGCTAAACTCTGCACTGAAAAAATAAAGTCTAAATATATTTAAAATACATGTTCTAACTACACAAAACCATATGTTTTGTAATTGGTATATTTTACAGGAATTACAATGCCACCATAAAAATCCTACTTCAATGTCAAATGTTGTTACGATTGGTGTGGAGTCGTACATAATTGGACCCAAATGGAGGGAAGCAGTCAAGGACTTGGAAGGAGTGCCCTCACAAAACTTTAATAACTGAGGCAGGATTCTTCAGAAAATAACAAGCACTTAGAAATCAATGACAAATTCAAACTGACGTGGAAAGGCATGGGGAAACGAGGTACATGGAACATGGTGTGGTAACATGGCATGAACTAAACAAGGCAGACGATCCGACAATGACTAACAAACATATGGGGTTTAAATAGACAGACAAGGGTTGATCACAAAGTATGCACAGCTGGTTACGAGAGGAAGGGAAGCCTGGAGGGACCCAATAGGCAAAAAGGACACAGACAGGGGAAAACAGGGAAAAAAGCATAACAAAACCAACCAGCCCCCTAACTAACCCTAACAAATGTATTGCTCTTTTCAAAAACAAAATACAACTAGACAATGTAAAACAATACAACCAACTACAACTAGTATACAGTAGTTCCCCATTTTATAGCTGTTTGATGTCTCAATGTTTTGATTGTAATTTCAAGGTATTGATTATTAAAATTGTGTGCTGTTTTTTTTTACCGTTTTCCGTTCTTAAAGTCACACTTTTTTCATAGTTTGGCCAGTCCTGTGACCAATGTTCCCTCTAATTTTTTGTTTGTCTGGGCAGAAAGACAACCTCCCTGAGCACACTGAGTATTGGTGTGAGCAACATCATCATTGCTCGCTATGCGCACACACCAGTATCACACCTGCCATAAGCAGGTGCATGACTACTACATATAAATGATTTAGTAATAATAAAATGTAATGATTAATATCTATGAATGGGCGGCCCGGCGGATGAAAAAAATATATATATATATTTTGTGCGCTCCATATGATTTGCTGTGCGCAGAGAAGACGAGAGTAGTGCGCAGTTGCGCACACGCGCAGTTGCGCACGCGCGCAGTTGCACACGCGCGCAGCTTAGAGGGAACATTGCCTGTGACGAACACTCAAGTGCAACCTATGTATTCTATTTTTCCATTGACACCAAAAGCCTGTTTTTTTATGGTGCTACAGTTGCCAAAAGAACTGTAAAAATTAGATTAACAAGCGCCTATTTAGCATGTTTTTTC
Source organism: Stigmatopora argus (assembly GCF_051989625.1). Classification (NCBI taxonomy): domain Eukaryota; kingdom Metazoa; phylum Chordata; class Actinopteri; order Syngnathiformes; family Syngnathidae; genus Stigmatopora; species Stigmatopora argus. Next base: position 1,255,565 of record NC_135394.1, read on the forward strand.
TTGGTTTCTGATCAAATAAAAAAAATCCCTCCCTAAAATGCGACTCATAGTCAATGAATAAGGATTTAGAATATGCATAAAACACAGATTCTTACTAATATCAAATCTACCTTTGGTTCTACCCTCTGTTGATGATATTTGTGAAAAAAATCATTTAATATTTTATATTTTGATACAGAGTATATTGTGGTTTGGATTGCCAGGAATACAAACAAGTTATTTTGTCTTGCATTTGGAAATACATTCAATGTTTCTTTTGGACTGTCCCTGATTTTTCTTACGAAGATGTTAATTATTGGCAGGTCACAATCTATGATCCTTAAATGGCCTTTCTCACCTCAGAGGTTAATAAACTGGCTCAGCTGAGAGTAGCCTCGCATGCATGTACGGCCACTGTTGAGGGCACGCTGATGTTTTTTCTTCCTCTTTGCCTTGAATTTATTTCTTTTGTCCTTGGGCAGCATTTCTCCCAGCATCTTTTCACCTCCCTCTTATTTATTACTGGCAGAAAAAGAAAGCCTTGGCAAAACTATCAAGAGTTATCTGCTAACTTTACCACCTGTGTGGTAAATTGGAGCCAGTGTTGTGGAAGATGCACCCAAGCTTCTTTTCTTTCCATCTTCCATCTTACACTGTTCTTCGTACCATGTTTTTGTCTATTTTTTTCATTCCATTTTACCCCCACCAAATGCCTCTATCCTCTGCCCTTTTGTATCATCATTCTATTAAAGTAGGGGTTTTGCACTGTGTGTGTGTGTGTGTGTCTGTATGTGTGTGTGTGTGTGTTTGGGATAGCTGAGAGAGGTTTCTAGCTCAGGGTTTTTTTTCTGTTTAACCCATAAAATTGCCATATTTGCAGGTTGGCCTTGCAGCCTTACCCGTGTCCAAGTATATTATGGGCTATTTTTAGTTCGGATATGTGGAATTTTATTGCCAGTGACACCATGCAAAAAAAAATCTTCATTTTTAAATCCTATATTATTCTCCTAAATTCTCACATGGACTGACACAAATAGGCTTCCCCATCATCAATCAAAAATAAGTAAATAACATAGAACGCAAGAAATTTAATATTTTAAAACAAGACCTACTCCTAACAGTACTGTAGCTATTTAGTACATGTGTATTTGACGGACTTAAAAATGATATAATTAATTACTGCACGGCAGCTGAGTGGTTAGTGTGTTGGCCTCACAGTTGTTGGGTGCAGGGGTCGAATCCAGATCGGTCCACCTTTGTGGGGTTTGTATGTTCTCCCCGGGCCAGTGTGGATTTTCTCCGGGCACTCTGGTTTCCTCCCACATTCCAAAAACATGCATGGTAGGCTGGTTAGACACTCTAAATTGCCCCTATGTATGAGTGTGAACGTGAATGGTTGTATGCCTCCTCGTGCCCTGCGATTGGCTGGCCACTAATTCAGGGTGTTCCTCGCCTTGAAGTCAGCTGGGAAAGGCTCCAGCACACCCCACGACTCTTGTGAGGATCACTGTGGTGCTGAAGATTGTGTACAGTGTGAATGATGTTATGATGACCTTTATTATCTGCTTTTAGTGGGGCTGGACACATTCCTCACTCCCACCCCCAGGCTCCTCCATTGGTGAAAAAGGGGTTAACATGTCTGCCTCACTGTTCTAAAATCAAGGCTTCAAACCCCCTGGTCTGGCCTCCCTTTGTGGAGTTTCCATGTTCTCCCTGTGACTGTGTGGGCTTCCTTGGAGTATTCCCCTTATCTTCTACAGCCAAAGTTTGTTGGTTGAAAACTCTATAACACATGTGTCAAAGTGGCGGCCCGGGGGCCAAATCTGGCCCGCCAAATCATTTTGTGTGGCCCGGGAAAGTAAATCATGAGTGCCGACTTTCTGTTTTAGGATCAAATTAAAATGAAGAGTATAGATGTATATTAAGTTTCCTGATTTTCCCCCTTTTAAATCAATAATTGTAATTTTTTAATCAAATTTTTCAGTGTTTTTAGTTCAAAAATCATTTTGTAAAATCCAAAAATATATATAAAAAAAAAGCTAAAATAAACATTGTTTTAGATCTATAAAAAACTGAATATTCAGGGATTTTAATCCAGTTCTTTTAATCCATTCATAAAAAAAAAAAAAATCTAGATATTATATCTAAAATGGTCCGGCCCGCATGAAATCAAGTTGACGTTAATGTGGCCCGCGAACCAACCCGAGTTTGACACCCTGGCTCTATAATGTTCTTAGGTATGAGCGTCTGCATAAATGGTTGTCTGTTCCCTTGTGTTCTGAGACTGGCTGGCTCGCAAACAATTCAGGGTTTCCCCCACCTACTGTCAATAGTTATCTTGGGTAGGCTCTGGCACCCCCGCGGCCCTCATGAGGATAAGTGGCATAGAAAATGAATGAAATCATTTGTAAAAATGCATCTTCACCCCCTAAGCAAGGCTGTAATTGCACACCACACCCCAGCCCTGTCAAGTCCGCACAGACACAGAGATATATTTTCATAAAATAAAAGAATTGGTTTGATATTATTTATAAGGTAAAATTGCAAAAATAAAGAATTGTGGAAAATCTGATAACATTATGGAATTCACTAAAATGCCATAATCATGAGAACTTATTTCAACACAAAATTCATTCTTTCAGTCAACAAGAAGACTACAGTGACTGGTTGCAGAGTTCATTTGTGTCATTTCAGATCAATAAATGCCACAAATGGGAATGCTCCAGGGGAATTAGTCCAGTCAATCCAATTCAGAGTGCCACATTTTGGGCTGAATAGCCAGTTACATTTCACCTGAAAACAAGGGTTTCACCTGAAATTAGTGTGCTGTATATAGCCACGCTGTATTTTATTGAAAACATGCTCGAACATGAGTTGCGCAAAGCAGCCAGTCAGGTCCACGCTCGCCACAACGTCTCAACATACCAACTTTTTGCTCTTTTAACCCCAAATGTAATGTTTTTATGACAAGCAGGATTTCCCTCTGAGTCTCTGGGCCAGTAGTGACAAAAATAGTCTGTCTTTGGCATTATTTGTTTGTTACGATTGTAATGGTAGGACAAGTAGGCATGGTTTTTTGAAAGGAAAGTCTGGAATAAGGAAGGCAGGACACGGTAGAAGAAATAAACAAGTAAGCGAATCCTTTTTTTTTTTAATCTACAAAAAAAGCAAACTGTAACTAATGACCCTACCGTGTCACCCTTCATTTTTACCTTTTACTTGGCGACTGCTACCCAGAATTCAATAATCTTTGTTTCATGGCCTTTTAAAAAAAAGATAGAAATTGTTATTTATTGATTTTATTTTTTAAGAGTTTATGGACATTTTCTTATGAATGCTGGTGGAGGCTTTTGTTATGAAGAAATTACACTGTAGTATGGTGAGGAGAAACCCATGCGATAAACAAAAACAATTGTCTTTGTAATCATAGAAATAGTCAGAGGAGCCTTCATAATAATTTATTTCTATGTTCAGATAGACAGTTATGAAGCCTACACTATAAACATTGTCATAGACACAAGCACACACATTTTTACTCCCAGTTGAGTTGTATTGTTTCCATTTTACATTGCTGAGTGTAATAGAATCACAGAAGCATGTACCATGACTCCATGGAAATATATATCTCTCAGAAGACTTCACCCCTCACTTCCTTTCCTTAATGACAAAAACAATACCTCTCCCCTATCTGTCTTGCTATTGAAAACACACTTGCATCACTGAGGCAAAATATTCACAATGAAATGCAGATCTGCATGTCTTTGACTGAATTATACATATTTTTCATTATACATATACGATCCTTGTGAGGATAAGTGATTCAGAAAATAAATGAATGAAGGAATATATCTTATTAAAATGAATTTCCCTGATGGTGAAATTAAACGATAGACTAGAAAAGTACTTCCATACCAGCCATCCTTGAAAGGGTTGTGAGGGTTGCTGGAGCCTAAATCAACTGTCTTTGGGCGAAAGGCAGACTACACCCTAGACTGGTTGCCAATAAGTCATAGGGCACACAGAGAGACAGTCAACCACTTACACTGCCACCGAGTGGGAATTGAACCCAGTCTGCCCACACCAAGCAGAAGAACTAGTGCACCATCAGGTGGCCTACTTGTCCTTTTAAACTTAACATCCTTGAGTTGAGCCAAGCATTTCAGAATTTTTAAAAATGAAAATGTTTCTATCATCAATGCCATTTGACATTCTCTTTCTGTTTACTAACTATGTCAGCAGTCAATATTTTGTAGGCATTTTCAAAGGCACCTCAAAAAAAGTATTTTTCCACAGATTATGTGCACGATGCAAATTTCATCTAATCTCATCTCATTTTCTAAATCGCTTTATTCTCATTAGGGTCACGGGGGGTGCTGGAGCCTATCCCAGCTGAGTCCGGGCCAGAGGCGGGGGGCAGGGACACCCTGGATCGGTGGCCAGCCAATAAAAGGGCATGAGGAGACGGACAACCCTGCACACTCACATCCATACCTAGGGGCAATTTAGAGTGTTCAATCAGCCTACCATGCATGTTTTTGGAATGTGGGAGGAAACTGGAGTACCCAGAGGAAACCCACACAGGCCCGGGGAGAACATCCAAACTCCACACAGGTAGACATGACCTGGATTTGAACCCAGGACCCCAGAGCTGTGAGGCCGACGTGCTAACCACTCGCGCCACTTTGCCCATGCAAAATTCACAATTCACAAAATTCGCAACAAAAGAGGAAATGGCAAGACGCAATGCATCTAGGCAATGTATATATGATCTTTGGTGTGCCCATTCTCCTTCTATTGTAGATACCTTCTTCAGTGCTGAGAGATGAAGCATTGCACTGACTTCTTCCATTTTTTATCTGTATTCCAGTTGCAAATTTCAGCGTAAATGTGGACATTTAGGAACTTAAAAAAAATATCCCTCAGAAAAAAAATCCGCTATGTAGTGAAGTTGAAGTTGAAGCCACGAAGTGAAGAAGGATCACAGTAATGACCAACGTTACATCTAGAGGAAAGGGGGGAGTTTGTAGACCTGACAACGCTATACAAACTTTGAGTCATGGAGTATGCAGTATTGTGTCATGGGGCAGTTTTGCTGCAGCAGGTACTCACTTACTTACTCACTTAAACCAGTTCTGGCAGAAAGAGAGTGCCAAGATTCCAGTACAGTACTGTCGGGAGCTTGTGGATGCTTACCTAAAACATTTGACCCAAGTTATGCAGTTGAAAGTGAACGCTACTCCACACTCAGGATATAGGACATTTGACCCTGAAAAATTAATTATTCAATTCTATAGGAAATTCTCTCAATGTTGTGGCATTTAACAATATTAAATCAATTTGGTACTCTTGATTTAACTGAAACTTGAGCGGTTTAGTCATTTTGACTTCAGACAGTGAGACAAAGAATTCAATGTGTCTTTATGCAGTGTATAGAAACTTCTGCCTTCGAATGAATTCCTTCAAATCAATTTTTTACTATATTGAAGCAATACAAATTATCCAACAGCTAATAATTTTCATCTTTAGTCCTGTTTATTCTAAAAAAAAATTCACAAGCACATCCTTATTTATTTTAGGTTTTTTGTCCGAATCTTTTATTCATAACTGTACGTCTATATCCACGATTGGTCAAAGAAGAAAGGATAGTACACGTATGTGGGGAATCTATTGAAGTGGTTCTGTAAAATAGACTTTGTTCAGGTAGTCACTTTGTTTTCATGCTGATAAAATTCATTTAAGAGGGGATATCTCACTTCTCTTCTTGACTCGTTTTGACTCTATGGTTGAGCTCCAGGCTGCAGGATTAGCTGGCAGAGAAAATGCAGGGTAAAATTAGCCTCTGACTGTCCTCAGAGTCCGCGACTATTGATTTTCTGCCAAAGATGGAGAAAAAAGCTAGTTCTTAATGTCCTTAATACCACCACTGAGAGGGTTTATTTTATTGCCTTGGTTTATCTTTAACTCATCGTCAAATCTGGCCAAGCCTGCACACCATACTTTATAAAATATACAGTTTAAAAAAAATATAGGTGGCACGGTGGATGTGTGGTTAGCACATCCATCTTACACTTTTGATATCAATGGTTCAATCCTGGGATTTTGCCTTCCTGTGTGGAGTGTGCATGTTTTTCCTGTGCCTGTGTGGGTTTCTTCCAGGTACTCTAATTTCCTCCCTTATGCTAAAAAACATTCAGAGTAGACAAATTGAACAGTCTGAATTCTCAATAGGTCTAATTGTGAGTGGTTGCCCATACGTTACCTACCTGTGATTGGCTGACAACCAACCTCTTAGCTGGAGTTGGGTCCAGCACCCTCTTTGACGCTCATGAGGATATGTGGGACAGAAAAATAATGAATTAATGAATGTTGAAATCATACACTTATCTTTTGATGTCAAACCGCAATTTATTCAGTCAACACCTAAATGCAAAGAATTGTCCGTCATATCAACAAAATAATAGACTCCACCCAGCGGCTGTAAAGTGGGAGGAAAAAAACTGGAAATAAGAATTTCTTAAATTTTTGCAAACCTTCCTGTAATTGCAAATTAGAAGCACACAACCGTCAGCATGAATATGGATTATTCCTTTTGATGAAATTGTTGCAGTTAAGTAAGATTCCTTGGATGTCTAGTCTGAGTAAGGTTATGCCAATCGTTGAACACTGAAAAGTCTGCTGACTTTGTGGGGTAAAACACAGAAAGCAAACATTCTTGATTATTCTTTGATGCCGACTTGAATGACCTAAATTAGGTCGTTGGATGACCTCCACTAAAATTTGCCGAGTAGGGACGTTCGGGAATGAATCGAATCTTTTAAAGAGCTCATTAATATTAACAGTGAGATCAGAGGCATGTTTGGTTGGGATCAGTCCTTCTTTTCTCTCTCTTCTTTTTTTTAGCTATCTGTCTTCTTGATGTCTTTGCACAAGGTCCTCTTCCACTGATACCCCGTTTTGACAACAGGGCTGATCCAGCACAGACAGTTTAACCAATCAGGTTTCTGCGGAAACAAGAAGCACCTGACTTGTAGGACACCAGATTGGTGAAAAGATGTCCTCTTGATAAGTTGGAACGACGAAAACCTGCATCAACTGTGACTCTTTTTGGAATAGTTTGCCCACCCCTGGACTTGTGTATTTGTGAGTTTAGGTGATGCGTGAATAGCACGAGTCAAAGTAGATTTACAAACCTACACGCAAGATCCTTAAAAGAAATACTACTGTATATCAAGACTCCCCTGTGGCACATTAAAATACAAATAAAGACAAATAAATAGGCGTCCTGGTGGGGGAGTGGTTGGCCTCACAGTTCTGGGGTTGAGGGTTCGATCCTAGGTGGGTCCTCACTTTGTGGAGTTTGCGGGTTCTCCCTGGGCTCGCATGGATTTTTCGGTTTCCTCCCAAATACCCAAAACATGCTTGAAAGGCTGGTTGAACACTCTAAATTGCTCCTAGGTATGAGTGTGAGCGTGGTTGTTCGTCTCCTTGTCCCCTGTGATTGGCTGGCTACCAATTCAGGGTGTCCCCAACCTGGTGCCTCTAGTTAGCTGGGATAGGCTCCATGACCCCCACAACCCTTGTGAGGATAAGCGGTTTGGAAAATGAATGAATGAAAAAATAAATCAATAGGAGCCAAATATGTCTGTATATTAAACACCTCTAAAATCCTATCTCACGAACCGAGGAGTGGCATAATGTGAAGAATGAAACAATGGCATTGGCATTACTCTACAGTTTATAGAATTGATATGAATTTCGAAATCTGAAAATTACATTATATTAAACACCAAAGCCTTGTTTTCAGGTGTTCATCTAATCAAATTCAAGCTGTTTAATGCATTTTGTGATAACATTATTCTCTCTTTGGAAAGAAAACCAGAATGATTCAACTTTGTTGCCTGCAATTATGTGAATTAATGTACTATTTTCCTAGTTCAGTCAATGTGAAAGCAAGACCATTGTCTCAAAAAGCGGCAATTATCTTCAATGATTTGTGGGAGCAGCACAAATTAAATTAATATAATTATTTTTTTTGTCATTCAAGTGGTTTAGGATGTAAACAACATTTGCAGTTGTATTCAAGATATTTACAACCAAACGTATGTCTGTTTAAAGATTAGAAATTAATGAATTAACAAGTGACCAATACAATTTGAAAAGACAAACCCTTCATTATTCTGGCACTGTCTGGCTATAATTCAACCCGAGTACGAAATTTTGTATATCTATAGTTAACTAAAGACTGGTATTGGTATTCTAAGTATTCCGCTTTTTAGTCTGATTTGAATTAAAATAAACATTGATGAATGTTATTTTGGTGTTTTGACTTTCACAAAATTTTGTTCGTCTGTAAAGGGAAATAAAATACATAAATACATAGCTGCCAACCTCCGTCGACCCCATTTCAGGAGTACCCTTGTCCCATTTCCGGAGTTTTTCCAGAGCAATTCACGCAAAATCAATATAAAATGTAAAAAAATGTTATCATGTTTTTACATTAATTTGAATATTGTGTTTTTGCAAACTATTGAAAAAGCACAGCATAATGAAATAAGTTTATCATTGTGTTTGAGTGCTTCTACGTGTGTTTTACAGTCACTATTTCCACCATGTGTCACGCTGAAGTCGCACTTGCATGTTGTGCAATGTGCAAATGTCGGTCCTTTTGGAGACGGCTTCAACATGGGATATTTCGTTGAATACGAACCAATAAACCTCCGTGAGTGTCTGGGTTTCTTATTAGAAGTTTCATCCAAATTGCCATCCATTTTGCGTTTATCCCAGGCAGGCATATTGATAAGACTTACCAGTGCTGTGTAGTACTCCTAAAGCCTTTATAACAACGCAGAAATGAAAGGATTTGTTTCAAAACCAGAGACTGGTGGTTTATTCATTCATTCATCTTCCATACTGCCCATCCTTTAAGGGTTGCAGGGGTTGCTGGAGCCTAACCCAGCTGGTCGCCAGTCAGTCATAGGGCCCACAGAGAGACAAATGGCCACCCTAAATGCCAATCATACCGTCACCAGCGGGATTTGAGCCCATGCCTGCCCTCACCGAAGTCAGGCGAGTGAACCTCTACACCACGAGGTGGCCCACTAGTGGTTTCAATAATACTTTCTTCCCTTATGAAAAAAACTAAAATGTTAAAACCTATAATCGCTTATAATCTTACATATTTACATATATATGTTCATTAATATGTACTGTCCCTTCATTCAATAAAACAAACTCAAAAGCTAGAAGGGGCAATTTGAGGAATGAAACATGCTAATTCAATTTTTTCAATATGTCTCTATTTACAGAATAACCCAACTTACAAAACCATCCATGGAAAGAAAAATTTCGTAAGTAGAGGTACCACCATATAATGGCGTTTTCAGACCATATCCTATAGGTGGAAATAAATCACTGTCAAAGTGTTGTAATTTTGCTCTGTCTCTTTCCCTGTTGTCCAATTTTTACTCTCAAACACTTTTGGTGACCTGTCCCTACCAACATTTTTACCATCTCGTCCATGTCGCAACTATATGTTCAGCTATATAGCGCAAAGATGCTGTAATTTCCTTTCCCTGGCTTGATGTTTATTGTGAGGCTAAAATTGAAAATGGCCTGTAATGGAGCGAGACCCGCAACCCCAGGACCAATTCACAATCTAAATGACTTGCTCCTTTTCAATGCCATCGACTGAAGAGCTTTTTGTGTGGCCTCGTACCTAATCAACCTCTGGTGTGACCCCCCCATGTCCCCCCTTCCTCTCCAGTTCTCAGGGACTGCTGTCGAATTAATGATAAAATCATTGGCTCAAACAATTATTCGCCCTGAAATGGCTGGCTATTTTATTCTGAAAATTAAAGAATGTGATTTTTTTTCGGGGGGCACAGTGTTGTAGCAGATCCACTTATGAATGAACTCCCTCCTCTAAATCATTGGATTTCAAATGAAACAGTGATTTACTTTACCTGTTTTCTCTCTTGCACCCTTTTTCATGACACTCATCCCCTCCCAATTTTGGGTAGTTGCAAATTACCTCTTGCTTGTCACTGTTGCAAGGCCTCAACAATGTGCCAATCTGTTTATTCTGTATACTCACTAGGGTCGCGGGGGGTGCTGGAGCCTATCCCAGCTGACTTTGGGGCGGGGGACACCCTGAATCGGTGGACACGCAGGGCACGAGGACACGAACAATCATGCACACTCACACCCATACCTAGGGGCAATTTAGAGTGTCCAATCAAATCAAACATCAATAAGATCTTTTCTCTGATGCCCTTACCTAGATTTAAAGATTTAATTACATTAAATATTTGAAATGCCACTAACTGTGGTTTTTTTGGGATTCTTATGGCATTTGGTTCCCACTGCAAAAATGTTGTGTCTCGTTTATATTTATCGGCTTATTGTAAACATGCTGTGCACAGAACAGAATAGGTTGGATTCAAAGTTTAGTGTTGCCTCGTGGCAGAGGAAATTAAGGACTGCTACAGGTTGAACGCTCTAAATTGGCCCTAGGTATGAGTGTGAGCTTGGATGGTTGTCCGTCTCCTCGTGCGCTGTGATTGGCTGGCCATCACTTTGGGTTGTCCCCTGCCTTGTGCCCGAAGTCATCTGGGATAGGCTCCAGCACCCATTGCGATCCTTGTGAGGATAAGCGGTTGAGAAAATGATTGAAAGAATGAATGACAAGACTTTCCAATAATGCAAGTCATGTAGTGTTCCTGTCTCTTTCAGTGAATGGTGAAAATGCAACCGTTAAGATAAAGTCTTATAGTAGATATGTAGATGAATTGTCATCTTTAATCATCATTTGAACCATTGACTGGAGACTTCTGAAAAGAAGGATGGTTTGTGGATAGGCTTTCAATGAACAACAAAATTCCATGCTGTGCACTTGTGTATCTTAAACACTACTTGATGACTGCCAGTGTATTTATCACCATTGTTATCATGGTTACCATTTTCACACAACTCCCTTAGCTTAAGTCGGAGACAGTGGGTGCCCGTAAGAGGCTCATATTGTACTGGAGCTTGCCAGCTTCTGCAGCCACAGGTCGTAGTCCTACTCAGATGCCGGCAGTGTGGTGGGTAATTATTGAGGGATTGATTTACCGAAAAAAGACTATTTCTGTGCCTCTCAGAGAATCACTAAGAGGCTTATAATAAGCCTTGCCTACCTTCATTGCTTTCAATTCATTTCTCAGCTAGTCAGATCTTCTATTGACTTGTTGATGGAGGTGCTAGAGTTGGAGACTTCAATTCTCCCCCAGTTTTTCAGTGGGGATGGAATCTCTCTTTCCGTCCATCCAAAACACCAATCAAAGATTTTTCTAGACTTAAAACAATTCTAGACTTTTTTGGAGATCAGTATTGTTGATGATTCACACTGGGATTTTGCAGTTAAAAAACATGTACAGCACTTGTACTTTTTCTTTGAACTACAAGGAATGGTGGAAGGTTAGTTCAACTCTGAATTGTATCAAAAGTTCCAGGAAACACAGGAGTCAGTCAGGTGGTCAGAAGAAGCAGGAAGCTTGACTTGATTCCCTTTGGACAAAACCGCCTTCAAGACTTTGCTCATTATCATTCAGAGGATGCAGCAATTTGTTACTTCAATTGCATGAAGAGGGCTGAGAGCCAAAGAGAACAAACGCTTTCATTCATTCGGAGGAAGCAGAAGCTACTGACAGAGGTGTGTGTGTGTGTGTGTTTTTTATGTGTAACTTATTTATTTATTTTTGAAGGAGATTAAGGGTACGTTTTTTGGAATGTTTGTACCAAAAAGTTTTGCAATAACTATATTAGTTCATAAAGGGTCATCTGTAAACATAAGCAAAACTAATTATTAGGGGAAATCTTATACCAATAGCCCCTATCAGACATCCAAAAAAGTCTGGCAATATACCGGTATTTACAGACTCTATATGTAAACATAATTTGCCGGCTCAACTAGCATGAATAAATAAATTGGAACATTAGCAGTTCACGACCTCGTTACATGATAGCAACATTCCCAGCTCGCGCTTTGTCTGAATGTAGCAGGTAAAGTTCTGCAACAGAGCACAGATTTTGATGACTATCATGTGACCACAGGACGGTGCACTACAATTTTCACTTTTCTTCAACCTAAGACAATATAACAACATTTGACAAACAGCTAATTATCTACCACATAGGCTTAGGAAGGGACTGTTGACCTATGAATGGTACAACGTGGCACTCTATGGCTGAAAAAAGGCAGTATGAGTGTTTGTAGCATAATTTCTGTGTAATATACATACTTTTTAATTAAAGTGAATGAGAATGTGTTGTTCAGCCAAATGTCCTACAAATGACTGGAATGTAAAAAGGTAAACGGTGCATGTGAACGCTGCTGAGCTGGATAGGTACCAATACATTTTTCTCTATTATAAATGGCGTCTAGTAGACAGTAAAGTATTGGTATATTTCTCTATCTGTGAAAGCTAAGAGGCCCGTTAACATGCCCTTCCCCCAAGTTGTTTCTTTACAGTTTGTCACCCATTTCATCTTCCCAACTGGGACAAATATTTCCCTAATGAGGGTGTCGGTTGTTAAAGCTGTGGGGAGTGGAGCATGGATTGACCTCTGCAATAGCGGAACACCTATTCATGCGACAAGGACCCATTTGTTTGAAAAGAGTTTCTCCCCTTTATACTGCATTTATCTGTGGAAAACTTAAATGATACTTTTTTGATGTTTGGCTGCAGAAGTTTAACTTTGGTAATGTTAAAGCTTGCTGTGTTGTATTTGCCCATTTGTGTTTGAGGCCACTTGGGTTCTCAGGCTGCTCTGTCTCTCTGACAGAAGTACATTGTGTTCCTCATCAAGGGATGGAAGAGAGGTCTTTGGCAGCAGTTGGGCGGAGTACACACTCCAGACACTTATACAGTATGTGTGTGAGAGTCAGTTGGCACCAGGTTTTGAATAAAACACAGATGGCGCGACACACTCATAAATCTGTCAAATTAGTTGGACACAATTCCTTCCTTCCTGCTCCACCTATCTATCATTTCAGGTCATTTGTTTAAAAAAAAGACACACACACACATACATGCAAACTTTCCTAAAAAACTTCACAGTCAAGTCAATAATTTTGGTGTTTGACTATCTTTCATGTATCAAATCAACCCAGCATATGTTTAACTCAGTGAACAAAATAAATATGTAAATTGCTTTTAGTGTCTTTAATTAAGATTTAGATTGCTTTCAATATGGGCAAAATGGTGGATGACTGTCTGCACCCCACAGCTCTGAAACCCAGACTGCAGCCTTTCAGTTTAGTTTGCACGTTTTGCTTATGAATGCTACTCTTTTCTTTTGGTGCATCAGTTTTCTCTCACATCCCCCTTGTCCATAGATCTGAATTTGAGTGTGAATTATTGTCTATTTGTGCCCTCTGATTGATTGGAAGTTAGTTCAGGGTGTAATCTGCATTTTGCACAGATTCTGCAAGTAAAAGGAAGGAACGATGAGATACAGAAAATTGATGGCAGTTTCCAATGTAAATTGCAAAAGAAAAAAGCCTTATTTTCCCATATTGGTAGACGACATTGTTAAGTTGGAACAATTCCACAAAGGGCTGCGAGGATCCTGGATTTTATTCCAACCAAAATGCAATGTTTATCTTTTTGTAATAAATTATTCATATTTAACTTGTTAAAAGGTGCCTTTACTTTTTATTTAACATTTCAACATCAAGATTGGTAAAAAAAGACTTGTATTATTATGCTTTAGGTAAAATGGCCATCTGTTAAATGTCCACTCATCCAATTTCAATTCCACTAATGGTTGTCAGGTTCGTGGGGTGCTGAAGCCTATCCCAACTGACTTGGAGCGAAAGGACGATAACCCCCTAGACTGGTCGCTAGCTAGTCACTCGTAAGGCACGTTCAGAGATAGACAACCTTTTCGCACCCACTGAGTTGAATTTTGTATGGACTGGACAAATACCGTATTTTCTCGAATATAGATTTGCAGATTTTTGCTATATAATTAATTCCAATAGATGGGGGTGCGTGTTATAATCAATAACTAAAATAAATTACAAATTTTCGATCGAAAAAAGCATTGTCAAACTCACTTTGACGCACGGATTTTACGTCATCTCGTAAAGCCGATCGAAAATCGGAGAGCCGAGACCACCACTGCCCCCCTCTAGCCTCGTACTCGTCTCAGTTCACCCTCTCTCAGTTCAGTTTTGGACATTGTACAAGCAACATGGCATCAAAACGAGCAAGTTATACCGCAGCGTTCAAAAGAAAAGTCATCAAAGTGGCAGAGGAATTGGGCAACAGAGAAGCTGGAAGAAAATTCGATATTAGTGAAGCTAACATCCGTGGTTGGAGGAAGAAGAAAGACTCATTATTGAAAGAAAAAGCAACAGCAAAAGCATCAGGACGTGGAAGAAAAGCAATGTTCCCAGAGTTAGAGAAAGAACTTCTTAAAACAAAAGGTATTGCAACATAACATGTCTACATGATATGTTTGTCCACTCTGTGTATCATCTATTGTCCTAAAATTCAAACGCATAACTCCACCAACTGCACGACACTTGACACGCTCGTACCTGAAGATTTCTCTATCCGGTTTTGAACAAAACAATCGTGAAACGAAGAAAAAAAGGTAAGATTTCTGATTTTCGTCAGCGGGAAATTTTAGGTGCGCACCATATTCGATTACTGCGTTTTTCCAGATGTTTTTGGCCCAAAATTACCTGCGTGTTATTTTCGAGTGCGCGTTTAATTCGAGAAAATACGGTAGTTATTGAGTCAAGTTGAACTGAATCATGGACGACATTGAAATACCGCATATTGTCATCCAAAGAATCTAATTTGTATCGTGATAAAATTATAACTATACTATTGTGGCGGCCCGGTGATTGAGACATGCATGGTAGCCTGATTGGACACTCTAAATTGCTTGATATGAGTGTGAGCGTGAATGGTTGTTTGTCTCCTTGTGGCCTGCGATTGGCTGGCCATCAATTCAGGGTGTCCCCTGCCTCTGGCCCGAAGTCAGCTGGGACAGGCTCCAGCACCCCCCATGACCCTAGTGAGGCTAAAGCGGTTCAGAAAATGAGATGAGATTAGACTATTGTTGTTAGATGAAAAATACTGCACGTATTTTTT
Source organism: Stigmatopora argus (assembly GCF_051989625.1). Classification (NCBI taxonomy): domain Eukaryota; kingdom Metazoa; phylum Chordata; class Actinopteri; order Syngnathiformes; family Syngnathidae; genus Stigmatopora; species Stigmatopora argus. The sequence continues at coordinate 1,270,690 of NC_135394.1, forward strand.
TTGCCAATAAAACGCACAAGTTTGTTCTGTTAATTTCGGCCCTTTGGGTGGGCTGAGTAAAGGTCAGCTGGCTTGTCAAGTAACTAGGGGGTTTCTATGCGTGTTTGCTTCGGTATGCGTGTATGTGCAAGTTTAATCTGGCCAATCTTTTTGTGTGTGTTTGCATCAGACCTTTGAAGACAGTGCATTCTTTCTCCTCCTAGAGCACCAGTGGCTTGAGGGTAGCCAGTGACTCAACCAAGTGCCCCAAACCTTGTTAAAAAAATCTCACCCATAGATTCATGAATGCACACGCACTTTACTTCCAGTAATCCTCTCAAAACACTGATGACCGTCAACATGTCTGGGGTTGCCATGGTTTATTTTCTCCGTGTTTTGTACTATTACATCATCAGGAAAGGTTATAGTTGATTAGTATTTGTTTGGCAGGATGATGTAGGGATGTTGGTAACCTGTAGGGAGGTGACTCAGTCAGGCTGAATGACCAATTCATGTGGAATGGCAGCTTGAGAAAACAAAATCTCCTAAAATATTATCAAGATTTTTTTCAAAACCATTGTTGTTACATTAGTTTGATGACCAAAAAAAGCTGATATTGAACCCAGACTATTTAGTGCTAGATTGGTACATTATGCAGTCGGGGGACACCCTGTATCGGTGGCCAGCCAGGTCTGTCCTCACTGTGTGGAGTTTGCATGTTCTCCTCCTAAATTGCCCCGAGTGTGAGCACGGATGGTTGTCTGTTTGTCAACAGTCTACATGAGATTAAATTTAAGATTCAATCCCCCATCTAAAGAACATAGTGAATCAAAGCTAATACTACTCCAATGTTTTATACAGTGACTATATATACAATATACTGTGTTTAATATGTAGGGTTTTTTTTAAATCACTGGCCGTTTGATGGAGTTTCACTCACCTCACTTCGGTGTGGGCTCCATTCCCACTGGTGGCAGTATGATTCTGAGTGCGGATGGTCATTTGGCTCTTTGGGTGCCCTACGGCTGACAGGCGACCAGCCTGCGGCAGAGTTTCCCAACCTTTTTTAAGCTGTGGTACACTTTTTACATTGAAAAAAAATCTCAAGGCACACCACTGGCTGAAAATCTTCTAATTTAAAACTATAGCCCCTATATTAACAATATAAAGTCATTCTCATCAAAGTTTTATCAACAGGAATCATATCAACCCCAAAAACTTTTCCAAAATCTTCCAACATTTTTATACCAAAGTAATGTCCCCAAAAGTTGATGTCTATGGACCCCGAACAACTTCCAGTTCACGGCATGTAAAAATAAGTAATGTCATGTTTTTTTTAATCTCATAATTGAATGACTTTTACTCCCAATATTTCTTAAATCTCCTCATATGCCATGAAAAGCATTGTTGTGCTCACACAGACTTTAGTTGGCCAAAAGTTGATGCCCTTGAAACAAACAACTTCTGTTTCACGTAACTTAAAAACAAGAAAACAACTTAAATCTCGTAACATTACGAATAAATTTTTACTCCCAATATTGCTTCAATCTCCTAACATTATGCAAAGAGAAGTTTTGTGGTCACAGTCTTAACATCAACAAAAGTTGAAGCCCGCGAAACAACATCCGTTTTACGTTACATAAAAATAAGCAACAAAACACACTTAACTTTCAACATTTTACGATTTGTATCTTGTAATAGTAAGATCTATGAAATTATGTTCGTGCTATTTCAATTTTAATCTCATAGTAGTTCAATTTTAATCAGGTAATATTAAGATTTTTCTCTCGGAATATTAAAATTTATGAATCCTTGTAAATTCTTATGGCACACCTGACCATCGCTCACGCCACACTGGTGTGCCACGGTACAGTGGTTGGGAAACACTGGCCTAGGGTGTAGTCTGCCAATCACCCAAAGTCAGCTGGGATAGGCTCCAGCGTCCCCCCAACCCTTACGAGGCACAGCACGGAAAATGAATGAATGAATGAAATGTTCTCACTTTATGTTTATTAGCATCGCTGTGTTAATATCTACATATAGTCGTACCTCCACTTACAAAATTAATTGGTTCCAGAGCTTTTTTCGTACCTTGAAAATTTCACAAGTAGGTGTACTTTAGATGTAAATTCTCTAATTCGTTCGACGGTCCCCACACAACTACCAACTAAACCCTTTAAAATTTGTGGTTCCAACCCACCAAGACGACACCTTTTCACCAATCTGTTCTCATACAACTGTAATCAGTTGATTGCAGTCAGGTGCTGCTTCTTCCAGCAGACCTCCTCATTGGCCTAACTGTCTGTGCTGTTTCAATAGGGAGGAAAACCTGCACTGACTTGGCTCTTTCCTGAATCAGTTTGACACCTGTGCACAAGGTGAATAACCACGATGTAGGGACAGATTTGTATGGAGTGTAGTAAATATTATTTGGACTTTTAAAACCCTCTCTACACTTTCACTACCAAAGGAAGACACTGCCCCTTATCGTCCAGTGAAATAATCTCCAATTGATTCCATTTCATTTTCGTGTTATTGTTCTCACATTATAAACTATTCATATATATTTGGGGGATCCAAACCACGATGTGTGAAATCCGTGATACTCGATCCGTGAAATGGCGAGGTATTACTGTATTATGTTCCGTAACAAAATATGGAAAGGTGAAATTATCGAATTAAGCAGCAATAGTCAGGTTATTTGTTCATTCATTCATTTTTCATGCACCTCACCCTCATGAGGATCTCAGGGTTGTTGGAGAAAATCCCTTCTAAGTATGGCAAGAGGGGGGTATAACATCATGAAGATCATTGATTAGGAAGATGAATGATGTATCACAAATTTTAAAAGTGCATTGACGTTGACACTGTCTGCAAAAGATTAATATAGATGTCTTGGTCATGATCTTCACCCAAAATTTATGGGTAATTTTGTTTGTTATTTTTGCTATTTTTTTAATCTGTTCATCTGACTCAGCCTGGTTCTCATGGTGATGGAGACAGGAGACAGTGGTGTACTGGCAGGTGCATGACATTCACACACGCACAATACGTAGAGTACACACTTGCACACATACAGCGAGCCTCTCCTGCGCCTAGAAGGGTTCCATTATCATATCAAAGCGTCTCCCACAGACGTGGCAGAGCTTCAATTTAAGCAATTAATGCAGAGTCTCTGTCACACAACCATAGACCCCCTCCTTCCATCACTACCACCCAAACGTGCACGCATAAACACATACAGCTCTTCTCTATGGCACACTGACAAACAACCATCATCTATTTCTCAAGGCCATCATGTTTTTTTCTTGGCCGCAATTTCTGAATTCTGTTCTCTGTCAGCCACTTGTTGCCTTGAAATAAAATACTTAATGTTTTAGGTATGCTTGAGTTCAGTGAATCATGAGCAGAAAGACTCAAATGATGAATTTGTTTGTTGAATATAAATGAGTTGATGTCAATAGATACTAGTCTGCATGAGAAAATCAAATCAGACATATAAGCTATGTATTTTATACATATATCTAAACTTATTTAAAAAATGCATCTTTGTGTGTGTGTATGTGTATGCGCGCCGCAAATTTCTATTCAGCCATTCATCTGTCAACAACGCGATGCATTTAGGCATATAGACACATTTAATATAATCTGCTGCAACATCAATCTGGCATAGTATTTGGTTTGAGTACAGTGGTACCTCGAGATACGAGCTTAATCCGTTCCGGGACTGAGCTCGTATGACAAGTTACTCGTAACTCAAGGTAAAGTTTCCCATTGAAATGAATGGGAAACAATTTAATTCGTTCCAACTCTCTGAAAAAAACACCAGAAACAGGATATTGGATTGAAAAAAAATGTTTTATTTCTTATAATTCGCCATATATTGACAAAGTAATAAATAACGAGTGGTTTAATAGAAATAAAGTGTTTAATCTAACTAAAATTGGCCGGATTTCGCCGAGGGGAGAGGGGCTTCGTTTTTTTTTTCCCTCCACACAACGCACTCGTAAACAGAACAAACACTCCACCCTCACGTTCGCTATCGATGGGCTGTTTGCTGTCGTACTATTCCCTTCAAAATATTCCGAAAATGATGCACACAAATGTCCTCACAATCGGAGAACGCACGACCACTTGCCAACGAGCAGCAAGCAGTCTTATCAGCGATCGCCCCGCTGCTCATCTTCTTCTTCTTCTTCTTCTTCTTTTTCACCTCAGGCGCCTGAGGATTACCCTCAGCAGCGCTAGGGCTGCCACTGGAACACGGATAAGTTCATCCAGGGAGTTGCCCAAGCCGCGATGGTAGCGTTCGGTCATTAAGGCCGGACAGCGGAGCCATAAGTGTTCAGACGACTCTGTTTCCTCGTCGCACAGGCGGCAGCGATCCGAGTCGGATTTCTCATGGGAGCTACAGGGGCGCTGGCTAGCGGCTCCTTTTAGCTTGTAGCATCTGTGTTCGCGTCCCATCGAACGGCGCCTATGATAGAGTTGCTACCGGGGATACTTTTGCGAGCACGAGTATACTTCATTACCCAGAAAGCCCTCTTTTCACCGCGCATGCGCGTTGTGCGTTTCCTGGTCTGAATAGCTCATCCGGTGCTCGTAAATATTGTTATACACGAAAGATATGCCAAAAAAAATGCCATGGCAACCTGGCTTGGTCGCATCACGAAACTTTGACCGCATCACGGGCGAATTATTCGATCGAAATTTCCCCCGTAAGACGAGCATTCCGTATGACGAACGGTCGTATGACGAGGTACCACTGTATTTCAAAATCTGCTGATTTACTGCGATTCCCACACACAACCAACTATTAAAGAATTAGAGAGATTGCTCTGAAAAAGAGAAAACCTCCAATGAACGAACGGCAATTTTGTCCATCAAAATGCCTTGTTGCGCTATAGTTGACCAGACTAGGGTTATGTTAAAAGAAAGGCAACCGTGACTCAATAAACACTCATTTCATTTGAGGTTTACAGAAGAGCATCTGTAAACACACAACACTTCCAACCATGAAGCCAATGGGCTCAGTTGAAGACCACATTGAGTTCCATTCCTGTTAGCTAAGAACAGTAACGTGTGGCTTCAGTTTACAAATACCCACAGAAATTTGATGATTGGAAAAACATTGTTTGGTCTGGAAATGGCTGGCAATACATTTAGAGTGGTCAACGCCCAATGTTGCCTGGGATTGGCTCCAGCACCCCTGGCCTTGGATAAACAGTACAGGCTGCTGTTGTTGTAATGATTTAGGGGACATTTTCTTGGCACACTTTGGGCCATTTAGGATTAACTGAACATTGGTTCAACGCCACATACTAACTGAGTATATCACTGAACGTATAGTTGTATTCATGATCTCAATAAAGCGCCCTCCGATCGGCTGGCCACCGCTTCTGGCCCAGAGACAGCTGGGATTGGCTCCAGCACCCCCCGCGACCTTAATGAGCATAAAGCGGTTCAGAAAATGAGATGAGATGAGATCTCAATAAAACACTTTTGTGATGTAGTACAACAGGAGATTCACATAATGGATGTGCAGCTGGTAAAACTTCCAGCAACTGTGCAATGGTATCGTTTCAATAAGGACCAATAAGGACCAAACTATTTGAAGTGTTTCCAGTATTAATGTGTCTATGCCACAAATGATTATGATGGTTTACCTAATAAAGTGGTTAATGAGTCTGTAAAACACACAACACAATTCTACTCACTTCAATAATGATGGACTAACATTTAATCGAATGTTGGACAGTTTCGAAGATAACAGTACATGCCTAAGAAAGAGCCAGGCAAAATTGTAGTGGGCTATGAAGTGTTATGCAGCTGTGTCCAAAGTAATGTAACAAGTAAGAAAATTCATGGATTACTTTATGACAAGAAGTGTAGCCTGCAATAACCCGTGTTGTACCTGAATAAGTTCAATGAACAAAAGTTCATGAACTAGTTAATATTTTGTGGCAAAAAATAATCTGAACCTTGTGGATTAGTATTTCGGGAACATCTTTGTTAACAAGTTTATTCTTGTGCTACTGAGCTGCTTTTGAATGGCAGTTCATTTCTATTTGAGATAACCAGGTTTTGTTAGACCTGATGGAGAAAACACACCTTGAACACAATGTAAACAGTCCTTAATTTCTACCTGGATGGATCCATGTGTTTCATATGCATTATCGAAACGTGACGCCAGATTAGAAGGTTATGGCAAGAGTTTGAGCAGCATTATCATGAAAAAGATTGTTTCAGACAGATTTTGAATTGATACAAGAATTGCACAACATACTGTTGAGGCATATCAAATAACCAATTTTTTTGTAAACATCCTTAGTACAAACTATTAATTTAAACATCTGCCTGTCTCATAAAAAAGGTATATATCACTGGTTTTGGCCAAGCACCGTTTTTTTTTCTACTTTTTACTTTCTAAAGAATAAATAGAAAGTGTTGTCATTTGCCTTATGTTGACTACTTTTTGATTAGTACTTATTTATTGATTATTTATCTGTACACTTCATGGTGGGGCTTTAAATCTCATTATCCTTGTATAATGATAATAAAGGCATTCATTCAATCAATAATAGATCTGCATCAAGTTTTTTTGTTGCTAATATAATACACTTATAATTTATTACTAATATTGGAACAATATCAGCCAAGTTCTAAAAATGTTGTGTAAAAGTGCCAGTAGTATGATTTGCAGGGCCTGGACACGTCTAGAGAATCCTAGCACTGAAAAAGCAAGCCATTTTTCTCCCTTTCTCAAGCCATAATATAAAATGTGCTCATTATTCTTTTTATTCAATCAAACTTGTCAGGATGGCAGCCGATGAGTGGTTAGCGCGTCAGCCTCACAGTGGGGGACCTGGGTTCAAATCCAGGTCAGTCCACCTGTGTGGAGTTAACTAAAGAAATAATCCTGGACTTTCGCAAACGCAGCACAGATCTGGCCCCACTCCTCATAAATGGAGTATGCGTAGACAGGGTCCAGTCCTTCAAATTCCTGGGGGTCCACGTCACGGACAAGCTCTCCTGGTGAAGAAGGCCCAGGGTACTCAGCAGGAACAACTTGGACACTAAGCTTCTGGTAACCTTCTATGGAGCCACTGTGGAGAGCATCCTGGCATACTGCATTACAGTGTGGTACGCTGGAAGCACGGCAGCAGACAGAAAGGCCATGCAGAGAGTGATCAACACCGCCCAGAAGATCATCGGCTGCTCTCTGCCCTCACTGGATGACATTGCCAGCTCTCGCTACCTCAGCAGAGCCGGGAACATTGTCAGGGACCCATACCACCCTGGTCACAACCTGTTCCAGCTGCTGCCCTCTGGTAGACGCTACAGGTCTCACAAAGCACGGACAAATAGACTTAAGGACATTTTTTTTCCCACAGCCATCAGAACTCTGAACTTGCGTTAGCACGACACACAATCCCTTCCGTGCAATAACTTTGAGGTGTGCAATAACAATGTGCAATATCTTAGATTGTGCAATATTTTAGAATTTACCTTGCCAGGATGTGACTTTTTATACTTTTATATTACTTATTTATGTTTTTTTTACTGGGAAAACGCACTTTGTGGAGTAGCACCGCCAATTTCGTTATACGCAGCTGTGTATGATGACAATAAAGGCTTTTAATTTGATTTGAGTTTGCATGTTCTTCCGTGGCTTCGGTGGGTTTTCTCCAGGTACTCTGGTTTCCACCCATATTCCAAAGACATGCATGGTAGGCTGATTGGACACTCTAAATTGCCCCTAGGTATGAGTGTGAATGTTTTTTGTCTGGCCCGAAGTCAGCTGGGATAGGCTACAGCACCCACCGCGACCCTAGTGAGTATAAAGTGGTTCAGAAAATGAGATGAGAACTTGTCAGGGTTGTTAACATAAGTCTTTGCTTTCGCCCAATCCGACAATTTATTCATTTTTACTTTGAGTTTACAGGAGCTTCAGATGTTCTAACAACAAAACAGTAACATAGTGATAAATCATAGTAAAGTAATAAATCGTAATATCAAAGTCATTAAAAATAATTGACGACATGAAGAATGGATGGACTCATGATAGGACTCATGTACGCACCAGGCAATACTGACTGTTTCATTTAACCAACCAGTAGGCACATTGGATGCTAGTCATTTTGGATTGGAAATTATCTTGTGTTAATTATGCTTTTGAACATCTCTCTGCTATTCATCTGTCACTAGTTGTTCTTAAGGCAATGTGCTGTATGAGACACAGCTGCTCAAATGAATCCAGCAAAGCCATAATTCTCTGCCAAAATCTCTTCCCTCTGTTCTTGCGTCTCTGTCTTTCTGTCAGGTGGGATATAGAGGGATGAATAGGCAATGATGGCAAGGACCCATGTGACACTGTTCTGCGTGCTCTGGAAATGTTGGCTCCTTCCTCATACTATTCATTCTTCTTCTACTACAAACATGAGCACACTTCAAATGCTAATTAGGGACTAATAGTGTTGAAACCCTCCTTTGTAACCAATAATATCGGTAGAATTAATACTTGTAATGAAGTATTACTGATATGACTTTCAAGGGAAAATGTGTTTGTTCACCAACATTAAAGAGTGAACCTGGTGACAGAGGGAAAAAAATGTAAATTTTTAGAAACTTTCTGGTAATTGGAAGAGGAGTTGAGGAAAGATGTAAAAATGACAAATTTGAATGTTTAAATGTTTCTTTCAAGTTGTCCAGCAACCTCCGCAATCGTTATGCGGATGAGCGGTACCGTGCATCGAAACTGTGAATAAAAATAATTTGTTGAAGTTTTTATTTAATGTTTTTAATTACTAAGTTTATTACTGAATATCTCCAATTCCCCATTAATTAATTTGGAAATTTTCCATTTAAGAAACTTTTCAGAGATAACATATTGGGTTTTTCAAGTATTATTGGATTAAACCAAACAAAATTGTGCTTAATATATTTATATGTATATATTTATATATGTATATATATATATATATATATATATATATATATATATATATATATATACACTCGTAACAGAACAAACAAATTTAAATTAACTTGGATTAATATATACAGACACTCAAACATACGTTTAATGTAACTTTACACAAAACTGAATTCTAATTTTGATTTACATTTTTATACCTTCTGGCCAGGTTAGCTGTTTGCCACGCCTCCACCCTCAGGTTCGCTATCGATGGGCTGTTTGCTGTTGTATTCCCTTCAAAATATTCCGAAAATGATGCACACCAATGTCCTCACAATAAGATAACGCACGACCACTTGCCAACGAGAAGTAGTCTTGTATTAGCGATCGCTCCGCTGCTCTCATAAGAACATCAGGGGCACTGGCTCGCAACTCCCTCTTTGTAATATCTCTGGTCGCAACCGCTTTGAACGGCGCCTATGATGATGGCATTACAAAGAGAATTGCAACCAGAGATATTACAAAGAGGGAGTTGCGAGCCAGTGCCCCTGATGTTCTTATGAGCAGTGAACGAGAAGTAATATAATACTCCTCGTATTAGCGATCGCTACGGCATTCGCGCTGAGTGACGGAAAAAAAACACTGAAAAAAATGCAACGCTCTGCCCAGTGCTCGTAGATATCTGTTATACACGAAAGAGATGTGGCAAAAAAGACAGTGCGCTACAATGATAAACGGCATCTCATGTCTTGGCCACGTGGCTTTCTCGCATCTCGAAATTTTTCTCGTATCTAGAGATAATTATTTGCAAATTTACCAATTTTCCTCGTATCTCGAGCTGCTCGTATGTACAGGTGCTCGTATGTAGACGTACCACTGTATCTATTAGGGTTCATTTATCGAGTTAGACCACATAAACAATCCAAATCCCAATTGATTTGTCTTTCTTCGAAGGAATCGGACCTTTCACCCAATATTACCTTAATCAAAGTCCCCCCCATACTGTAGACTAAGCCTGTTGATTCCGACTGCTGCTTGATGTTTGTGACAGGCAGTGCGATTGGGTTGACAGCATAAAGACGGTTATCGGATGGGCTACACTAAGACGCTCCGCCTGACTAAATTGAAAATTGCAAATCAAAATCCTGCTTGCCACACTTTTAAATTCATCAGCCATTAGATGACCTTTTGGCATCAGGCTCTACTGATAAAAATGCAAGCGAGAACACTAGGCTCCAATCCAATTTTCAACACTACCCTGTTCCTCTCATACCTCCCTTCCTTCCTCCCCCCCTCCGCCTCTCAATCACCATTCGACCCATGGCCAGTGAAAATGATAGGCTTTCAGGAGAGGTTCCATTGTGCTGTAGATGAAGAGGTTTTGTTTGGAGGAGATGGCCTCTACTGCGTGTGCATGTGCGTGTACGTGTGTGTGTAGGTGGCTGGGTGAATGTATGTAGGGCATCTGGGCCACTTCGTGTGGCCTTTCCAGACCTTTCCCAGGTCATACAGTTGTTGTCCAATCACAGCTCAGATTGGGGGCCACATCCATGAAAACGTTTAGAAATAGAGGGTGTGTTTGGGGGCAGAGGGAGAGGTTTAAGGTTTAATAAACACCAAGAGTCGATGTTACTCTAAATGGCTTTTCCTGGTTGGGTCAGTGTGTGCCAATATTGAATGACGTGTGTGTGTGTGTGTGTGTGTGTGTGTTTAAGCTTTCTTATCATCCTAAGGGAGAAAAAAAATGCAATGATCAGAGCTGATCCTCTTGGTCTATCAGAAGCTCTATCCTTTAGTAATTGAATTCCCTTTTTCTCCCATTGTTGTTTTCCAATCCACAAGGTGATGACTGGATGGTCCGATTATTTAAAAACATGATTTCTCTTAAAACAACTCCAAAACCTATTAATCATAGATAAATTGAAATTTTCAACCCAGCGAGGCTTTTAAAAACAGGTTAACGACATAATAACTGCTCTGCATGTTCGCGCTAACTTTTACCAGTGTGCCAAAGAGAGGGCGGGGGATTAAAGGTATTCCCATACCCATGTGTTCATTAAAAAGTTTGGCATATTTTGAAGAAATTGCTTTTAAATGTTTGGAAGATGTGCAAACAAGAATAGCAAGTCACAAAAGAAACATTCACACTTTCGATGCACACTGAATTTCCATTCGTCAGGCCGATACTACAGTGGTACCTCGACATACGATCGTAATCCGTTCCGAGACTGAGATCGTATGACGAGGTTCTTGTACTATTCCCTTCAAAATATTCCGAAAATGATGCACACAAATGTCCTCACAATCGGATAACGCACGACCACTTGCCAACGAGCAGCAGTCTTTTATCAGCGATCGCTCCGCTGCTCATGGGAGCTTCGGGGGCGCTGGCTAGCGGCTCCCTTTTAGCTTGTAGCATCTGTGTTTGCATCCCCTTTGAACGGCGCCTATGATAGAGTTGCTACCGGCGATGCTATTGCGGGGAGTTGCGAGCCAGTGCCCCTGATGTTCTTATGAGCAGCCAACGAGCAGCAGTCTTTTATCAGCGATCGCTCCGCTGCTCATGGGATCTTCGGGGGCGCTGGCTAGCGGCTCCCTTTTAGCTTGTAGCATCTGTGTTCGCATCCCCTTTGAACGGCGCCTATGATAGAGTTGCTACCGGGGATGCTATTGCGGGGAGTTGCGAGCCAGTGCCCCTGATGTTCTTATGAGCAGCGAACGAGAAGTAATATAATACTCCTCGTATTAGATAAAAAATAACAGGAAATGCAGCAGCAGAGCTTACCCACGTATTGATTGTGGGTAAAGTTTTATTCTGAAAAAGAGTGCCATTGCCTGTCGGCGTTGTGTGCACGAGTATACTTCATTACCCAGAAAGCCCTGTTTTCCCCGCGCATGCACGTTGTGCGTTTCCTGGTCTGAATAACTCATTCGGTGCTCGTAAATATTGTTATACACGAAAGATATGCAAAAAAGACAGTGCCATGGCCACCTGGCTTGGTCACATCACGAAATTTTGATCGCATGACGGGCGAATTATTCGATCGAAATTTCCGTCGTAAGACGAGAATATTGTATGACGAGCGGCCGTGTGACGAGGTACCACTGTATTACATTTACCATGTCTCCTGTCGAGGGTGCACAGCAGTGACGTTACACAACATCCCAGCCCATTTGATAGGCTGCAAAGGATGGGGACATCTGATTGGCTGTAGACTGGCTCGAAAGAAAAAAAATGTATGAACGTTTTTCGGCTGCACGAGATGAGTTTCAAAACGATTTTCACACCTGCAAGTGCGGATTTTCAAATTCACAGCACGCCATTCGTGCGCAAAATATTCACACACATTTGATGAATCTGTACGTGTTTCGTGTCAGATGTGATTACAAATCTCAAAATATGTGGGTGTTCTTTGCAGACATGTTAGAAAATCAAAAAGTACTAATGTGTTTATCTTCTCCGCAAGATGAGTCTTAAAATGATTCTTACACCTGCAAATGTGGGTTTCAAATGCAAAACACGCCAAGAGCGTAAGACAATTCGTTCACACATTTAATAAATTTTTGCGTTTTTCCTGTCAATTATATTTACAAATCATGAAAGACGTGTTATTTTTTTGCCACGTGTGTTTGCATCAAAAATGCTAATGAGTTAGTTGTCACATCCGAAATTGTGAATGCGTTTCTTTTGAGACTGATCTCGCTCCATAAGAACGCACTTTTACCACTGCATTGACACATGGAACATGGTAAAATACTAGGGTAGAAGTATAAAACTTTTGGAGGTTTTTGAGGGTATTGCAGGTCTGTTGTTGACAATAAATGTGTTCACCCCTCATGCTATGACTCGTGAGCCCACGACACCCTTTGACCAGAACACCCCTCCTCTAGCCCCTACCAATTGAACTGCCCGTTGAAGCAATTATTTTTTGTTATATTGACCTTGAATACCTCGCTGGCTGTGTGGTTTGTGGCATGGCTGCCACCACGTTTGCCACTGTCTCCCTTTTTCCTTTTATTCCAGCCTACGCCATAACAATTTGCTATATTTTTTTTATTTCTTAGATGAATGCACTTCTTTTGAAGAAAATGTATAATGTCATTAATACTCTCTAAAGGCCATCCTACAATAAGTAATATTTCATTTACCTTTAAAAGTTTCATTCACTCATTATTTTAAACCTACGCTATTCTTAATTAGAAAAAAAAACAATATCTCTTGTACCTCAAATTAAAACAGTGTGAAGAATGTACTACTTTTACAAACAACTAGTGTGTGTGTATGTGTGTGTGTGTGTGTGTGTATGTGTGTGTGTGTGCGTGTGTGTGTGTGTGATTCTTGAGTATTTTTTATTCCCATGCCAGGTTAGTAATTTTGACAACAAAAAAAGGGGCTGTCCGGCCTGCTAGTAGTTATTATGTTCAAGATCATAAAATTCTATGTTGTGCATGCTACCTGACCCCCTCCACCTCTAACAGTGAGAAACTATAAATTTGCCCCAGGGGGGGAAATTGGGTGAGCCTTGGCCACGGCAGAGAACAATTGAACAACCAATGGTGGTAATACTGCCCACATTGATAAAAGGACAGTAATTCCTCGACATACGAGTGCCCCGACATACAAGGGATTTTGAGTAAAATTCTGAGAAAATATTTACCTTGAGATACGAGACAAATTTTGAGATACGAGCATTTGAGACAGCCAGTTGGCCAGACCGCGAGAGGCTACTTATGATTTCTCTGCACTATCTCTCTCACCGCATCCTCCTCGTGCAAAGATCTCTACGTGCACTGGGCGGAACGTTGCATTTTTTCTGTTTTTTTTTTTTTTTGCATTAGTCAGTGCAGAATTAAGGGAAACACAATGGATCCAAAGCAAGCCGGTGCAATGAATGGTAGTGCGAAGAAAAGGCGTATGATGACAATCGATATTAAGCACGAAATAATCGAAAAACATGAGTAGTATATGCCTGACTGAGCTGGCTCGTATGTATGGAGGAGCAGGAAGTTCACCCCGAAAGCCATGGTGGAATACATGAACCTCTTTGCCTTGGTTATTGCACCAGAAGGTTTAAATTTCGTGTAATGTTAGATTACATTCTTTTTAAGTGTGTGTGTATAGGAATCTAAGTTCATTTAAGTTAAATTTAATGTTCATGTTACGTTACGAGCGCACCTGTTGAGTGAGTGTCTCTCTCTCTCTCTCTCTCTCTCTCTCTCTCTCTCTCTCTCTCTCTCTCTCTCTCTCTCTCTCTCCGTTGTATAGAATAATGCCCAATTTCATTATTAAATATCATAACCACTAGTTATGGGAACACAAGCGCATCTGTCAAGTGACTCTCTCTCTCTCTCTCTCTCTCTCTCTCTCTCTCTCTCTCTCTCTCTCTCTCTCTCTCTCCCCCCTATCCACTACTCATTTTATTATTAAACATCATAACCACTAGTTATTTGTTACTCTGTTAGTAGATGGTGAATTACAACCACTAAAAATATGTTTTTCCATTGTAACATCCTGTTTTTGGTGTGTTTTTTCAGACGGTGGGAACGAATTCATTTGTATTTAATTCATCTGTATGGGAAATGTTGATTTGAGATACGAGTAAATCGACATACGAGATCAGTCCCGGAACGCATTAAGCTAGTATCTCAAGGTAACACTTTAAATGACAATTGTGTGCTCAGCTGTTCTACATCATAGTTATTTATGGCTGCCAATGAAACTGGATTCCTTGTATTTATTGATCACGCAACTGCTGACAAAACTCAAGTCAAGATAAGTTGGTCACAAAACAAGTTGTACCAAAAATCAAGGTACCAGTGGTACCAGTGCATGCAAGCGTCCAGGTGTGTGTGTGTGTGTGTGTGTGTGTGTGTATGCAGCTGTCCGAGATGGTGTTTCTTAATCAGTTATCAGGGCAGTTGATTTGCTGAGTGACAAATTTCCCCCCAATTAAGGCCTCCAACTCAGGTCGGAATTACCGAGTGCAATTCATTCCTTTGCTACATTCCCTTGCTTCTAATTCCTTCCTTGGAATGTTCCAGCTTTTTTCTCCTGTTTGCTCAACCTGGTCCCAGTTCCCATTTTGTGTCTTCTTCATCGCAAGTTGTATCTGCCATTCATTATGAAATTGTCCATCCTGTATTCTTACCCATTTTTCTGTCTGTCTGCTCTATATATTTATTTATCTTCGTCAATACGATCTCCATAGCCCTTGTGAAAAAGGCAGAATGTATAATTAATCACGAAGCCTGCTCTAATTAATGTATACTCATCCCTTTTGATATACCAGCTAACACGTGCACACACACACACACACACACACCTCAGCCTCTGGGGCCTAATAGCAGTTGATATACTGTTTTAACAGAAAATGGTGCTATCTGCACAAGAGGCCCTCTTTCCTTCCCTGGTGAATCTGATGAATGTGCCAATAATGAGTGGAGACAGATGAGAGGTAAATTGCCAATGACAGTGTCTTGTCGACCACTAAAGACCAAGAAAGGCAGCAATTGCCTGGACAGCAGTGACCATGGTCAGAATAATCCACTAACAATTGTACGTAAAATAATAATTATTAATTATTAGCCTATCCCAGCCAACTATAGGTACCAGGCAGAGGACACCCTGATTTGGAGAACGACAACTATTCGGGCTAACATGCAAACTTTACACAGGTTGAAACCCAGCTGGGATTTAACCCTTGGTCTCAGAACTGTGAAGCCAAGGAGCTATCCACTCGTCATTTAATATTGTCATATTCGAAAGATATATAGATATGGTCATTTTGGATGTTAAAGCATACTTCTTTCTGGAGGCCAGCCCCAAAAAAATTCTTAGAAACAAACGGCAAGTCATTGACTGGGCAACACCCCTCACATGCACCACTGACATATTTTGCACGAGCAAAAGATTGTTCTGGATTAATAGGCAAATAAGGCTGCACACTTAAGCGGCCATGGCGTCTCTCCTACATAACTTCCCAGCAAGCTTTTCTCAATTATAACTTTAATCCAACAAGTGTGACCCTGAATAATTAGGCCTGTTTCTTTATGGTTATCGTGATCGAAATTGGTTAATTGCGGTTGCATTACATATAAGATAGTGATTACCGAATGTTTCCATTTTTTTCTTAAACTTTATGACCTCCCAACAATTGCCCTTTTAAAACAAACAACAATCATTGATAGTAATAATGTGATTAGTGAAATCATTACTATCAAAATAAGTTTTCTCTAAACAGAAGCATTGTATTTATGTTTAAGAACCTGCTGCACGAGTTTGCACATGAGTTTGGCTAATTTAACATTATTACTTTTGATAAAATAATGCATCTTATTTGTGAACCACTTTTCTCAGCACACTTCTCTCCCATACCAGACTTGAAAAAATGAGAAATGGTTCTTTGGTGAGGCATTCCGGTGCCCGAGTGTTTAGCGCGCCAGCCTCACAGTTTTGGAGTCGACGGTTCAATTCTAGGTTAGTCCTCACTGTGTGGTTTTTCCTTTTTCTCCCTGTGATTGGATGGGTTTTCTCCAGTTAGGCTGGTTGAGCACTTTATACTGCCCCTAAGTACGTGTATGAGCGTGAATGGTTGTCCGGCTCCTTCTTCCCTGCGATTGGATGGCCACCAATTCTGGGTGTCCCCCGCCTGCTGCCCATAATTAGCTGGAATAGGCTCCAGCACCCGTCGCGACCCCTGTGAGGATAAGTGGTTTGAAAAATGAATGCATTTTCCTTGGTGGATACAGATAAAGTTGGCATACCATCCAGAGTTTGAGGAAACAGGCTAAAGAAAGAAACAATGCCAGTGGGTGTTAACTACGCCACAATGTAATATAAAAACATTTGGGCGATTGATGATTTTTGTTAACACAAATTTTCATCTGTGACTTGATCAAAATAATGTATGTGATCTGTGGCGGTAATTTCTCAGAGATTGAAGCTCCTTTTTAAAGGCTATGTTCGGAGAACAGCTTTTAAAGTGCCTTTAATTGCACATTTTTTTGTAAAATGACTCAAGTAAGATTTTTATGATTGTCGGTCTAAACAAGTCAAATAGCTTGGATATGGGACTTCCTGTCAAGACTAACATTTCAACTTTATTAATGTAATTTTAAGGAAAACACAATTCGTTCGGTATTTTCTTGATTATGGTGAGTTATGTCTTGGACGAGATTTGGTGGCGTTCTTGAGAAGTGCACTTCCATACACAGACAGGGATGTATTTGGGCAAGGGTGGCCAACTCCGGTCCTCGAGAGCCCCTATCCAGTCTGTTTTCCATATCTCCCTTCTCTACCACACCTGAATCAAATGATCAACTCATCAGCAAGCTGTCCAGTAGCTTGATACCGATCCAGATAATTTGATTCAGGTGCGTTGGTGGAGGCAGATATGGAAAACAGACCAGATAGGGTCTCTCGAGGATTGGAGTTGGCCACCCCTGTATTTGGGTGAAACACGTGCAAATCCAGGATTAACTGCATGTCAAAGGAAGTGCTTGGGCTGATGAGGTAGATAAGAGAAAAAAAGGTGAGTAAGGGGGCAATGTTTTTTTTAAATTATTATTCGGAGGCAAATTTGCAGCTGTCAGCGTAATTAAGTTAATTAGCAGAATAAGAGATAGATAGATAGACAGAGAGAGAAAGCGCATGAAAAGAGAAAGAAAGAGTGAGAAAGGAGAGAGAGATGATGTGCTGAAGTTTATTTTCCATAAAGAACTCATTCATTCATTTTCTCTATCCTCACAAGGGTTGTGGGGGGTGCTGGATCCTATCCCAGCTGACTTCGGGCCAGAGGCGGGGGACACCCTGAATCAGCTGCCAGCCGATCGCAGGGCACAAGGAAACAGACAGCCATGCACACTCACACCCATACATTTTAGCAGTGGCGGGCCGTGCATTTCACACCTAGGCCTTCAGTAGTGCTATGTGTGAATCAATCCAACCCTCAATAAGCGTGACCGGACATTTCGTCGACAGACAATTAGTTGCCGTACACTTCGTCACCAGACAGTTCGTCGACCGGACATTTCGTCGACGGACAATTAGTCGCCGGACACTTCGTCGCCAGACAGTTCGTCGACCGGACATTTCGTCGACGGACAATTCGTCGACGGACACTTTGTCGCCAGACAGTTATAATAACAGACGAACTTAGGGTTTCGTTAAGAGGGGAGAGATTTGTTTTAGTCGAAGAGGAAGATATCATTTTAATGGCAACTGACACTAATCTCGATTTATTGGCAAAAAGTATGCACTGGTATAACTAACCAATCAACCGCCGGGGCGCCACTCTCTGTTTTTTAAATCAACATATTTTAAACTCCAGTTCTCTCTGGCTGGAATGAATAATTATATTTTCCATAGTGTCATATACTCTACCAATAGAATCTAACTTGCTGTGTATTTCGATCATCTATACTGACATCACAAAAATATTTGTATGCCAATCTCAACTGACACGATGGCTGATATGGTCTTCACACTGTGTACAAGTACAAAATTTTATAGCTAGCATGTTTGTATTTTACTGCCTCTAATTAGGATTGCTACTTTTGGGGGGAAATCAGTCCCAAATAAAAATGCGTTCTAGTGAAATAGGTTTCGCTGGTTTGTGTTTGTTTGAATTTGGTTGCCATGGTGTCTGGTCTGGGTGCGCTTGATTTGGTTGTTAGGCAATGCTTTTGGACTGATGTTCTGTTAGAGACCATTTCCCGGGATCTGTGATAGCTTATCAAAGTCTAAGCAGCCTCTCTCTTGCAGCACACACAAACACACAAACGCAAAGTGTGTTTTGTGTGGGAGTGCAGTACAACTCATCAAGGCCTCCTCGTTTGGAAGGACTTTTTGACGTCTCGCTTGGCATCATGGGACACGGCTGTCACCTGACAATGCTGCCTCTATGGAGATAACCTTCAGGGTGACAGGCAGGACAAAGACGCACATAGACACACACACATAGAGCTGCACATACACGCATGACTGCCCAAACACACACAGAAGAGTTCACATGCTGAGTTAAACATAGTGGAATGATAATTACCGCGTATCAATATGTTGATTAATAGGGGATCCACTAAACAAGAATCCGACTTCTTACAAAGATTAGTCAAATAATGATAAATGTTATTACCATAAATCACTGAGATTGACAGACATGTAGTTAACAATCAAATATGAAACAAATAAAACAGAAATGCAAAAATAAGATTAAAAGAGTAATGGTTATATATTTATATTTTTATAATTACTCATTGGCCATTATATATTAAAAATAAATCGTGGTGACATCACATGATCTAAACATGCTACTGGAAATAAAACACACACGAAAAATCCACTAGGGAATTAAAAAAAATCTAGAAACCTCAAGAAGAGACCAATGATGGGGGGAATCCCTCTTTCAGGATGATCAGGTCGACTATCAAATGTAGTGTAAACTGGGATTTTACAATATCTTTTGAGACAAGACACATCTTTCACATATTAAAAATACTACATTACATAGACATATAAGTTGTCGTTTTTCCATCAGCCTGAAAAGGATTTACCTTGTTTTTGACTTATAAACCACAACTTTCTTTCACTACCTTTTGAGCCCTGCTGTTTTAATTGAAACATCAAATTTATGGATTTTTACAGGGGAACTAGCATTAAGCTGCTATGCCACCGCCAACAAAGCTGCTGACTGCAAGATATATTTTGTTCTTCTTTTTAATTATAGTGATCTGATTTTAAAGTTGAGTGCTTTTATAGTTTCAGTTTTCTGCATTTGATAGAACAGGGTGCATGTTACTGTGTCGATGTTGTTAATTTGGTTAATAAAGTGATTTTTTTTTAATCATTAAATATATACAGACGCTCCCCTACTTACGAACGCAATTGGTTCCGAGCGATTGTTCATAAGTTGAATTTGTTTGTAAGTTGATTCAGTGCTATATTTTGTATTATAATTTATGTTTAAGGCCGATATAAGTATATTGAAGGTTTATATAAGTGCATTTGTATGTTTAAGGCTTGTATAAGTAACACGCATTGGTTTGTACTGAAAAAAAAACATTTAATAAAAATGGAGAGAATATGTACAGTACTGTAGAGAGAGAGAGAGAGATTTATGTATTAGAAACTGGCCAAAAGAAGCAACCTAATGACGATTGCACAGTTTTCTTCTTTTTTTCATCATAAATGATGCGGTAGCACTGTATGGCATCATTCAATTGATTTGCAAACTTTGTGCAACGTTCAATATTTGGGTCCTGCTGCTCGATCTTTCTGTTTATAAATGGTACTGACGCTCGAACGATTCAATGCCCGTGAAACGCTCACCACTCTCACGCGCATCAAGCTTCGTTATTATTGCCACTCGTTTCAAATGAAATGGCTTGCCTCTTCCTTGCAACTCCCTCAATAGAAGCCTTTCGCTTTTTACCAACCATATTCAATATTGGATGCATGAGATATTTAATGATACAAATGAAAAAGGTTCTTTGCACACTGGAGATACATTCACGCACTTCCGCATTGCAACGAAGAAGAAGGTAGATGCTGGGTGAGCTGAGCTCTCACAGCGCCAGGCGTCGGTATTAGCGGCGGAAAGAAGTACTACTCCGAAAAAGGCGCGAAATACAAAATTGGACTTGCGAACATTTTTGGACTTAAACGCAATTTGCAGACATGTTCGTATGTACCGTTGTTCGTAAGTTGAATGTTCGTAAGTAGGGGAGCGTCTGTACTGTGTAACGTCTTTCTATGTAAATATCCCACATTGAAACATGGGCACCTGTGGCTCACATGCAGGTCCAATCTTTCATTCATTCCTTCATTTTCTGAACCGCTTATCCTCACAATGGTCACGGGAGGTGCTGGAGCCTATCCCAGTTAACTACGGGTGCCACACGGGGGACAGCCTCAGTCGTTGGCCCACCAATCGCAGGGCACAGGTACCGGAGAAAACCCAGGAAAACCCGGAGAGAACATGTAAACTCCACACAGAGAAGACTGGCCTCGTATCAAACTTACAACGCCAGAACTGTGAGGTCGACGTGTTAACCGCTCAGCCTGCCCAGGTCCAATCCATAAAATGGAATTTACAGCATTCAATATTTGTAATTGACAAGATTAGTCAAATTGTCCACTCATATCAGCACAAAAATTTAAGTGTGTCTCTCTCTCTTGGAAGTGCTTCTATAGTTCATACTCATATTTAAACAAAATAAATGAAAAAACAGCGTCTTTAGATCTCAAACACACTTGCCAATCACAGGGCACAAGGAGACAGAAAATCTTTCACGCTCACACTTTATTTTCTGAAACGCCTATCCTCACAAGGGTGACAGGGGGTGCTGGAGTCTAACCCAACTGACTTTCGCTACGAGGTGGGGGACACCCTGAATTGGTGGCCAGCCAATCGCAGTCATCGAGGAGCCGGAAAATTCATACCTAGGGGCAATTTGGAGTGTACAACCAGCCTTCCATGTATGTTTTTGGAATGTGGGAAGAAAACGGAGTACCCGGAAGAAACCCACGCGGGCAACATTCAAATTTCACACATGTGGACCAACCTGGGTTTGAACCCAGGACCCCAGAACTGTAAGGCTGACGCGCTAACCACTATCCTCAACGGGCCGCCCAAATGTTAACTATTTCGGCTTCACTAAATTTTTCAGACTTTTTTATAAATATAAAAAATGATATTACATTATTGAAAAGTGTTTCTCCAAATGAACGTGATAATGTTGAGTCATTTAGAGGATTTTGTTACAAACAGTTGTCTGTCGCAGACTATTAATTTTGCTCTGTTAATAGGTCACATTTAGGAATTGGAAGCATGCGATCGATCACTGCATATACAGTACGTCACAACAGCATTGCAACTCACTGATCACATGCCCCAAAAAATTGTTTTGGTCTTTTTGGGGAGAAGAATGTTTAACCTCCATTAAACAAAATGAAATTCCATCTCATGTGTTTCTATTTGAGGGGTTTGTAAGGCCTAGTTTGGTTTTAAGTTTGGGTTTCTAACCCGATTACAAATAAAATACCTTGTATCTGGCTCCAATAATACTCTACCAGGACAATGTCTAGATCAGTGAGTGTATGGTCACTTTTTTGAATATTTTTTTACTGTGCATATAGCCCTGAAACTATATCAACTAATATAATATATTTTTAATTTTAGTCTGATCTAATTACATAAAATCTACGCATTAAATTGCTTTTTTATTAGCATCTGGATGCATGTAGCTATCGTTCCCTTGTTTAGAATGATTTATCAGATTTTATTATGCCGTGTGAATCGTCACACTAGGTCTAAAGGTAGTAGTTTGAATTTTAAATGGTGTCTCCTTTAGCTAACAAACACATACTTTGAAAACAGGAGCCTGGGGGCTGACAGTTGTCTTTCTGGGGGATTTAAGAAGGTCCAACGAGTTGCTGTGGTGCGGCACTCTCATGTAAATGCTTGCCAACGATCAGCTCCTGCATTTAACATGCATCTTTTGTTTTGCATCCCTGCCTTTTGTGTATAAGAGTGAGTAAGCAATGTGTGCTATGTAGTTGCTTGAGCATAAGTACATAATTCATTAAGTAGGCACAGTGAGTATTCCTTCCGGCATTTCCTGTCTTATGGGGCTCAGCTGGTATTACCTCGGTTGGTTGAGGCTTTAGCACCTGCTGTCACTCCTCTTTCCCACACAACCGCTTTGGCTTGATGAAGATTACTGCTAGTAATTTGTGTTGAGAGTATTAACCTTGGTGAGTAAATGACTAATTGAAAGTAGTAGATAACATCAAAAATATGACCCCTAGTTTAAAAAAACGGTGCACAATAAGTTGGCAGAGGTCACTGAGTAGTCTGATGGAGAAACTTTTTTAAACATTATCTTGAATGTCACTAAAATTAGATGAATGTAGATTTCATCGTATTGTGCGAAATCCTCGTAACAGAATAAAACAGGTAGTGGATATTTTGATGACTTGGTCATTTAGTGAGTTAATACAATATTTGAGGTTCAAGCACATGTCTATCTTGTGAAGCAAAATATATAGGCCATTTAGTTGTATTATTTGTCACAGTGAAAGTTCCTTCAAAAATTCTGCTGATTTGTACTCTGGCCAGCCCAGCGACTGAGTGGTTAGTGTGTTGGCCTCAAAGTTCTGGGGTCCTGGGTTTGATCCCAGGTCGCTTCACCTGTGTGGAGTTTGCATGTTCTCCCCGGGCTTGCATGTGTTTTCTCCAGGTACTCTGTTTCGCTCCCACGCATGGTAGGCTGGTTAAACACTCTAAATTGCTCCTAGGTATGAGTTATCCATCTCCTCGTGCTCTGTGATTGGCTGGCCACCAATTCAGGGTGTTGTCCCCCGCCTCGTGCCGGAAGTCAGCTGAGATAGGCTCCAGTACCCCCTACGTCCCTTGTGAGGGTAAGTGGTTCAGAAAATGAATTAATGAAGGGATTTTTACAGCTAATGTAAATAACCTGGATGTGAAATTTGTGTTCTCTGTGTTGAAATTGAAGACCCTAATGGGCTGCAATCAGAAAAATGGAATGAGACTGTCTGAGTTGTACTGACCCCGTGTATTCAATACATACTACAATAAAAATGTTTCCAAGATCGTGCACACGTATATGTTGATTTTCTGTAAAACATTAATTAGTTTTTTTTCCAACCTGAATTAATTAGGTCCGCCCGCCGGCTTGAGTGGTTATCATGTCGGCCTCACAGCTCTGGGGTTCTGGGTTCAAATCCAGGTGGGCCCACCTGTTTGGAGTTTGCATGTTCTCCCCGGGGCTGCGCGGATTTTCTCCGGGTACTCCGGTTTCCTCCCACATTCCAAAGACATGCATGGTAGGCTCATTGGACACTCAAAATTGCCCTTAGGAATGAGTGTGCGAGTGGATGGTTGTCCGTCTCCTCATGCACTGTGATTGTTTGGCCACCGATTCAGGGTATCCCCTGCCTCTGGCCCATAGTCAGCTGGGATAGGCTCCCGCTAATCTGGATCGTCATTGGTAGCAGACGAAAACGTCATCATTGATTGCTAATGTTGTCATGCTTTGAGCGTGATCTGCGTGTCAGTCAAGTCCGCCTTTTCACTATATAAATAGCACGTCAGCAAGCAATGTAGCCATATACGTAGTCAAGCTGTTAGCGATATACAGATTTACAGAATCTTGAATTTAGTGCATACAAGAGGCGCACTGACTGATTGGGCACCCCGGCCACTTTGAGGAAAATTTTAGACTTGTAAGTGCGCCCTATGTGAGTAAATATGTGCCGTGTTGTGTTTGCACGGTTTGTTATCGCTTAATAACAGGAATTGCAATCATTAATAAGGGGAGCAATTGGCCGAGGTTGACAGCTATGAACTTTCCACCCTGCTGCCTTATTCCATCCTATAACCCGGAATTTATTAATGACTTGCTCTTCTCATCATCCTTCTCCTCCTCCTTATTCTCCTTCTTTATTTCTATCTTCTGAACACATGCTAAGCAACAAGTGCACATTTTTTGAACAAACATGAAACAAAAAAATTACATATATTCTTGAATGCATGAAATTAACTTTCACAAAGCAACTTTGCCCTTATTATACCTCGTTACTCTATGAGGCAACGAGGAGGAAAAAAAGGGAGATTTCCTCTCTTTCTTGCTAAACAGCAAAACAACTCTGTATAGAAGACATAAGCCTAATCACTCTTAATGTAGCTTTGTCCCATCATGGATCTGCACCAAGTAGTAATTTTGCCATGGAAGCTAACAACACATAGTGAGTCATTATCTTAGCGCCAGGCTAGGGCCCCTATTTAAAGATTCACACCATGAATGAACAATTAGAGAACAGATTGCTGGCATAAGTGGGGGAGAAGCAGGAAAATACTCAGGGAGAGGAGACAAGGCCAGTGTGTGAATCCATAGAGGGGGTATATATGGTCTGCAAATGTTATTACAGTCGTTCAAGTGTATGAAGAATAACTATATTTAGGATGTGATAGAACAATTAATAGGGATATGTATTGCCTGATATCTGGCGATATGATTCATATCACGGTTCGATTAGGTTCCTATTAATCCCAACACTATACTTTAAGACGATTATTGGGACTTTTGTATATTTGGATAAAAATAATACAATTGGATCTAACAGTACATTTATATCAATTTATTTCTGAAATCTCATTTGGTACTAAAGTAAACACATTTTTGTTTTATTTTTTTAACAACATATGGCCTTCATTATAATATGTTGCCAACTAGTGGTCAGGAGTGTAACTGTCTATTGTTTATTTCCACCCGTCAGACAGGCCCTTCTTAGTTTACAAAATCTTCCATCACAAAGCCCCGCCTCCACTGCAAGATTTTGTACAAAAAAATTCCAACACATCAACAAAGGCTAACTCTAGAGGTGACTGTGTAGTTCCCTTCAAAAAGAGTGCATTCAGCCAAAGCACCTTCTCTGTCCGTGGAACTCCATACCAATTACCATACGTGAACCCCCATCTCTGAACCTCTTTGCCAATCATTTTGTAGCCTGGCTGCTGGACGAACAAAATTGCGATCACAACGCAGCCTAGAACTGCGCTACATCTGTGTCTGTGCATGTGTGTGTGTGTGTGTGTGTGTGTAAACGTGTATATATAATATATCTCATCATTTCTTTTCAACGCACAAGGGACTAAAGATGGAAATTAGACCTCGGCCACAATCCTATATATATTTAAATATGTATATTTATCTAATCCATCTGATTCATGTTAATATTCATTAACATGGATATGAATATACTCATTAATATGTGCTGTCTCTTGTTAAATAAATCAAAGTAAAAACATGTTATGAAAATGTTGCACCGTCATTGCTATACATCTCAGAATGCATAAAAAAAACTGACACAACAAATAACACAAAAGGACACTCTTATGGGATATTTTTATGTGTTTACCTGCTAATATTGTGGACTGTAACCCCACTAGACCTTCCAATAACTTAATTTAATGCACACTTGAGTAAAACTAAATGAATGATATCAGAGTGAAGGGTGGTGCCTTGCACAGGGGCACTTTGGGCAGCGGGAAGCATGTCATTACCAGCGACAATTGTGTGCTGTGTGCTGTGTGTCTGTACGCATGCCTTTTGTTCATGTTGATCAAAAGAAACTGTCAAGTTTTACTGGGCTTACAGAAAGAAGCATACTTTTTTTGTTTTCCTGCCTTCTTAGTTTAAGTCTGAATGGGATCGCTTGTGAAGAGGCAGCGAGAGAAAGCAGGAGCAGTGGTAACATGTAATTTACCGCTTGCCTCAGTTGTACTGTACTCAGCTTGATATATGCTAATGCTGATCTTTGTCAGGCTGCACAGATAGCCATCAATCACCTGTCAATTGCTCTATTGGAAGGAAAAAAAACTAAATGTTAAAGAGAGAGGATTTATCGCCTCCCTTGCTTCTCCTCTAGTTCCTCTTCTCTGCTACCTCTCAGAATTTGGGATAATGGTAAAGCCGGGAAAGTGGATATTTTGGGATCTGGATAAAGATTGTGCAATATCATCAGAAATATGTAGTTTACTGCAGCCTTTTTGTGATGAGTCAAAAGTGTCATTTTCATGTCTGGGATTCTTGAACATCCTTTTCTTGCAATCCATCCTTGCTATTTTTTAAGAATACATTAAATACATAGTAAAAAAAAAAACAATAAGTTGGATATCAATGACAGACTTGACGAAAGTTATGTCACATACAACATGGTTGCTTCGGTCAGGAGAAAATAAGCCCTTTATGTCACTAGCTAATGTACATGCTTAGATAAGCTCACGGGCCCATTAGTGCCAGTTCATTTAGCTCGTTAGCTGAAGCCTCTGGGCTGATGACATTCATTACGTATCATTAGCACACAATTAAGATGTCTCACTTTGACTCTATGGATAATAATGTTACAAAACATTTTAAATAGTCCTTTATGAAATGTTTCTGTCTACAGGAAATGATTTATGAGTGCTACATGACATGACGATTGCATTAACCAGCTCTGATTCACTCAATACATGCTGCATTCTGTTTTGGGGGATAGATGAAACGGACTGTTTACAATGGTTGTTCAGTTTTGTGTATTCCCCCCATTACAAACCATTATCAGCATAATTTTTCCCTGTAATAATCAGGTACTCAAATTCAAAAGAAACACCATGCTCAAATGAAGAAAGCTCAAAGCCTGCTTGAAAAGATCAGATATTTGTAAAGCACTTTATTCGTCTCCAGCATATCGTAATGCAAGTGAGTGTTTTTAAAATTAAGAAGACAATAGGACAAGCCTAATCCTTTTTTTTGTGTTAGTAGTATTCTCGATGGATTGCGTGGATAGGTGCTCAAGTAGGTAAATTTGGTGGGTTGACTGGCAGGAGGGCAGCTGGACGGATGGATGGATGGATGCGTGGATGTGTGGATGGGTGGGTGGCTGGGTGGGTGGCTGGGTGGATGATGGATGGATAGATGGTTAGATGGTTAGATGGATTGATGGATGGATGGATGATGGATGAATTGATTAGTGGATGGATGGATGTTTGGTATGGTATATGGGGAGTCGGGGCGATATGTTCACATATTACAGAGACATTTTTCTTCCAAAATTGCCTGTGTCATCTTTTTATTAAAGCACATTGTTTTCTGGTGCTATGAGAAACATTAATTAAATGTTTTCACATGAACCTCTCATGTAAATTCATAGTCAAATACCACACACAAGCATGTGCATGCACACAGGGCCACAAAGAGTATTCTCTTTATTCTCCCTATCACACTCACCCACCCACTGATTCGAACACAGACAGGCATTATTGATTTTACCTTCTCCAAGATGTTGAAAGTGTGTGTTGTGTGTGTGCATGTGTGTGCATGTATTTGTGTTGCTTCGTGTGTGCATGTGTGTATACAAAAGGATTAAAGCCCTCACTCAGCTCTGATACCATCAGCCATCAGAAAACCAAGTCCACTTCGTACTTTCCCGGCTGCCACATTGTCTATTCTGCTCCGCTATGTGAAAAATGTTGAATATCAACAATGGCTTTCAGTGGTGTATTGTTGAGTTTTTGTATGAACTAATCTTGGCTCAGTGAAAGAGACCTAGGGCTTGGACAAAACGTCTAGAGCCACAGCATTCCTAGCTGGCTCTCCCCTTGAACACTGAGTAGAAAGCTGGAGCTGAGGGAGGCAGGCAAGGCAGGCTGGAAAAGCGGCAGGGAACTACAGATATAGGCCTGCCGTAGGTAATCGACTGAGGTCGCGGCTAAGGGGAAGGACTGGAGTGGGATGGCCCAGGTAAAAGTGACGAAGGCTAAGAATGAGGAACAAGGATAGTTGCGAACGCGAATAGACAAGAAAATATGCACGTAGATGTATTGTCAGTTCAAGCTGGCTAAGGGCATTAAAGCCTTCCTTAGAAGAAATATTGGATCAGTTCTTGGAAGGATGTCTAGAAAGTCCAGAGAGAGAGAAGCATCACAGCAGTGGATTGTGTTTTCATTTTCCTGCAGTGGAACACCAGTGCTGACGGCTGACGTCCAATCAGAGAACAGGACTACAGGCCTTGTCATGAGAACCAGCGTGACATCACTGAAAGGTAAGAGGACTGAAAGATTTGACTGAACTTGGCTATTCACAAGCTTTCATTCTGCACATTTGTCCCTTTTTCAAATCAAAGATGAAAAAATGTTTTAGTTGTGTTCATTGCACTGATGTCAGTATGTTTTTTTTCCATGTTTACTGCAGTAAAATTGTTGTTGTTGTGCAAGCTCATTGCATGCATTGCTATTTTCTCTAAGTGTGAGTTCAGCCTGTCCTGTAGTCTTACGTGACTCAGTCATGAGGTTAAAGAGATGAAGTGTGATGATGAGGCAGTGAGCTGATGTTGACTGCCCTTTTGTTGAAAGGAATCCAGTCAGATTATTGAGTGGTCAGCATGGAGGCATGTGCAGGGAGATCAGGCTCTATAAGAAAGTACAAATATTGTTTACGCTACTGTCTTGCACCTCTGTGCTCATTTACACATTCAAACTGCAGACATCTTCATCCACATTCTAGGATGATAATATATAGTATGAGCCAATTGACTTCCTATTGATAAGCTAATGTATTAAAAAGCAATACATTATATATTAATTTCCATTTGATTTTGTTAAAGTCGCACCAGCCAAAATAATGCACACTGAAGAAGGAACAAAAAAGATACATCGAATTGGATTACAATCCCAAACTAGAAAGGCAACCTAGAACAAACATTATAGGTTTCAGTAATACCAATAAAATAACTATAAAACCATAAAATTTCTCGCACCGCTTGTCAACATCTCGATAACTAGAAGGCACACCTATTCATGGCTTTCAGTGGGTAAGAAAATAAATTTAATAAAAGTAATTCATTCAAAAAGTGGATACTTTAAAGAAAGTAGAATATAACATATGTTTTCAGTTATTTAATTATTATAATGACAATAAAAACATTCAATTCTATTCAATTTCACCTTTTCTTTGCAGATGACTATACAATTTGATTTTTTACATTTTTGCTCTATTGATACATGACAAGGCGGCTGGCGGCTGAGTGGTTATGGTGTCGTCCTCACAGTTCTGGGGTCGAGAGTTGATCCCAGGTCAGTCCTCACTGTGTGGAGATTGCATGTTCTCCTCGGGCTTGCGTTGGTTTTCTCCGGGTACTCCGGTTTCCTCCCACTTCCCAAAAACATCCATGGTAGGCTGGTTGAACACTCTAAATTGCCCCTAGGTATGACTATGAGAGTGAATGGTTGTCAGTCTCCTTGTGCTCTGCAATTGGCTGGCCACCAATTAAGGATGTTCCTTGCCTGGTGCACATAGTTGGCTGGGATAGGCTATACATTATTATAACATGTATATTATCCTTTTCATATAGGCAGTTAGAGCCATCAAACACTCACAGTCACTCAGTTTTCAACTTCACATTGCCAATAACAAAATTACCAAATTTTGCACAAATGATGCATATATATATATATATATATATATATATATATATATATATATATATATATATATATATATATATATATATATATATATATATATATATATATATATATGTGTGTGTGTATGAGTGAGAGAGAGATAGCGAGAAAGAGAGAGAGAGAGAGAGAGCAGATGAAGTGAGTATATGTTGCTGTTTGAGGTCAGTACCACAGTAACCTGGAATTGAGATATGTTTGACTTAACCCTTCACCCTCAATACACAAGCACATAAGAACTGACCCCCCCACCCACACACACACACACAAACACACACACGCTAGCAGAGGCATCATAATTGGTGGCCCCTGGTGATTTGTCCTCTCAGCTTGAAGCCCTGTCATTCCTCTCTACTCTCTCTGCTTACAATTACAGCCCTGAAGTGAACAGGAAAATCTGCTTCAATCTAGCAATTAGCCCTGAGGACACGCGCTGCGTGTGTGCGCACGCCACGCGTGTGTTTGCGTTTCTAGATGTGTGTCTTTGTATGTCAACTGATCTCAGTGATCTCACTCTTGTCAGGACCATAAAGTGATACAGGAATGACACACGTATGTATTTGTGTGCATGATTTGTGCCACTTACATTGTCAGCATTTGATTTATGTCCAAATGGTTCTTGTCCCAAACATACAGGGCGTGATTCTCTAAATGCACCAACAGCGAGTGCTAAATTGTGTGTTCCGTCTAATAGATTGATGGCTATACTACTTGGATTGCAAACTTAAAATAAGAGCCCTAAAAAGAGAACTGATTACTGGTCATGAGCAGAAAAAATAGCAATATTTTGTCATGATAACTTTTCAAACACATTTACACGAACAGGCAAGTAGATGAGAGACAGTCGCATCTTAGATTGGCGGCAAACAATGTTCTTAAATGTCCCCAAAAGTACAGTAGTTCAATTGTGTTTAAAGGCAAGGGCAGTCAACAATCAGGAGGTGATTTGGTGGATGGAGGAGGGATGATTTTTGTGGCCTTGGGGATGACAGGCCTGACTGGGCAGCAACAGAGATGCTTAGTGCCGCCTGGCTTCCTCCTAAAGACACAGCCTCCCCTATGTGTCCTGCTCATCTCCTCCTGTGTGTCTTCTCTCCTCCTTTTGTCCCTTCTTCCATCACCCTCAACTTAATTCTGCGCACTCACTTTCCCACTCTATGCCTTCCATTTCGCACACTTTTTTAGTGTATCCCCTCTGGGCTGTTACGGATGCTCATCAGCGGGCTTAGAAACTGGGTTTTGTGGCTGTAATGGTGGGATGGAGAAAATAGTGTGGCGGGTGTGTTGGGGTGGAAAAAAGCTCTGTGACCGTTCAGAGTGGTTGGGTCTGAAAAGAAGCCGGACATCATCTTAATGCAAAGAGCGGAGAGACGGATTCAGCAGGCAGATATAGCAGATTCAGCTCTTTATCCCTGTCCTTTAGGTGATATCCGCTTTGGCCAAAATAAAGCACATCTTCCTTCTTGTGCGCCTCCTTTTATGCCTGGTGTTTTATCAAAAACATTAAGATGAATGGAGGAAAGAGGAGGAGAAGGTAATATAGCTAAGGGACAGACACTTTGGATGAAGTAAACTTTTCTGCGAGGATAAACTATTCAATAAGATAGCAATATCATCCTGTAGTAGCAGTCGTATCTTTTTATATTTAATATCAGGCCATTTCAAAGAATGTTTCTGCATCACATTTGTCTGGATTGAGGTTCCAGAATTGACAAAGGAAGCATGTGTCCCATTTAAAAGGACTATTAAAGTTCATCTAGGAAGTTCAAGTTTAAGAAGTAAAAAATTGAAATCATTCACGTAATGCAAAAATTAAAGCAACATTTAAAACTTTTGCCAAGAAAAAACGAGAAATGGTTCTTTGGTGAGGCGTCCCAGTGCCATAGTTTTAAATGCGGCCATTTTTATGGAAGACGTAATACCCGTGTTTGAACGCCAGATGGCGGCAAGAGTACGTTCTACCAGGGGAGAAAGCCGTCCACTTTATACTCCGTTTTAGACTTTCACCTGTGCACTATGAGTGTGTGTGTGAAAATATGTTCCGCGTTGCATTTGTATGGTTTTTAATCGCTTAATAAGGTGAATTGCAATCATTAATATGGGGAGCATTTAGTCAAGGTGGACAGATATGTAAGAGAGAATCTTGAAATATGGATAGTGGTTGTTGTGAGACAGCCACTTGAATTGAATTGAATGCTTTTATTGTCATTATATGAGATGAATGATGAAATGAGAGCCCAGTAGAGGGTAGCGATATTCTTAAGTGAGAATCAATGCATCCGCGACAATATTTTCAGAATGAAATAACGTATAAGGAAATTAGTTCATTTACTTTTTGGGGGATTTTGTAACTTGGAACTTTTTCGTATCTCGAGTCATTCATTCGCATATAAAAAAATGTGTAACCTGAACATTTCGTACATAGAGGCATTCGTAAGTATGACTGTAGCTCTAATATTTCAGTGCTACAGTGATTTTTAGGTTGCTGCAATAGAAAAATGGAGTGATTGTGATACAGTGGTTTTTCGGCTCACAAAACTATGTATTTGACCTCTGTGTATTTGCAAATTAGAGAAGCATGGATGTATTTACCATCAAACAAAGAGATTATAAAAGATGAGAGAGCATGGGGCTTTTGCACAACAATAGGTCTGTAAGGCTTAAACTGATCCGCAGCATACCTACGACAGTAGCCAAACACAGACGGGGTTGGGGGGTGCGCGTCAACCTGAGAAACAGCCAACATGCACCATTCTTGAACTGGGTACAAATATCCAAATCCATTTGGTCCTCTTCTAAGTCCAACTGAGGCTGTCATGTACACTAAGATACACAATGCACACGAGCCAATACCCAGTATGAGCCAAGCGAACTCCCCATTACACATGGACTCATAACCATATGCAAAGTGTCACCATACAGATTAGCCCCACAGTAAGGCGTAAATACTGTAGCAAGCGATAGTTGTGTGTATGTGCATTTGTGTGTGTCGACAGCGGTCAGTACTGAGGCATTTGCCTTCATTTGGGCAGAGTGATGGTGGTATGGAGGGGAATGGGGATTGGCTGAGCAGGAGAAAGAGGATTAGAGTGATATGGAGACAAAGAACAACAATAGTTTGTCACATTTTGTCAGAGAGGATTTTATGGAAAAGCTGATTTGGAGCATGCCACCAACAAACTGTAATCAGAACGGCAGGATTTATTACTAAATCAGTTTGAGAATTTAGAATGATATCATTGCCACACTGGAAGACTCCAAATGTGTAAGATGTTGCAAAACCATTGAAACAAAGAAGTTTGAAAAAGTACGAAGAGTAGCAGACAGCATACATGTTGCACACCAGGACTTCTTGCTAAACACGAAATGCTAACATTCACCATTATGCTTCCAGAAATTACATAATTCAACTTCACATTGAAGTCTGATTATGTATATTTAGAATAACAAAAAGGTAATTTTACCCTAAGTACGTTCTAACATATTAGTTTTTCACAAATATAAGAGGACTGCACGGTTCATTTCAAGTCAATGGAATAATACCAAAACAATCTTAAAAGCATGTGAACTGAACAATAAGCACATTTTAGGTCCAACAGTTTTTCAAGTAAACAACTTTTTATTTTTTTACTATAATTATACGTTAAAAAAAATACAGTGTTCATGTCGTTTTATTTTGTCATTGCCTGCTTTAATTTCGAGCTACTTTCCTCCATTTTTAGGAAAATGTCACCAAACCAGCATGGAGCAAAGCTTTTAGACATCTCAAGGGGGAGAAACAGTATGATCCGTTCAAATGAATGAATTGATTTAATGTTTCAGTCCGCCTCGCCCTAGGGAATGGAACGATATAGGCTCCCGAAATGACACTGGGTCAACTGCTGCCCTACACACATGTGCGACCTCTTTGACAGTTTCAACTGTCTGTCTTTCTTCTCTCCAACACAGATTACATAGTCTCTCCAGTAGCCACAGACCCATGCAGAAACCTACAAAGGCCCATGCTGAGCAAATATATTGTTGGATAACCAAAAAATTCCCATAATTTGCACGGATTTCACAAGGGTCAGTCCATTCCCAGGCTGTTCTCCTCGTCAACAATTTTACGTGGCACCATCTATTTATTCCTTAGATGACATTCTCGTTGTTGAATTTAAAATATTAAGTCAGCAGGAGACAAAGTTTGACTAGCCTTCTATTCAGTTGTTTGAGCTGGCCTTGATATGGGAATTGATTTATTAAATGACCTTCTATGAGCGGGATGCAACAATATGTCATTGTTATTTTCTTTTGTTTTTTATAACGCCATGATAGTGAATGGGTCAAGATGTATGGTACATGATACTTAAACAAACGGAAGCATAAAAAATGTTTGGGCACCCGTTACATTTAAAAAATATATATACATATACACATATACAAGTTCATTTTGATACATACAGTCAGTTTAAACAGTATTTAAATACCCTATTAAGTTGCACATTGTCTCACTTAGAAATCATGTAGGTATCTGAAATTTTCATCGTTGGTGCATGTCCACTGTGAGAAATAATTTAAAAAGAAAAATCCAGAAATCACAATATATGATTCTTTAAGGATTTATTTAGATGATTCTGCTGAAAAGAAGTATTAGAGCACCTGTCTATCAGCTAGAATTCTTACCATCTTGTTAGTCCACTTATAAAAGTCCACTTCCACTCCATTTATTATCTTGAATCAGATGCACTCGTTTGCAGTCATTAGCTGCATAAAGACACCTGTCCACCCCATATAATCAGTAAGACTAACTTGTACCATGGCCAAGACCAAAAAGCTGTCCAAAGACACCAGAGACAAAATTGTACACCTTCACAAGGGCTAGGAATGGCTACGGAGAAATTGCCAATAACTTACTTAGCTCCTTCCCTCTTTCAGAGGATTGAAGATGGGTCGTGGCTAGGACTTCCAAAATGACCCCAAGCACACGGCCAGGAAAACCAAGGACCGGTTCCTTAAGAAGCATATCAATGTTCTGATGTAGCCTAGCCATTCTCCAGGCCATAACCCAATACAAAATATTCTGAGGGATATTTTCTCAGCAACAGCCCAGAAACGTGACTAATCTAGATAAGATCTGCATGGTCCTGCACTGTTTGCAAACATGGTAAAAACTACCGGAAACGTTTGACCTCTGTGATTGCAAACAAAGGCTACTGTACCAAATATTAACATTGGTTTTCTCTGGTATTCAAATTCTTTTTGCAGCTGTATTACACAAATAAAAGCTTGCTGGAACCCATCCCAGCTAACTTAGGGCAAAAGGCAGACTACACCCTAGATTGGTTGCCACTCAGCTGTAGCGTACACAGAGATAGACAACCATTCACACTCAGAATTGCAACTCCACCGAGCGGGAATCAATCCCACGCTTGTCCGCACTGAAGTCTGGAAAGTGAACTCCATGGCGAATGAATGAATATGCGGCCCGGTGAATGCATGGTTTGCGCGTCGGCCTCACAGTTCTGGGGTCATGGGTTCGATCCCAGGTGGGTCCTCACTGTGTGGAGTTTGCATGTTCTCTCTGGGCTTGCATGGGTTTTCTCCGGCTCCTCCGGGTTCCTCACACATCCCAAAACATGCATGGGAGCCTGGTTGAACACTAAATTTTCCCTAGGTATTATTGTGAACATGAATGGTTGTTCGTTTCGAGTGAACCAATGGTTCATTGGTTCTTTGGCATGACTTCAGTGCAGGCAGTGTGTGAGAGCAAATAGTTCTCTGTCTCTATGTGTGCCCTACGACTATGGCGACCAGTCTAGGATATAGTCCGCCTTTTGCCCAAAGTCATTTAGGATCGGCTCCAGTAGCCTGCGACCCTGACAAGGATAAGCAGGGTTGATGATGAATGAATGAATGAATATATAAAATGATAGACATTAGATATTTCATGAGTAAAATGTTTATTGGAGAAACAGAAGATGTGCAAGATGGATCAAAGGCGCAAAATTGTGTATAAATGCCAGAGGAGATTTTGAGAAAACTTGCTAGAGATTTCCTGGAGTTTTTTTTATTACTTATACATTTACATATTATCCATAAAGGTACTCCTACTTATCCGAAGTTGGATTTAGGGGGCAGCAGCTTCAGAAGGAAGCCGAGACTTTACTCTCTACTGCCGTCCACCTTTTCCGGGGGTATCCTGAGGCAATCCTGGGGTAGACGGGGTTAGACTGCAGGCATGTCTGACTCCAATGTGTTTTGTCCTCATATCTGATTTTTAGGGCTGACTGTTCAGACTTTTGTAAGCAAGTGCCCAAATGTGAATTGTGCCTGTTCAGACTGGGCAACATTTATTGAGTCATTTGACAGGTTACTGTTGCAATGAAGGCGTGATCTAGAGTATGTACTGTTACAGCACTGTATGTATGCCGGGTGAAGAAGCCACTTTCTTTGTTATCACGTTTGTGACATAAACTGCTCATTTATTGTAATAATTATTTATTTTCAGTGCTCTCTATTTATATTTAGGTGTCAAATTATCTTTATAACAAAGGGGCTCTCTTAAAAAAATGCAAACAGTTTTTAAATTGCCATCTATACATTTATTCAGTAAATTACTTTAAAATCTTGCTTGGGATACTTTTGATTGTGTTCTAGGAAACTTTGGGTTTTGGACGACCAGCACGGCATCAGATAAAGTTTTTGATGACTTAAGCTCTTTAAAACGTGAGAATGAAAAAAAGTGTATACTTTGTTAATAGAGGGTGGCACGGTGGGTGAGTCGTTGGCCTGACAGTTCTGAGATCAAAGATTCAATTATAGGCTCAGACGTTCCTGTGTGGAGTTTGCATGTTTTCCTGGGGTACTCCGGTTTCCTCCCACATCCCAAAAACATGCATTGGTTGAAAACTCAAAATTACTCCTAGGTGTGTGTGAGCATGAATGTACCCTGCAATTGGCTGGCAACCATTATAGGGTCTCCCCCCGCCTACTGCCCATAGTTGGCTCCAGCACCACCCAGGATACTTGTGAGGATAAGCGGTTATGGAAAATTAATGAATGTTAATAGAGACAAAAGGCAGCGTTAAAGCCCAATGGCAGAAGATCATCCCACTCCATTACATTCTCAATCCTCTCATTAACAGCATGCTGCAAAACGAAAGTACCTCCTGTATTGACTTCTAATCAGATGCAAGTCGAGAATATAGTGTTAGCTGTGTGAGAGAAAAGCCCACTGATTCCCCACCGGCTGTATTGTCAGTAAATGTCTCGTCTCTCTATGGATGGTAAATGATTTAATTTGAGCACCAGATGTGTCGTTTAGATGCTGCTTGTACTCGTTGACGGAGATAGGCAGAGGAAGAGAGAGGGAGGACTGGAGAATGAGGAAATGACAGGAAGGAGAGGAAAAGCTTGGCAAAGTGACAGCCAACGGCAGCCTGGGTACTTGACGGAGCTATCAAACA
Organism: Stigmatopora argus; assembly: GCF_051989625.1. Lineage (NCBI taxonomy): Eukaryota > Metazoa > Chordata > Actinopteri > Syngnathiformes > Syngnathidae > Stigmatopora > Stigmatopora argus. The sequence goes on from NC_135394.1 coordinate 1,308,054, forward strand.
CCATGATTTTCTGCTTGTGTGTGTGCATGCACATTTTTCTGCATGGGTATCATGACAGCTGAATGGAAATCAATCTACGTCTACATCTGCCATGCCTTGAGTTTGAGGGCATACAGATGGGCCTTCCTTGTCGCTGCACTCGCTGGCAGGCAACCAATACAGGTCTTTCCACTTCTTTCCACTCTATTCTCATCCTCTTTATCTTCTCCCTGTCTTCTCCTTGATAATCAGATGCCAGGCTCTGAAGAGGAGCTCTTTTCTTGCGTTGACATCTCCAAGTCAATCTGGCAGCAGATGTTTGGGCCCTCAGAAACTGCAATCTGGGCTCTAATCACCCTCATTGACAGCTCTGAGGGCCCCTGTGGCAGCTCTGAATGGTAAATTAAAGCGTTTTTAGATAACGTTGGTAATTGGCTAAATCGTTTATAAGCCCAGAGATCACAGTTATAATCTGCATTCTAACACTATGGATCATGAGACCGAGATATGTGTGTTTTGCACCATATTTCTTTGCTCCCTAGTCTCATTTTGGTTTCTGGTGATGCATTAGAGTATGTTTGATGCTTAATGATTTTCCCCATCAGATTAACAAATTTTAATCGTTCTTCCCACTGCTGTTTGTCTCACTGACACGCATCCTCGCTGTTTCCTTTCCTCCCATCTCATCTTTGGTATTAACTCCATTAGAGAAGTAATTGGCTCTTAAATCGGCGGCTGCAGACTTTGAAGGCCACTTAATGTCCATCTCCTTCCCTTACTTCTCTCTGCTCCCCAGTCGATCAGCTACCTTCCTCAGTGAATGGCATTAACTAGTCCTGCATAGAAATTTGAGGCCACATTAGTGTTATCCTCCCCTCTCAGCCTATTGCCTGGTTTATGAGTCCCGATCAGTCAAGATGATATGGTTAAGTGGATATTTTTCGCTCACATCACTCCAAAATGGGGTACCAAATAAGCCCAACGGTCACAGATGAATATGCAAATTCTCCATACGGAGATCTTCCTCTCATTTTTTAACCAAGCCTGAGAAACTATGTATTCAAAACGAATGTGGAAATTCAGTTTATCGTCACAGCCTAAACTCCGCTCTCGGATTGGGCCTTTCATTTCATTTTGATGACAAAGATAACAAATAAAAAAAAATAAAAAACTGAGAATGGTTTTCTCTTGTTGAAATTCAAAACTATGGAATGAAAGGTGGTAATTTCCATCACCTATATCATTAATGGTGTTTTTTTTAAATACTGCAATTGGCAGGGTAGGCTGGCTTAAAACTTTAAATCATATATATATATATATATATATATATATATATATATATATATATATATATATATATATATGTATTTATTTATATATATATATATGTATTTATTTATATATATATATATATATATATGTATTTATTTATATATATATATATATATGTATTTATTTATATATATATATATGTATTTATTTATATATATATATATATATATATATATATATATATATATATATATATATATATATATATATATATATATATATATATATGTTCTGCCCGGGCCTGGGTGGCTTTCCTCCAGGTACCGGTTTCCTCCCACATTCCAATATCATGCATGATAGGCTGATTGGACACTATAAAATGCCCCTAGATATGGGTGTGAGTGTGAATGGTTGTCCGTCTCCTTGTGCCCTGCGATTGGCTGGCCACCGATTCAGGGTGTCCCCCGCCTCTGGCCCGGAGTCAGCTGGGATAGGCTCCAGCACCCCCCGCAACCCTAATGAGGATAAAGCGGTTCAGAAAATGAGATGAGAGATTTCTTGCAATTTCCCGTGGCACAACTGACCATTGCTCAGGGCACAGTGGTTGGGAAACTCTGCTCTAAATTGCCCCTAGGCATGAGTGTGAGCGTGAATGGCTGTCCGTCTCCTCATGCCCTGCGATTGGCTGGCCACCGATTCAGGGTGTCCCCCGCCTCTGGCCCATAGTCAGCTGGGATAGGCTCATGCACCCTCCATGACCCTAGTGAAGATAAAGCGGTTAAGAAAATGAATGAATAAATAATATATCAATATGGTCGGCCCAGCGGGTGAGTGCTTAGCATGTCGGCCTCACAGTTATGGGGCCCTTAGTTCGATCCCAGGTCGATCTTCCTGTGTGGATTTTGGATGTTCTCCTTGGGCTTGCAGAGGTTTTCTCCGGGCACTCCGGTTTCTTCCCACATTGCAAAAACAATCATGGTAGGCTGGTTGAACACACTCAATTGCCCCTAGGTATGAGTTTCAGTGTGAATGGTTGTTCTTCTCCTTGTGCCCTGCGATTGGCTGGCCCCCAATTTAGGGTGTTCCCCACCTGGTTCCTGAAGTCAGCTGGGATAGGCTCTAGGACCCCCCGCGACCCTTGTGAGGATAAGCGATTCAGAAAATGAATGAATGAATGAACAAATATTAAAATGTTTCAACAATCAACATTTCGTGTGTCCCGCACCTACTGCCCGTATTTGGCGACAGCACCCCACGACCCTGAATAAAAATGTTCCCATATTATCAGTCATGTTTACACCCTGGTGAGTGGAGGTATGAAAACAGCCACATCTGTTATTTATTTTAGGAAATTCAAGAAATTACGGTGTAAATCTTTTGACTGTAGTTTTTCTGCATTCGAAGGATGCTTGCTGATGAGAAAATACCGAATAAGAGTCGCTACACCTTCGAGCGGTTCTTAAGATTAATTACTTCCAGACAAGATCATGACAGTAACACGGATGGGGCGACAGCAACATCAGGCTCGGTGGCAAACGATAATGTTGTTTTACACCTTTAGAAAGGCCAGCTAGGAGAAATTTACCTTTAATTCTTTTATATGTGCCTTGTTGTCTTCACTGATTTGCATTCAAGTGGGCTGTCATAACTTTGGTTCAGGGAGCGAGCAATTTTTATTTTGTATTTTCTGGTGGGAAATAAACTGCCACTGCGAAATGATAGCCCCCATCGTAATCTATTCTCTTCCCAAGTGAGAGAAAAATGAATCAATGAGCTACTGATTTTGTTTCACATCTTTATCGTCTATGATAATGTAATTGCTGTCCTTTGTTTTTGTGTTAGTGTGAAGTTGAAAGGAAAATACTGGAAACGAAGGGAGTATACATGGGTGATGAGGTGGAAAGGTAAGAAGCTGTAGTGTTTTTTGTGTTTTGTAATTTTGTTGTTCCTTTTTTGCTCATGAGTAACGACGTTTGGGGAGGAGGCGTTTCGAGCTCTGTTCAGCAGCTTCTGCGCTGTTTCAGTGAATCCCGTCTCACAGGCAATAAACACTCAGTCATGCATAGAGGAGAACGAAGGGAAGAGTCCTTCAATAAATTATCGGAGGAAATTAATTAGCAATATAAATGCCAGACAGAATGCATTATGTGCAATTGTCTTGCTATCTTTTCCGAAATTAGCCTTTTAAAATGGAATTTGTTGTATTAATCATTTTCTGAAATGTTTTGCGATCATTGAATTAATAGTTTTGCATAGAGGGCGCAGTGTATTTTTAGCTATTCAAGGGAATAGGCGATTGCCTCTTAATTATGACAAAGTCCTCCTTCTATTCGACCTATTAAATCCTGTTTTGTGGTGTCGCCACAGCTTGCTTGCCTTACTCTGTATCTACTAATTACTTCTCTAATTGAATTTGCTCTCTGTTGCCAGGCTGTTTTTTTAAGTGGCTGTTTGTTGCTGGGCCTCATTGTGTCGTTGTGCGACAGGCTGCTAGCTGCTGACTGCCTTGCTGACAGTAACAGGATGCCCTTGATTGCCCCCCACCACCTTCCCTTCTGCCTCATCTTCCTCTCTCCATCGCACTCTGCGTATTCATGTCCCTCTGTCTATATCATTACCTACAGCTTCCAGGCCATGTAGAGCGTATGAATGAGGAAAATTAATTAACAAGAGACGGTCAAACAATTACCGTATTCCCTCTTGCAGCTCACAGCTTCCCTCCATCATCATCTCTTGGTATCTCTTGGTCAAAGCAGGATGTCAAACTCCTTTTCGTTTCAGACCACATTGGAGTTCTGTTTTTTTCTCAGTGGGCCATTATGACAGTGAAAACCAGAATACGCATTTGGCTCTACTTTTGACACTTATATTAGTTTTAAAACAAAAAGAACTCGATATCCGAATCATAGAAAAAAAGTGACACACCAATGCTACTGTACAATTATTTTAGGTTTTCAAATTTGGTATGAAAACACAACTGCAAAGAAAAAATATTTATGAATATATTGTATCCAAAAATTAAACTAACAAATCAACTTCACAAGGAACAGAGGTTAGACAATATTTTTGTATATAGCTATTTTTTTAAACTCTTGATCTGAATTCATTTCAAATAATATTAAAGTAGTGCTTTATAATTAATACATTTGTGCTTAAAATATATATTAGTTTGATATATAATTTTGTCCACCCAAACCTACGTCTTGTAAAAATTTCAGTCGAATAAACTTAAAATTAACTCTAATATACACCCCTGTTTTAAACTACTACAATCTAATGCACACTATGATTCCTACCATTGCTTCAAAAGCAAACGAGTAATAAAAAACAATGGTCAGCACAATGTATGGTTACTGCAGGTAAAAAGATTCAAACAAATTAATCCAAAATCCAAATTATTAATTTAATATATAAGTTTAGATATATATATATTGGAAACAATCAGATTTGACATGGACATTTGATCTATGAAATAAAATGTAGGTTGCGTGTGTATAGTATATATTATATGTATTCATTCATTCATTTTCTAAGCAGCTTATCTTAATAGGTTTACTAGGGAGCCTCTCCCAGCTAACCATGGGCAACAGGTGGAAGACACCCTGAATTGGTGGCCAGCCAATTGCAGGGCAAAATGAAAAGGACACCAATTCATGCTCACATGATTATGTTTGATAATGTATTTTTAAGTTCTTGTTTTTTTTTAGAAGTCAAAACCAATTGTAGAAATATATATATATATATATATATATATATATATATATATATATACATACAGTACCTCAATACCTTGAGATACGAGCTTACTCATATCTCAAATCAATGTTTCCCATAGAAATGAACTAAATACAAATTAATCCGTTCCCACCCTCTGAAAAAACACAAAAAACAGTATATATTACAATTTTATTTGTTCTAATTAATTCACCACCTCCTCACAAAGTTATATATATATATATATATATATGGCTATTTAGTTCATTTTTATGGGAAACATTGATTTGAGACATGAGTAAGCTCGTATTTCAAGGTATTGAGGTACTGCATATATATATATATATTCTACAATTGGTTTTGACTTAAAAAAAAAAACAAGAACTTAAAAACACATTATAAAACATAACGGTGCCATTATCAACCTACTGTGGTCAAATCCTTCTAGCCTAAACCCCAACACTGAGCATTCCCCCATTACCCTCTTAACCATCTTCACCTAAATCCTTTGTAAAAACTTTCTCTCCTCCTTTCATATTGATTCTGTCGCTCCCTGCTCCACATCATCCATCCATCTTCTTTACTATTGATCCTTACTTTGCACACCCCCAACTCCATCCTCCTCTTGGTGCTATCGCGCTTGTCCTTTGTCTTCTTATCAAAGCTTCACCGTTCATTCTGGTCACTGTTATTGACAGGAATCGTGCTGCAAGGCCAACTAATGCATCCCTAATCCCATCTTTGTTACTGTGGAATGTTCTGGCTCACTTCAGACACACAAACGCACACGTCCAACCACAGGTTATGCCAGTGCATCGTGTGTAAGGGGAAAAAAGGCTACAGGGATGTTGATCCCAGCTCTGTTTGTTGGCAAAGCCAGCTATCAATCAAAAAGGCCCACTCTTAGTGGTGCTGTGCATGTGTATGTGTGTGTGTGTTTGACTGTGTGTATGTGGGTCTTGAGTGACAGGCGGAATCAAGGCTGAGGACATTTGATAAGCTTGTATTGTTGGTTCTCTCATCCCCACCTCCCTTCACACCACCACCTTGATAAGAAATACATTGGAATAGAACTGATAACGGTGTTGGAAACAGCAAAGCCCCACTCTAAAAACACACATACACACGCAAGCAACGCCATGGGAGAGGTGTCTTTCTTCAAGCACCTCGACTGTAAACGATACCCTCAACAAACAGCAACACTTCACTTCTCAGGAAAAAAGAAGATCCAGATATTGCGTACACGTTTGTGGATGACATACTATTGAGTGTATATGTTCGGGGAATGATGTGTGATACAGCCTGAGGATATGTGAGGCTTACTGAAAAGTTCTCTGTGTTTGGAGCAATGTTTGTGTGTGTGTTGTGAATAGCAGTGAATGAATACCGTAATAGGCTTAGCATGGCTGAGGAATAGTGTTAGACTTAACCAACAACACAGTGCTCTCAAAAGAATGACTGACAGCTGTCTATGTGTGGACGAGCATGTATGTGTGTGTCATCCTCGGATTTCAGGTCAAACTGACAATATGTTGTCAAATGTTTTTTTTCTGCCAGTTTTACAATAAAACACTATTCACAATTGAGTGAAATCGGATCACTGTCAGCAAAAATGTTATTAAGAGAAATGTCATCAGAGTTATATCATTTAGCAGCCTGAAAAAACATTATCGTCTCAAACCTCTCCCCCATGTTCTAAGAATCAGAGAATGTGAAGTCACCAAGGGAGGTCACCTCACGACACTGAATGAGATCAGTAACCACGTTGCATAAAATCCATTGTTCCCGAAATTCCCACCCGGTGAGAAAAATAAAGTTAGTCAGCAATGCGCTTTCATCCACTTTCACTCAAATAAACACGTTATTACCTGTCACTGTCTGCCACAAGCTCGTTTGCTCTGTGTTACGTTCCTCATTCCTCGGCGCGTCTTGTCTTTTGTAAGTGTATTCCAATATTTACAGATGTGTGAGGAATTACCATCATTTAGGCTGAATTAATTTAAATCAATGGACAATTAAATTCATTAATATTCCTCCAACCCCAATGTTTCAGCTACAGTGGCTTCCATTATTGTTAGAATTTATTTTAAAATTATGTTTGGAGTCATCAACAATTTTATGGGTTTCGAGATTCAAAATCATTTATTCAACAGTTATATTGACGTGTTTACATAAAAGACCTTTTGAAACTTCAAGTGAATCATGGCCCTGTTAGAAGGTGAAGAAGAGGTCAATGTATTGGTGAGTTCTGGCAAAATTAGAAGTGCTGCCTGAAGGCTAGATTATACCGCTTGGAATGTGTCTGCGTTCACGTTGTAGGTATTCTCAAGTATACAAATCAATCTGACAAATCGCCCTGATGATGAAGTAGTTACGGTGGGACAGTCAATAGCAGCAGGTTTCCATAGAAGTCTCACACGTTATCGTGCCATTACGCCCAAATTTGCGGGTTCTCGTGCAAACCTGCGCAGTTTTATTCCGATTGCCGCAGGCATGAGACCATAATACAGTGCCTGTGTTTTTAAAATCTTAAATTGCTGATATTGCTCCCACACATCTTTTAAATATATACTGCACCTTTCTTGTTTGTTCCCTTTCCTTTTTAACTCATTGCTGCTGACCTCTTGGGCAGTTCACCCTTGTGAAGCAAATCTTGACCTCAACTGGTTTTATCTGGTTAAATAAAGGTAAAAAAAAATCACAACCATTAGAGATTGACCTGAGACTTTTTGTAGTCGTGATGCAGATGCAATGCAGCTCTTCCCGGTGTAATTTTGGGGTTAGGCTTGCGTCTCCCTCAAGCCTCATACACAACAGACGCTATGTAACTACACACATCGATTAAAATGGTGTCAATTTGTGTTTGAAGTGTTTGAAAATAGACAATACGTAGTTAAAATTACATTTCTTTATTTCAGTAGAAAAGGACGGTTAGTCTCACTCTCTCCTTTTGCTGATGCCTGATGGTCATGGGATTTGCGCATTACTGGTGCCATTTGAACTTGCCTTTCAAATGCGCTATTTAAAAATCCCTAATTAGCCATTGCAATTCTTCTCAGGTTTGAGATGTTTGCAAATTAGCTTGGAATTTCATGATAAAATCTTCTGTAATTAAAATATTGAATAAGTAAATAAATCTCTTTGCAAGTACAATGAAGTTTGTGCTAATTTTGCACATTAGACCTTTTGGTTGGTGTTACCATTGATTTAGCAGTTTTTGTCATTAACATTAGGTTAGACCAGGATCTTATATGAAACCTTTGGGAAATAAAGTTAAAACGGGTTAGAATGGGAGTGGGTGGACTGCAAAGTAATTTAGATGGTTTTCTTTTAAATACATAAAAAAAATTGCTGAAAACAAGTGTGTGCTGAATATTGCTCCCAAGTTATAGGGACGAACTCTTTTGTTCTCCTTTTTGCCAGTTTTTGTTTCAGCCGGGTTTAAAGCGCAAATTGTTGTCGTCACAAGCCTTTTTCCATGTTATCAAGGACCAATACTAAAATCCCTTTTATATGCACATTTCCTGGATCGCAGAATGTTGTAACCAACAAGTTAACAATATTGAAACTACCAAAAATGAAGAGATAAAAAGAAAAATACTTCATTGAAATGCACACAAACAGAGACATTATTTTACAGAGCCCCCACCACCTTTGCTTACTGGAACAGTTGATATGCTCCGTTTGCGAAACTGATGCCCCGCCGTACCTCTCCACGAGCCCTAAAACATCAACAACCACATGGTGTCAGACGTGGGATAATGTTCATAACTGGACAAACGTGAAAATATATTTGTATTTCTCCCCTTTTCACACTCATCGACTAAAGGGGCATAGCACAGTTCCGATAATAAAGGACTACTAAAGCCATCTGCGCAGTGAATGAGGTTTTTACAAAGGATCGTTTTGTAAATTTATTGCAGAAAGAACAGGGTTTTGCCTGTTATTTTATCCCGGTTAATGGAACTGTATCTCCTGTCTTTCGCCACGACGCCACCTCGTATCATCAGCTTCTCAGTCTGTGATTACTAATTAGTTTAAGTTTACATTTGATTCTTTATAAAAATATCAAAGTGTATCGATTCATTGTTAAGTTATGTGCTGGGTAGATTAACCATTGTATATTTCAGGGGAATTTAGTAAATATACCTAACATCTAGTACAAAGTAGGCACAATGTGAATATAGTAATTCCTTTAAATGAGAAAACTCTTAGACAGACAATCACATCAGTTAAAGGACGCAGAGAGCCTTCCACTCACCAGTTGCTTGTTGCTTACTACCTTTTATAGAGAAACCAAGATGTGACAAATTAACATAGAATAGATTGACAGAATATTTCTAATCTAATGACTACATATTTATATGCATACATATATAGTCATTAGATAGATGTAGCTGGTGCGTGCTGTAGAGGTTCACCCGCCTGACTTCGGTGCGGGCAGGCGCAAGCTCGATTCCCGCTGGTGGCTGTATGATCGTGAGTGCGGATGGTCATTTGTCTCTCTGTGTGCCCCACGCCAGTTTAGTGTGTAGTTTGCCTTTCGCCCGAAGTCAGCTGGGTTAGGCTCCTGCAACCCCTACAACCCTTTCGAGGATGTGTGGTATGGAAGCTGAATAAATAATAAAATAATAGATAGATGTATAGATGTTCTATGGTCAGTTCGGGGGTCCAGGGTTCGATCCCAAGTCGGTCCTGACTGTGTGGAGTTTGCATGTTCCCCCCAGGTGGTCTGGTTTCCTCATCCCAAAAACATGCAGGGAAGGCTGGTTGAATACTCTAAGTTGCCCCTAGGAATGAGTGTGAGCGCGAATGTTTGTTTTTCTTCTTGTGCCCAGTAATTGGCTGGCCACCAATCCAGAGTGCCCCCTGTCTGTTTCCCGTAGTGGGCTGAAATAGCTCCAGCACCACCTGCGACCCTTGTGAGGATATACATATGTATGAGTATGGGGGTGTGTGGTGTAAAAAATAAGCAGGCAGGAATACTCCAACAATATATTACACTAAAGATGGAAATTTGCCGTTGAAAACAGGCGACGGGAGATGTGCAAAAGTTTGATCAATAATGATAAATGTGTGTTAACAAATAATCAAATTAACCTGCTGTCCTCATTTTAGGATAGCCTGTAATTTTGTGTTTCATCAAGAGTGCATAGGTATACTAGATCAATGAGTATTTATAATTTTAAAAGGATAAAATACTGTACCGTTCTGCTGCAGACTGAGAGAAACACTCACTCACTGTTCTTGTTCAGATTTAAATTCTGGCGCAGATGCTTCAAACAAGCAGAATTGTCTTGATAGAGGAAACATGCTAACCAATAATATAAGTGCTATCAAGTGATAGTAGTATGATTGACAGACGGGACGGAGACGCCTACAGTGTTAGAACTACTAGAAAAAGCCGTTTTTCTCCATTTTCTTTGTTTTTAATTCATTAAATTTGTCAGAGTTGTTAACAGTCTACTTTTGCTCATTTTTTTTCATTTTTTTTAAACTTTTTTAAAAAGTGTTTCCATAATTTCATTTCTTTCCTCCTAAGCAAATAAAAAATGCAGCCCCAAATTTTAGTTTAGCTGTAGAAAAAAGCCCACAATATAGCAATGCCAGTGATTTTAACTCAGCTTAGAAAAAGTTGAGATAAACGTAGCACACACACACAACATTTGCAGAATTCATCCATTTCAGTTAAAGAACAGTGACCTGTGAAGAGATTTACAGAAAAAAAGGCCTGAGCATGAAGCACGAAAATCAAAGATGAAAAAAGAAAGAAACCACCAAAAAAAAATATAAAGAAAGACATTACCTGAGGGCAAGGGAGAATGGGGTTATTGTGAATGTGCATTAACAGTGAATGTGATGAAGTTAGATTTTTTTGTGTTGTGTGCAGTGACTTAGCGGCTAAGGAGCCATTGGGGGAGGTAAATCAATGGTAAATTACACATGCTTGGCTGGACCATTGTACAGTATGGCTGCTGTATTCTAGAAAAGCCACTTCCAAGATGATGCAGCCAAATAGGAATAGACTGCAAGATCACTTTTATTGATTTTGAGGAGCTGTCAATAAAGACAAGAGTGCGTGGCTGGCGGGGTACATGTGGGCGGGCGTGCGTGTGTGTGTGTGTGCATGAAGGGCTGCGTGCACGTAAGTGAGATGTTGGGATATGTGTCACAGGCTTCATACAATACACTGGGTCTCCGGCTTTGTCCCTGCTCACACATTAGCAACTCTCTGTCCCACTGCTTTTCATTTACATTAGTGACTGGCTGGGCGAACAAGACTCACTGATCATAGAATGAGAGAGTGAGAGAGGGCTTTCCATTACAGAATTGGTCTGGCAGCAGATGCCGCCATTGTTTGGGCTCAGGATCCAAGAAATATTTGGGGCTGGGACTGTTAATGTGAAGATCATTAAAGTAATCTAGTTTTCAAAGATAACTTTTTTGAAGATCAGATTCTGAAGATGACTGAATTTATGACAGAGGTTTATTTTAAAGTGGTTTAAAATGACTGGAAAATTGTGATTATGTCAGAGTAAGTTTGAAATGAACAGGATGAATGGTTTCCTTAATTATGTGCTAACTTGAGTCTCTGAGATAATATGCATGTTTGAGACCAACTTGGCAGGTTAAATATTTTTGTTTCATTGGCCAGTGTATCTTGCTCTAAGAGTATCTTGGGTACAAGTCCTCATAACTCCTGAGTTACATATTATAGTAGTATGAAATTATACTATTAAAAAGTAATTTCCTATTTTTTTTAATCGATTTCCTCTTTTTATTTCACATCCAATCATGGATCAATGTGCATTTCACTTAAAATTCCAAATTGAGGAACATTCATAAAAAACATTTTGTGATGTGCAAAGTAACTTAGGGGCTAACGAGCCAGACTTTCAGAATGTAGCAGATACATTTTCATATCCTTATATATTAACAATTTTCATGAATTGAGAACCCTGTATTAAATTCTCATTATTCTGTTGCTTTGCTCTAGATTTTACTTGTAAATAGCCAGATGCCTATTTCATTTTTCATCTTGAATTAAAGAAGAATAAACAGAATAACAGGCTGGTTCAGCTACTAATCTCTTTTTTATATTTTTTATGCATTTGTTTTGCGGTCCATTTATCTGACCTTTATTAAATGCTGCACACAATGTATATTCATAACATTCTTAATATTATTACAATATTAACCAGCTGTCTAAAATGTTTCACATTTCACTCACCTATGAAAGTGTCATTTACCACATAACTACAAAAATGTGGTGAGGGGATATTTATAGTGTTTAGGCACATTGGCTTTAGCAGAGAATTTTTATCTAACCCTGTAAATGTGTTGTGTTGTTGTAGACAAATGTCAAATATTTAGGGTGAAAATCTAGACACAGATCCTAAAGAAGAAGAAAAAATTACAGTTTCTGCTCGATTCCCATGTTTCCAAATAATGACCATTTCAACAAATAGTCACACCTGTAACGCATTAATTATTGGCTGTTTTTTCTTCATAAATGGTTAGTTTATTTTCTTCACGCCAAATGGACTTCATCTTATTATAGCCTCAATCTACATATTGCACAAGAGCTCCTGCAACACAATCTTGATAAATCATTGGTCTCTCGAAATTGTAACCCACTTAAATGCCAAAATGTATCTTTATCACTCTAAACCTTCCAAAGAATAAACATATACCATATTTTCTGGACTATAAGTCGCACCAGCCAAAAAATGCATAATAAGGAAGGAAAAAACATAGATAAATCTTACTGGAGTATAAGTCACATTTTTGGGGGAAATGTATTTGATAAAATCCAACACGAAAAACATGTCATCTTGAAAGGCAATTTAAAATTAAAATAAAATAGAGAACAACAGGCTGAATAAGTGTACGGTATACTAACGTTACATGACTGACATGTCAGTAACGATGTACTATATTAAGAGTTATTCAGATAACTCTAGCATAAGGAACATGCTAACACATTTACCAAAGTATCAGTTTCACTCCAAATCACTAAATCCAATGAAATCTTCATCGTCTGTGTCACTAAAACAACTCTCCCAATTTGGGAGGTAGACGGGATTAGCTTTTTCTGTTTTCTTCATTTCAGTAAGAGTAACCTCAGCTTTTCGCCAGTCCCTTAAAGTTTCTCGCTAACTCCAAACTTTCTTTCTGCTGCTCGATTACCGTTTTCGGCTGCATATTTCACTATTTGAAAATAACACGTGAAATGATATAATAATGTGTTAATAATTTCACATGTAAATCGCAACACAGTATAAGTTGCACCTATTAAAAAAAACTGCAACTTATGATCCTCAAAATACGGTAACACATATTTGTATTTAATTGTTTTCCAAGAATTGCAAGAGTTGCACTGTGAATTTTAAACTATTAGCCAGGCGCCGAGGAATTATGATTTTTTTGCATGAGTCCATCTCCTCCCCACCATGCATTACAATTAATAAGAAAACTTGCCGATAACTAGAATGGTGGAAGTCAGAGGAATGAACCACCACACAATCATCTGGCTAAACAAAGGGATCGATTCCCACTCGGTGGCGGAATGATTGTGAGTGCGAATTGTTGTCTTCTTCTCTGTGTGCCCTGCTGCTGACTGGCGACCAATCTAGGATGTAGTCTACCTTTTGCCTGAAGTCAGCTGGGATAGGCTACAGCAAACCTTACAAGGATGCACGGTACAGATGATAAAAAAATGAAAGTCTACAGCCACAGTGATAGATTTTCTAACTTTTCACCATTCAGAAGGAATGTAAAAGAGTCTGAGAAAATCCGCTCATGACACAAATTAGACACAACTATTGTAACATCAGAAAACTGTACAATATTGCTTTGGTAACCATATTTATTTTTTTCCTACTGACCCCAAGAGGTAAGCTTTAAGCATTTTACTGGCGGGCAGATAATGTAAGTGTATGGATTTTTTCTTGTCTATATTAAACAGTATATGATAATTTTGGCAAAAAAAACACTAAAATCAACCTTTTTCTACCCGGTTAAAGAAGTTAAAGAAGTCAATCAATTAATATTATTATTTTGACATCTGGTGTATCCGCTAGCCGAAAAAATACTTGTTTCACCTATTTGGTGTCCGTCATAAAATGTTAACCTTTTATACAAACACGTGCGTGCACACATAAACTCAGCAATGCAAAACATCTTGATTTACTTTCCCATGGACACTAACACTTTTCTACATCTTTTATGAGGTTGTTGTGAAATTCAACAAGTGCTGTTTAAATAGTGAGCAGACGGATGTGTGTACGCGCGTGTGAGTGCGTGTGAGTGTGTGTGTGTGTGTGTGTGTGTTGTGTGTGTGTGTGTGTGTGAGGTGAGTGTTGAATCAGGACTGGCATAGACCACAATGTGTTGAAACACACATGTACATAGGCATTATCAGAGAGGTGTGAGGTTTCTCAGCCCAAAGATAAACACTGAACATTTATGGCTTTTTTGCTTTATTGCTGCTGTTTCTTTCTGTCTCTAGTCTTACTGACTACGACATCAGATGAAGTAGCTTGTGTTTGAGAAACCTACAGCCAACAACCTATAGTAAACAGTGTGGTGGAATGTTGCAGAAGACTTTATCTAAACAAAGAAGCCTGTTAGAGTTGCATTTATTTGTCTTTTGCAAATGTATACAAGAATATTTGAAAATTTAAACTGTTGTGTTTGAATTATTCATCTACAGAATGGTATTATTCAAATCCAGAGTTGATTACAATTAGTTACTACTTTTTATCTTTATTCATTTGTTCATTTTTCAGCTTTTCCTCACAAGGATTGCGGAGGCTTGGAGCCTATTCATGTATTTATTGTGATTTTAATTATGCCGAGACCTTGAAGAGAATTCTTTCCAGCATACCCCATGTATTGCAGGGCACATAACAAGTTTACAATATATTCTCGAGTGGCTTTCCTGCAGTACACTTGACACCAGAATGTGACAGAAAACAACGCAACACTTTGCACACGGATGCAAAAGTGTCGTGTTTGCTGGACACATTCCATCAACTAAATACAGTATAAAACCAAATATGTGGCACTCAGAAATATATTATGTGTTGGAGACTTAGAATAATTTCCAGGAGATATTTTATAGAATTAGATCTTGGAGACAAAGATTATTATGTATAAAGTCCAGATACATTTAAATAAGCACCCTTTAACAGTCTGGTGGTTACGAGGTTCTTCACAGAGTGAATATGAGGAACAATACAAATAAAATGTATGCATATCTTACTTTTATGTTTGAATCACATTGATTTTGCATGTATTCTTTGAAAACACCCCTGGCGCCATTGATCCTTATTGACTTTATAGGTTATAAGTTGTTGAATGGGTTTCATGTTTGGCAGTTTTTTTGGTGATCGTTGGATTGAGTAATCAAAATGTACAAAAGTTTGTTCTTAAACTGCAAAATAACTGAATGTAAGATTTTGGCCAGTGACGGTCACTCTGTCACGACTGGGGAACGATTTACAGCAGAGAGGACCCAAGTGTAGTTGTCATATACTTATTTGTTACTCTTCCATGAGGGTAATACGCT
The DNA here is from genome assembly GCF_051989625.1 of Stigmatopora argus. NCBI lineage: Eukaryota > Metazoa > Chordata > Actinopteri > Syngnathiformes > Syngnathidae > Stigmatopora > Stigmatopora argus. Next base: position 1,323,592 of record NC_135394.1, read on the forward strand.
CACAGCTTGTAAAATCGAGCTAACCATCTCATGAAAGCTGGCAATCTACCAATACTCACAAATACAGATAGGTGTATGCACCGCAAAGGGCTTCTGATATACGGCCCTTTAAAAGAGGAAGCAACTTAATATATCCTTTCACATACCTTCCAAATTAGCAGTCATCTTGAAAAAGGAGGAGAGAATTACATGTCAATCAAGATTGAAAAACATCAATATTAATATGGCATGCACATACAAATAATGTTCAACATATAAAGAGCCTCAGATTAAAAATAGCGATCAGAAAATTCAAAAGCGGTAGCTATTCACTCAAATTATCTCCAAATATACTTGAGAGCCGGTCATTCAAACGAATAGCGCTCCTCCTCGTTGAAGTCATAATTGTAACTATTCGAGGCTCCATAATCCGAAAATACCCGGAAGTAAAATCGTATAATGGATCACTACGGGAGTGTCGCAACTCTCTACATGGCTCTGGGAACTATTATAGTACAAACAGACAAATGAGACGACAAACACCTTGTGATGATACAAATAGAAGCTGATTGCCAGACAAGGACCGGTAAATGAAAACCTAATCAGACAAGACAGATCAAAGCGTTTTTCAAAAAATTCAAATGAAAAGCTTTTAAATAGCTGTAAATCTATACTTAATATTGTAATACTGTGTTTGTCGAATGACATTTTTTTTTACTATGGGGAGACAAAATAATTCACTCAAACTTAAACATTGGAAATTCCAGCATTTTTAAGTGCAGCTCTCCATGTCAAAGATCAGCTAGAAATGTAAAATGAAGGTAGATGTAAAAAGTAACTTACAGTATTTATTCGAGTATATCGTGCACGTATAATTTGTGACTAAAAATCGGTATATGCTTTTTTGTTCACTTTTTCTCAGCTCACAGCAAGGATTGCACTGGTAAATGCTGAACACATGTCGCCATGACAAAACATTTATTCACAACAAATGGTAGGGAAACCTGGTAAAACAAACTACGTACTGGTATGAGCACAATTCTCAAATGGAGTTTACAATTTTAAATCCTTAAAGTCTAATTAATGATCATAATATTTAAAAATGTTCAAAGTCTGATTCATCATCATCAGATTCACCAAACAATTGATTCCATTCTTCTTGAGTTATTTTTTTGAAGTGTGAGCACCGGCCAATAGAATGGACTCTCGCGCCCCATCTGGCGGAGAAAGACAGGTCTTTCGTCTCCCAATTTAACAGCTGCCGAGGGGACTTTTTCACCGGCGAAGGGCAGTGTTTCACCGGGATTCGTGTATAACGCACAACCGAACTTTGCTTCAGTTTTTTGGTACAAAATTTTGCGCGTTATACTCGATTAAATACGGCAGGTTAAGAAGAGAATTTAACAGGGGAAGCTAGACTTGAGAATAGATAAGCTGAACTTGTTCAGCAATTCAAAGCTATTTCAAAGAATCCCACTCAGCAACAGGTGTTGGCTAACTGCATTTAACAATTAAGTATGTTAAGTATTGTGCAAGATTCTGCTTCGCCGGCTTCATTGAATTTTCATGACTATTCATCCTTAGAAACTATAGTTAGAGTTAACGTTTTCCAGGTTAACGTTTATCTGAGGGACAACCCGGATGCATGCTTATTTTCTTGGGCCTATGTCATGACACAATGCTAAAGGCTCAGGGTAGCAGCATACTTTTGTTTAATAGAATTGTGCACTAGGTTCCATATTCCCAAATTCACGCACAAATAAAGAGGAAAAGCCAATCTTCTGGATTTTGACTTACAAGGAGAATGACGATTGAGACAGTTTCCCCACTCCGTTCTGACCTTACACATCTTTTCTTTTGCTTTATTACATTTGGGGTCCCTAATAACATGGACGTCTTAACTCTAAAGGGGTGAAAAAAATAGTGAGACATCTGAACATGTTTATTTGGGGCTAATACATGTGTACCAAAACATGTCCATAATAGTCAAAACAGATGAGGACCAGAGTTTTAGGAAGCCTTGTGGAACGTCCGTGGTTCAGGTCAGATGCTGCAGGTTCCCAATACTCCGAGGCGTTCTGGCTCCTCTTTGGTCTTTAAATCATTGGTCTCTTGAAATTGTAACCCACTTAAATGCCAAAAACGGATCTTTATCACTCTAAACCTTCCAAAGAATAAACATATACCATATTTTCTGGACTATAAGTCGCACCTGAGTAAAAGTCGCACCAGCCAAAAATGCATAATAAGGAAGGAAAAAACATATATAAATCTTACTGGAGTATAAGTCACATTTTTGGGGGAAATGTATTTGATAAAATCCAACACCAAAAACATGTCATCTTGAAAGGCAATTTAAAATTAAAATAAAATAGAGAACATCAGGCTGAATAAATGCACGGTATACTAACGTTACATGACTGACATGTCAGTAACGACGTACTATATTAAGAGTTATTCAGATAACTCTAGCATAAGGAACATGCTAACACATTTACCAAAGTGTCAGTTTCACTCCAAATCACTAAATCCAATGAAATCTTCATCCTCTGTGTCACTAAAACAACTCTCCTAATTTGGGAGGTAGACGGGATTAGCTTCTTCTGTTTTCTTCATTCCAGTAAGAGTAACCTCAGCTTTTCACCAGTCCCTTAAAGTTTCTCGCTAACTCCAAATTTTCTTTCTGCTGCTCGATTACCGTTTTCGGCTACATATTTCACTATTTAAAAATAACACGTGAAATGATATAATAATGTGTTAATAATTTCACACATAAATCGTACCAGAGTATAAATCACGTCCCCGGCCAATCTATGAAAAAAAACTGCGACTTATGATCCTCAAAATATGGTAACACATATTTGTATTTTATTTTTTTCCAAGAATTGCAAGAGTTGCACTGTGAATTTTAAACTATTAGCCAGGCCCAGAGGAATTATGATTTTTTTTGCATGAGTTCAGTCTCCTCCCCACCATGCATTACAATTAATAAGAAAACTTGCCGAAAACTAGAATGGTGGAAGTCTTAGGAATGAACCACCACACAATCATCTGGCTAAACAAAGAGATCGATTCCCGCTCGGTGGCGGAATGATTGTGAGTGCGAATTGTTGTCTACTTCTCTGTGTGCCCTGCTGCTGACTGGCGACCAATCTAGGGTATAGTCTGCCTTTTGCCTGAAGTCAGCTGGGATAGGCTCCAGCGACCCCCGCAAACCTTACAAGGATGCACGGTACAGATGATAAAAGAATGAAAGTCTACAGCCACACTGATAGACTTTCTAACTTTTCACCATTCAGAAGGAATGAAAAAGAGTCTGAGAAAATCAGCTCAAGACACAAATTAGAGACAACTATTGTAACATCAGAAAACTTTGTTTAGATGAAACAAGGCTTCCAGGAGCAAAGCTCATACTTCATTGCAAGCAAGTATAATGATAATAGCAATGAACTAAGGGTGAGAAAAGCGTTCTTTTGTAGCAAGGCCAAGCTTATACTTCATTGCAAGCAAATGACACTTACGAACGTCTGATTTGCGAACATTCGGATATTGGATTGGATAACTTTATTCATCCCGTATTCGGGAAATTTCATTGGCACAGTAGCAAGAGGGTGAAAATGCAGTTATAGGAAAGGCTTTTTAGACATAAATAGATAGATAATAAGTATGTTAATAAATAAATACATGAATAAATATATAAAATAAATAACCGTGTTGCTGATATATATATATATATATATATATATATATATATATATATATATATATATATATATATATATATATATATATATATATATATATATATATATATATATAAGCTTCGGGGGGACTCCACAGACTCATGCAGGGGGTGGGAGGTGCTGTCCATGATGGACATCATCCTGGTCAGCATCCTCCGCTCTCCCACTTCCTCCACAGAGTCCAAAGGACAGCCCAGAACAGAGCTGACCAGCTTATTCAGCCTGTTCCTGTCCCTCTCTCTATACGAACACTAGCTGATTAGTCTATATATTTTCATGTACTACCGTGTTTTTCCGCCTATAGGGTGCTTTTAAAATTCTGAAATAATCTCTAAATTGGACGCGGTGCCCAATCAATCGGTGAATCTTGTATATACATTAAATTCTAAATTCTATATGATCTTGACCACTTCAATGACTGCGTTTCTTGCCGACACGCTTATACTGCGGTCAACCCAGCGGACGTTTGCGTTATCGTGGTCAAATGAGCCCACCCAGGTTGGTCCACCTGTGGAGCATGTGAGAATCTTTTTCTTATGCGGATCTCTTTACCCACGCTGTGCATTTCTGTCATATCTGAAGGCAACAACAATGTTTTTGCTATCTTTAAATTGGTCAGAAGTGTATCTAACGTGTTAGGGTTTATAAGTTTACCGTGTAGTTAGTCTAATATCAAAATACCCCATTGTGAACCGTGGTTTTACTAAAACCCAATAACTTCATTTTGACTTCTTTTATAGCTTAGGAAATATTGTTACTGACTACTGATTAATGAGTAAAATCTAGACTGTGTATACAAGCAAATAGTTACACTGACTCTTATGCCCCTTATTACTGACAATGAAAACTAAAAACATATCATTTTTAATTTCATTAATTTAATTATTTATACTTTTTACAACCCTTTTGCTATTAACAAACTTGTACTTTTTAAATTTTATTTTTAACTTTTTAGCATATTATTTGTTGTCTAGTTTACACCAAAAAAGAAAGATGCAGTCAACCAATTTCTATGTGGTGGTGAAGCCTTGAAAAAAAGGCTTGTCCTCATCCTGTCTGTAAACCGTGTTATTAGTTTATACATTTCCCCTCTTATGCTTGTAAACCAATATAATCATCCAAATAACTGACATGAACTGTTTTGTTTTTTTCAATGAATATAAAGGAGGATGGATTGTTTCATCATTTCGATCCCTATAAATATAAATTTTAAAAAAACAACAAAAATGTAAATGAAAATTCGGTGGTAAAATTGAGAATTATCATACTCCACTCAAAAACAAATCTGATTAACTTCTTTTGACGGGATTCAATGGAAAATGTCTATACCATTAAATTTGAATGGCTCACCATATACCCTGCTAGTTGAAAAATAAATAAAGATAAATTGTGATCAGTCTATGCTTTCATGTTTGCAGTGTGCCTCCGTGCACTTGTGAATTTGTGTGTGCGTAAAGGTATCGTTTCGGCTCGGTGGCAACTAGCTAACGGCAAAATAACTCGCCACACTTCATTAGCGGCTATGAGGTGAGCTGCTCATCTCATCATTGTTAGCCGGCACTAAGATGCAGTAATCCCAAACAAAGGGCCAGGGCCTCACAGCAGCCTGCATGGATTAGACCGCTTTCTAGTAACATCCAAGAGAGATTCATTCACATTCAAATTGGCCTGTAAACAAAACCAAGAGTGGTCAGGAGAGAGAGGATGGGATGAGTGTGTGATGGAGTGATTGAAAAACATCTGGGATACATATACATATATATATATATATATATATATATATATATATATATATATATATATATGTATGTGTGTGTGTGTTTGTATGTATGTATGTGTATATATATATATATATATATATATATATATATATATATATATATATATATATATATATATATATATATATATATGTATCCCAGATGTTGTTCAATCACTCCATCACACACTCATCCCATCCTCTCTCCTAGCGAACTGAAAGTGTCGGACACACCCTTTTCCCGGCTTTAACAGGCTTGCTAGATTCGGAGTTGACCGCCCTTTCTTAATGATGTCCATTTTTTTCTGGAAAATGACTTTATAAGCAAATCTGCAACCAAATCTATTTGTTTTCCTCCGTCGGCCATTGTGGGTGGAGTTTGCGATCTCTGGCTGGCTCACTTTGGCTTTGGTCCGCCTACTCTATCACTAGCCAATCATAGTTGGTGAAAGCGATGACGTTTCCCTACGACTGCGAGAAGGCAATGACGTATCCCTACACCTGCGAGAAGGCCTTGGTGTCACCAAATCAAATTCTGATTGGTTAAACAAACAGTCTTATTGACGCTTGTTTAATGCTGCCACCCAGGAACGTAGAGCCCTATGTTTTTCTTCCAGCTGGAGATATTTGCACTGCCCCACACCTCCGGAACTCCCTGGATGAAATAATCCGCGTTCCAGTGGCAGCTCTAGCGCTGCTGAGGGTAATCCTCAGGCGCCTGAGGTGACCTAACAACAACAACAACAACAGCAGCAGAGCCTGCAGAACTTATTGTGAAGGCCTTGAGGCAGATTTCTGACCCTGGCAACAAATAATGGCTGAAATGTGATTGGTTAAATGCTTCAATACGAAAACACACATCTGGAAGCAGTGCAACCAGCGGGGACATACATGGTAGGCTGATTGGACACTCTAAATTGTGTGCATGGTTGTCTGTCTCCTTGTGCCCTGTGATCGTCTGGCCACCGATTCAGGGTGTCCCCCGCCTCTGGCCCGTAGACAGCTGGGATTGGCTCCAGCACCCCCCGTGACCCTAATGAGGATAAAGCGGTTCAGAAAATGAGATGAGATGAGATGTCATGGCTCTCTTGATTTTCCAGTTATTTCTACAACTCTGATTTTTCTCTGATAGAGTGATTGGAACAAATACTTCTTTGTCACACAAAAAACATTCATGAAGTTTTTTTTTTCATGACTTTATTATGGGTGAACGAAGTGTCCGTCGACAAAATGTCCGGTCACGAGCACGCTAATGGCTGATTATTCATATCTGACATTGTGAAAGAAAGAAAAAAATATTTGTTTGAATTTGAGACATCCTCATTTGTAGAATATAAACTATAGTTCAAATTGGCATTTCAATATGAGAGTTTATGGCATGCATAATAATGTACAAACTTCCTTTAGTGATTTGTAATGTGTTTATCCACTGAACATAACACACTTTCATGGCCACTGTTTACAAACTCGATGGACACTTCATTATTTTTTTATGGAATTTAATTTATTCCCCTCATCCCCCATTCAGAAGAACAAAAAGTAGTGTGGGGCCCAAAAAATAATTCCCTCTCAGTACACTTTGATTTCTTCAATAGACTCTTCGATCTTTGTTGCATAGGTTTTGCCAAGCTTTATCGTGACTTAAATTCTGAGGTATGTCAAATGTTTCCTCCCAACCAGTGCAATAAATACAGCAACAAATAATTTTATTCCTTTAAAAAAAAATCCTGTGCATACTTGACCTCGTTGGACAAGTAGAGTTGGACTGAGTAATAACATTTTTTTATGTTGCTTAAAAATTGTATGCATGAGTCTATGCACATCAGTTGCTTGACTCATGCCTCTGAACCAATTTACTTTTCAGAAATCTCAGGTCAGCTGCAGGAGCAAGCTAAGCGAAGCAACAATCACTCAAAGAAAAGTAGTTGTCCGTTGAGTAGCCTGGCAAATGGGACTGGATCATTCAACGCCAGCAATCCAGTCAAGGAAATCTTACTTGGAAAAAAGTTGTTGCTTTTTTTAATTTTATATTTGGGATATTCCTTTCTAATTGGCCAAATAAGTGGACATCTTTACCAAGACAATCTACTTTAAATGAAGAAGAAAAAAGATTTGGAATAATATTGGTTATCAATGAAATGAATTGACATTGCTTTAGTGGAAATTTGTTTACAAACTGTATTACAGAATATATATTTAGTCAAGTTAGTTTACTGATAGCAAGCCAGACTGATGGGTTGTTTTAATGCCTCACATTAGATACACAGCAAACATAAATTGGTATGAATTTGACCAATTATAGGATTGACTCTGTCAGAAAATCACCTTGAATGATCTGACAAGGAATGTGTTTATGACAGTTGTTGTAGCTGTGAGTAAAACCACACCATAAAATGGACTCTGCATTGGTTGTGAGGGACTTTTTTTGAGTTTGGCAACCGTGGACCACTCAGACGTCATGATACATAATCTTATATGCATGGTAATGTCATCATCAAATGAAGTTACAGAATACTGAAAAATACGACCCCTGCCTGAACCCAAAGTGAGAAATGTAGTGTTTTGCAAGTGGATGTCAAATATTTGTGTTAAGGGGGCTGTGTTTAATCTCTAAACATGGCTTTCTCCATGATTGAGATTCCCGTTCACTTTACATGCAAAAACTGGTTGTCTTTCTGTGTCTCTATTTCTTCCTGCCTCCTGTTTTTGAATAAACTAAGCGATAACTACAAACAAAAATCCTATCTCTGCTGATGGTCAGCAGGTCTCTTGCATTTTAAGTTTGAGCGTGTTTAGCCTGTGACAGATCCATTTGAAAATGCTGTTGTATCCGGAAATTGATGCCAACACCAGCATTTCTGTGTTTGTGTTGGAATGTGATTCTTGCAAATAAATGTAACATTTTTGCATTCAAATGCTGAGTGTTTGCAACGCTTTTTTCCCATGTTTACCATCTCTAGTAACTATAGATGCATCCATAATCATAATCATGTAGACTGTCCAGCTTGGGTTGAACAAACAATACACGTCTTTTTCTGTGACATGATTTTATCACCAATGCCAGTGGGGAACACTGTTATATGTGCAGGTTATACCACGGTGATGCCAATCAGTTCCTGAATGCAACAAGACACCAATCACCACAGATTCCTTCCAATAACCTGCAACTTTAAATTTTGTTTCTCATAAATAGTATTTTACCCAAATGATAAAATCTGAATTTTAGGATGAATGAGCCCAACACAGTCCATTTTGCATTTTTCGCGCTACTACTTTAATAGCCTACAGGGCACATGCAGTTCAAATAGTCCCACTAAAATTCTAAAATATATTGACAATTTAAGTGTTAGTACTTGGAAGGCAAGTACCACTCCATGAGAAATTAGTGCACTTCTCACTAAAGCATTCTAAATTGTCATATAAGAGTTACATTCGGCACTTAAGGAGAAAAAAAATCTAACCCATACTGTAGCCTCAGTCTAACTCACAATCACAGTAGCAAATAGGAATTGCAAGTTTAATTACTGCTTGTCAGTGAGCCTCATCACATAGACGAAAGAAGCTCTGTGTCTGGTTTGTCAATACAGTCATTGTGTCCAGAACAGAAATGTGTGGGTATACTGTCTTCCTATGTTGCAATAATGTCCATTTCTGATTCTGTTGTTGTCATCATGTTTCCTTTTTGTCATCATACAGTATGTACTCCACACAGAGGTGGTCCTGGCTAATTTTACGCCCTGGGCAAACTGAAGAACATATTGTATTATTTATGTTACTTATGTTTATAAATTACACATTTGCAAACAAACTCAGGTCTTCTTTTGTAGTTTCGTTTTGGATTAAAAAAAAAGTAATTTTGTGATCAGACTGTAACAGATGTTTAGTTGTATTTTGCCTATCTTAGATGTGCCATTAAATTGTTAAATTGTGTTTAGGATGATTGGATCTAACCTAAAATTTGACTGTTGTGTAATCTGAAATCACCAACGACATCTCAAGAAATTTGTTACAGTGAGAAAGAAAATATATTGTGCCATTTTAAACTGACACTGGCTTCACACGCATGACGTGGAAATGAAGGATAGCAGTCTAAACCACTGCTAATATAATAGATTTTTTTTCTTGGAGGGCTCCCATCCGCCCCCACACTGGGTTACTCACATTGCCCATAGCAAAAACCGGCCCTGACTCCACAGTGAATGTGTGAATGGTTTGGAGAGCCACACATTGCTAAACTACTAAATCAACTACTGGGCGTACAAGAAAAGATGACTCAAACTCATGTATTTGACAGCTTTCTTCAAATGGTGTTGGTCTGGGTGTACTTCCGGAGATTTCGCTGTAAAGTCTTCAAACATTCTGGTAATTGTGATGTTTTTCAAAGCCCCCATGGTGTCATTGCACTCTTTCTGCCTTTCTGCTAGGAGCCTAGCTATCACATTACATTGCCTCAGCAGATAGATTTATAATTAAAGTTTCTCCACTTCCCTAATATGAGTGGCATGTCTGTGATTTGGACTATATAGCACAGATTGATTAGATACCAAGTCAAAGTCTTATTTCTTTGCCACTAAGCCTATTCAAAGTGAGAGTGCTGATCCTCTCAGCCTGTCTCTATGTCAGCCACTGTGTTTGTCTCTGCGGCTTAAAATCTCCACCAGCACTTATATCTTGCTGCTTTCCTCTCCTATTTTCCCTCACCACTCCAATTTGCCCTTGAGATTCAAGACCCACCCTGGTCATTGCTGTGGTATAGTTTTCGGAAACCTTGTCTCAATCTCAGCGGAGCTGTAGAAACCATCCTAAAAGTGAGTTTTCACCTGTTGAATATTTTAAGATTGATTTCATGCTTTGTTCTCTGTGTGGGAACGACACTTGCTCCTCCAATGGATACTTTACATCTTTAAATGGGGAATATTTCTCAGAGTGTGTTTGAAGGCTGTATACTTTAATCAACTCAGAATGACTTTGAAAGGCCACGTGTCCTTTTGCAGTACAGTAATACCTCGATTATCGCGGATATTGGGGGGTCGGACTCCCCCGTGAAAAGTGAAAATCCGCAAAGCAGGGTCACCCCTATTAAAAATAAATAAATTAATAAATATGTATTGTTTTATTCTTCAGTTCTGAGTCCTAGTAGGAAGCAAAACTGGCTTCTGGTTACGAGTTTCAGCATGGATTTTCACCCCGCGACCCTAATGAGGATAAAGCAGTTCAGAAAATGAGATGAGAGATGAGATGAACGTGGATTTTCACATTTTCATGAACTTTAAAAAAATCGTGTGCGGTCGTTTGGTCGCCGGTCTTTTGGTCGACCCAAACAACGGGCGACCAAAAGACCGGCGACAAAACAAGGTAAAACAACACGGTCTATGCATCAATAAAAGCCAACAATGGCCCTGAGCAGTTTCACTGAGCGGACGTGTGAGTGTATAAGAGTTTGTATGTACATGAGTTGTCCCCTTAGGAAGGGACGTCAGTCAGGGTCTTAACAAGTTCTCCAACAAAACACAATAAAAGTACGTGACATTTTGAGCTTTTCTTTAGCCTAATAATTAATAGGGCATTAAGTATGACTAAATAATAATTCAGTTTGTATTTAGGGAATTTGAGCAACGATTTAAATGGTAATTATCAATAACCTTCTGGGCGACCAAAAGACCGGCGACCAAAGGACCGAGTACCCAAAAAAATAATAATGATAATATTTTTTTTCTTCACTGCTGAGTCCGAGGAGCAAGCGGAAGACAGGGGAGTTGCTTCAGCTTGCGAGTGTGAGCGCAGATTTTCACATTTTTATGAACTTTAAAAATATATATATTAAAAAAATAAAAATTAAAAAATAAGCCGCCTCGTGGTGTAGAGGTTCCATCGCCTGACTTCGTTGTGGGCAAATGTGGGCTCGATTCTCGCAGGCGACGGTACGATTGGGAGTGGGGATGGTCGTTTGTCTCTCTGTATGGCGACCAGTCTAGGGTGTAGTCTGCCTTTCGCCCAAAGACAGCTGGATTAGGCTCCAGCAACCCCCGCAACCTTTTCGAGGACGGGCGGTATGGAAGATTAATGAATGAATGAATAAAAAAAACTTAAAAACAATTTCCCCAGAAAAAAAATCCGCGATTTAGTGAAGCAGCGATAACTGAAGCGCGAAGTAGCAAGGTGTCTCTATAATCATTGAACCTAATCACCGATAGGGTCACTTGAAATTCTTCCGGTATGCAGTACGGTCATTCAACAGTTGCAGTGTGTATATTAGAGGTGCATGGTTAATCACATGATTCTATCTGAGCAACCACAATTAATAGGATGGCACGGCTCAGTAGTTCAACCACCGGATAAACGGGAAAGCACACACACAAACTTTAGCCTTTGATAGACAGACAGAGCTCAGAATGTAACGATTGGTGACATCCAATATGTTTGGCCTGGGATCATCCCTGTATGTTCATTGTGTTTGGAGTTGAACACTTAATTGATTATCCAGGAGTTAATTACAAATCACATAAAGTGTGAGTCGACTGAGGTTGCATGTCCGTAAAAGCAAAATCACAATTTAAACTGAACCTCATGGTTTCACCACCTCCTCTGCACAACCATGAAATATTACAGTGCATCAAATACGTTAGGAGCAACTGCAGTTAAATAGGTAGGATGAATAACTGGAGGTTTGAGGCATTTGCCCCCTATTCTTTAATTCTATCAAACACAAGTTGACTGAAAATTGTGTCAAATGCACAGCAGCCCTTTGAGAGGATAATGTATTCCGGATTTAAGCTCCATTGTAAAAATCTATGATACGCCTCACTTGATGGGCATGGCTTCAGCCGGCATACATCTCACCTTTGACGCTTGCATTCGTGAGTAATAATAATAATTATAATAATACGTAATAATAAGGATAATAATAACAAAATAATAATAACATCAAGAGGTGAAGTAGTACAAGCACTGAGCCAGACAAATTTTCCCAACATGTTTTCTCCTCTTGCAGTGTCACTTTCGCTTTGACATTGCCGTGTACTTTGTGCAAAAGAAAAAAGGAGAAAAAGAATCTTTATCAAATCCCCATTCTGGAGCTTTCAATAAGGCAGGCCATTACCTCACTGGCGCTTTTGTTCGGCCTATACAAGGAGAACAAAATGGTTATTCAGGAGGACGCTTTAGATTTTTATTGTGGGCTCGCTATTCACAAAGAGCACCGTTATTGTATTAAAAAGAACCATCTGTGGCAGAAACAATGGCTTCAAATTATCTGTGAATACCCAGTGAACAAAATATAAAGCTTTTTCCTGCTCATTATGTGGGCTAAGCTAGGGGGTGGAAGATAGGAGAGGAGAGGCATAGACTTTGCTATAACTGACTTTTGTTGTTCTTGCTTGCATTCTTCTCCTTTTTAAATCGGCCCCTTTTCACATTGTGTGTCGCCATAAACGGCTTTTCTTGTTGCAGGGCGAGCGGAGAACAGACATTGAAGCGGCAGGCACTCTGGCGATGGGCTCCGCGCGGATGCAAGCCGGATACGATGCGCCCCGAGTCGGATCGGAACCCTGCGGACTAGTCGGCGTCAAACGCGGACGGGGTGCTTTTTTTCGCCGGATTTGTGCGTCGCGGCGGACAAACGGAGGCTTGGTGGTCGGCGCGCAGCTGGAGGAGATTTGGCTGAGGTTGGACGGGGAAGAAAACTTTTCCCCCCTTCTTTTTCCTGCCAATCACGACGAGAGGAAGACAACACTCGCACAGTATACCAGTAAGTTGGAGCGTAGAGAGGAGAGAGCTCAAAGTGTGTTAGTAGTGGTGTGTATCGGCGCGAGTGTGTGACAGTCGCGGGTGTGTATATTTCTGCAGTGTTGTGGAATGACATTGAGTGGCATCAAAGAGGTCGACAGAACAGCGGAAAATCTATTAATATCAATATTAATATAAATAGTAATATCATCTTCATCACATAATAATAATAATTATTATTTTATTATCATTATTATTATAATTTTATTATTATCATTATTATAATTATTTTATCATTATAATTATTATTATTATTGTAATATTTGTAATTTCATTTTAATAAAATACAATACAACGTCGTCGTGCCGTGCCCTATTTCCAACAATATGATTTGATTTCACTATTGTTTCAATTCTTGTCATGCTTTACTTTTAACATCCGATTTAAAAGAAGCCTTTATTCGTTAGGCTGAACAATTTCAATGGATTTTTTCTGGAATTCTGATTTAGTTTGCAATTTAGACTAAAGTTAATTCCATATCAGGTTTGAGGGGAAATCCAACTGCAATAAATGATTTAATAACAACTTTCATGTTGTGGAAAAAGAGAGTGGAAAATAACTTTAGTTTCTGAATTAAGAATGGAAATGTTTAGACTATTTTTAGAGCTTCCCCGGGCCCTGGACGGCCCCTAGTGGTAAAAAATATATAATAATTCCATATTTCTCGACATTACTTTTCATTTTAATTGATCACATTCAAACATTAAAAATGCAGTATGAATAGACTGAAATACAAACTTGCATTTCTTCTCGCTCATGTTACTGTACCTAATAGAAATTTGCTCATTTCCTATTTGAAATGTATCATTTATTTTCTGAAGCTTGCAGTTTTTGTCTCAATTATGAATGGCTGCTCCTTATTCTCTTAACAACGATGCTGATCCTATCAGTAGAGTTGACTAACCACACATTTGGATATCACGGCTTGCTGCATGAATCACTTCAACCTTCGTGGGGGCTTTTACATGCACTGAGTTTTGAGTTTCTCCGTCCAACCCGCGCCCCCCGCACCCCAAACAACGGTTTTAATTCACGATGATTGTGGATGCAGGGCCATTCCTGGCTGGCTGGGCCCCCGCTTTCAGGGAGCCGCAGGTCCCCGCTGTTCCTTTATTATCATAAGCAGATTAGAGGTAGCGGGGAACACACTCAGATGCAGATAGCAGCCGAGCGGCCCATTTCAACCTTGCATTATAATGGAGCGAGCTGCATGTGTCGCCTCTCACAGCCTATTAAGCGCGAGATGAATCTTATGTAAGGTTGCAGGGCCGGCATAATGAGAGCACAGGGGCCTCGCTCCTCCATCTCATATCAAATGGCTAAAACTAAAATAACAAGGCTTGATCTATCCACTTCCAATTATGATTTAATCTATCGACACTCCTGTTTAATTAAATTTCTTCAGGTATATGAGCTCGCTTTAGTTATAGATTATTTGCAGATCGCCTAAAGCAATTAATCGTCATTTATAAAGTTATACAATTTACACTGTGTGCACCACGCTGTATGATGATCAAACTCTGGGCGACCCCAATAACTTTTACTTAGATAAAATAATAATAATAATAATATTAAAATAAATTGTAGTTTGCACGTGCTGTTCCGCCTCTTACCGGTAGACGGCACTCGTGTCACGCAGTAGGACGGCGCACACTCGCGCGCGTGAACACAGACAGGATACTGATGGGAATGGTCAGTCAGGTTTTGGCCAACTTTTACTGGGCAGAAAAAAAACATATGACTCCATTATTTCCAAAAGTTTGTGCGAGGCTGGTTTCAGATCGGGATAATTGGGTCTCGAGCTTGGTTTGAACCGGAACATAAGAGAAGCAGGTGTATGTGGCTTTTCATTCACTAATTGGCTGACGCACGGTCAGCTTGAAATCAATGAGCTTTGCCTTTACTCTATCGCGCACTTTATCTTAAAATATGCTTCACCTTTATTTCTCGTGCACTTGTAAACCCCGCCATGCCGTGTGCAAGCCCCCCCCCAGCCCCCCAAAGCTCCAACAACAACAGCAGCACTGTGGCAGTGGAAGTGGAGTGGAGTTGTGTCTTTGTCCGGACAGATGTAGCGACAACATCCCAAACAAAAAGCGCTTACTTGTGCTGAGATGAGCCCGTCTGCCTTCTGTGTGTTGGCATTCAACTTCACGAAACAAAAGGGCTGCACGGGGAAACATCTTGGATTACCTTTTAGTCTCTTTTCAAAGTAAAAATAAATAAATAAATATATAAACCCCCTCCCCCCCTTTCCCACACACTTTGAGTTGGCTAAATTTGTTAAGATGCTGTTATATTTTTTTGGTAGACATAACTGCGGTCGTTTTTTTAAATAGTCGTTATATATTAAGCACTTTCTGCCACCTGACAGTGTTACCTTAACTTTGAGTTCTTTTTGAGCTTGTTTGAAAATATATGATGTCACACTAACTCACTTATGATCATTGTGATTAGGATTTTATTGATTGTTTAAATTATTATCAACACTTTTCTCTCCTTGTTATCACCAGAAACCTTTTTTCTTCCAAATGTGGCTGGGGGGGGGGAAGCGAGGAAGGCCAATGTTTGACAAAATATACTTCAAAACAACCCATATAACTTTGCTTTATAGAATAATCTAACGTTGCGACAGTGCCTCGAAATATAAACGTTAAACGAACTATCTCCGTGCACCTAGAAATAGTAAATATGTACTTTGTATTGGCTCACCCGGGGCAGCCTGAATGTGCGCGCATGTAGTATAGTGTTTCTTCGAGCAGGGCAAGCCACGCCTCTTTATGCTAAACAAAGGCTTCCATTGGTCCGTCGCGGGAGCAAAGCGGCTGTGATTGGCCAGGTCCAGGCCATTTATTTGCTGACAGCCGCGTCACTTGAATGGTTGTCTATTAACTTGTTCCCAAACTATCTGGACTTGTCAAGGCTCGAGCGGACAGGGCGAAAAAGTACAGTTTGTTGATGCCCTTTTTGGAGAAGTTTTGTGGAAACAACATCGTAGGAGCATCGTAGGAACCTCTTTTTTGGGGGGGAGACGGCTCTCTGTGTGTGGCGCTGAAACAACGCGGACACACTCACACACGCGCGGACAGACACACACGCGTTCACCGAGCCGGAGAGAGGGAGAGGCCGTGGAAGCGCTCCTTGTTTTTGTCGCGCTGAGAAAAAAAAAGTTGCCGTGAGACTCGACAGGTAACTTTTTTGTTGTTGTTATTGTTGTCGTCGTCGTCGTCCCGTTTGGACTTGGCCCGCGCGTTTTCTTCACATTTCACCTTGCTCGCTCGGGAACGCCGACTCAGCAAGCCAAGCCGTTCCCGATGTATAACATGATGGAGACTGAACTGAAGCCCCCGGCTCCCCAGACCAACACGGGGGGCACGGGCAACAGCAATGCGTCTGGGGGCCCCAACGCCAAAAACAGCCCGGAGCGGGTCAAGCGACCCATGAACGCCTTCATGGTGTGGTCCAGGGGCCAGAGGAGGAAGATGGCGCAAGAGAACCCCAAAATGCACAACTCGGAGATAAGCAAAAGACTGGGCGCCGAGTGGAAACTTCTGTCGGAGAGCGAGAAGAGACCTTTCATCGACGAAGCCAAGAGGCTGCGGGCCCTGCACATGAAGGAGCACCCCGACTACAAGTACCGACCCCGGCGGAAGACCAAGACGCTGATGAAGAAGGACAAGTACACCTTGCCCGGCGGGCTTCTGGCCCCGGGTGGCAACGGCATGGGGCCCGGGGTCGGGGTGGGTGGCGGCCTCGGCGGCGGCCTAGGCGGTGGCGTCAACCAGCGCATGGACTCTTACGCGGCTCACATGAACGGCTGGACCAACGGCGGCTACGGCATGATGCAGGAGCAGCTGAGCTACCAGCACCCCGGACTGAACGCGCACAACCCCGGCCAGATGCAGTCCATGCACCGCTACGACATGAGCGCCCTGCAGTACAACAGCATGACCGGCTCGCAGAGCTACATGAACGGCTCCCCGACTTACTCCATGTCCTATTCCCAGCAAACGGCGGCGGGCATGACCGCCCTGGGCTCCATGGGGCCCTCGTCGGTGGTCAAATCCGAGTCCAGCAGCTCCAGCCCACCTATCGTCACCTCGTCCTCCCACCGGGCCGCTCCGGGCTGCCAAAGCGGGGATCTGAGGGACATGATCAGCATGTACCTGCCCGGGGCGGAGGTCAGCGAGCAGACTGCCCAGACCAGACTACACATGTCCGGCCACTACCAGAGCGCCGTGCCCGGGACGACGATCAACGGCACGCTGCCATTGACGCACATGTAAGACACATACGCACTGTATGAACAAACAAACACAAAAAAACTAAACTAAACAAAACAAACAAACAGACAAACAAAAACTTTTATAAAAACAAAACTGCGGACTACTTAACCTCGGACTATTTTTGTACAGAAAAAAAATGGGGTGGGAAAAGTTGTATAGAAGTCACCAGGAAAAGGACAAAAACGCCTCTTTTTTGCCTTTCGTTTCTTTTAAGGAAGCTCTAGAGGACCCAATGCAGGAGATGCCCTCTTCACTGCTGGATCAAGTTTGGAAGACAAAAGTGGGAGTCGCAATCTAATGTTTTATTATTGCAATCATCTTTTTGTACAGTATTTATCAAAGAAACATTACAATCAGATGAAATTGTCAAACTGCAAAAGGTTGCATTGTTTTTCCCCCCCTCTTCTCTTATATATATCTATAAATACACATAAAAACAAAACCAGTTGAATAGAAAATATTAGAACGATGGCACAACTATTGAGCCATTATTCTCAAAATAAACTTTTGGAAAGAAAGGGACAGAAAACGAAACAGGTAATGCTGTTTTCTTTTTATATCTTTCAATATTACTAAATCCTTTTAATTTCGTTAACGAATGAATATGACTTTCCCCCAGCTCTTTTATCTTAAAGTTAATTTATATTCAGGTCTCCCACTTTTCATCTGTTTGAGGTATGATGCTTGTGCTCTTTATTTTCTAATTGATTTGTACAATTGATGTATATTTACTGTGATATTTTATGTTTTTATCTCAAAATTTCATTCCTGTAGTTGTATTTTCAAAAGTTCGGCCTGTACGCAGAAGCCAACCACTCCGTGTATATACTGAAACTAATACCATCCTTATAACAGCTACAATTTCAACTGAGTATATTTTTTTCCATATGCAGTTTGAAAAGAATAAATTTTGGAAATTTGGATACTTGAGATGGTTTGAGTTTTGATTTGAATTGGCCTGGCTTTATTTTGTCTCGTCACATGTCGAGTAGAGCCACCTTTCATTTGGCGCAAAATGTAAATGTATTTTAATGAATTCAAAACCTACTTCTCCTGGTGGTCTTAGATTCCCTTAAAAATTCAAATTAGTGGCTTTTGTGCTTTGTGGTTAACCACGTTTCTGTTTTTTTATATAGCGAGTCCATCAGGCAAAAGTTTTTTTATGTATTTTATTTTCATGGATTTTTTTTAAGAATATTAAATCAACAAAATACCCAGGACTTTCAAATATATCTTTTACGCTCTTCTAAAACCACCCAAAATCGAATCCCCACAAAATGATGAATTTTGAACAGCTATTACAATTGGGAGTCAATGACATCTCCTCTTTGATGATTTTATTTGAGTTTTACGGGGGATGAAATGACATGATTCACATTATTCATCGGTAATGAATTAATCATATTGCAATTCAGCAACAAATAAGGCGCATTTTTTTAAATCTTCCATGTCACTCTAAAATTGTTTTGAAATCTGTTTGGCTTTAAAATGATCATCTTAGAGGGACCCCTTACAAGTGCGTTTTTTCGTCTTCAAATACTTTCCTATAGTGCGGCTATTTTTAATGCCATGTTTAATCAAGCGGGTCCTGCTGTTTCGTGTTAACTCCGCTTCTCCGATGACTCTCACTTCTACAAGACCTCTTGTCTTTTAATAAACTGCGCCTCCGACCCAATCAGCCAGCCGGCGGGCGCTTCTCCCCTGGAAAAAAATAATCCTTCAAATGAGCTAACAGCTCGCTTTGAATTACTAAAGGTTTTAAATCTGGTCGGGTGTGTTAGCGTACATGCGCGCCCGCGCGCGCGCGCGCGCAGTGCGAACTAGATTAAGATTAGGGCCGTTGTGTTTTGCAGGCTCCGGTCCCGGGGGATCGCAGCTCACATTAACCGGCAGATGAATATTTGAAGAGGCCCCTCGGTCCACTCCCCTCTTTCGTGCTTCTAAGTCTCCCTCCCAGCCGGGCCTATATAAAAGGTCAAGGGATCGTTGGTCGCTTCATTATTTATTGATCCAAGACGCGGAATTGTTTGTAATAGCCGAGGACACCGGTGATAAACAATTTGTGTCTAAAAGGCTGAACTAGAAAGCCTATTAAAATGGCTCTCGTTTCCTTCCCCCCACTCTTTGTACCAACATCGGGTCCCTGCTTGGTGGCCCCGAGGACAGAATAAATTATGTTGTCACCTTTGATGTGGTGAAAAGGGGCTTTGCGAAATTATGCAACGTACTTTCAAACTTTCATTTATTTAACCCTCATTTTAAATTTACTGTAGGATCAAAAAAACTAAGGGTAATTTGTATTATTACAACAGGCCAAGACAAAGCTTGTCTGACATTTATCTCGTTTTTTTTATAATGATATTTTAATTTTAGATGTGTGATTTTGAAAACACACACACACACACACACACATATATATATATATATATATATATATATATATATATATATATATATATATATATATGTATGTATATATATATATATATATACATATATATATATATATATATATATATATGTATATATATATATATATATATATATATATATATATATATATATATATATATATATATATATATATATATATATATATATGCGTATAAAAATTTATGAGTTTTTCATTGCCAAAATGCGCTCCGTTCCTTGCTAATTATATTTCGACCAGCTGCAACCAGTCATCTCGCTTTTTATTTAAATTGAGTACATTATTTTGCCTTGTGAAAGGTGTTCCTCTTCATCCTTTCATCCACCACCCCAAGCCCTCATCCAGGTCTAACCAACCGTCGTGCGCTTCGATCCACTCCTCGAAAACTTCCTGTGCTCGCGTGCTGAGTGTCGCCCGGGCGCTCGGGGATATTTAGACTGCAACAGGTGGTAAGCGCGCGCCTCTGCTTTTTTTTCAGCCGGGGATGAAAGAAAAAAAAATCCCAGATGTGACGCGTGATAAACCGCCATGGCGTGTGGGTGATTCAGGGCTGTGTCTCGGTCGCTTTCAATGGCTACCAGAACCAGAAATTCAAATTCACCCATGCTTAACAGTTGATTTTAACCATACATGCTTTTTCATGCTTTAAAAATCTCATTTAAAATATATGATAATGTTGAAAAAAAGCAAAATCATTAACAACAACATTTTCTTCTCTTTAACTGGTCATATTCATGGTTAAGTAGTAACACCAAACTACACTTTTCCCCCTCCTCCATTCGTGAAAATTCTAATCATTTGAATGCAAATTTACAAATGTGATTTTTTTATGGCAGTGCTATTGTGGATATTTATTGCATTAAAAATAGCAAAGTGAATAGAAATAGTAAATCTGTCTGGTGGAAGAGAAAGCGAGCACAGCGCCTGCTTCTCTTCCTTGCACCTGCACTTCTTTGGCAAACACACACAGAGAAAAAAAAAGACCACACACCGACACAACTGCATGCCATGAGCCTCACGGTGCTCCCGGCCTGTGTTCTCGGTGGCTCGAGGTCCCCGTGCACCCCACCACCCGCACCCGTCCAGCACACCATCACGTCACCAGCAGCTCGAGTTCCGTTTATCATCTCTGCTCATTGATGCTGACAGCTTTATAAAGCTCCATCATTAAACGCCATGCACAGTTCACAGCGGATCACGATTCTGGACCAGCCACAGTAAACGGCTACATTTTTGTCATACTATCCTGTACAAGCCAGCACGGAAACTGTGCTTGACAAATTGACTTAGGTTATCTGATGTAGCTTTCTGACAGGTATAGCTGCAATCAATCTATCTGAAAGGGTCTTTTATTCTTCAGCTATAACATTTCTTCCTAACCTGTAACTTTAACCCGGTCTATTTTTTTTCTCTTATTGCAAGATGGAATAAAAATACTAAATCAATAGTGTTTACTAAAAAATAATGTGCGAAAATAAGTGACAAAGGGAGCTGTGTTTTTTTTTTTTACTGCTAACATATTCCTTTCTTTTTTTGCCTCTTGCTGAGATTAGCATAGGGCAGGAGAAAGTGGCGGGTAGGGGAGTGTAGAAGGGGCGCTGGGGGGTGTTGAGGATCTGAGGATTTGTGAGAAGAGCCCACTAACAACAATATAAGGCCTGTTTTCGTACAGCCGGCCTGCCAGGGCAATCCTGCTTTGTGGTTATACGCTGGTCTCAAACAGCTATAAAAATAACTGGCTCTAACTATCAGATGAGGTCATTTCAATGCTACATTACTATAAGGATTGGCGTCACTTCTCTATTTCATTTGATCTCTCTCTCTCTTTTTTTTATAGCTTGATTTAAAATGCTTAAAGACCCACATAATTGTTTTTAATGATTTTATATATATATATATATATATATATATATATATATATATATATATATATATATATAATGTTGAAATTCATATTTTCCTTTAATAACATTTTCATTTGACTAAACTCCATTGTTGAGGTTTTTGGTCAAAACTAATATGAGATATTACCATTATAAGATTATAAGGAACTCTAATTGGTCTTTCCCCCCCATCAGCGAATAGCATCTCTTTATTATTTGAATAAGGTCAAACGCTTGGCTGGCTGTGCTGGAGGCTGCTCATGCAAAGAGGACAATGCAGCTCAAATTAAGGAGTTTCACGGCAAACTATACAGTCAGCGGGGAAAGGCAGGGGGACAACCTTTGGGTAATTGCATTTTTTATCGTCACTTATACGTGTCAAAATCGCAATCAGGTTTCGGTCGGAATGAATGCATTGCATTTGAAACCCAAATGCCCTCGGATTGGTACACACCAGACCTTCTAATCTCAGACTGGGGAAGCCGCGAGCAGCTGCAAGCAGCATGAGGCAACAGGTGACTGCATGGGAGCAGCTACAAGTGAAAGTGCTGCATGGTCTGCTGCTCTTTTGTTGTCCGGAAATTTGGTGGCTGTGGTGAGGATTGCCCCTCCTCGGGCCTGGGGAGGGTTTAGGAGCGTGGCGGGGGGCAGGGGTATTTGCAGACGAGTAGAGAAGAATAAAACATACACCAGCGGACGGTTGAATTTTGTCGGATTGAACAAATTTGAAATCTCTGGCTACACCAAAATGTCCTAAAATGTCTGAAACTATATTTCTGACTTGATAAATATGTGCAGTATGTGCACCTGGATTGGGAAGGAACAGGAACTGAGATAATTCTTGTTAAATAGTATCTTTTCAAGTGAATTTATTGGTTGGATTTGATCAATATTTATTTAATAATGTGTTGTTCACAGAGATTTGTGTTGTGACTCTTTACAGAATATAGCACTGCAAACCACAATATTGAATATGTATAAAAAAATAGAATTCCTTTTGATATCTGGGCAAAAATAAAATTTAAATACATATATTGTAATGTGTACAGACTGGGAATCGTACTCATGCAACATTGCATTGTCGTACGATTTCATTGTTTTTGAAAGAATTTTTCAAAACAACCTTAAAATATTAATAGCAGTGTTAGGAATACTTGAAGTGGCATTTTTTTGATTGGTTGAATAAAAGTTCCATGGAAGCAACATCTGTTTTGGGGAAGTGATTTTCACATTTTTCCATTTTTTTGAAGGCCTCACTGTGCAGGAGGTTGTTTGTAGGCATTTAGAGATTCCTTGATAGAGAAGGCTGTTGAGCTGATGGAACCGCATCATCATTAACAAGCCAGCAGACACAGGAACACCCGCCCCCGCTCTCTGGTCTCAATTCCCAGCATAGACACTAACCTCTTTCACTCTGTCATCAGCCTGGCTCTCTCTCTTTTCCCTCGGCCGACTCCAGCTCACAACAGCACCATTTATTGTTCCCGGGCTCCCTCCCTCCCTCTTCGAGGCCCCCCGACCCAACTGTTGACCAACAACTCTACTCGCACATTAAACGGAGAGGGGGGTAACGGGGGTTGTCCTAATTTAGAATATGACACATCCTGAATTGTATGTTGAGAAAAGAGGACCTAGAAGGGATTGAAATGTTTGAAAAAAGTTATGAAAACAGAGCTATTGATGAAAAATGACATGTCCACGGACCAAAAGACTTAATATCTTGGTAAAAAATAAAATTAAAACTTTAAAAAAATAAAAGATACATATATATATCAAAAGAATGAAGTTTGTTTACAAGGATGTAGAACTGATTAAAACTTTGAAACTTACTTTGTGTCAATAGTTTATTTTTCACATTATATTGTGGCAAAATTTATTATTTTCTACTGGTGTGAAGTTGTATAACAAAGATGGAAAGTGTTTTCAGAGTAGAAAAGTGTATAAATGGTTCAATGTCCTTGACAATGAAATCAAATCAACAACTCCCAGTCTATCAAAAGTTGCAAACACTAAATTGCCTACAGCTTATTATTTTTAGTCATTTAAAGGAAGAGGCACATTAAATAAAATGACCCAATATTCTGTAATTTCTCAAAGATTGTTTTCGGTCATAATCTTGATGAACAATGATATGAGGATGGAGTTGGTTTAGTGATCGTTCATATTTTGCCCTCAGGCAACAATGTTTCTAAAATAGCTCACGCTGGAATGCTTTAAAGCCAATCATTTAAAAAGTTTCAATTTGCAGAGATTTATAGAAAGAATGTTGATTTTTTTATATTTATTATGCCATTATGTCACAAAGTATTTCCTAATAAGTGTTTAAAACTATCTGTGCCTTCACTTACATGTATCCTAACAATCATTAATAGTGATATACAATTTAAAATTGATTTCACCACATTAACCTAATAGAGAATTGTGTATAAAATTGGGAGCACTTTGCATTAATCGGTTTCCAAATAATGAATAAATCCTGATTTGGAGTTTGAAAAATAAGGTGGCCTGGTTATTCCAACAACAGTGGAAAAGACCACAGACGACATTCCTGCATAATTAAATGGTATAATCTCATTCAGTGGTTAATTGGACAAAGTCTGCTGCTTTACCCGCAATTGAATTCTGCTCATCTACATACAATATATTTAGTTTGGACCATAGTTTTCTTGTTTGTTTTAAATGTACACGTTTCACTCAACCAAGTCATGACTTGAGCTCAACAAAAAGGGATATTATTAATAGAATTGCACACTGGGTATTGACAAAAGAAAGAACTCCCATGTAATAATCAATTATCAGAAATTAAAGCACTAGTGACATGGTGACAGGCAGCACATGACAAAATCTTGTAACTGGGAACATTGTTATTTTTAAATGGCCATTTTCTTTAAGTATATCTAAATCATCAATCGTCATATGCGAGTGTTAGTGTGTGGGAGCTACACACTCACATTCTTTCATCCATCCATCACTTATTCAAACAGGGATCACAGGGGTGCTGGAGCGTATCCCCGCTAAATATGGACAAAGAGGCAAAGTACATTGTGAAGTGGTTGGCGGCCAATTGCAGGGCACAAGGAAACAAACAACCATTTTCACACAGATGTTCACAGCTTTGGACAATTTGGGGAGTCCAATTGCATGTTTTTGGGATGTGAAGGTAAAAAACGGAGTACTCAAAGAAGACCCAGGCAGCAATGGGGAGAACATGCAAAGTAAGGAGGCTTATGGGATGCATATTTATATTAGTTCTTTACTGCTGAATTGTCCACTTTTTACAAACCAGCCAAAGATTAAGAGCATGAATAAAATTAAAACTCATTTGACGTCAACAAAATAACTCCTGTAACACAAATATTGACCTCAATGATTGACAAAATCTGTTAATGTTTGATAAAACAGCTGCAGAAAGATAGTAAACATGCAGTGAAGATTTTATTTTCCCAAATAGGCAAAATTCAGTATTTTGCTCAATTCTGAAGGCGCACCTGAGTATAAGTTGCACCAACCAAATAATGCACAATAAAGAGGAAAAAGTAGATAAAAGTCGCACTGTAGTATAAGTCGCATTTGATAGGCCAATTTTTTTAATCTGATCAGAAACCAAGAACATGCATATACTTTAAAGTAAAAATAGTTAAATGGAGAACAACCGCCAAAATTGGTACCTGTTTATATAACATTTACAGTTTTTTGAATAACAATAACCTTAAAAAAATAACAGGCTGAGAGAGAAAAATAATAATATAAGTCGCAGGCTAGAAAACTAACTATAAAAAAGGTGTATATATATATACAGTGGTACCTCGAGATACGAGCTTAATCTGTTCCGGGACTGAGCTCGTATGTCGATATTCTCGTAACTCGAACGAACGTTTCCCATTGAAATGAACTAAAAAACAATTAATTCATTCCAACCCTCTGAAAAAACAGGAAAAACAGGATATTGGATTGGAAAAAGAAGTTTTATTTCTTCTAATTCGCCATCTATTAACAAAGTAACATAACTATTGGTTTAATATTACTAAAATGTGTTTAATAGAACTAAAATTGGACGAATTTTGCGGAGGGTAGAGAGAGAGGGACATAGAGGGTGGCGGGGGCGAGCGTGCGAGACTTTTTGGACTGGTGAATCGTAATATAACAGACAAATTTAAATGAACTTGGATTATGATACAGACACTAAAAATAAGTTTAATCTAACGTTACACTAAACTTAATTCTAATTTTGTTTTTCATTTTTATACCTTTCTTCTCCCGGCCGGGATGGCTCTGTTTGCCCCGCCTCCACCCTGACTTTCACTATCGATGGGCTATTTGCTTTTGTATTCCCTTCAAAATATTCCGAAAATGATGCACACAAATGTCCTCACAATAGGATAACGCACGGCCACTTGCCAACGAGAAGTAATATATACTCCTCGTACTAGCAATCGCTACGCCATTGGCGCTGAGTGACGGGGAAAAAAACACTGAAAAAAATACAACGCTCCGCCCAGTGCTCGTAGATATCTGTTATACACGAAGGAAATGCGGCAAAAAAGACAGTGGGCTAAAATCATAAACAACCTCTCATGTCTTGGCCACCTGGCTTTCTTGTATCTCGAAATTTGTCTCGTATCTCGAGAAAATTATTTGCTCGAAATTTTACTCGTATCTCGAATTGCTCGTATGTCGGGGTGCTCGTATGTCGAGGTACCACTGTATATGTTGTTTTTAGTAACTCATACGTTTAGAAATTTACTTTACACACTTAGAAAATGCATCCAAATTTCGATGATATTGCTGATAAAAACAAAACATAATCAGTCTCCACCAATGACATAAGCAAAATGTCATTTTTTTCAATCTTTGGATATTTTTCTCTAGGGTAATATTTTTTCATGACCATAAAACATGCACCCAGTTTTGTTCAGGGCAGTATACATTGCTATTGATCGCATCGCATCATTTGTGATCAAGCTATTCTGGATCTACTGAATCCGAGGTCTCCAGCTCTGATTTTCTGACAGAAGCTGTTGTTGAATGGAAGAGTGGCCTCTTTCAGTATGGGTGTCCCCTCGGGGGCCAACTGGGTGAGATAATCAGACAGGACAGTTACAGACTGCCAGTCAGGCAGATGCCATATAGACTCAACTTGTCTCTGTCTCACACAGTAGAGACCACTATCTAAAAAAACTATTACATTTACCCTTTAAGTCAACTCCAGTTCTAAAAAGAATCTTCGCTCCAAGCATGCATATATGCGTCTTGGCAAAACCTGTTGCAACAGTCCAAACAAAATATGAACACTAACGTTACATTGTCACATCAATATATGCATGGAACACTTAAAAGACGTACATATTTCCATTTTTTAGATGCATTCGAGCAAGAAAACGGAAAATTTGATTCCCGTACCTGTTGGAAAGCTTCAGGCAATGATGGAGATTCCAAAATCTCTCTCTCCCTCTTTAAATCATGTAAATGATTACAAAATTAAATCAGCACCCAAGTATGCCAAAATATATTTATTCCATCATATTGAAAAACTTTTATCTTTATCAATAACGGCTTTGCGCTGAATAGTTGAGCAGCAGTTTGTCAGAATGATTCAGAAAAGAGACTTCAAGCTGATCAATGTCACACCCAGATGAATTTACTGTTAAATCAAACACAAGAACAAAAATGACATATCATGTTCGTTTGAAACTAACACACGGCCTTAGCCTTAGGAAAGTTCCAGTTCGATGCGCAGAAATAATGCTAAACAGCGTTAGTGGTCTAAAAGATGGCCTCAAGAGTCATTATTTCTTCTAACTGATTGGATTATTGATATACCATCTCAACGTTTCCAAGTTCATGATAATAGTGGTGTGGGAGAGCGAGGTGTTAAATATAGGAGAGCCAGCCTGAGAGAGAGAGGGGTTCTGGCCTGACTGGGTTGGGCAGGTCAGCGAGTAGCATCCGATTGTAAATAAGAGAGAAGTCAGTTCACACGCCGATCAAGTGACGGCCTGGAACAAGCGAGCCATTTGAATCAGGTGGCTATCTCCCTATCTGAGAGATCAGAGCCCTGTCACGCCCCCCTCCCCAGAAAACCTCTCACCTGCTCCCTCCCACCCTGCCCTCCCATCATTGTGAGTCGTACAGTTAGGGACACACACACACACACACAGATACACAAGTGAAATGACATGTCCCTCCCTGCTGACTAGCGGTGTTGGCAGAAGGGCTGGATGAGATTTCACTGTCTCACATTGGGACACATAAGTGAGGAAAGGGAGAAAGGAAAGGAAGAAAGAGGAGAGGAATACCCCCCGCAGTCATTTAACCTCCTGAAACTTTTGGTGGTACTGTCGTCCCTCAGATTCGTAAGGAAAAAAAAACATAATGTTAGGAGTAAAAGGTACTTTATGGTGAAAAAGACGCTTTTTCTTTTTTATCGAGAGACGAAGTGAGTGTAGTGACCCTTCAGACTCGTCTTTCCAAACTGCGCTCTCGGGCAAATCAGACCACACTGAAAAAAAAAAGTCAAAATATTCACAGCAACATTGTAGTTTCCTTACTTTTTCTTTATTGGTTAATTAACAAAAAAAGTTCAATTTTTTATCAGTCCAATATAATATATACCGACTACATTGAAAAAAAACATCCGACCACGTTGAAAAAAAAGTCAAAATATTCACAGCAACATTGTAGTTTCCTTACATTTTATTTATTGGTTAATTACCACAAAAAGTTCCATTTTTTTATCAGTCCATTATAATATAACACCGACAAGAGGTGGGCAAACCGTTCCCCGAGGGCCACTGTGGGTGCAGGTTTTTGTTCCAACCGATCTAACACAAACAGTTAAACCAATGAGGATTTTGCTGAAACAAGAAGCACCTGACTGCAATCCACTGATTGCACTTCTAAGATACCAGATTGGTGGAATGGTTTCCTCTTATAGGTTGGAACAAAAGCCCACACCCACTGCGTCCTTTTCTGGAATAGTTTGCCCACCCTTGGTCACAAGAGGCATCTATGCAATAAAACACAAGAATATTGTCTACAAATAAACATATCCATATATTTATAAGTAAAGTAAGTAGAAAGTCAAGTCATGTTATATTGAGGTGGCAATTTTCATGGTTCCTAATAAGGTTTTGT
Source organism: Stigmatopora argus (assembly GCF_051989625.1). Lineage (NCBI taxonomy): Eukaryota > Metazoa > Chordata > Actinopteri > Syngnathiformes > Syngnathidae > Stigmatopora > Stigmatopora argus. Next base: position 1,352,592 of record NC_135394.1, read on the forward strand.
CAATTTTCTGCCTTTTCTTTACAATAGTAATTTTGCATATTCATGTTTTAATTACATATTCAGTAATAGCCATCCGATGATGTAGTGATTTCGCCTGACTTTGGGGTACTCGGTTGTTTGGTCGCCGGTCTTTTGGTCGCCCGGAAGGTTATTGATAATTACCATTTAAATCGTTGCTCAAATTCCCTAAATACAAACTGTGAATTATTATTTAGTCATACTTAATGCCCTATTAATTCTTAGGCTAAAGAAAAGCTCCAAATTTCCCGTACTTTTATTGTGTTTTGTTGGAGAACTTGTTAAGACCCTGACTGACGTCCTTTGCTAAGGGAACAACTCATGTACATACAAACTCTTATACACTCACACCTCCGCTCAGTGAAACTGCTCAGGGCCATTGTTGGCTTTTATTGATGCGGAGACCGTGTTGTTTTACCTTGTTTTGTCGCCGGTCTTTTGGTCGCCCGTTGTTTGGGTCCGGGCGACCAAAAGACCGGCGACCAAAAGACCGGCGACCAAAAGACGGCGACCAAAAGACCGGCGACCAAACGACCGCACACGGACTTTGGTGTGACTCAATTCATACTTGGTGGTTGTGTAACTGGCGACCCATTTAGGATGTAGTGCGACTTTCGTCCAAAGTCAGCTGGGACAGACTCTAAATTCTGTGATTCTAACAAGGATACATTCGAAATGAATGAATAAATGAATATTCTGCAGTATAATAATTTGCTATGCCGATATTATTTGAATATATCTTTTCTTGTTCAGATAAGAGGTGAGATGCAGCTTATATCAGATGTCCTTCGGCAAAAGGTGAGATAAACACCAATCACCAGTGAAGGTCTAACAGATCTTAAATCATTTACAACAACATTCATATAGTTTTTAAAGTATTTTATGACCTTAGAACGTGTTTTCAAGGTTCCGTGGAAATGTAATTCTACTAGTGAAAAAAGAATTCATGTAATTAATTTCCTCACATTGTTTTAAAAACGCAGTCACTCCACTAATACATTTGTAATTGAATACAAGCTAACCAAAGAACAATCCATTACCTTACGTTTTTCAATAAGACTGATAGACACACTTAAGCAGACATATTTTTTCATCTTGTGTTGACAATGATCCCCAGGGGAGACAATGATGTGTGACAGCTGCTGCCTGTTCATATTGATTAAATGACAGCCGGGATCATTTACCGATTTACCAACTGACGGAGCTTGAACGCGCGCTGACGCAGCCCTGAGGGAGGGCTCAGGACTGTTAGCCTTGACAGCCTGCACTTTATGTTCACAGGCGCCCCTTTAATCTGAACATCATCCTCCATCCCCACTGCGACCCCGTCGGGCACACATTGGATTACGCTGTTCATTTTTAATACCAAAACCATCATTGCAGAGTTTGGCAGGACAAGTAATAAGGACTCAGGTGACAAAAACAAAACTAAAATATTGACTACACTTCATTCCTGTCATTCGTACCAATAATTACAAGTACAATACAATAATTTGGAATTGTTTTTAAAATAACACACAACAAAAAATAATTGATAATATGAATATATGCTAATTGGGGAGGAATGATTACCTAAAGAGACCTTCAGTCAAATTGAATAATATTGGATTGGATAACTTTATTCATCCCGTATTCGGGAAATTTCATTGTGACAGTAGCAGAGGGTGATTAGACAGAACAACAAAGCAAAAGCACAAAGTACAGAGCAAATCAAAGTAAGTGGGATCATTAAGAATCACCAAATCAAATCATTAAGACAGAAAAGCAGCAAAAACACAAAATGAGCAAGAGTATTATATTATATTATATATATATTAAATATATCACGGTCTTCTTACAAAAATGAGCTTGTAAAACACGAATGAACTCAACCTTCATGGATATTATGAAAACACCTGAAGACAGGTCTAACTTATGAGCAAATGAGAGGCTAACTAAAAGTAGACTTAGATATCAGTCTATTTGAGTTCTTATATATGCAATGCAGGTGGCCCGGCGGATGAGTGGTTAGCGCGTCTGCCTCACATTGGGGGACCTGGGTTCAAATCCATGTCAGTTAACCTGTGTCTTTGCCCCTATGTATGAGTGTGAGTGTGAATGGTTGTCCGTCTCCTTGTGCCCTGCAATCGGCTGGCCACCGATTCAGGGTGTCCCCAGCCTCTGACCCGGACTTAGCTGGAATCGCACCAGGACCAGAACCCTCCGTGACCCTAATAAAGATAAAATGAATGAGTGACATTTACGTACCACACAAGACTACTTATTAGGTATGCAACATTCAATCAATTCAAATGAATTTATAGATTCATTAAAAACATCAACATTAATAAATGTTGCTGTAGTTGAAAATTAAACTCATTGGGCTTAATTCATAAATCAACTTGGACTTTTAAACATCGGCAACCATCATAATGAAATTGGTGTTTTACACACCTAATAAATATTGCACTAAAATGAATTTCAACATCTTGTCTAGGCAATAAAAATAAGGTTGTCAAAGAAATTCTGTTTGTGTCTTAGAGTATCTTCTGTGTCCTTGAGAACACACCAGGTGTGTGCATGTTGAGCACAGATTAAAGTGGTGATGTATCAGTCACTCCAGTCTTCCTACTGGTGAGTGACAGCTAGCCAGAGGACACAAACATGGCAGTATTGATTTTGAGTCGTCTTCCGACTCAGCTCTCTGACTTCGTTTTCCATTGCCAGAGTCAAACATTAACATTATTGTTGTTTTCATAACCAAGACAATCTTTTTTTTAAAGGAATATTGCTATGACGGCGAGGAGCAACATAACTACAAAACTATAGGAACCCTTGAGTTGAAAATGGTCATCGGTGCACTTGCACGTTACAGAAAAGAACAAATGACGTTGATTCTTTAAGGGTCACCGCTGTTAGTCACTCGCATGATTTGTTTGGCATGGTTTTTACACCAGATGCTGTTCTTGCTGTAAACTACTTTAGTGCTGAGGATTTTTGGGAGGGAAAACCCACGACAAATCATTTTCACTTCACGGTCTTATGATTAATAAATCAATAGAGATGAATTCAACACAAAAAAATCTCTACTATTACTCAAACCCCACTTGGCCACTTAAAAAAAAATACAATTTGTATTTAATGTTGTAGAGCCACTTCCCAGGTAAGTGCAATCCATGCACGCTGTCTCTTTGTAATTGTGTTTTAATGGAGAAAGAGTTGATGATCTGTCCCAAAGATAAAATGAATGATCTCTTTGATACTTTTGTACAGTGAATTTAGTGATTGGCTCAAAGTGGTTACGGCGGCTGTTGCAATGTTTTGATCTGCAACAGACTATTGTATGCTTTCAATCATCACGCAGATAACTTTAACAGCTGAATGAGTCACTGAAAAAAGTACTAACCAAACAATAACCAGCAAGCTAACCCACCAAGGCATCCTTATTCTTGACACGTGTACATTCTTGACCGTGCCCGTCTTGACAGTTGAGCCATCAGATCTTTTCTTCTGTTCTTTTATTTGTTTTGTTTTGGGTTTTTTTTCGCTGGTAATTTACATTTCGCAGATCTAGTTTACAAGTACCATCCGGCACTATACTGTACCTAAGATTACTACTATTCCTAAGAACTTCCAGATCATTCCAACCTTGGTTGATTAAAACACCATCAAGCCACATATTTATTGCTTAAGCAATACACTTAAACTAAGCCACAAACAACACCTTTATTTTACGAATCCCAGTGAAACAGATTTTCATTTTTTTAATGTGTAATAACAAAGAAAAACCTAAACAAAAGCCAGTAATCCGGGAAGTGGCTATACTTATGACAAGTAGGCATTTTATCAATGCCGCAACAATTTTGGCCAATCATATTCGAGTATCCCAGACTGCCCGCCCTTCCTTGTGACTTTAGTGAGACCTCTTGTCCTATGCAACTTTATTTGAGTCCTAAAATGACAGGGCTGGAAAGTTATGCATTTTTTTTTGGTTTAACCATTATTTCCCCATTTTCAGAGTAGAGTACTGATCTTTATTTTTGAGATTTCTAATTATTTTTTTTTTTATTTACATTTCTTAGAAAGAAATGCATGATTTGTATACCGAAATAGTTTGAACATTGGTTGTTCACATTCAGATCATTTAAAAGAGGCGTTTCATTTAAAATTAAGCAAAAGCATAATCTCAATCACTTTTTGCCTCAAAATTAAACCTTTTGTATGGCCTAAAAAAAATTCCAATACTCTAATCTGTGTAATGTTTATAGGCTTTTTTTGCTAATATGAGGATAGGGGGAACACAAAACCTGGTTAATCATCCATCAGTTATAGTAGCAAACAAATAGACGTAGCACAAACGTGGGCTGAACAATTGAAACATTAGTTGATGAACAAAAAGGAAATAAAAAATAAATTAAAAAAACGCAAGCGGGATCGGTGAGGTTTTTGATGATGAATGGTGAGCTATGATTTAACGCCAGACTGTGATTAATCGTTCAGTAAACTGTCTCTTCATGGAAAACTCAGATCTAACAGCGGCGACCCATGGTTTTCGGGAAACCCCCCAGCACCCGCCCTCTCGCTCGCTCTCTCCAGCCACACCTTTCACTCTCTCTATCTTGTGCCTCCTCTCCCGCTGCTGCCCTCCTCCTGTCCTCCTCATCTTCCTCCTTCTCCTCACTCCTCGTCGCGTCTCAGTAAGCAGGATAAGGCTTGGAGGGCTCTGTCGTCGTGGTAACTGCCAGAAGTATTCAGTTTGAAGTTTGAGGAGGTCAGTTTGCGGGTCATAGTACCCCCTCCCGACCAACACCCCCAACCCAGCAACACGCATACACACACGGAGTGAGGGTGCTGTGGGGAGCCCTTTATGGGACTGGGCCCATATACACCAGATGAGGGGGGTTGATGGATATTTTTAAGAGGGGAATGAGGTCCTGAAAAACACAGCATCTAAAAGCTTGGGGACACCAAGTTTTTTTTGTGTTTCAGGAACTTTAAGTCAGCTGATTGTAGTGTCGTGGGACATGGTTTTCATGACTGTATGTTTATTTTATTTTATTCTAAAGAAAAAATGACAAAGAGATTAGGCAAATGCCTTGAATTTGATAATTTCAAATATTTAATATAAATACTTTGATGTAGGTTGTAACTTGTAGTATTTAGATATTTCCTACAGAAAGCTTCACATGTCAAAATACTATCTAAATAAGTAATACAGATATCAAACAAAATGTGTAAAAAATTAAACAAGCATTTTAAATAATCAACTTTTAAACATGCTAATATGGAAGCGCACATTTATAAGTACATACATTTCATCAATGCTTTGTTGTGTCAATTTATTAAAAACTTTCCGTCATTGTTACAGCCCCAAAAAGCCCCAATGAAACTAAAGTCTTTGGAAAAATTCCCATCGACCGCCTCATGAATTCAAAACTGTTTCTGAAAAGCTCAATTTCGCTCACCACTTCTTTATTAACTTATCTGTGATGGTGAGATTGACTTTATTCACCTTGCTTTTCTGGGTTGTTAATACTAGTGACAATACCACATATTCCTGCGTTGCAATATTCAGATTTTTTTTATATATGTCATCTATTTATTTCTTGCCTGTCTCCATTGCGAGGGCTTTCTGATGTAAATGTTCTGAGTCAGTTGGTGGCTAAAACTCAGCAGGTGGTCCACCAAAGCCACAGTAACCCTCGGCAACCTCTGTCCAGCCAATCCAAATGCTGCCTTACTGGTCACTCCGCTTAGTTAGCCCTGACAGGACCCTGTGTGTTTGTATGTGTGTGTGTATCCTTGTTGATGAGCTGAGCCTTTCGAGTGGTCATTAAAAGTTTATTAGTTAGCTCTTGCAAGTTTGTGTGGGTAGTTAATCTGGACAAATCTGTGCAAGTGTGTGCATGAGGAAAGTTTTCTATTTTTATGATTGCAAATTTTAGGCAGTTTCCGTCATTGTCTTCCAACATTTTTCTCTAACTTCTTGTGAATTCATTTAAAAAAAAATATCCACTCTGCGCTACTTGGTATTCAATCATTGTCATGCTCTTCAAAGGAACACACAAAGAATCTTTTCTTTTGTCTTTAAGTGAACACTTACTTTATTATGTAAAGTAAATTTATGGGAATATAAAGTTTATATTCACATAAAGTGCTTCCTTATCATCGTTTCATCCATCCTTTCATTTTACTGCTTATCCTAACTGGGCTGGCAGGTGCGCTGGATCGGTGCTGACTTGGGCCAAGAGTCAAGTTACATCTGGGGACAGTTATAGAGAGTGGTTGTATAAATATCTGTGATAGGGATAGTTGGGGTTTTTGTTGGGTTATATGCTTTTCACCTATTGAGTCCCTCATGGTTTCCCTTCCCTCATGTGATCAGGTGTGTGTACTCTGTAATCAACCCTTGTCTGTCAATTTAAACCCTGTATTTGTTCGTGTTTGTGGGATTGTCTGCCTTGTTTGCTTCGTCAGGTTTGATTTTGTTATTTATTGTCCTTGTTATTTTCTTGAATCCCCTTCTGCCTCAGTTATTAAAGTTTCACCATTCCAAAAATAAGATCAGCAGTAATTCCTCCCCAGTAGTTTGAGAGGCCCTGTTGTCATCTTGATTACTGTAGCCCTTCCTGTCCCGTGCATCATACATATCAAAGACAGCAATAGAAGGAAGAGAAAGACAGTTGATTAATGTTTAAGCAGGCTATGTAAAGACAGTCAGCTAACTGAGCTTGTGGACAAATACTATGTGTGGTGGAATTAGTTAATGGTTGGCATGCTTGACTACAGCCCAGCTCTGATGAGCAAGTGAAGTAATTAATAACCAAATGAAGATGAAAAGACATTCGACAGTCAACACGTATGAACTTAAAAAAAGGGTTATTTAAGTGTAATATTATACGATTTCTGTACTGTTTAGCGAATATGTGAAGATACTTGCAACAGCTACAAACACTACCATAATTACAGTGGTAGTTAAAATCTTTGTTTTGCAATGTGTAGTCATTCATTTATTCATGTTTTAAACCGCTTATCCCCACAAGGGTCGTGGGAGGGGGTGCTGACTTTGGGCACCTGGTAGGAGACATTCAGAACCGGTGGCCAGCAGAACCGGTGGCCAACCATTCACAGGGCACGTGGGGTTGGACAACCATTCACGCTCACACTCATCCCTAGGGGCAATTGAAAGTGATCAACTAGCCTACCATGCATATTTTTGGAGTGTGGGAGAAAATTGGAGTACCTGGAGAAAACCTACGTAAGCCTGGGTAGCACATGCAAACTTGACACAGGATGACCAACCGCTAACCACCGCCGGACCGCATCAATGTGTCATTCAAAGTAATTTACTCAGTCTTAAGTGACAATTCCAATTTGGTATCTTGAATGGTTTTGTACAAATACGTGGTCAGGCGCTAACTCGGAAAAGATAATGAATGCAGGTGCCAGTTTCTGGAGGGAAAAGTCATCTATCCATTCTCTGTTTCTGGCTCAACAGGTGTCTCATCATTTTATCGAGCAACAGAGGTCCAACCGCCATTGTCCACAGCTTTGGCCGGTAACTTTCATACTGACACTCTGGCTAACACGATATAGACTAAGAGATTAGAAATAATAAGTATCATATTTATTACTAAAAAAGTAAAAAAAGAGCTGTTGGGCAGGTCTACCAGAGATGTAGGTAGGTGATTCAAAGTCACCTTTACATTGAACGAGAACTGTTTTTACAAAAATCCAATGTGATACCATTACAAGACCATATCACACAGTCCTACATTGCTATAGTGTTGAAAGTATTAGAAAAATAAATAAGTCCGATTTTTTTAAAGAAATGACAAATGAAGCCTAATGTGATAACCCCAACCCTAACCCTAACTCTGCATTGCCTTCATAAATGGTGATCACGTCCATTGGTGTGTATGTGTTAAGCTAACCCCCACCTCTTTTTTGGTCAAGTTGGCATTAGTGGTACTCTGCGCGTGTGCACGTGCTGGTGTTTTGAATAGAAAGTGCTGGTGCAGTAGAACGCGGATTTGGTGCCATCAGCAGTGATGTCAGCACAGAAAGGCAAACAAAGACAGAATCCAGACCCTTTTCCAACTACACACAATCCCCCTGCATATTGTGGTGGGCCCCAGTTTTGGGGGCTTACTGCTATTAACACACAGAGGCCCGCTAACAGTTTTAACACAAATGTATCTTAATAACATGTTTCCGATGGACTGCAAGGATCAAGAATGACAGCTCATTTTTAAACTCAACTATCTTGCAAAAATCAAGTCATTTCAGCGTCCAACTATCACTTTCAAGTAAATCTGCTGTTATCTAGCACGGCATACAGCTAGGCTAATATTGAGTCAAGGTGGGATCAGCATCACTCAGCAACATGTTCACAATGGTTCGCTAGTTGATTTTACTAGCTGAAGACGAGCAACTCTCTAGACCAGGGGTGGGCACACCCGTCCTCGGGGGCCACTGTGGGTGCAGGTTTTTGTTCAAACCGATCCAATACAGAGAGTTTTACCAATGAGGTTTCTGCTGAAACAAGAAGCACCTGACTGCAATCCACTGCTTATACTTCTAACATACCAGATTGATGGAAAAGTTTGCTCTTACGGATTGAAACGAAAACTTCCACCCACTGCGGCCCTTTGTGGAATAGTTTCCCCACCTCTGCTCTAGACAAAAAGTAATTACCCTTAGTTTCAAGATAATAAAAACACTTAATTTGTCATAATTTACTCGGTAATGGGATATGGGAACAAATCAGCAAACCCAACTGACACCGGGCCATGGCACAACAAGCCTAAGGTCAGACAATGCTGTTGCCGGTAAGGTAAATGTTGTGTCAGCTTAAAAATCGGAATGTCTGTTACATCTCAAAGCTTGTTTCCATCCAGTTTTAGCAACTACACATTGTCTCCACATGCCAAAGAAGTAAACACCTCTCTGTCAGTCGTCTTAAAACATCTTCATAATTGTAGTTACCAAAAGTTGTGTTTTTTTAATGGTTTCAGAATGCCTCAGTGAACACGAGCGAGACTTGAGGGATTTGAGACCCTTGACAGGTCACTGAATGTGAATGATGTCAATTTAGTTAATAACTACGTTTTTGGGGGCGGCCCGGTGGCGTGAGTGGTTAGCGTGAGTGGTTAGCGTGTCGGCATCACAGCTCTGGGGTCCTGGGTTCAAATCCAGGTCACGTCCATCTGGGTGGAGTTTGGATGTGTGTGGGTTTCCTCCGAGTACTCCGGTTTCCTCCTACATTCCAAAAACATGCATGGTAGACTGATTGGACACTCTAGATTGCCCCTAGGTATGGGTGTGAGTGTGCAGGGTTGTCCGTCTCCTTGTGCCTTGCGATCGGCTGGCCACCGATTCAGGTTGTCTCCCGCCTCTGCCCCGGAGTCAGCTGGGATAGGCTCCAGCACCCCTCGCAAGGAGACGGGCGACCATCCACACTCACACCCATACATCTTTGTCTGTAAATACCTAATATAATTGCATAGGCACCTGCGTCTTATAATCAGGTGCATCTTGTACAGTAAACATTTTTTTCTATTTTGTGAAATATGTAGTTATAAAAAAAGGTAGTTATAATTTGGGTGACCCTACTTTGCGGTTTTTCGATAATCGCGCCCATGTCTGGTCTACATTAACCACAATATTCGAGGGATTACTGTACTACTAAACGATTAGCACTGCTTGTAAGTATATTTTAATGAATAGTGAACAAAAGATTTACTTGGAGTGTTTCCATATGGACAATAAAAAGTCAATTTTCCTTAAGATATTCTCTTATTTCCTTAACGGTTTTACTAAAGTAACAGACAAAAAAAGTCCAATATAACAATTGCCTTGCAAATACGACAATTTGTTTGATGACGTACTGCTTGTTAGTATTTATCCTGTCAGAGCCAGCGAACGAACAAATCCGAAACACACCTCTGTTTGTTTTGGCCTGGCCTTCCGTCACACTAGATCAGCTTCAGTGGCATACTTTTCAAATCATGGCGCTATTACTTGTATCGTATTTGACATGGAGTTGCTATACATTCATAGAGTGGCATATCTACTAAATGGTGATTTAGATTTCTAACATTATGATTTTGTTCAAAATACGTGCGGTGTAGCCAGTGTAGCTTATCAACCAATGTAACGTTTCATAACATAATTTTAACAAAAAGTACTTCCACTGACCACCACACAGGTGTCCTGCATAGGACTTCGGTATGTGACCTACCTAGAATGTGGTCGTTTTTATAGTGGTTTTAGAAAAACAAATACATTTTCAATGTAACACAATCTTTGGGATCTCACAATACTTAAGAGTGTCTGGTGGCGAGATCACATTGAATTTTCTGTGTCAAAAATCAAAGCATGTGTTGTGCCATGCATCCGATATAGAGAATACTGTGTGAGTGGTGTCAAGTAGTGCCAAATCACACCACGTCAGCTGAACTGTGGGGCTTTATGCTCATATTTAATCTCCTGATGGAACTGATTTTTTTTGGACACAATAGATCAACTATTGCCGTGTTCTCTCTTCATTGAATGACTTTCTGTCCCAAACATGAGAGCTGGTCTGCGGATGATGTTTGTCTCTTCTGTGTTGTTGTTTTCTTGTTGTTTTTTGTCAGTGTGTTGCGGGTTACTGGTGGCAAACACGTCCTCATTGTACTCAAGGAGGAAGACTTGAGTCGTACTGTTCACCATTCACACAAGTTTGGAGTCAGAGAGGCACTATTTGTGTTTTTGTATGTGTTCTTTTGTATGTGTACAGTGTATGTACAATGACTATATAAACTGTCCATGTTGAATGAATTGTTGGTGTATTCCTCACCAAAATACTCTCTGTTTTGGTGACTGTGAGAGTTGAAGGGTCTAACAGTGTTCAACTTAAACAAGAGGGAGCTTTGACTATCTAAATCAAAACAATTTAATGCTTTATACTATACATAGATAGACAAAATAATAAAATATGGCCAACAGGTAAGTTGGTCATGTACAGAGAAAATATTTGAGTGCTTAAACTTTTCATACCAAAACAATACCATTTAATAGTACTGATTCTCTCTAAGCGACCAGCTTGACGAGTGGTCAGTGCATCGGCCTCACAGTTCTGGAGTCAAGGGCTCGATCCCAGGTTGGTCTTCACTGTGTGGTGTTTGCATGTTCTCCTCAGGCTTGTGTGGGTTTTCTCCAGGTACTTCGGTTTCCCCTCACATCCTAAAAACATGCACTGTAGGCTGGTTGAACACTCCTAGGTATGAGGGTGAGGGTGAATGGCTGTCTGTCTCCTTGTGCCCTGCGATTGGCTGGCGATTAATTCAGGGTGTCCCCCGCCTGGTGCCCATTGTTAGCTGGGATAGGCTCGAGCACCCCCGTGACCCTTGTAAGGACAAGTGGTATGGAAAATCATTGAAAAAATTAACTAATATTCTAGAGACATATTGATCCTCAGAGTTTGATGGGCTTTTTTGTCTACTCCCTTTTTAGTGAATGGGTAGCAATTAAATTTGGTAAGGTACATAAATATATTTTATGGATGTATGTGTCTCGATCCTGAGAGCCTCATTTGATTTTTTTCTCTGAGGACCAATAGTTCACTTGGTTCTTGGATGTGCTTGTTAGGTTTTGGGGCTCGTGAGGAGTGGTAGGACCAAAACGCAGGGAAGCAGCAAAAACGAGGATTGAGAGTGCACTAACAAAAACTTGAATAATTGTGGCAAGGTTCTCAAAAAACTAGCAAAGACTTCTAAATCAAATAACAAAATCTAACCTGACACGTAGGACGTGGGGAAATGAGGAGCACAGGACATGGCGAGAGTTCATGGACACACGTGGGTACACAAGACGATCGGACAAGGATTGACAAATACACAGGGGTTAAATAGACAGACATGGGTTGACGAGACAATCGGAAACACCTGGGTCACACAAGAGGCAGCAGGCAGGAGATACACCAGCGGCGGGAAAACTGACAGGTGAACTCAATGAGCAATCACAGGGACAGGTCACGGGCAAAAACACAACAAATCCAATCCCTAACATTGCATGTCTGTAGACTGATCAGACTTTTGGGGAGCGAGCCGGGTGGTCGTCGTTCATTTTGAACTTCCGTAGTGCTCGGCGTGAACATGCTATTTGATTTATCCATTTATTGTCTTATTTTTAAGCTTTTAAGGCTTTTCACTGGGGATCTTGGAAACCTCCTTGACAATGAATGTCTTGTAAAAGTTGTTCAAGATACAAAATTTATCACAATTTTTGTTTTTTTTTGTTCCCAGTGAAGTGAATGAAGTGGATTGCAAATGGGTACTCCGTGATTTAAAGCACATACACAAACATACACATCACAGATTCCCCCCTCACCCCCAAACACACACACACACATGCAGGGTCCCATAGAGGGAGAGTGTAATGCCCTGGAGGGTGCCAGTCATGCCCGGCTTCCGTTACGCTCCAAATTGAGCGTGGCAAAAAGTATCTGAAGTCAGCCGTCTGGAAAAATGCCAAGCATTGTTCCTCCAAGCAGCTGGATGATAATTTTTTGTAAGAAGGACAGACAGGACTAAAGACATAATAGCGAGATAAATAACCATAAGAGAAGCTTTGCTGCCCCACTACTTTTAAGGCCTCATAAGAGATTTTCCTTGTAAATTTTAGTTTTTGACAACATTGACCCCCAACAGATTGAAATAAGAGATTTTCCTTGTAAATTTTAGTTTTTGACAAGATTGACCCTCAACAGTGTTCTGCTGTTAATCTTTATATAGGATTATTAATTTGAATATTTCTTATGACTATCAAATGTTGCCATGCATTGAATATTCTAAAGCACCTGCCTAAATAGATGATGAACACTTTTTGTCCCTTTCAACACTTTTGCGTCACTAAATGTTTATGTATGACCGGTAGAACCCAATGTACTAATTTATTTGGATTTATTTTTACTGTCTTGTTTATATGAAGAAATTAAATAAAGACAAATAAGCATCGCGTCACTGTAAAAAATTCAATACCACCACCAAACAGTGCGGTGCAAATTTAATAGTACACAGTATTTTTTGTTTTGAGTCTTAACTTGACATCTAATGTTGAGAAGTATTTTAAAATGTTTTTAGCATATTACTGTTTAACAAAACCTTAATATGTGCTGCTGTCTCATTTTGATGCTTTGTGTAATCAACCTTATGCTACTTAGGTCAGGTATAATCACTGACAATTCATTGCGCATGGTTAGCGTGTCGGCCTCACAGTTCTAAGATCGGGGGTTCAACCCCAGATCCGGACCTTCCTGTGTGGAGTTTGCATGTTCTCTCCGGGCTTGGGTGGGTTTTCTCCAGGTGCGTTGGTTTCCCCCCCACATCCCAAAACATGCATATTGAACACTCTATATTGCCCCTAGATATGAGTGTGTGCGTGAATGGGTCTTCGTCTCCTTGAGCCCTGAGACTGGTTGGCTATCAATTCAGGATGTCCCCTGCCTGGTGCGCATTGTTAGCTGGGATAGGCCCCAGTACAGCTCACGACCCTTGTGAGGATAACTGGTATGGAAAATGACTGAATGACAATTCATCTAAATATGTAGCTTCTTTTTATACAATACCATCATCTTTATGTAAAGCAATTGCCATTATAAAAGGGTTAGATTGCAGACATTTTGCAGTCTTTTTTAGTGTTTTGCAATTTTAGCAAAGGTGCTCTAAAGGTAGAGCGTGGCCCCACCTCCCAGGCATGAGGAATGTGTCAACTTGTTGTCAACTCTGCGTTGCTTTGTCATGAAACCACAGAGCACTGGAAGCACATAAAGTTGGGTTTTTCACACCTTCGACTCCTCCTGCCCTCCTTCCTCCTCCTCCCACTCTTTCAAAACACACACATCCACAGTTTCTCACTCTTGAACACAAACTGGCAGCAGTAGCTGGGCTCCAGCTACTGCAGCTGTGACCAGAACAATAGCATTCCTCGGGTTTTAAACGCCTGGCACTTAGATTCCTAACAGTCAAATTCCTACTGTGGAGAAGCTGGGGGTTGCTAGAAGACACTGCTGGTTGGGAGAAGAAAACCTGCAGATGAATTTTTTTTTCTTCTAAATGGGATGGAAGAAGCACTGCTGTTCTAACACTGTCGTCCCACTCATTTGGTGAATGGGACATTTTCAAGAGTTTAGCAGTTTAGGTCGAAAGGTGCTTGACTCCTTTGTCTGTCGTGTGATGCTAGAAACACCTGTTGAGTCAATGTGTGTCTTGGCCCCCACTGGGTTATCGGCACGTGTTCTGTTAAAAATGGCACAGGGACATAACCATTTATTTCTTAAATACGCAGAAGCACACTCCAGTCTTTTTCAAATTAAAAAGGAACTTGACGCTTTGGTCGAATTTAATTTCTGTTCTGAAATAATTGTATTTCAATGCTTTTAATAAAGAAAAGCAGGTTTCTCAAATCATTTTGGCTTCCTCCACTGACTTCAGTCCACCCAGCTAGGAGCTGTCCAATCAGCTCATCTGGAATAACCCCTAAAATAACAATTTTCTCATTAAGCACGGCTGTTTCACAATTTAAATATAAATGAATCTAATTTAGAAAACCTCAGCCACGATGAAGGGGACTCATTTAGAGGCAATCTAAAATGAATGAGGGCATCTGGAGAGAGACAGTAGAGAGGGACCGTGTGTGGCTTAACAGATACAGGCGCTAACAAGCTACTGTACTTTAAACACTGGGAAATCCTCATTAATTTTTAAGTTAATGCACTACTGTACTCTTGACTGGTTGGGAAGAGCCTCAGTGGTAGTTCAAACACATTACAGTGACATATTCACATTGACTCGTGGCCCCCTTGTCAAACATCTTTTGTTGTCAAAAAGCATTTAAGAAACTCTACATCTACAGAACTATAATTTCCCTTCCTTTTTAACATATCAGAATTGATTTCTCTATGCGTAGGCATGGCGTCTTAAATGGCCCTCTGGCATGAAGACAAAAATCATTTTTTTCTCTCTCCAAATCTTTTCTAAATCAATTGCCCTCATTAGAGTCGCGCGTGGACTGGTGCCGATGGACAGATGTACCGTGCAGTTACCAAAACGAGTTTACTTTTGTATTTCAGAGTTTTGCACTTTAAAAAGACCTTTCCATGGGCAGCTCAGCAGATGCCAACTAGCTCCCACAGCGACTGTTTGGTTTTGCAGTTTTAATTCCCAATGGGTTTGGGTCCAGAGTGGTTAGGCTGAGCCCTAAAGGCTAGCGGGCTTGTCAGGTGTCTCCACACATTAACGTTGCTCTGCTCACACCCTGAGCTGACAGCACAGTGAGGCAGAGCGTGGAGGGACAGCAACACTAATCTGGCTTGGTGGGAGGTAGAGCAGCAAAGAAAAACTTGTTGTATTGTTGTATTCGTCACATGTGGTGTTGTTATTTATTTCTGTAATCTATTGTTTTCATGGTACTATGAACATGTAACTTTTTGTGCAATTGCATCACTCGTTGGATTGTATTTAAATGTATTTGATGTTATTTATTATTAAGATAGGAACCTAAGTGGAAGAAGGAAAAAAACATTTAAATAACTGTCTGTCAACAATGTGGACATTATTTCAAAGGGCTACATTAAAGGGATTGATATATTTCCAATGTTTTTTTCCGACTCAAGCTATTAAGGTAAACAAACAAGCATACAAAAATATGAAATAGGTACATATTTTCATTCATGAAATTCTGGTGCCAACCTTCCAAGCATTTTTCTTCCAGCCTCCTTTTAGCCTCATTTGTTTTCTTGCCTTAAAAGCAGCCCACTGATGGATGCTACCTCAACATTTTCTTTACCCTTTAACCCTGAAAGCAGCTGAGTAACATCACTGCCATTTTTACCCCGCAGGATTCAAATAAACTTGCATTGTCTGTGCACAAACAACTTCCTGCGAGTAGACTCGCAGCTTGTTAATGGGGGCAGGAAAGGAAAAAAAACTCTTCCTGCTTCTGACCTCCAACCCCATCCTACCCCACCCACACCCAGCGCTTACACAGCATGGTGCATCTATAGGAGGGGAGGTTGTGGCGGGGAGATGGCGTAAGTCTCTAGGGGGGTGCAGCCACAGGAGGTTATGTCGGGTTGTAGAGTAGAAGGACAATTTCTGTTTGGATCCAAAGTACTGTAGGATGTTGGGGGAGGACGTGGGAAGAGAGGACATGCTGAGAGGACTGCCTATATATTCCCCTCCCTCCTGCAATACCTTTACCTCCATCCTTTGCCTCTTTTCACCATCCTCCTCCTCCTCCTTCTGTCTCTCCAGCTGTGGGGGTAAAGTACATTACATGCTTGCTAATCAAACCTCCATTACAAGTCTGGCTGGAGGCTCGAGTGGTCTCATTCTTTTTTATTTCATCTCCCTTTGGTGATGCTTCTCGCATTTCTTCTGCCCCTCCTTAAGTATTTAATGCAAGAAAATGATTAGTCCTTCACAACATCTAAGACAAGCATTAAAACAGGTGAGGTAACTTTTAAGGACTTGAAGTCCAAATATTAATACAAACACCAATGTAAAAGTCACCTCAGGGTGAAAGCGTTGAGTTGGGGGCAACGTTTTTTTTCTGTGAGCAGTAAAAAATTAAAAAAATCAAATAAAAAAATCAAATAAAATGGGGAGCTTTAGTCACATGAACAATAATCATGTAATAATGTTCTTGTGAAATTATTTGCAATACTGAAACATGCCAAAAAATACAACAGTAGCTAAAGAAAACAACAAACAAAAACAAAAAATATATTGTTTGTCAGTTTGAAAGAGAAGTGATATTGATGAAAAATATTTAAATGAAATAAAATATAAATTATAATAAATAAAATGTTATTAAAAATTAATCTGAATGTGTAGGCTCACTCAGATTATGTTACTTGTATATGCCACTACTGTATATTCTATACAACAAATAAATACAAAAGCAAAGGAAACACAAAAGTCATAATTCAATCATTAAGACAGTAAAAACAAGAAACATTTAAAATAGGAATTAGAAGTAAAAACAAATAAATGGACTTTAACAAAAAACAATAGAGGTTTTATACCAAGATTTGTAGCCTGATTTGTAGCTAGCTGTCAATTACATTGAACCAAGGTGAGTTTTGATATTTGACCTCTCCTCTTTGAAGCTAAAAATGATCGCCTTTGCCTTTCCTGAATTTTGCTGTAGAAAATTCTGGTATATTCATTTATTGTCAGTCATTCATTGTCTGTGAGCTCTAATCACGGTTCCATTCTGCTAAGTAGTATGTTATAATCAACCGTGTCAAACGCGGCACTCAGATCTAGTAATACCATAATAATCATAATCTTTACCATAAGATTTGTCTGAGTGATTGTTACAACGAATATCATTCAAGACTTTGATTAGCTCACTATTAGTGTACTGGTGTGGCTGAAACCCACATATGGATATGAGGATGAGGAAAAAGACTTTTGGGATCGTAAAAACATGAATTTGGAAAAATCTACCTTTTCAACGATTTTCCCCATCAGTGGTAAATTTTATATTGGCCTATAGTTACTAAGTGTTGTGGAATCCAGATTAGATTTTTTTAGAAGGAGTTTTATTACTGTTTTTTAAGCTTGTGGAAACTCCTGCTTGGTTCAAAGTATTGATAAGCTGCAGGATGTTTGGGGCTATGCAATCGAAGAGTTTTAAAGAGGTTTGTAGGAAGAATACTAAGGCAGCAAGTTGTGGACTTTTTAATTTTAACACAGGTTCTGTAGGAGCTGTGTAGTCATTGCTGAAATAGAGCTGCATAGCACTTGTCTTATCTATAATATTTTATTTGTGCAAAATTCTGAAAAAAATCAATTGACTTTTTACACTTAAATTCAGGATGGACCATTGATTGTGAAATTTTCAGTGTATCTACGACACAAAAGTAGTGTGTCAACATTATTGCTGGTTCTATTAATAATCTCTGAAAAACACAAATGTCTTGCATTCTCTGTTCTTCTTTATAGTTGCGAAGACACTGTTTATTGATGACATAATACACATGGATTCCACTTCTACACCATTTACGCTTCACTTTTCTGCATATCTGCGTTTTTACCAGCGTGGCATTATTATAGTCATCTTTCAGTTAAAATCCTAAGTATTATTGAGAAAGCTGTTCAACATTTGGGGACTCCTGACTGTGTGGAGTGAGTTGCAGAGAGAGAAGGTTGGTTATTTCCTGCCAGGGCATGTTGCGTCTTCTGCCTTGGACTGGTGTCTTCCAATCCCTGGGAAAATGATGATCCTTCAGTCTCTCCTTGCTGTCTTCACCCCATTTTTTCCCTCATCAGAGCGCCACTTTATCCATTGTTTTGGGACAAGATCATGATATTAAAATCTGGAGCGCAAAGTCAGGGTATATCGGAGGATGAGTACTGCATATTCTGTAGAATGTTTGAATTTCTCTGTATAACACTGTGATTATCAGAGTTAGCAATAAGAACTCTATGCTATTGATGGCAATTAAAACGTTTAATTGTTCCCCAGTCCAAATTTGTACAAAATGGGAATGGAAATTTTACCAGGATGTAGCTCTCAGTGGCTACAAAGCAAAGCTACTGTGCAAACAAAGCTATTGTGCTAGGGCTAGCGCTTATATTTGTCAGTCCTGAGTTGATGAGATGGTATGTCGGGGTTTTTTAAGAGGACCTTATCCACTTCAAGTTTAGAAGGTAATGTAAAGTGGATTTAATTTTTTCTTCTTGGAAGAATCAGCAACCTGTCTTTTAAATGTAGTATTTTTCATGGTTTTAGACTGCTTTACAGAATACAAGTGGGAATTGTGGTGTAGGCTTCCCCTATGTGATCTGCTACTGCATATGAATGAGGAGGACTAAACTCGGTGTGTTGATGTTCGACCATGCTGGCCCATTCAAGTCATTTGGGAAAAAGTTAATGGCTAATTCATCTTTACAAAAGTTAATTTCCAAACTCTAGTTTCTTATATGGCTTTAATTACAATTATGTAAGTTAGGGACAATATTTCACTCCCATATTAAGAGGTGTATTTAAAATCATCACTTTTGCATTGACAAAAAGTGATTCATTGTGAGCTAACTATGGACCACATGCGATTAAGAATGTCATGTCGCTTGAGAGCACTAGTATTTAATCTTTTGTTTTATACTTTTTTTAAATTCTACCAACCAACACATCCCTGGAGCAGTTTCCTTGAGTAACAAGGCACACAAACTGTGTTGCTGATTTGAATGTGTCGTAAAAGCCTCTCCAGTTCTGTGTGGTCTTTCCACGGTAAAGTGGACAAGAGGACTGCTTTTCGCCACAGACAGGCAATACAACAAGTTGCACTGCACATGCTCTACTGTGTCTGGCTCCACATGAAAAAAAGAGCGAAAGAATAAACTGCACTGACATCATGTGCTATTATTGACTATGAGTGAATGCCCAATTGACAATATGCTACACACACCACTCATATTACAATGACTGAGACAGCTCAATTTCTTCTTACCGGGATACCTCAACACAAAATGACCAATCAAATATGGTTTGAAATGTAAAAAAAAAGGAAAGGAAGAATGAGAGAGAGAGAGAGAAAGTGCAAAAGAAAGAGAGAGAGAGAGAGAGAGAGAGAGAGAGAGAGAGAGAGAGAGAGAGAAAGTGCAAAAGAAAGAAAAAGAGAGAGAAAGTGCAAAAGAAAGAGAGAGAGAGAGAAAGTGCAAAAGAAAGAGAGAGAGTAAAAGAGAGAAAGAGAAAGAAAGAGTGAAAGAAAGAGAAAGAAAAAGCGAGAGAATGAGAGAGGAAAAGTGAAAGGCACAGAAAGACAGAGCGAGGAAGAAAGAGGGAGGGAGACTCGAACAGACAGACAGAAAAGCAAGAAAGAAAATAAGTAAGTTTTCTGTTGTCATGCATGACCACAGTGTCTTTTGTTTGCAGAAATTTAAATTCTACCACTACAAAGTCAGAAGAAAAACAAGAATTATTTATTGGCTTAGATTTTTTTTAGGAAAGTTTTGCCTTCGTTGGCATTTATGCAATAAAATATTATCAGTGAAAGCATCCAATGTCCAAATTCGTTCAAGTTATATTTTTTGACAAATTATTATTAGACTCCACATGGGTTTGTAATATTGACAATTTATTGACCACGCTCAAGTGTTAAAAAGGGACTTGCTCTGACCATGCTAATGTTTATGGCAAAACAAATGTTTAGTTCATTTCCCCAAATGGGATGTTTTGAAAATCCTTCCTCACACTAGTGATAAGAACAGGGCCTACTGAAGATAGAAATACAAATTCAAGGATAAAATGTTTACTGCACTAAGTCATTTCTGCATTCTATTTGAAGAATACATGAATATATTTGTTTTATTTTACTTCCAATATGAAGGTAGTATTACAATTTTTTTCTTTTACTTTCTCC
This sequence comes from Stigmatopora argus, assembly GCF_051989625.1. NCBI lineage: Eukaryota > Metazoa > Chordata > Actinopteri > Syngnathiformes > Syngnathidae > Stigmatopora > Stigmatopora argus. The sequence goes on from NC_135394.1 coordinate 1,373,005, forward strand.
TCCTCCTCCTCCTCCTCTTCACCTCCTCGCTTGGTAATTGGATTTAGTGAGCACCTGTACGAGTGTAGATTTTCAAGGGATTATAGTCACACAACCCTGAGTCACCAGTAATTATCATTTCTTTTCCTATTTCTCTCTCTCCCTCTCTCTCCCCCTCTCTCTCTCTCTCTCTCTCTCTCTCTCTCTCTCTCTCTCTCTCTCTCTCTCTCTCTCTCTCTCTCTCTCTCTCTCTCTCTCTCTCTCTAACAACCCCCACCCCCTCCACCCACCCACACACACACACACACACGAAAGCAAACACCCAATAAAGTATTTATTTCACTTTATATCTCACAATAGAAAATTCCACACTCATTTCACATTGGTTTACGTTTCTTTTTTTGTTATACTATGAGATTGTATAAGTATTTTCTTTTTAAATGTCATTTTCTTTTTAAATTCTCTTTTCTTATTAAAGTTCCAGAAACTGTACAATACGGGCCAAGGAAGTATTGAATTCTGTTCTTTGTTGTATGGATACGAAGGACTTATTTTTTTAAATAGTTAATACCACAATGGTAAAAACACTTCCCTCACTTCTCTTCTCTTTATATTTTCGAGGCCATTATCTTTCAAACATTAAATGCTCCAATATCAACTCGGGCCTTGTCTTGATCAGTTTATCAATTCCCCCTATGCTTGTATAGGTTTTCATTAGAACATTTGGACGCTTTGGTATTGCATCATGCACTATGTCCATTTTCTGAACATTTTGCCACAGTTCAAAGACATGCAAGGTAGGTTACTCATCGATTATATGTTGCTCATATATGGGAATTTGACTCCAATGGGTTTCTTCTCTATATTACATTAGATAAGATAACTTTATTCATCCCGTATTTGGGAAATGTCAATGTACCACATTGAAATCTAATCTCTGAGTGGGTGTCATTCAACTGATCAGAGAAGTAACAAAGGTTGTTCTTAAGTCAAGGGCAACAAGTTGCTAAAAACATGTTCACATATGAATATATAGTAGAAAATGTCTCTGTATTATTTTGACAGCATTGTTACGCTTATCAATGAGTCATAATGAGAGTATACACATGCAGAGATGTCTAATGAAGAAGAAAAAAAAGATTAAACAGTGTTAGAGGTATTGTCAGCAACAAGATGACATGACGCTCCTATTGGTACATTTGGGACTCATCTTTTACCTCGCAGGTTATCGAAGAGACATATGGACCCATCAAAAGAGGCACATTTGGCTCCCGAGCCATAGGTTCCTTACCCCTGCTCTCTCGGGAGGGTGGTCATGGCTAGATGTTGGGGGAAGTGGGTGCATGGGAATTAGCAAGTGAAAAGCAGAAACAGACAGATGAAAGGGAGGTAAAGTTGAGGAGGAGTGGGTTGGGACAGATGGGTGAAGGGGGATCCAGTTGGAAAGATGGAGCTATTAAGGGCAACGGACAGTTGACTCATCACTCAAACATACGGTGCTGATACATTATGAGTCATAACTTGAGCAAGTGAGTGTGCCCTGATGTCATCCATTCATATTGTTTGTGTCTAAAGAATGCAAGTTGTCATTCTCCAAGCATAGCAGTGTGTGAGGACTGCCTCAGTGATCCAAAACGGCAATTAAACATCCTACAACAAAGATGCAAACTAATGGCAATTCTTTGTGTGATTTTATTGTATGTAAAAACAACAACAACAAAACTCATAGGGATTGCAGCTCGAAATGTTGTAATATAAGAAGGGATGATGGACAACTATGGCTGAGCAATTGGTGATGGAGGCATAGAGGGAGGGGTGTAGCGCAGCAGAAACTTCCCAGGCTGGCCTCCCAGTGTGGCTACGTAATGAGGGCAAGGGACACACACATACACTAACGCACGCACACACTTTGGGCTGAGCATAGCCCCACGGCTGATTAGCGGCACACAAAGGCCCCAAACAGAAGTAGCAGAGGCCTCACAATGGGTGCAGGGCCTCAAGGCGTGGTTTACTTCTGCCCCGAGGGAGGGGGCGAGAGAGGTTAAGAGACAGGGGCTGAGCGAGTGGGTGAGAGAGAGAGGGTTCTACTAAGCTGGACCAGGAACCAAAGGGGGGTTGAACGAGAGGGGAAGACTTCCATGGGCTAACAGAAGTCGAGAAGAGACAGGCGTCGAGAAGAGTTCAATTTTTGTCCTCATTAAGGCATAGTTGGTTTTGTTTGCAGAGTGAGGACACCAATTGAATGAGTTTTTGTAGTTTATATGACATGTCATTGTTCACTGACACATCCACCTGTGCAGGCGCACTGGATGTATTGAAATTTCATTTTAGGTAAAGGGCCTCTTATGTTATCCGTTAGGTGACTATTATTATCACACACATAATTTATACAAGGGTGGCCCGGTGGCGCGACTGGTTAGCGTGTCGGCCTCACAGTGTGGGACCTGGGTTCAAATCCAGGTCGGTCCACCTGTGTGGAGTTTGCATGTTCTCCGCGGGCCTGTGTGGGTTTTCTCTGGGCATTCCGGTTTCCTCCCACATTCATAAAACATGTATGGTAGGCTGATTGGACACTCTAAATTGCCCCTAGGTGCCCTGCGATTGGCTGGCCACCAATTCAGGGTTTCTCCCGCATCTGTCCTGAAGTCAGCTGGGATAGGCTCCAGCACCCCCACGACCCTAGTGAGGATAAAGCGGTTAAGAAAATGAGATGAGAAAATGAGATAATTTATACAACACGCTTGTTGGTGTTTTTTCCAGATACCTTTTTTTGGTACCCGATCCCCAATCCAACATCTGTTTGTACAGTATTAGCCAATGTAAATACTATATTGATAGCACATCTTCGAAAAAGAAAAATCTCTCTATTTTTTAAAATTATGGCATGCACTGAACACTTAATCACAGGGTAGAGTGCCAAGCGAGAGGAGCGGGTGCACTGCATGTTAATGGCGGTAAAAGGTATTAGCACCAGGGGCAGAACTTTGGGGGCTGCTGTTGGTCCACCCACGTCCAGCCCTCTAGGGGGCCCAGTTTGCGGGTGTAAGGGGGCCTGACTGGGGGGAGGTAGGTGTTAAAAAGGATGTATACAATGGTGTGTGGGGCTACAATATAGTGTTTAAGCGGGCGTACATATCACAGTTGACATCTAACTCTCTGCCGGAACGCCTGTTAATAAAGCGAAGACGTATGGAATTTGGGTGATCATAGTGATAAAACAAAAAATTGCAGCGGCTAGTTGTGTCTCTCAGCAAAATATTGGCTTGGCGTGACCATGGACGTACTCATTGCACCGGGTCCTGATCTAATTTGTTCCGCCACTTATTTGCTAGTATTTGGTGATACCAATCCCATCAGTTTGGTGCCCCATTTTATACTATCAAAACCAGTACAACACTGTCAAATATCCTAATATTACCTGCGTTTTACAGTATAAGGAAAACATGTCACCACTGGTTTCTTATTTCAATTGTACTTCATCTCATAAACAAACTAATGAAACTGCATAGTTAATTGACAGCTGGGGTATAAATTTTAGGGTGCACAAATATCTTCTTTTTGGCAAAAACTGTGAGCATATGGATATGAAGGATAATGATATGAAATAATAAAGCAAGATCTGATGCAAACTTTTAGCTTTATTTTGAGGCCATTACATCCAAATCAGAAAAGCAGCATAGGGATTAATTGATAAATGTGCCAAGGTATTTAAAAGGCCAGTACTATTGGGACAAATAGCTGCTCTGCTCTTCAATGGCCAATCGCTTAGATTAGATTAGAATTATATTTCATCCCGTATTTGGGAAATTTCTTGGTTGCAGTAGCAAGACAGACAAAAGACACACAAGACATTGTAGACCTAGGTAAAAAACTCGAGCCACACACAGGAAGTCCACAAGGTGGGGACCTTCTTCTATCCTCACAAGGGTCACGGCGGGTGCTGGAGTCTATCCCAGCCGACTTCGGGCATGAGAGGGGGGTACCCTGAATTGGTAGCCAGCCAATCGCAGGGCCTGAGGAGATGGACTGGGGTTGAGTCTTGAATGAAGAAACAAATATGACATCACTTACAGTAACTATGGATGATATGTACCCTCTTTTTGGGGGGTAAAACAATGCATACTATAAACAAGAAATTATAGTAAAATGCATCAATCCACGGTTGATTTTAGTTTTATGTCAATTTCAGATGCAGTAATGGGAGGACGAGTGATGGTTTTATTAAACAAGGAGTGGTTGAGTCATTCCACAAGGACTGTTTTTTTTTGTCTCCTGTCCTGTTTTTCCAATTACTTTACGCTATTTAAATACGCTCAAGCTCTCTCTCTCTCTCTCTCACACACACACACACACGCACACACACACACACACACACACACACTAATGGCCCTGTGAAATAAGTCACACAGTAATTGTATTTGATTAATAGTGAAGGGAATCCATCAGGAATGGACTAGCCTTGCAAAAATAAGAAAATATACAATTATAAAAAAGTAATTACAGGCCCTAAAAATACTGTTAAATACTGCTAGAGCTTAAATAATACAGCTTTTTGACAGAAAATCAACACATTGTTACGCTTCTTTTGGACATTTGGAATTAATAGCACAACTTTGTGAAAGAGGGCAGGAGAATGTGTGGCGGCTTGATTTCACAGCTCTGGGATCCTGGGTTCAAATCCAGGTCGGTCCACCTGTGTGGAGTTTGCATGTTCTCCACGGGCCTGCGTGGGTTTTCTCTGGGTACTCCAGTTTCCTCCCACATTCCATCAAGACATGCATGGTAGGCAGATTGGACACTCTAAAATGGCCCCTAGGTATGGGTATGAGTGCGAACAGTTGTCCGTCTGCTTGTGCCCTGCGATCGGTTGGCCACCGATCCCCCGCCTCTGCCCCGGAGTCAGCTGGGATATGCTCCAGCACCCCTCATGACCCTAGTGAGGATAAAGTCGTCCAGAAGATGAATGAAAAAAAATTATTACTCAAAACAACCGAATTAAAAATTGATTGTTTGACCTAAATCACAAAGAAGCAGTGGATACCAGCTTTTGTTCCAACCCGCTCAGACATTTGAACTCATTATGTTTCTTCAAAAAGCACCTGACTACAATCAACTGATTATACTTTTAAGGCACTAAACTGGTGAAAATGTGTGTTCTTAGTCGGATAAAATGTAAACTTTCACCCACTACAGCCTTTTTCGGACCGGTGTGGACTACAATAGGCTACACCCTTTTTGCCTTATACATTTTAGGAAGACGTGACAAATGCATGTTTCCAACCTCTAAACATAGGATGTGTTTTCTTGAAAATCTGTCACTAACATATGTAGTTATGATTGAGTGTCTAGTCTGTACCCAAATTGCATTTGAAGGAAAATCTGATCTCGTAATGTCTTGAGGCAATGCTGGTAGATTTTGGGGTGTTCTCTTGGGACTGCTGTGCACAATGACAAGGAAAAGGTGATTTTCCACTACTGAGATGTTTCTGCAATACATATCCCCGGGAAGAGAGACATTATTGAATTTGGTTTGCATGAATATGTGAAAATGTGCACCTACCATATGTGTGCCAGACTTGGCTCTTCACAGGCACCTCTCCACACTGCATTATAAGATGTAAAACAGTGTGTAGTCATTTATTTCAAGCCAAAACTGCAAACTCAAAAACTTATAAAAGATGCTTATTTTTTCAGGGAATAAAAAAGACATTTTTAAAATTACCCTAGATACTTTTTAAGAGTAAATAGGTGATGTGTTTCTTTCATGGATCATTGCACTGAATGGGAGAAGACTTTCATGTACAGTACACTCATTACTTTATCACTCTCTCACTCCACTACATTGACATTACTTTCTCTCTTTTTGTGTAGGAGTTGGCAAAGGTGTTACATCAGACCAGCGGGCTACCATTCGAGGGGATGCCATTGCTGACATCACACAGACACTTCTTGGCGTTGCTCTGAATATCTACCTTCCAAGGCAATTCCTGGTGGAGGAGCATTGTGAATCATGCTGAAGATGAAACAAATTAAACTGGATCAAGAATACAACATTTTGCCTGGATCTCATATCAGAGAGGGAAATGCAGTCCCTTTCATTGTTAAATCAAGTCATTCAATATGAGTTATATTTGTGTTGTTTCAATGTAACTCTGTAGGTCAAGCCTTTTTCTTTTTGGCAAATAATTTATTTAAAAAAAGATTCATTTAAAAAGTCATGTACAGCTTAATCATTTTACACTTGGAGAATATGTGTTCTGTTGAATATTGTGACCTGGTGATTTCTATAGTTTTTTCCCACAACATTTGTTTGTGGCAGCTAATTTTTGAAGTAAAAGCAATTCAATCGCTTTTCATCTTTTGGTTCAACAACTTGACAGTACAATTATTTTCTATGGCTTATCCTGTCCAAGGTCTCAGCTGTCCCAAGGTAAGAGGCAGGGTGCATCCTATAATGGAGCCAAAGCATTTGCAACAGATATCGACATCTCCATTTTGTCTCCCCCTGACCCTCAATCACGAATATAACAGGGCTCCTCTTAGATGGATGAGCGAGTGTGCCAATGCAGTACTTTTGCCACAACCTTCTACTACAAAATCACTGGGCTTTTACATGAACAGCAACAAAAAGGTTGGGCCAGAAAATTGACAAATGTTGAATTCTGAAAATACAGGGTTACAATATGTTGGATGCCAATAAATGTAATTTAACTAGGGAGGGCAAACAAGACTATAGAACAATTAAAATGGCTTTCATGACACATTTCTGAGGCCTATCTGCCATATTTTTTTTCAACTGAAACTAAAGAGCCCTCTGGGTCTTATATGTATTCTTCATCAAATACATGGAGCCAAAAATCCCAAATCTTAAGAACTGCATGATGAAGGGATATAGAGATAGAGTGAATGTCACATGAGGCCCCCAAAATATTCACAAAGCTACAAGCTCACGTCTTTGGAGTTTAGATTTGTCTTTGCAACAATCACAAAAAAGCTAGTCATGCTCACACTCTCCCTTTGGTTATCTGCTGAAATGAGTGTAAATGATCACATGACTGTGGACATAACTCAAAGCTCTGCAGGCAACTGATGGAAGCTGACAGAGTGAGTGAGTGTGTGTGTGTGTGTGTATGTGTGTGTGTGTGTGTGTGGGGGGGGGGGGGGTGCTGTGTGTGCCTAATCATTTTATACTCTTTATATGGCTCCCCTTTCCATCTCCTTCTTTTCGTGTCTTCCTGCTCATCCTCAATGCCTAAGGTGATGAAACTGATTCTGTTATTGTCTGTTACACTCCTGGTTTCATGCTGAAGAGCTACACACACACACACACACTCTATCCCCCACCCTTGAACACCTCTCTAACCAACAGCCAAGCACACAAAAACACACATTGCTCTCGAGAATTGCATTAGTGTGTTTATTGATTAGGTCTTGCCTATATTGACACAGATCAAATGATCAATCACTGATATCTTTGTTTACTGGGTGGAGATGAGTGGAATGTGATGGATTGCAAATTAGTTAGTAAATGCGGTCAAGTGAAGAGTTGTAATTTCATATTCCTTGTGTAAAATTAGCTAATTGTTGTGTACAAAGTGTTGTAATTGTTAAACTGATCAAAAGGCAAGTAAAACAAGACCGTAAGCTCTTTCCACTTTTATTTTACTTTGATTTATTCACTCATTCTCTGGATGGACCATCTTGACGTGTTATAATTACAATGTTTACACACTGTACATTCAAATTGACTAGGGTTTTGCATTCAGTTATTCTTTCCCTCAAATGTCATTCAACAAATGTGTCATGACTGATTAAAGTCACCACATTTTTGTGTAGTATTGCATAGTGTTAGGTAAGCTGTCATCAAAAGTGTGTCATTGCATCCATGCACTGTAGGTGCTAACTGGATCAGGAAGGAGAATGTGGCTACAGATGCACACGCACGCTCACATACACGCACACTCCCAGCGTAATTGAAAACCTACACCTTTAACAATGTTAAATGCCCCCAAGGTCTGTGGAACGCTCCCTCCATCTCAACTCACAGGAGCAACTGAGAAATAATTTTACAGTTCACTTTTGAGGTCAGTGAGGAGGCAGCATTGCCACACTTCTCAGTGGATCTCTGTGGTTGTGCCTTCATTACATAAAACCAGAAGGGGACTCCTTCATTTCTGTTTTTTTTTTTCAATTTAATTTCCCCCGAAGATGACATAGAATCACTGCTTTCACTGAGCTTGTCTTAAGTTCTTTTTTTCAGTCAAAGTAATATAATTCAAATAACAAATAACATTTAATCTTCTTACGGTAAGTAAATAATTTATAGCATGAATAGTATTTTTTTTAATGAGCTGTTTTTTGTTGTTAATTTTGGGGGGGGGAATTGATTTACTCAAGGGCAGCCCGTCAGTTTGAAGGGTTAACGCATTGGCCTCAGAGCTCTGGGGTCTTGGGTTCAAAATCCAGATCGGTCCACCTATGTAGAGTTTTCATGTTGCGTGGGTTTTCTCCAGGTGCTCCGGTTTCCTCCCACATTCCAAAAACATGCATGGTAAGCTGATTGGACACTCTAAATTGCCGCTAGGTATGAATGGTTGTCCGTCAACTCATGCCCTGCGATCGGCTGGCCACCGATTCAGGGTGTCTCCCGCCTCTGGCCCGAAGTCAACTGGGATAGGCTCCAGAACCCCCTGTGACCCTAGTGAGGATAAAGCGGTTAATAAAATGAATGAATGAATGATTTAGTCAATTCCATTTAAAAAACAACTTCTGTTACAAAGTTTTAATAAAAAAGAAAACTGAAAAGTAAACAAAAGTACAAGAGAAATGGGAGCAAAAATAAGACTGTCGTCTGTCTTCATGCCAGAAAGTTGTGTTTTTCTGATTGGATCTGATAACTGGAGCGCCATCCATCAAAAGATAGTGGAAACCCTCTTGTGTCAGGAAAGACATTCCACATCACCATCATAATGGATGTGCTTCCTCACAACACAGCCACAGTAAAGTAAGGTCATGGTACGTTACCATTTTAATATGACAGTCTTTAAATAGTGATTGCAACCAGTAACAAGTTAGTGTATATAGCATCAATGAAACAATTACTCTGCCTGCTACAGAGGGACATTATGTTGCAATAGCATGGCTAACACAAATTCACATTGAGAGCAAAAAAAATGTAACATAATCATAATATAGGAAGTCACACCTGAGTATAAGTCGCACTAGCCAAAAAATGCACAATGAAAAGGTAACAAATATACATGTCATAATTAGCCTACCATTTATGTCTTTGGAATGTGGGAGGACACCGAAGTACCCGGAGAAAACCCACATAGGCCCGAAAATGCAAACTCCACAGAGGTGGACCGACCTGGATTTGAACCCAGGTCTCCCACTGTGAGGCCGACGTGCTAACCACTCAATCGTCGGGCCGGCGCGAAGGTTCAAATCTCCAGGGTGTTCTGAACTTTCTGTGTGGAGTTTGCGTATTCATCCCGTGCCTATGTCGATATTCTCCACTTACTCCGGTACCCTTCCACATCCCAAAAACATGAATGGTAGGTTGGTTGAACACTCTTAATTGCCCTTAGGTATGAGTAAGAATGTGAATGGTTGGTCTTATTGTGCCCTACGATTGGTCGGCAACTAATTCACGGTGTCCGATTGGCCTTAGTTGGCTGGGGTAGGCTCCATCAACCACGCAACCTTTTTTATGTTATGCGAACAGAAATTATTTTAATGAATAAAATGCTTCAAATTTATTTTCAGTACTACTGTTATAATTTTCAGACTAGATAAGCTGTTATTTTTTTCCTCCATTTAAAACCTGTGACTTTTACAGCAAAGTTGTTGTGAACAGCAATCCGTTGAAAGATGGATCCACACACAACTCAGGAAAAGGAATCGAGATTTACAAAACTAGTTTTCATTAACAAAGGGAGCACGCAAAAAAACGCATGCATCAAAAGAATCAAACAGCATCACCGACTCAGCGAATAACACTAAGAATCCAAAGCATAACAAAACAGCACGACTTTTAGGCACTCTCAGCAGAGTGTCGGGCAAACACGGCGGTGAGAGCTAAACAAGCAGTATGCGCCAGTTGGCTGAATGTGGCAGGTGTTCTTAAATACTGGCTACACCAATCTGCCGCAGGTGTGTTGCACCGCCCCGCCTTTTTGTCTTAATTAGCTGCTGAAAAGATAATCAATGTAGGCTACAGCAGTGTTTCCCAACCAATGTGCCGTGGCACACTGGTGTGTCGTGAGCAATGGTCAGGTGTCCCACGGGAAATTACAAGAAGTCATCCAATGTAATATTCAAAGAGAGAAATTAATATGAATATAACAAGATTAAAATGGAACTATTACAAGGTAAAAATCTAAATATGATGAACGTTAAGTTATAGATTATACTATTACAAGAGGTGGCCTGGTGGGGCGTGTGGTTAGCCCGTCGGCCTCACAGCTCTGGGGTCCTGGGTTCAATTCAGGTCATGTCCACCTGTGTGGAGTTTGGATGTTCTCCCTGGGCCTTTGTGGGTTTCATCATTCCTCCCACATTCCAAAAACATGCATGGTAGGCTGATTAGATGCTCTAAATTGCCCCTAGGTATGAGTGTGAGCGTGAATGGTTGTTTGTCTCGTTATGCCCTGCAATTGGCTGGCCACCAATTCACGGTGTCCCCTGCCTCTGGCCTACAGTCAGCTGGTATTTAAGGCTCCTGAGTTTGAACAATGTAATTCATTTTTCATTATTTTTTCCTCTCCTGATGACACAGTGATATAGCTATAGATAAACTATAATGATTAAACCCTTTAACACATGGTGGAAATATACTTGCTAGGGAAGTGCAACCAGAGAAAACAAAGGAGTGGTCTGGTATGATGACTTCATCAGACACCTTTGACATTTGTCATTCGACCATCACAATTTTTTTAAACAATAAAAGGGTCATAAGTTTAGCTTTTTGTCTTCTGTGAAATTAGAAATCTTGTACACTTCTGCTTTGGGAACTCACTTGTTGGTTATTAGCTTTAATCATCTTTTGTAGTCTGCTACTAAGGCATGAGAAAAGAATGCATTTTGCTCAGTGGACCATTTCCAGTGTTTACTTTGCACTTGTGGAAATTTTGTCTCATCAGACGTTCTTATGCGTATCTCCTACGTAAAGACTGATAACACCAGTCATTTTTCATCAACAGTACAAACAAAACATATCCACAAGATGCCTTAGTCAACTCGTTTGACATGACGCGTTGAAGAAACCTGAACTATCACAGCCGTTGCTGCTGATAGGCAGCATGGGGACAGCACCAAGGTGTTTGTGCCCCCTTGCTAAGACATTAATAATATAAAAAAATCAATGCTGTCATTTTTTTGCTTGAGGGTCAATTTATTCAGCAAAAGCCTATCTCGGTGTTACTGAACCTTTTAGGTATGCTGGCAGAACTTCATGATATGTCAGAGTTCTGCCTTTGCAATGGGGTTCATTTACATTTTTCAATGTGTGCAGACCTTTAACCCTTTAAAGCCCAAACTACTAAATACTTGACAGCAAATTAAATGTATTTAACCACTGAACCTTTAATGGTCCCCCCGAACAAAGAGTTTAAAAAAAATTGAGTAAAACTTTTCTTGTATTTGTATCTCATCTCATTTTCTTAACCGCTTTATCCTCATTAGGGTAATAGGGGGTGCTGGAGCCTACCCCATCTGACTTCAGGCCAGAGGGGGGGAACACCTTGAATTGGTGGCCAACCAATCGCAGGTCACAAGGAAAAAAACAACCATTCACGCTCACACTCATAACTAGGGGCAATTTAGAGTGTCCAATCAGCCTACCATGCATTGGATTGGATTGGATAACTTTATTCATCCTGTATTCGGGAAATTTCATTGTGACAGTAGCAAGAAAAGGCATAGTTATAAGTTAAACAGTACAGTCAGAGGCCGCAGAACAACAAAGCAAAAGCAAAAAGCACAAAGTCAATGGGATGACTTTGGAATGTGGGAGGAAACCAGAGTACCCAGAGAAAACCCACACAGCATGCAAACTCCACACAGGTGGACGTGACCTGGATTTGAACCCAGGATCCCAGACCTGTGAGGCCAACGTGCTAACCACCCGCTCCACCGGGCCACCCGGTTTACAACTCCATTAGATTTTTGCCACTTTATGGAACTAAAAACAATTACCCACATATCTTTTTATGTAATTTTACGTGAAGAGAATAACCTGCTCTAACAATTAAGCACACCCTAATAGAGAGTGCTGATTAGGGCACACCCAGCCCTTTTTCACAAATACACATAGTATTACATGTTTTAATCAACATTCATTTCAAAAATCATTTAACGTCATACAAATTGAAGTTGAAAGTTAAGGTTAAAATAAATAAAATAAAATAAGCTATTGCTTAATAACTACTCATTCAGTTTATGCTGAAAACCTTTTAAATCTGATCTTGGGAGTGCCCTTTTCCACACAAACAAACATGCAGCAAGTACGGAGGGAGAAAGCAGACACACCTGAGAACCTGCATGTTCTGTTTGAGGAGGGAGACTTGTTGTTACCTGCCTTTAGGCTGGGTTAACACTCACACACATGCAACAAGGACACACTCGCTCTGCGGCTAAACAAACCAACCACCCCAGCTGTGTGCGATGCTGTGAGTGTTTGTGTGTGGACAGGCGGACCCTCCATCACCATCCTGTCACACACAAGATGTTTATCCAATTTGTCAAGATAATCTTTCCTCAAACTGGCTGCCAAGTAGCCTGCCAGAGTACTCACATACACACACCTATTGGAAGGTTCACTGATATCCTCTGCTTGGCCTGAAATGAAGGCCCTCTCTTCCATTTTGTTGGCGAGAAGACAGTTTAGTTGAATTTTTGCTAACACAATTTTCTTCGTGAGAATCGATCACTTTGATGGCACTAATGTGAGTACTTATTTTCAGGGAGGCTCCGATGGATTATGATTGATTTTTGTTTGTTAAGTTTTCAGGTCGATACTTTGCCTTGGACATGAAAATTACAAAAAGGGAAATCAAGCTTCACACTTTCAATGGGATGTGCACCCACTCATCAAATTTCAACCACTCACAGTATCTTGATAAAGGAGGAGCTAAAGCCTGTGCTAGAAAACTGAGTTCTCAGCCAAATTGTAGATCATAAATTCATTTATTTTCCGAACAAGGGTCGTGGGGGGTGCTGGAGCCTATCATAGCTCACTATGGGGACCAGGCGGTCGACACACTGAATCAGTGGCCTGCCAATTGCATGGCACAAGAAGACAACCATTCATGCATACACTCATACCTAGGGGCAATTTAAACTGTTCAACTAGCCTTCCATGCATGTTTTTCGGATGTGGGAGGAAACCGGTGAACCCAGAGAAAACCCACCTAAGCCCGGGAAGAACATGCAAACTCTACACAGTGAGGAGCAACTTGGAACCGAACCCTTGACCCCAGAACTGTGAGGCAGACGCGCTAACTACTCGGTCCACCGGACACCACACTCCTATTACTGCCAAGTTTCAAGACAGTCAGTTCATGGATGACAGAGTGGGACTTCAAAGTTAGCGTCCATAAGAGCAACAACAACTTGAGTGATGATTTGACAGGCCTTCTTCCTACCACAACTGAGTAGCATCTTGACAGGCCTTCAGGCTGAACGAAAAAAAATTAAATGATAGGGGCATCACTTGTTAAAGGCCCACATCCAACATCCACAGCCCTCCATTGGTCAGCAGTCAAGACAAGTCTCATAAATAAATGTATACAATTGAAAATTGAGTATAAAGTAAAAGTATTTACTTGTAGTGGATACTTATTTTTAAATTTTTGGTGACCAATTCACTAACATTGTCAAGAAGGAAAAAAGTGTCATATCCAGGATTAAAGCTAATGGCGTCAGTTTTATCCATGTAAAAATGGCACAGTGATTTGCATAAATAAGCAATAAACACGCAGGCAACACATGAACACAGAGACACGAAGGCATAATTGCAGCTAAGCTCCATAGGACACACTCATATGCTTACACACACTCACACACAGACACACACACAGAGTGAAAATCCTGGAATGAAGCAAAGCTGATGATTTTCTAATGAATAGTTTCATTGGCCATGGTTAGGATTAGTGTAAAGGGATTGGAGGGGTATATTTACGTGCTTTTAATGATTTCACAACTTTATATTTAGAGCTATGCCTTATCAATACCAATCATCTCTCGGCTTGGAAAACAAACCTTAGAGCTGGGCAATGACACAATTACACGCCCCCGCCACACACATTGGTCTGTCACCTCCGACACCGTCTGCAAAGTTAATGTGTAACATATTAAAGTGTCGTTGGGCGGGAGGGATGAAAGTCAAAAAGCTTGTCCTTCATCAAACAAAGTAACCCTCACTGAGAAATGTAACTAAAGAACATGTACAGTATTCCTTCATTTGGATATTAAAACTTCCAGTTCGCTAAATATTCCTATTTGGCTGGAACTTTGTGAGAAAATATGAATGTATAGATTTATTTCAGATTAAGTAGTGGCAGCACTCCGTTGAGCATTGAAAATTTGGTCTGGTAACACTTAATAAAACATGACTGTCAAATGTTTAAGGATTGGCTTCAAGTTCAAAAGGGCAGAATCCGTCTTGCTGTAGTGATGTGGTATGTGCTTCAGAATCTTATTTTGGATAGAAGGCAGGTGAGGTCTTTTATATATGAGCCATTTGTTGATTAAGTAAGGATTAAGTAATAGTTTGGCCCCATCACCATAAAAACAGACAAAACATTTCTTGAAAAGAGAATATACATTTTTCTTTGGATCGTTTCCTATATAGTAGTTTGGTGTGATCCAAATTCATGATTTGTTCGAAAAAAAATATCTCTATATAAAAAAAATGTCCGCGTGGATATTTTTAAACAATTAGTTTTTCATAAATTAACTGTTGACATTGTGCTTATTTAATATTACACAATGGTTCATGTTCCTCTAATTAACTCACCACATCAAGAAAGATGTATTTCTTTGTAGTATGGTTCATACACAAGTTCAGCTGAACAAAACAGAAATGCAGCCGGACCAGTAATTTTCCATAGAGTTTGTGACATAGGCGCAGTCTGGACAGGTGCCCAACAGCTCAACTACAAACACCTTGACAAGCTCAGATAGTATATCAGCTTTTGCAAGAAAATTCTGCCAAATTCAAAAGTTTCGCTTATATTATTGACTACAAGAAGAATTATCTCTGAGTTTCCATTCTATTTGTCATTCATCAAACTTTTTCTCGGGCATTGGGACAGCAGAACCACCCATGTTCCATATCCTTGGGATTTTTTGGCCACCTACGCTGTTCAAAAAAGAAGTTTGAGCGGAACTCCCTTTTAATGTTATCAGAACCGAAAAGCATCTACACACATCACTGATGCCGCTTTTCTTATCTGGCTTCCACGAGCATTCCAGTCAAAGGCAGACATTTGACCTGGTGGCAGCGTAAGGTTTTTAAAACAAGTTGTGACCTGCTCTTTGTCCCTCCCAAACACTACTGTAGGTAGTGCCTACCTCTTTTGGAAACACACAACCGGCTGGAAGACCCGCTTTTTTTCCATAGAGAACACACACCAAAAACAGAGCTGTCATAGAACAGTCCGCCTTATCTTTATCTGTGTTCTACTGTTTTGATGAATGTTCGGATGTTTTTCTACAGCACGCAGTGAGGTAAGTAGCCCACACACACACACACACACACACACACACACACACGCACACACTCATGCAATGACATAGCAGAGGGACTGTGGACAGGTTAGGCCAGTTTTTTTTTTCGCTAGGCTTCGACTAAACATAAGTGGCTTGCACCATCACCACCCACTTCACACAGAGCTGCTGGGAATCCCAACATCCAAGCAACAACAGTTCTCACAGGTTACCTTTGTGTCCCTTTATCAACAAGAAAAAGTTGCCCAACAGGGCAATACTGCTTAAGAATGTGGGTGTTACGAGTAAAGTGCATTATCACCTCTTTAATGTGAATGAAACATGCAATTATTACCTATATTGCCACAAAGCAATTTCACTTTAAAAATCCAATTGAGGTCATTAAGATATTAAGAAGACAAACTCATTTTAAAAATTGAACACTGTTAATCTGATACGATTTCTTGTATTAACTTCAATCATCATGTTAGTGGGCAATACTTAAATTTCTGAATAAAATGAACTTGAAATGAAAACTTAGCCTTGTGCCTGACCCAGAGCAAACTATTGCAGCCAACGCTGTCTGACACGTCATGGAGAATCCTTGTCTGTTGTTTCTGATAGTATGATTATTTGTGCCTAAGTGTGTGTGTGTAGGCGGGGTGAAATATATCGACTGCTGATCTGCCATCTAACGACCACGTGACTGGAAGGTCTGCGTGCCAGAATTTCTGCTTGTTATGCGGCATAGTGTGACACATCCTAGGTGTTTCTAGTATTTGTTGTTGGATATCAACCGACAGTGTAACGTTGTTACCAGTGTGTGCTTTTTTGTGTGTTTGTTTTATGCTCACGCTAGATTTTTTCAGATTTTTGAAATTTTTCTAGATTTTCCAGAAAGCAGATGACGGCAGTGTATGAGACCTCCATGTGTTCCTCTGCCCCAAACAGACAAAATAGTTCTTACAGTTGACCCTCAGTATTGGCAAGGGTAAGGAACCGAATATGGCATTGAATAAGCTGAAATTGTTAATGGTATATTTTTAGAATTTGAAAAAAAAGTTTATAGTGGTACTATTAAATAGCCTGGACAATAAAATATATCAATAGAGAGTAAAATATGCTTCTATTTATGAAAAATCAAAGTTGTGAAACCACTTCTGGAACTAATTAATTTCCTAAATAGAGATGCCACGGTAGGTTTCTCCAGTGTCATTCATTAATTCATCTTCCATATCGCCCATCTTCGAAAGAGTTGCAGGGGTTGCTGGAGCCTAACCCAACTGTCCCAAGTGCACACCTACCCACGTCACCCATGTAATCATCACGCCTCTCAACGGAAAGAGCAGACACAAAACAAACCAACCTGTTGGAGTGATATATATATAGACTATGGACATCTGTGAGCAGCTACTGTCATTGAAGCAGTCAATCTGCATGTGTTAAGGTGCCTTAGACTAAGAAACACTAAACTTTCGAATAAACATTCGTCATTGGTCATTTTCAAGCCTCCTGGCTATGAGCCTATGACAGATTAGCTTGAAATGTATGTAAGTAAGATCATTAATGCAGTGTGCTGGACAAGTGACTTAAATAATAACAGTGGGGTTTTTTTGTATATAATTTTTTTTTGTGTGAGTGGTTTTATTTTTGCTCTTACTCAGAGGTTAAGTTTTGCTGGATTTTTCCAGAACAGAATTGGTCTATTTCTTGATGGGCTTTTTGTATTCCATGATTTATTTGTGCTGGACCTTTGCTAGACCTTATTGACTGGCCCTGTCACAATCAATTTGTAGACACAGTTGTGGTGTATTACATTCAACACCAATTGTTATTGACTACTGGGAGGCGCTGTTGTATTAGTTAGTGCGGGGGCAGCAATCCAAAATGTTGAAATAGATTGGACTAAAAAATCAAAAACAAATATGTCGGGAGCCGCCCAAAAATATAAATTAAAAGCCTTTTTCATTCATTTTCTGAACCGTCTATCCTCACAAGGGTCGCGGTGGGTGCTGGAGCCTTTCGCAGCTGACTACAGGCACCAGGCGTGGACACCTTCAATCAGTGGCCAGCCAAACGCATGGCACAAGGAGGCAACCATTCAGGCTCGCACTCATACCTAAAGGTCATTTAGAGTTTCCAACTAGCCTAGTCTGCTTGTTTTTGGGATGTGGGAGGAAACTGGAGCACCCGGAGAAAACTCACGCAAGGAGTTTGGAGATGCAATCCACTTCTTAAATCTATTTTTGCACTCCACAACACCTTTGGGTGTATTTAAATCCTGTGTTTTCGTGAACCCAGGTGAGAGTATTGTTTGCATTTTACTGGTGTTATGTTGGTGTGCTTTGTGTTTCGTAGTGTTTTTCTCGAGTCAGTTTAGTTTTGTTGTTTCTTTCTTTTTCCCTGCTTTTTGTATCTAAGGCTTTCTATTTGTGAAACTACCTTCTGCAATTAAATGTTACGTTAGTGCACCCGCACTCTCTTGTGTCCGGCTGTTTTACCTGCATCTGGATCTAACTCCGTTCACCTCACCGCAGATACATAACAGAAGTAATGCTATCGCACTTTTTCTATCTTTCCCCACTGGGTGCATGCCTAACCTAAAAAATGTCTTTCTATTTGATTATTTTTGTTATTTGACAGCTTCTTACTACAAAGCAAACATTCAGGCAATCCTTCTGCATTGGCAATGAAGCTTAGTCCGTTGTGGAGTGCTTTGGACACTAAAGTAATTTAGTATACTGTCAATTAATAGGCCACCATACCAATAGTTCAAAATATTTAAAAAAAAAAAAAACTCGAAGATTTAGTTTTGCGTTATTTAGTTTAGCTCAGATTTTTGCTTTAAACGTGAAATGAACTGCTGACGATTAATGCCCTCCTGTAACTCCCAACAGTGGTAATGTGAGCAATGAATATACATCAGTCTGAATATTGTACATTTTTGTTATATACATTTAACATGAATAGTATCTGAAAATGAGGCTTGGAAGTCATTCAGCATGGCAAACAGGATATGTAGGTACTTTGCTTTCTTGCACTTGGATGCACTATGACTTGAAAGATTAAGCACTGAGCCACCTCATGGTATAGTGATTCACTCACCTGACTTCAGTTTGGGCAAGCATGGGATCAATTCCTGCTCAGTGAGGGTGTCGCGGTATTAGATTAGATTAGCAAGACAGTAGCAAGCACAGACACAGAAGACATTCTAGACCTAGGTAAAAAAAAAACTGGAGCCACACACAGGAGGTCCACAAGGTGGAGACCTTCTGGAGACTGAGACTGAGGTTAAATATGCATAATTGAATGAGTGTGTGCGTGAATGGTTGTCTGTCTCCTTGTGCCCTGCGATTGACTGGACACTGATTGAGGGTGTCCCCCGCCTGGTGCCCATAGTTGGCTGGGATAGGGTCCAGCATCCCCGGAATCTTTATGAAGATAAGCGGTTCAGAAAATGAATGGAAGAATGGTGGTTCTCGCTGTGTGCCCCATGACTGACTGGTGCCCAAAGTCTGCTGGGATAGGCTCCAGCACCCCGTAATCCTGACAAGGATAAGCATTGTTGAAAATGAAAGAATGATGTAAGCACTTTTCCAACAGTTTCTCAGCTAGAAAGTCATATATTACCTCTCTAACTGTGACATGTTCACCTACAAAATCAATATATATACTGTATATGGATTGATGTCAAGTTGTGTACAAAGCCAGTCTCTCATTGTGGAGATCATTGTTTCCTTTTGAAGATACAACCAGTGTTCAGTAACCTAGTTGGTGCAGCATTGCCATACTCTACACAGTCTACATTATGTGTCTCCCCATAAGCATAAAATGAGGGTGATAAGTGAACTAAATATGTTCTTAATGTGCTGCACTGTTAGCTCTGTCATGTAGCACCATGTAATGGAGCACGACAGCTCCCTGGTTCCCTGGCGACCTTTGGCCCCAATCACAGTGGTGTGGGACCCTTGCTTGCCCGTACTCTATTCTCACACAGACACACATACCTCATCACATTGTTTCAACAGATTAGAGGAGATTGCTCTGTCAGACGTGCAGCCTGTGTGCACAGCAGAACGAGTTTGAGACAACTGTGAAGAAAAAAATCTGACTTCCTGTCTGTCTGCATGTCTAGTTTCTTTCACTAATTATTTTGTCGTGTTGACATGTGATATCATTTTATAGGTTTGTAATTTCACAAAGATCATCGCAGTTCAGTTTCTTCTGAGCACATAGTTGATATAGTTTCCTCAGAAATTATGCTAGCAATCATTCAATTAATGACGTGTATAACGGCCATAAAATTATGATGCAAACCTTTATCAGCAGTCAGCAATCCTTCCACCTGTGGTGGGTGTTAGCGGGTATCAGTGTGTTTGGCTGGGAAACGCCTGTAATACTTGCGATGGAAGTTCAACCAAGCAGAAAAGAGGCCACCACACTCGTGCCTTCGTACAGACCTTAAAATGCATACGCCCAAACCCTCAGACAGTGTGTGATGCAGATGTCCAATGACAGTTCTCTGCTGGGGGTCATCTAGAAGCAGCTGCTTGGGGGACATGGAGGAGCACGCACATACACTGTGCCCATTAGGAAGGATGTCATCATGTATAGTTTGCTATGTTGTCTCCAAAAGTTCCTGAAGGCCAACTGATTGCTGAAAAAATAGATCAGTGTTTTTCTTAACAGAAAATGTGAACATAATGAGAAGTAAATAAATGCTGTCACCAGAAAACATGGCACTGCACTAATGTATAATGTTCATTCATTCATTTTCTTATCCTCCCTCAAAATGTAAAATTTCCTGTATTTTGAAATATGTTTGGGTAGAGCTGCGTTCCAGGCGGTCCGGCGGCTGATGGGTTAGCGCGTCTGCCTCACAGTGGGGACCTGGGTTCAAATCCAGGTCGGTCCACCTGTGTGGAGTTTGCATGTTCTCTGTGTGGGTCCTTGTGCTCTGCAATTGGCAGGCCACCAATTCAGGGTGCCGCCCGCCTCTGGCCCGAAGTCAGCTGGGATAGGCTCCAGCACCCCCTGCGACGCTAGTGAGGATAAAGTGGTTCAGAAAATTAGATGAGATGAGTTGCGTTCCCCTTGACTATCACCTCCCATTGGCTGTCTCCCAACACCTTGCTCGCCTCCTATTGGTTGTCTCCGAATATCGTCTGTTTATCGGAGTTGTAAGTTGTTGTTTTTTTAATTTAGTTTTTCGTGTATGGTTAAAACAACTATTTTCTTTATTTATGATTACTGCTGAATGAAATGAAGAAACGTGCCCTGTAAGCCATCAAAAAATAAACTAAATAATAAATAATTATTAACTAAATAATTCACAATTTGAAGTTGTTTAGGTGTGTTCACGTGCTTTTTCTGTTGCGTAATGTTGGCTTCATCGATACACTTTCGCTTTTGCTTTCCAACACGAATAGAAAATGTTTTTCCATATTTTTTATTCATTTTAATACAGATATATAATGTTATTATCATTCCCTCTCATTTTTGTGTGTTTCTCATATCTTTCAAGCAAAATTGAGACACTGATCATTTTTTAAAGGGTTTAGATCAGACCTGGACAATCTAGTCCTCAGGGGCTGCTGTGGATGCAGGTTTTGGTTCCAACCAATCCAACACAGACAGTTTAACCAATTAGATTTCTGATAAAACAAGAAGCACCTGACAGCAACCCACTGATTCTATTTCTAACTATTTCTAACATATTACCTTGGTCGAAAGGTTCCCTCTTATGAGTTGGAACGAAAACCTGCACCCACTGCGACCCTTTGTGGAATTAATTGCCCACCCCTGGTCTAGATGGTAGGGTTTTTTTGAAGACTGTGGAACGAATTATAGAATTTACATGTAAAATGCTGGTCTACTGACGAAAATTTCAAGTTATGAAGTTCCGGAACCAATTAATTTTGTAGAGGTACCACTGTATAGGCAAATTATAAATCTTAGTAAAGCTAGACTACACTAGGTTTTTGTCAATGTCGAGAAGCAAAAACATGTTTTACTGTTCACTGAAAAACGAATATGTAAATGACTATGTACCAAGGGGGAAAACGCACCCCCCACCCACACCACGCACACACACACACACACAGGCACACAGTCACAAAATTTTCTATTCATTGCAGCCTTTTGTATAGTTTGACCACTGCCATCAAGACCGCTGCAGCTGGAAAAGGAAAGACGGACAAGTTGGATGATGTAAGTGAAGGGGGTGGGGTAAGAAAGACCGTCAACCCCCATGGTGAGTGCTCCTCCATTCCCACACCACAGGTGACTGCCCTCCATAGCTCCCTACATCCCTTCTGCCTTGCCTCCCTCTCTTTCTGGGCTCTTCTTCCCTCCTTCCCCACTCCAGTGTCTCTCCTGAGCCATTCATCTGTCCTCTTAATGAACAGTTTCAGCCACACTAGGCATAAGTGTCACTGCATGGTGCCAGCAAACTACACTTGTCAACATGAATTAAATTTAAAGACATATTATAAATGGCCAAATTATTATGAACTCGTAGCAGACATTAATTGAACATTCAAACATATTTCTGTTCAATGACAGTCAATACAACACAAGCATAATGGATATGATCAGTAAACAAAAAAACAAAATCCCTTCTAATATATATATATATATATATATATTTCTTTTTTACCTTTTTTTCACATTCACCATCCTTACCGCATATCCTTTCAAGGGTCGCGGAGGCTGCTGCAGCCTATTCCAGCTGTCTTCGGATGAAAGGTGGACTACACCCCAGACTTGTCACCAGTCAGCCTTCGGACACAGAGAGACATACAACCATTTGCACTCACAATCATACCACAACCAAGCAGCAATTGATCCCTTGCCTTTACTGAAGTCAGACGAGTGAACATCTGCACCAGGGGCGCTTACAGATATTTTGCTCCAAGATCTACTTTTCAATCTACTTTTCAATGAGCCAACCTCCTGCGATCTACTTTGTTGTTAGGGTTAGAATTCAGGGGTGGGCAAAGCGGTCCTGGAGGGCCGCTGCGGGTGCAGCTTTTTGTTCCACAGACACTTTAACCAGCGGGGGTTGTGCTAAAACAAGAAGCACCTGACTGCAAGCCACTGATTGCACTTCTATCATACCACATTTGTAAAAACGTATGACACATGACTTACTGCAGGGTTGTTCAAACTTTTTTGCTCCAAGATCTACTTTTCGAGTAGTTAACCTTCTATGATTTTTCTTGACAAAGCTCAGCAATTATGTAAGGATATGCCTCGCATTTGATTAGATTCTATCAACATGTACGGGAGCAGCAGGGAACATGGGTGAAAATCCACTCTTGATTCACACTAAAGCTTACTACTTATGTTGCACCCTGTATTTAAACTTGAAACACAGGGAGAAATAATCACAATAGTGATTCGTTGTTGCTTCCTCAATCCAGCTTTACTGATATATCTATCAACACAATAACCCATAATATAGAATTACACCAAATATATATTAGCAACACGTTAGAACCCAAAACATAATGTACAAAAACACCCGTTCAATATACGGTCATAACTTGTTTCATCTTTTCTTTTTACAACTTCGAGAAGTCCTTCTCAACTATTCAACAGGGTAAACAATGAAATATCAATAACATAAATTCCTTGCTATGACCATCATAGACACTCTACAGGGTAATGGCGGCCGAAGGTAGCGTACTGAATGTTACATAGATGTGCATGACCCGGGACTCGCACATTCACGCTCGCACTTCAAAAGGAAATAAACATTTCTAAACATTATCTTCTCTCTCACACGCTAAACAGTGTATATTGCAAACCACAAACTCAACCGGCCTCTACAACAACCAGCATACATTGAAACACAGGGAGAAATAATCACAATAGTGATTCGTTGTTGCTTCCTCAATCCAGCTTTACTGATATGAAGAAAATCTCCCGTGTTGGTCAAGGTATGTGCATAAGGCATCAATATTCGAATACCGATATACACTCAATCCAAACTAGTTGCACATCCCCAACATGCGATCGTTAATGGGGTGTAAATTAAACGCTTCGGCATGTCACACTTACTGCAAAATTCATGAGCCTAGCTAAGGAAATCGACAGAGGGGATGTCATAGATCAAAATGTTATTGTCGTGCAATCTACCAATAGTACCTTGGCGATCTACCAATAGTTCCTTGGTGATCTACCGGTAGATCGCGATCTATGTAATGGGCGACCCTGATCTGCACCATCAGGTGGTTTTAATATTTATCTCCTAAATAAATTTTCACCGACTTTCTTTATAAATTGTTAATTACAGTGTACTTTTATCTAACTCAGTTACTTTTTAAATACAATTTATGCTATACTGTAATTTATTTGGGTCTTTTGAGTTCAGTTTTTTTTTTCTTTTATTATATTCATCCTATTGCATAAATGCTTGTAAAGCAATGTTAACAATTTTGACAATTGTGTTGCTGAAACATTTCAGACATTGTAATGAAACAAATTATTATTAGCAAAATGGCATTCCTTAAATGATGACAAAGTTGATTGATGCTTAATGTTTTGATCAGTTTAATAGGGTTGTTGCTCAACATATCCTTAATTTACAAATCCAGATGGAGTTACAGAATTGTTATAATCGTAGTATAGATCTATGCTATAGTATTATTAACACTGAAAGGTAAATGAAGGCTTTTTGAGCAATTTATGCTGCCAACCCAGCAATTTCTTTTTCAAGTATGTCCCTGTTTATTTTACTCTGCCAAATGTCATTCTGCATCCGTAAAAACAGGACAACAATTCTTCTGTATATAACTTGACTTAGTGTGGTGCAGAACAACAAAACATAACTACATAGACTCTATACTTGAAAAATGTCCACGATACGTTAGCACAGAGGGGACAATGGTGCAGATGATTGAACGGATTTGTGGTGTGAGGTGAATTCTAACCCAAAGCCTGAAGAGTTGGGGGTTTGAAACACACTTCCCGCTTCTGGACATTTTCATTGTGTCCTGGGGCAAGACACTTCCTCTAACTTGCCTCTAGTACTTGGGTAATGGGGGAGTAAGTGGTAGTGGTCACAAGTGCGCAAATTGTTTGCCTCGCTTCTAACAATCTGCCCAGGGCAGATGTGGCTATAATGGTTGCTCATCACCACGCAGTGTAGTGAATAAATAATGACATTTCATGCATTGTTGAGGATCTTGAAAAGCGTTAGATGAATCCAATGATGGTGATGATATTTATGATTAATTATGTTAATGTAGCCCTCTCCTTGTGCCCCGTGATTTAGGGTGTCCTCCACCTGATCCCCATAGTTAGTTGGGATAGGCTCCAGCACCCACCGCGACCCTTGTGAGGATAAGCGGTATGGAAAATTAATGAAGGAATGTTTGTATAGCATTGGCATTTGGCCTCTGCTTCTGCAAGTAGGATCAAACAGACTGTCACTATGTGCTTTTTTCTGAAAAAATCCAATAAACAGTGAAAGAGGCCCTTTTGGGACAAGGGTTATATTTGATGTAAATATTTCTTACAGTTGAACCTGAAACACTGCAAAAACACAAATTTCTTATTCATTTCTTTCTTTCACTGTTAGAAGTCAAAACAAACCAACACTGTCCTGTTTCAGGTAAGTCAGGTTTACAAAATTATTTACTAATTGTGTTAAATGCAATAATATTGAGATTTTTTTTAGACGATTTTATATTTTCTCTAATTTCAACATTTACATAGACAAAAAGTACCCCAATATTTTTTCGCATATTGACTGCCTCTGCGTATAAGCCGTACCCTTAAAATTGCCTTAAAATCGTTGAGTTTTACGATTTCTCTCTCTAAGACGCTCTCCCTGATTCACAATTTTAACCTCCAGATTCACGGTTTTAATAGGGAGTACAAATGTATTACCTTGAAGGGAAAATCTTAAGAAAAATCACACCACACGTGGTATTTCTGAGATGCTGTATGAATCAAAAGGATCGTCTGCTGGATTGCACATTATTTGGGTCAATATTATAAGGAAGTTAAATTCAAAAAGGAAGTCACGTGAGCAGTACAACCAGGAAGTGTGTCCGTAGAGGTCTAGTTTTGTCATACCGTCTCTAATCACCAAGTCTCTGGATGCAATAATAGCATGAGATACACGTTACGCAGGTATCAAGGGTGATAGTTTAATGATCGACCGCAAAACCTTCGATCAGCCTTAACAACTATTGGGATGTGATGACATGGTAAACACTACGAACACATGTATCAAGGCTACTCGTTTCTGACCAGTCAGAGCACGTTTCGTGCATGTCAAGTCTAATTTGTGCACACATGAGCCGTGCCCTTGATTCAGTCATCATTTTTTGTTACAAATATGGCTTATGTGTGAGAAAATACTGTGTTCAACTGGCCTACCCTGCATGTTTTCGGGATGTGGGAGGAAACCAAGATACCTGGAGAAAACGCACGGAAGCTTGGGGAAAACATGCAAACTACACGCAGGAAGGTCCGGAGTGTGTGATCAAACACTCAATCTCAGAACTGTGAGGCCAACGCGCTAACCACTCGTTCACAGGGCAAATTAAAACATAAACATTGAAATACAGCCAGCTAGGTAGTGCATTACTGCTTGAACATATACTGCAATAATTATGAACACAAGCCACACAGGAAGTTGATTTATTCCTGGATTATTGTCCTACTCTACATTTTCGACTGAAGCGTTCAGTTTTTTTAATGTTGCTTTTGCTTATGATTTTTCTTTCACTCTCTTTCTCGTTGTCACCCTTATTTGACCAAAACATGAGCTCACCTGGCAGTGAGACATGAGGGTTCAAGTTCCACAATAGCCCAGCGTCTCCTATCATAATGTGTCTGTAAGTGTGTCTGCATTATCGCCTTCATCTGCTGTTTGGGTTTCAGTGGGTTACACACGGCTGCTGAGAGCGGGACTGTGTGATTACCATTCATAGTGCTACAATGAGCTCATCTGGTCCACATGGACAACATCCACATGCACACATTTCCATGTGTTTGAATGAATACAGACACTGTACCCATATACACGTAGTGCGAAAGTACTTGCAGTGGTGCCCACGCATGCTGAGACCACAAAAGCCAATGTTTTAGTTTACCGTTATTGTTGTTTATGCACAAGGTTTTGTGTGTGTGTGTTTTAACCATATTTAATAACTATGGTTTGTGGCAGTAAAATGCTGACATTTTATTCGCATGCAAACATATGTAAACTTACACCCTTGATTGAAGTATATGAGTGGCATATACATAGCTGATCCTTAAAATTTGAATTTCTTCGTGGCTAATTTTTTAGGGTCTGAAATAATGGTCACAAAATTGCTAGCACTGTTGACAGTCGGTGTGAAAGTATGGAAAACGATTAGGGCCATTGAAGATAAAAACACTCAAGTCATTTTCTGAACCACTTTATCCTCACTAGGGTCACGGGGGGTCTGGAGCCTATCCCAACTGACTCCGGGCCAGAGGCGGGGAATACCCTGAATCGGTGGCCAGCCGATCGCAGGGGACAAGGAGACAGACAACCATGCACACTCACCCATACCTAGGGGCAATTTAGAGTGTCCGATCAGCCTACCATGCATGTTTTTGGAATGTGGGAGGAAACCGGAGTACCCAGAGGAAACCCACGCAGGCCGGGGGAGAACATGCAAACTGCACACAGATGGACGTGACCTGGATTTCAACCCAGACTTTAGGTTATCTTGAAGAATTTGAAGGTAATCCTCCTTCTTCATTATCACCAAAATTGCTAATATGTATATTTTTGACCCAGCAGTTTTGATCACTTTTTCTGTTAACCCATAATAAAGTCATAAAAGAACCAAACTTCGTGAATGTTTTTTTTGTGACAAAAAAGTATCTGTTCCAATCACTCTATCAGAGAAAAATCAAAGTTGTAGAAATAACTGGAAACGCAAGAGAGCCATGACATTATGATCTTCACAAGTGTATGTAAACTTTTGACCACAACTGTACATGCACACCCAGAAAGAAATACGTAAGTACAAAAAAGGGAGGGAGCTAGGCAGGGACCAATAGTGGTAGTTAGGTCATTAGCTAGGTATGTAGGTAGGACAGAACATGCCTTTTTGTTAAGTAGTTCATTAAAAAGATTATTAAGTGAAGTGAGTAGGTGAGGTTTGGACAGCTGGAAGATTTCTTGCTGTGTTGAACATGTGTGGTACATGTAACACCTTGTTAAGCACTCATAAGTCATCTGTAACTGTCATTTAAAAGTTACATACAAACCTTATGAGGTCAGTGTGAGGCGGAGCATATAACCTTAAGTGAGTCCCATATATTATGTTACCATGGAGATCAGAGTACACATGATTCCTGCACTCAACCAGTAAATCCTGTGTTATTATATTACATAAATATTCAAATTTCAACCTCAAGTTAAAAAGATGGATTTTGTTTTGTTTTTTGGTACTCGTTTTGCCGGTACAGAGACCAGCATATGCTGGATTTCTGAGCATGAGAGGAAGCAGTCTAGCTAAAGAATTCATTCATTCATTTTCAATACCGTTTATTCTAGTAATGGTCATGGGTTGCTGGAGCCTATCCTAGCTGACTTTTGGGCGAAAGGCGGACTATACCCTAGACTGGTCGCAGGTAGGGCACACATAGCTAGAAAACCATTCGCAATAACAATCACACCGCCTACGAGCGGGGATTGAACCTGCACTTGCCCACACCAAAGTCAGAGGAGTGAAACACTACGTTTGTCTGTCTGTGTACCCTACGGCTGACTGGCAACCAGTCTAGGGTGTAGTCTGCCTTACGCCTGAGATCAGCTGGGTTAGGCTCACGTAACCCCCGCAACCCATTTGGAGATGTGCAGTATGGAAGATGAATGAATGAACTTACATGACTAGAAACCTAGTGTGCAAAATCATATGAAAACAATATTCAAGAGCTCAACTTGTTTAAACTAACCATTAAAATAAGTAAATGCCTTTTACGCCAAATGTGTGATTTTATGGCAAAAAATAGTCTTTTTATTGGCACAATTATGATAATTTTAACACTGATATTGTGCAACACCACTCTCTGGTGGTTGAGTTATATCAAGTGTGACAATGGACAATGGACAAAAGAAAAAAGTTTTTTCCTAAATTTTAGATGGGTTTAGGATTGCTACAGCCATACGTCAGTACTTGTTTTGTCTCCTTTGAGTATGTTGTTGTTTTAGAACAACGATATTTGTTGAGAAGTTGTGCAGGGGGTTTTGTGAATCCATTTGAAGTAAGTTAACGTGTCTCCTGCTTAACTACGCAAGCAATGATTTTATGTAGAGTAGGAAAGCATGTTTCAGTATTTGCATGACTAAAATGTACCCCTGTATTAACTATAAATCAGGCTGTCTAATTAGTATATAAATTTTTATTGTCTCAATTTTAGTGTTAACCTGGCCTGAGCATGTAAAGTTTGTGACTTAACAATATACAAGTGTTTGCATCACATATAAAGGATGACACATGGGCAAAGAAGAGTGACCTAAATACCATTTTTTTACATTTTTAAGCGCAAATATAACCATAACATTCTCGCAAATGCATTTTTAGAAGAAGAGTTCTGAATGAAAAGTGTATTTTGAAGCTGTGTTCAGTTTGAGGTTGGAGAAACTCCTACGTTCTAAGCTGTAATTGCACAAGGACTATTTTATCCAACTAAATGTCAATCAGCGGCACAGTGGGGCGTGAATAGCACATCGGCCTCACAGTTCTGGGGTCGAGGGTTCGATCCCAGGTCGGTCCCCACTGTGTGGAGTTTGCATGTTTTCCACGGGCTTGCGTGGGTTTTCTCTGAATTCTATGTTTTCCTTCCACATCCCAAAAACATGAATGGTAGGGTGGTTAGACACTAAATTGGTATGAGTGTGAGCGTCTATGGTTGTCCATCTCCTTGTGCCCTGTGATTGGGTGGCCATCGGTTTAGGGTGTCCACTGCCTGCCTGGTGTCCATAGTTAGCTGGGAGCAGCCATCACCAACCCCCGTGACCCTTGGGAGGATAAGTGGTTGAGAAAATGAATGAATAAATGTCAATCACCGATATAACACAGCTGCTGCCTTTTCACATGGACCTTAGCACAGCGCTCCCGCGACCACAAGTGCTTTGTGAATGCACCCCAAGCACGCAGCCCATCCTCTGAGAAAAATGTTTAAAATTCTTCAATTTGTGGGCATAATTGGAGATCTGGTGTCAAAAAGATTTCTGATTGAAGCAAGCTATTTTGGCAAAATTAGTTCTTGGAAAAATTGGAAAGGTTAGCAATGCAGTGTCCAGTTTAAAGGTGTATTTACACCAAGATAGTCTATTGTTCACTTTTTTTTAGTTCTGACCAAAATACATTTGGTCAGGCAGGACTTTTTTGGTGTCCTTTTCACATTGCAATTTGTATGAGCGAGCCAGGATTTGACAACATCAAGACACACAAAACAGTCTAGGCGGGTTAAAATACGTAAGTAAACAATCGTGAAGCTCCATCTTGCAGAATCCATGTTTATATTGATGTGGTTCAACCAATTACAAGCGTTGGCGGGACATCGTGAGCATCAGGTGCAATGTCTGTTTTATATGAGAATATCTAGATGAGAGTCCATCTGGTCATTGCTCCATGTCGAAACCCAACTCATGTTAGCTGACGTACTGCTAACCTTTAATACAAAACAGGGGAAAGTGACAAAGTAGTAACTAAGACATAGAAACCAAACCTTGCAGGGAAAACACGGGGGCTTGAGGAGCACTGGACATGAATGCCGAACAGGTAACACAGAACAGGTAGAGGACTGAACAGTGCAGGCAATCTGACAACAACTGAAAAATACACAGGGTTTAAATAGACAGACTGGCTTTGAAGAGACAATCAGAAACACGGTACTCGGACGTTTGGTCACTGGACGTTTGGTCGCCGGACGTCTGGTCGCCGGACGTTTGGTCGCCCGGACGTTTTGTTGCCCGGACATTTGGTCGCCGGACGTTTGACAACATGACAGAGAGTTTACTGTTGAAACCAGCTCTCAAAATTATATTCATGAGAGAGAGAGAGTTTAATATCTAAATATCTACTGGTGAAACCAGCTCTCAAAATTATATTCACCCGGGCGACCAAACGTCCGGCGACCAAACGTCCGGCGACCAAACGTCCGGTCACGGTCGCTTTCATGCATTAACAGCGTAAAATGTGTGCACCGTGAATGTTTTAATTTTGGCACGGACCAAACAGGGCAGGTGTAAATACAAGCAGACAAATATTATCAAACTGATATATAGAAGAGCCAGGCCCGGCGCCTAGAGTGGTTAGCACATCAGCCTCACAGCTCTGGGGTCCTGGGTTCAAATCCAGGTCGGTCCACCTGTGTGGAATGTTTTTTTGTTCTCCACGGGTCTGCATGGGTTTACTCCAGGTACTCCGGTTTCCTCCCACATTCCAAAGACATGCAATGTAATGCTGATTGGACACTCGAAATTGACCCTCGGTGTGGGTGTGAGTGCAAAAGATTTTCCGTCTCCCCGTGCCCTTTCAGGGTGTCCCCCGCCTCTGGCCCAAAGTCAGCTGGGATAGACTCTAGCACCCCCTGCGACCCTAATGAGGATAAAGCAGTTCAGAAAATGAATGAATGAAAAAATCATATATCAAAGAGCTACACTGCTTAAATTACACAAAGTTAGTTGATTGAAAGGTGTGATTTTGTGCTACAACAGGCTGAAGGAAGGGGGTTACTATCACAAAGGAAGTCATAAAAAAAATCATTTTTTTCAGTTTTTAAAGACATTCAAATATACCATTCTGTTAAAACATCTGATATGTATAAAAAATAAAGAAATAAGGAGGGTACTCAGGGTGGGGTTGCAAAAAGGAAAGCAAAAAGGAAAAGAAAAAATTAGCGCCTTGGCAAAGATAATTTATAAATAAGTTTAAAAGTTCGGTCCGAGCCCTCCTCGTGTTTCACACTGTGGATAATCTTTCTAGTGAGCCATAATCCTAGCCTGGAAGGCCTGCAAAAATGGACGTGTTTGCGTGTGTGTGTGTCTGTGTTAATTCGTACAGGTGACGATGTGGTTGTGTTCCCTCGTTCCCCTCCCTTCCATACCTCGGACCCGCCTTCTCCCTGCAGCCTCTTGTCACGCATAAGTACACTCCCACAAACACATATGCCAGCAGATAAACATGCACACAAACACCTGTGTGAGTGTTTTCAGAAGTATTTGGAGGGAGCGCAACTGGCAGCATGATCAGCCTGAGAAACCTCTGATCCCTAAGTGCACTTGCTAAAACCTTGCTGCTTAAAGGAGAAGAGTTTACGCACAATCACACACATGCACACTGAGTTTTCTCTACCCAGTTGTAGTCACACAATGACAGACTGTACAGGAAGCATTGGTTTATGTGATTCAATGAGTCTGTGGTGGAGGTTCTTTGATGAGAATTACTGAAAAGGTTGTTCTTGTTGTCGCTGCAGTGGATTTAATCCTACCTGATGAAAGAGCTTCAGCCCTACCACTTCCTCATGTACATACACGCAAGCATGCGCATGTAACCCCTTGTTTTGTTGTGCGGAAGCTAGAGCTTCAAACTCCTGGACTCTGTGCTATGTTGTGTTTAAAAGATGTGATGGTCTCAACTTGTTTATTGACATCGCAACACACATGAAGCGGGCTGATCATTATCACACACCTCTTATGAGGTAACAAAAACAATAAGTAAAATTGTTAACAGTGTGGCGGCCCGGTGAACGAGTGATTAACGTG
Source organism: Stigmatopora argus (assembly GCF_051989625.1). NCBI lineage: Eukaryota > Metazoa > Chordata > Actinopteri > Syngnathiformes > Syngnathidae > Stigmatopora > Stigmatopora argus. The sequence continues at coordinate 1,405,466 of NC_135394.1, forward strand.
TCAGCCTCACAGTTCTGAGATCGAGGTCTCAATTCTAGGTTTGGACTTGCCTCTGTGTAGTTTGGTACTCGGACGTTTCGTCGAAAGATGTTTGGTCCCCGGACGTTTGGTCCCCGGACGTTTGGTCGACCGGACGTTTGGTCGACCGGACGTTTGGTAGAACGGACGTTTGGTAGAACAGACGTTTGGTAGAACGGACGTTTGGTAGAACGGACGTTTGGTAGAACGGACGTTTGGTAGAACGGATGTTTGGCAGAACGGACGTTTGGTCGCCGGATTGTTACTGTTGAAACCAGCTCTCAAAATTATAATCACGAGAGAGAAACAGAGTGAGTTTAATATCAAAATATGAACAGTAGACTCTGTCATAATTTGACAGCGAGCGAACCCGGCGACCAAACGTCCGTTCTACCAAACGTCCGTTCTACCAAACGTCCGGTCGACCAAACGTCCGGTCGACCAAACGTCCGGGGACCAAACGTCCGGGGACCAAACGTCTTTCGACGAAACGTCCGGTCACGGTGTAGTTTGCATGCACTCCCCGGGATTCCGTAGGTTTTCTCTGGGTACTCGGGTTTCCTCCCACATCTCAAAAACATATATAGTAGGCTGATTTAACACTCTAAATAACCCTAGTTATAGCTATACATGTCTTCTTTTCCTGCGATTGGCTGGCCACCAATTTGCGGTGTTACTCGCTTGCTGCACGTAGTATTTATGTTATTTATTATTTATGTTAGGACAGTTTTTACATCACAATCCTAGTAATCCATACTAATTTAGTATTCTTTTGGGGCATTAAAAAAATGAAAAGTAGCCACATTTTCATTTATTTATTTTTTGTGTTATTTTAGAGCAGTAATATTTCAATTAACTTTTATTAGTTGTAGAGCTGTGTGTATTCTATTAGAATATGATGCTGAAAAGACGCACTATTATCTACATTATATCATTGATGTTATGCTATGTCCACTGGTATGGATGAATGTGAATGGTTCTATATGTAGTGTGCGAAGATTAACTCATAACCAGTCCACTGATCCTGCTTTATTTAAATCCCAGCTGGAATTGGCTGTCTTTTAGCCCACTCAACTGGAATTGCATATAATACTAGAAAAATGTTGAATTGTTTTGTCTGGCAGTTAGTTTTCCATTAGAAAATACTACCACGAGAAACAACCAGAAATATGTTATATTCAAGTAACTGGTCAGCTAGAAAGACCTGTACGACCTTGCTGAGAAATACTAAAAGATAACATTTGGAGAAAAAAAAGAATTATGTGAGTGCAGAATGAATCTGTGTTTGGCTAAACAGTTTTTAATCCTGTACTAATGATAGAGCTGCAAAACAATTTGTTAACAATTCACTCTTTCATTCATTACCGTATCGCTTATCCTTCATCATTTTACACAACAAAGCCTTTGGCTTAGGGTATAATTTTGATGCCTGCTTTAGTTAGTTGCTTTAGTTAGTTAGAAGAGTGTGTGAACTGGAAAAGAACAGATAATGAAATTATACCAAAAAAAACTCTTTATTATTTTACAGAATGCCATTCTAAATGTTTTTAAAACACCCATAACCTGAATGTATCTTTTTTTTTATTGTTTGACTTAGTAACAGTATTGGGAGGGGTGGAAAAAGGTTTGGTTAAATACTGACTCACACAAATGTAATAATAGTGCAACAGAATTGCCTTAAATAAGGTGTCCTAAATATCTCATCGTAATGAGAAAAAAAAGGCTAAATGCAACCACAAGCTGGTGCAAAATAAGACATAAAATGTGGATTATTTAATTTAGAAAGGATTCTGCTGTAATTTATGCAGTTTTTAGACTGTTAAATGTGGGCTCCCAGGTGTGTATATTCATGCATACCTGTATGAGTGTATGAGTGTGCAAAATGAGTCACTCAGAGCTCTGTGGGTGTGTTTGTCTTATCTTTGTGCTGATGGAAAGCGGCGGTGTTTGGTTTACGACAGTGTGTGTGCGTGCGTGCGTGCGTGCGTGCGTGTGTGTGTGTGTGTGTGTGTGTGTGTGTGTGTACTTGCTTGCGTGCCCATGTAGGTGTGGAAGTTGATTGGTCTCTAACACCTGGTATTAGCTCAAGTAATCCTCATCCTAACACTACATCAAACTCACGCACCAGTCCCCCTGCAAACCCCCCGCATCGAGTTACCAGTTAAACGAGTCAAAATAAGATAACCATTTCTTGGCAGCCATCTGGGTGGATACTGCTACTGTTGAATACCATAATCGCAATGTCAAAATATTTTATGTAAGTGTAAACCATTGTAATTATCTTTTGAAGTCACACCATCACTTGAGGTGTACTTCACTTATTTCGATCTCTTGGATTTCAGTGAACCACATATTACAGTCCTTTTTTTGTAAAATAAACCCCAAAAAAGTGCATAACACACTTTTAATCCCAATTTGTTAATGGCCAAAATGCTGGAGTACTACCAAGTGACATAGAGAAAGTACAGTTTTATTGTGCACTGCACCTCGTTTAATTAAGCGTGGGATGGAAACATGTCAGGTAACAAAACGACCTAAAAAACACCATTGTCTGTTCTGAACGAATCAGTCAAAATCTAGGCTTTATTCTTGTTTTTTAAAGCATGAGGACGGTCGAACTTGTTGATTAAAGCTGGCTTCACCTTGAAGCCAGGCAGCAGCATCTCTACACATGATGATGATGATGATCTGCACGTTCATTTCTAGTATTTCTCCAAACGAATGAGTTGGAGTTATTTGATGGATGTGAGCGGCTATACCATTTATAGTCTTCCCTCCATTATCGCGACTTCACTTATCACGAATTCACTTCTTCGCGATTATTTTCTGCTATTAATTATTTTAAAAAATATGTATATTTTTAAAGTTCATAAAGATGTGAAAATCCATGCTGAAATTCTTGCTACTAGGACTCAGCACTGAAGAAAAAAATATTATTATTATCTTTTTTTAAAGTTCATAAAAAAATGTGAAAATTCACATTGAAACTTGTAAGCCAAAGCCACTTTTATTACTAAGACTCAGCACTGAAGAAGAAAAAAAGGTAGTTATAATTCGGATTACCCTACTTTACTTTTCGATTATGGCGGCCATGTCTGGTCTACATTAACCGCGATATTCGAGGGATTACTGTACCTCTTATTGTTTTGTGTCCTGGACAGCTATTACTGTAAAGCCCTCGTCAGAGGAGTTGACAATTCTCTTCACTTGCTTAATTTAACATGCAAGAATTCGATAAACACAGAAATGTAACATTTTGTTCTCATTCTCAACTCATGCCAGGTTGTCTTCTATTCCACAGTCCTTTCTGCCACTTCTTCTCCCTTCGTCTCTCTCCTCATGCCCAACTTGGCCACGATTCAATTTGGACAGTACTGAAATGCTTTGAGATTTCTCCCAAATTAAATTGAAGCCAAGTATCAACTTGTTTGTGTTTGAGAGGTGCTTTTCACATAGATGTGCAGCTGCTTTGTCAGCTCTACTGCAGAGTTTGGGCACGTCTTAAACATGTGACCAACAACTTGAAAAGTATGACAGTCTTACGTTGACGCCATCGCTTATTTTCAAATGTGATCATTTGATTTTTAAAGGCTACTGCAATCAATAGACCAACCGCATAAATATCGAACTTAAACCCAACTGAGTGCAAAAAATATTTTTTTAAATAAATGTCATTTTCACATTTCACATTTTCTTCAATCATCTGTCTCTTTCTTTGAGTCCATCATTCTCTTTGACCCTGTGCCAGCCAGGATTTTGCACATTCAATAATTAATGGGGAAGCCATTTAGCAGGGCTGAAGGTAGGCAATCATTGGTTTCAAATTCAAAATTAGTTCCTCTTCTATAATTAAGAAGCTGGAGGGCAACCAGAGGAGGCAGGCAAACAGGTGGCTACGTTGTCGAAAACTACACAAGCAAGTTCAGGGCTCACGTAGGGCCTTAAAAAAGCTTCACGTCTTCTCTCATTGACAGAACCCCTCCCTTGGTCACCAGAAAGAATCTTTAAATAGGATATAGTATTATCTCGTCTTGATCGTTTGATTGTTTAGCCTTCTTGTTGACTGAACTATGAGGAAAGAATGAGCAGCTGTTAAAATCAAGCTGAAAATGAAGTGGTCATATGTGTCCGTTCAGTAGAAAACAGAACCATTGTAACTCAAGTTGTAAGGGCAAGATGGTGTGAGAGACCGTTGGACATGACTGAGACACCAGAGACCAAGAAAACTCCCTCAGGGATAAAACAGAAGATAGGGGAAACTTGGTGTAGAGAACAAAGAAGTTCATTGGTGTCTGTCATTTTTCCCCAGTTTTTTTTAAAGAAGTTCTGTTCATTCTTTTGTCCGCTGGAAAACTGTAAAATCCAGGAGGCCCGGAGCAGCAGCTGGCAGGTAGGAAATTGAGGGAGGGATGGAGGGAGGAAAGGGAGAACGCCTATAAGTCAAACAGGGGATGAGGGCAGGAGGTAGACAAGTGGAAGTTGAGTGACGAGCCAGTTGGTGGGGCAGATGCTGGGATGCTGGATGAAGTTTTAGCTAACATGTGACGTGTGTTCTATGTTTGAGAAGTGTACTGTACGTAAGTGTAAATTAGAATTTCAGGTAAAAAAAAGTTTCAGTTTAGTAAGGCATTGAAAAAGTTAGACATTTTTTTAAAGAAGTATTAACTACACTGAGTCAAATAGTTGAAAATGTTCTTTTGCGTTTACAAGATGAAAAGGTCATTTCATGACAACTCTAAACAAGGGTGACCACTGTCTCCCTCACACAAGGAAAACATTCAAAAGATCAGTGAACAGTATTGAAGCAAATTCATTTTTTAATCTTGTCGCTCTTTCTTTAACGCAAGCAATATGTACACACATATACACAGTATATTCCATTCAAACACTGTGTAAGAGATGACAAATTTTCCTATTATTGGGTTTTAAAATGTATACATGGTTTTCAAGTAATGTACATTTGGAAATTTGCATTTCGCAATGCAATCTTGTAATGCACAAAAAAATTGATAATAAACTATATATAATATACTAATCGGGGTGGCCCGGTGGGCGAGTGGGTAATGGATCGGCCTCACTGTTCTTCCTATGTGGAGTTTGAATGTACTTCCCGGGCTCGTGTGGGTTTTCTTTGGCAACTCCAGTTTCCTTCCACATCCCCAAAACCCACATGGTTGGCTGGTGGGACACTCTAAATTTCCCCTAGTTATGAATGTGAGCATGATTGGTTGTCTGTCTCCTTGTGTCCTGTGATTGGCTGGCCACCAATTTAAAATAAATGAATGAATACTAATAGGGGAGCAAAATGGATGAATGGTTAGCATGTTTGCCTCAGCTCTTAGATCAAGGGTTCAACCTTGGGCTGTGGCTTTCCTGTGTGGAGTTCACATATTCTCCTTGTCTGCATGGGTTTTCTCTGGGTACGCTGGAATTATGCATGCTAGACCTATTGAAGACAAAATTGGTCCCTAATTGGTGTTGTGAATGCCTCAGCTGCAGAGCGGAGTTAGACCCAAAAGCAGGAAGTAGACAACAAAAAGGTAAGTGCTGGTGCACAAACTTGAGGTTTAATAGGAAAACAACTAGAAAATAACCTTACAAACATAAAACTGGGGAAAATTGGAGAAGAAACAACGGCAGAAAATTCTTGTACGCCGACGCACAAAAACACAGGGTTGAAATACACAGACAGGGGTTGATGACAATAACAAACACCTGGGTCACACAAGGAAATGAGAGCCAGAAAAGACCCAGGTGGAACTCATATACAATCACACAGACAGGACACACAAGGAAACATTATTCATTTTAATACATTAAGAAACAATTTCCTTATCATTTTCTTTCAATTTTTCAGTTTCTCACATCTTTCATACAAAAGTGTGACACTTTGATTACTTTTAAAGGGTTTGGTTGCTTAGTTTGTTTTTGAGGACCGAAACAAATTACAGAGTTTACCTATAAAGTACTGCTCTACTTACGAAAAATACAAGTTACGAAAAAGTTCTGTAACCAATTAATTTAGTAAGTAGAGTTACGACTAAATACCTAGTATATAATGTTATGTATCCACATAATTAATATCCTACATTTTCTGTGATTTAATTCAATTTAAAGATGAAGTGAAAAGATAAATGTCCTTTAAATCTTACACATACACCTCCACAATGTGGTAAACAAACAAACAATGTGCCCATCACTTTTCCAAGCAGGTCAACAATAGCTTCATGGATACAGCTGAAACTGTGCGTGCCTGCGTGCGTGTGTGTTAAAACCAGTGCCAGTAGTCTATTCAATTACACTGAACAGCCTAAAACACTCAATCACCCATTTATCCAAGCTTGTCTCCATCCTGAAATACACATATATACAGACACACTCACACACAGATACACATGCATGCACACTAGCCTGCCTCAGCAGATGGTGGTGCCACCCCGCCAAAGCAGTGTAACAACACATGCACACAAATTGACTCAAATAAAGAGGAGGGGACCGTCTGTTTCAGCTGCCTCTCCTTGTCACAGAGGTTGGCATCAATCATGGCCACTTTCAATCAATCATGCTGTTCTCTGGCTGAGGGGAGGTCCTTTCATGCCTACCTCTTAAAGTCGAACAAGTGAGAATAGTGCAGGTGCACAGAAAAAAAAACTAACTTTAAGGGAAAGTTGTCACTGATCTTGTTGAGCAAATGTGATGGTATGTTTGCAATTGGGTGTGTGGAGGTTATGCTCATGGGAACATTAGTGAGCGAGTACATTTCAACATTGGGCGGGTTTGTGTATGAGGTTTTGTCCTGAGTTTAAGGTTGCTAAGGTCTTTGGCTCATTGAATTTTGTATTTATTTTCGTGATAAAATGTTGTTTTGAGCAGAAAAAAATTGCCTTTCTTTTTAAGAATGAAATTAGGAGGTGCTGGATAACTAACTTTTATTTTTATTAAGGATATGGAAGTTGTAATGAGTAAGATGGCATGTTAGTAAAAGAAGTGGTCATACTGACTTTGTAATGCCAACACTACGCACACAAACATGCTCACCCACGCATTTGAAGGCAACCTACGTCACACAAGGCCGCGCAAACCCATTAGTCACTTTTACAAAGACAGGCAATTAATCTAAACAGATATAGATCGCGGTGTGAATGAAAATCAGTGGGTGAACTAGAATCTGAGGATAAAATTTGCATGTGTGTGCGGGTGCGCCTGATGTGCATATGTGGCTCTAAATATCAGGGACAACACAAGAAAGTTGATTTCCTAAACTCTTAAAGTCATACTTATCCATGTTTCCACTTCTTGAATGAACACATTTGGCACTTTAATCTCCACTGTGGCATCAGAAGTCAGATTATATTTAGAATGCAGCTCTTCAATGCGGTACTGCTTTAAAATACGGAAGTACAGCAAAAAAGCAAATCCAAATACTGAGTAGCGGGTTTGCATTGGATTTGCGATGAAATCAAAAATGATTACACAGCATGAGGATATTAATGTGACACTTCTACATGCAATTTAGTGGCAATTGTTGGATTCAAATTCAGAGTTGACTTGTTGATTATTGTTGACATTTAAGGGAAGCCAGCACTGTGTTCCAAAAATGCCTCTTCATCAGTTTCACTGATGATACTGTTACTACATATACCATTTACCATTTGGGTAAAATGCATTTTATAGCGGTCCATGCTGAAAATTATATCTTTAAAAAGGTTCTGTCTGTTAGCGGACGCCAAGGCAGGCAACGAGCTTGGATATGAAGTTTGATTTATTGATCCTACAATGTGATATAATTTTATACGCCATGTTTGTTCTTTTGTTTTGAATTTTATTAATTAAAATTCCCCCAAAATGTGACAAAAGTGTGATTTATATTCTAAAAAATCTGGTTCATATTTTTGTGTGTAATATGAGTTAGTTATAACCAGCCAATCAGGAAGCTTGTAGAAATCCTGTGATCCTTTCAAAGCATGAAAATTCTGAACACAGGGGGTAGTATTATGCATTGCGTGTTATATATGCCACAAATAAAATGAATATATTTATGAAAGAGGACACTCTGTCTGTGTTGTGTTCAAACAGAAAATCACATGGCCACAACAGTATATTTCCGGCTGTTAGATCCCTCTGCAGATCTAGCAAATTCTCCAACTCCGAGCAAGACTGACCACTTATATATCATATCACTTTTCATGACTGTTTATTGCTTTGGACTGCTATTTGAAGCAAGTACATATACTATATTATACACATTCCTTCATTTTCCATACTGCTTTGCCTCACAAGAGTCGCTTGCTCATTTTGTGTTTTTGCTGCCTTTCTGTCTTAATGATTTGATTTGGTGATTCTTAATGATCCCATTTACTTTGCTTTGCTGTGTACTTTGTGCTTTTGCTTTGTTGTTCTGCGGCCTTTGCGACTGTACTGTGTAACTTAGAAATATGCCTTTCCTTTATCTGCATTCTCACCCTCTTGCTACTGTCACAATGAAATTTCCCAAATACGGGATGAATAAAGTTATCCAATCCAATCCAATCCATACAGGGGACATCCTGAATTGATTGCCAGCCAATCATATACATGAACATCCATGCACACACAAACTCATAATTAGTGACAATTCAGAGTGCCCAACAAGCCGATATCCATGTTTTTGGGGATGTGGGCGGAAACTGGAGCACCCACAGAAAACCCATGCAGGCACAGGGAAAACATGCAAACTCCACACAGAAACCCTCGATTGTGAGGCAGACAAGCTAACCACTTCCCCAGGGTGCTGGCGTATTAGTTTATATTAGTTGTTCATAATTTTATCAATAAAATATTTATAAATGCTCAGTAATGATTACAAAAAACAAGCAAAAGCATAAAAACAAGCAAAATACAATAGCATAATTTCGGTATAACCTCTGCTTTGAACCCTGCGGTTTATAATCTAGTGCATCTCAATAGAGGATTTTAAAACACTAACTGACACCTGTAGTTTACATACCAGTGTGGCTTTAATATGAACATTTTCTTTCTGTCTAAAGGTTTGTGGGCGCGTTCATATGAGTACTATGGTAATTACATGGCATGGAAGTTTTACTATACTGTGCATTCAATTAGCAGAATTTCCCCTTTTTAAGAATGGATTTGATGCACTTGAAGCTTCATTTGCTGAAGAAACAGTCTACAATTCAAGTGGATATCCATTATAAGTTTCAAAGTTTTAACGGAAATGTGACCTTGCATTTTTTTTGGATTGGATTGGATTGGATAACTTTATTCATCCCGTATTCGGGAAATTTCATTGTCACAGTAGCAAGAGGGTGAGAATGCAGATACAGGAAAGGCATAGTTACACGTAATTACAAGTTAGACAATTTATTCGCAAAGGCCGCAGAACAACAAAGCAAAAAGCACAAAGTACAAAGCAAAGTATAAGAGCTCATTAAGAATCATTAAATCAAAAGCAAATTTCACATGCTTAAAATAGATGTGTGTGACCTGGTTTAAATTTGTCATCTATGAGATTGTGTTTTAATTCCAATCATTTTTGGAATTCAAATTGCTCTACTACAAAGGAGCAGATTTGAAACAGTGCAACGTTACACTAAAGCTTATTATTCAAATAAACCCACACACTTGGTGTTTCCTACGCAACCACTGGCCGGCAGCCAAGCAAGGTGTTTATAATGTAAACACGTGCGTCTGACACACCCACAATGACCAAGATTCATTTGTTGGCAATGACGTATTTAAAATACAATGGAAAAAAATAATCGGATGCAATCAAGTCAACATAGTAATTAGTCTCTAGCTGTTTGGAGCATTAGAAAAATTGCCAGCTAAAATGTCTTGAAAAAGGACATTTTGCACATTTGCAGCACAAATGCTCTTGAAAACCCAATGATGAATTACGACAAAAAGAGTGCAAGGTCACTTTAAAATGAATACAGTAGTACTTTTAAACAGGCAACATGATTGACAGCTACAATTTAAACAAATTAAAAGTATAGCAGTCAACATTATACAGTGGTACTTCTATTTCCGAATGCTTCTACATATGAAATTTTCAAGTTGCAAAACCTTTTGAAATATTCCATTTTCAAGTTGCAAAACCTTTTGAAATGCAAATTACTGTTCCAATATACGAAAATGAGATGCAAGATATGAAATCCCCAAAAATATCAAAACATTTCCTGTACCTGTTACTTTATTTTGAAATTGCTGTGGTAGCGTTGTGTGCTGCTTGACAATCTCTCTACACTCTGCTGGCCTTTCATTGTCTGTCTCACAAAAACAAGTGCCCATGTTTTTTATCTGTTTGTTTTTTCTTTCAAGAATTATCAGAGCTGCCAACTTCTCCTGAATTTCCGGAGTTTACCCGGACAAGTAACGTAAAGTCTGGGACTCCTGACAACTTCCCTAAACTCGGGAAATCCCCAAAAAATCTCATTTAAAGTTTTTCGAAGCATCCATTTCGTAAAAGTACCAAATTTCCAATTTAATATCCTCAAAATTCCTGCCATTGCTATGGCTTCCGCATTTGACTCAAATGCACTGTAAACCGGATGAATTCGGTAACACATGTGCATTGTGAATCATCCGAGTTACAAGTTCTGACAAATGATTCGTCTTGTGTGCCTTCAGCGTGTCAATAGGATTCGGAATCGAGTGCATCGGTAGCCTCTATCGCTTTAACATTTTCGTTTTCATTTTTTTTCATAACGGAAGTAAGTATTATTAAGGCTCACTAAACCACCAGTCTTTTGTTTTGAAACAATTCCTATCATTTCCAGCGTTGTTCTAAAGAAAATGGATGGCAATTTGGATGAAACTTTTAATGAGAAACCCAGACACTCACAGAGGTTTATTGGTACAAAAGGACCGACATTTGCACATTGCACAACAGGCAAGTGTGGGTAAGGGACCCACTGAAAAACTTATGCTAATGTTGTGGAAATTTGAATTTGCCAAAAAATGATTTACAAACTATACTTTGTTCACTTTTTATACGTATTTTCATTATGCTGTACTTTTTTAATAGTTTGCAAAACCACAATATTTCAATTAATGTAAAAACATGATAATAACAGTTTGATTTAAATAGTCTTACATGATCTTTTTTTTACATTTTATATCGATTTTGCATGAATCCCATTCACTCCGGAAAAACTCCGGAAATGGGACAAGTGTACTCCGGGAATGGAGTCGACGGAGGTTGGCAGCTCTGCATTATTAAATGAAATTTGTTCTTTATTTAAAATTACTGATGCAAATTAAATGAAGAAGCAAGCCCTTTTATCCATGCATGACTGATATTGCAAGGCAATATGGCTGTAACCCACCGACCATTGCTACGATATTGAAGCAGAATGAAACATTAAAAGCAAAGACTCCTTGGCATAGCCTCTCTGTACCAAACAACGAGATGAAGAGACTGTTACTCCTTTGGATGGAAAAGGAAGAAATTGCAGGACATAGTGACGATTGTTTCTGGGGAAAAAAGCAGCTATTTAATGTTAAGTTGTTTCGATCGCATAATTTGAAGTAGTTTAGATGTATTCATGTGCTTTGTCTGTTGCCTATTGTTAGCTTCCTCCTCATACGTAATTATGCACCTGCATGAATAGAAAATTATTAATTTATGCATGCGTGTTATTCATTTTAATACAATTAACCCTTTCCACACCATTTTCTCTCATTTTTGTGTGTTTCTCACATCTTTCATACAAATTTGGGACAGTTTGATCATTTGAAAAGTTTTTTTTCATTTAATTTTTTTTAAGTAGGTCGTTTTTCTAAGGACCGTGGATATAATTTGAGAATTTGCATATAAAATACCAATTGTAAATATGCAAAAAAAAAATCAAGTTACGAAACAGGTTCTGGAACCAATTAATTCAGGGGTCCCCAAACTTTTTCCTGTGAGGGCCACATAACTTTTCCCTTCTCTGATGGGGGACCGGTGTCAGTTTGTAACAGAAAAAGTGTGACGATCGTAGGGGAGCTTAATTTTTTTTATTGTTTTCCAGAAAGCCACAGATAACCAAATAACCCTTTCCAGGTTCTTTACAGAAAAAAAGTCAGGAAACATATAATAACATTATTAATGAAATAAATAATAACTAAATAACCCTCTCTGAGTTCTTCACAGAAAAAACAGGAAATAAATTACACTATTTATGAAATAAATAATAACTAAATAACTCTCTCTGGGTTCTTCATAGAAAAAAAAGCCATGGAACATTAACTTTCTGTTGTGCCATGCACAATCTTCTCCCTTTGCTCTGAAGTTTATGCACGACACCACAACCGTCATTACAGAATCCCACGTCAACATTTTGCAGCACAGTGCTTGCTGGTGAATTTGGCAGTGGACTCGTAGCGGGGCGGTGAGACCCCTTTTTTCCAACTCCCGGTTCATGCGTCCCATTATTAGACCGCGAGTTTCGGCCACCATGCTAGGAGCCCCGTCAGTCGTGATGCTAGCTAGCTTTGACCAGTCCAGGTCCAACTTCTCCATGGTTTGGCACACTTTGTCAAAAATATCCTCTCCCGTTGTAGTCCCTTTGAGACTTTGGAGGGCTGCCAGATCCTCGCAAATCTCAAAGTTTGCGCTAACTCCACGAATAAAAATGAGCAGTTGCGCTGTGTCTTGCACGTCCGTGCTTTCATCCAGTGCTAATGAAAAAAAGTCAAATTATTTCGTCTTCTGCTGCAGCTGGGCATATACATTACTCCCGATTTCTTCAACGCGTCTGGTCATTGTACTCACCGACAGACTTACAGCATTAAATGCATCTTTCTTCTCGGGACACACCTCCTCCGCGACAGTATCCATACATTTCTTAACAAACTCTCCGTCAGTGAAAGGCTTACCGCTGCTTGCTATCAATTTAGCAACCCAAAAGCTGGCCCGAACGGATGCCTGGTTCTGCTGAGATAGTAGTCCACTTTTTCGCTTTGAGAGTTTGTCTGCTCGTATTTGGCCTTGCAAGCTATCGTACTTGTTTTTGTGACGGGATTCATAGTGTCGGCAAAGATTGTATTCTTTGAATACCGCCACCGTCTCTTGACAAATGAGACAAACAGCCTTTTCTTTGCATTGAACAAAAAAAATAATCGTTTGTCCACTCCAGGTTAAATACCCTGCATTCTGAATCAATTTTTCTCTCACCTAACTTTTTCGCCATTATTCCGTTCTCAAACAGGTTGCAGTTTTTATATGCTTGAATAGTCCGCGATGGTCCCAGGGCTCCGCCCTCACCTGCGATCGTCCAGATGTCTCGGTAACACTGCTCGTGCATGCAACGGTGGACGTGCCCGCCTGCATCAAAGGGAAACACTCTCCCCGCGCGTGTCACCAAAGAAGCAATGCGAAACCCCGCTTCACTGGGATGATTTGTGGGTTCAGCAGGGGTGCAATGAACCAAACACAAGATTAAAACGTCCCAGTCTTCAAGGCCAAATAGGAAAAAAAATCAGATAGTGTCTCTGGTATTGTTCAGAGGGCCGGTCCAAATGTGCCGGCGGGCTGCATCAAAAAAAAAAAAAAAAAAAAAAAAAAACAACATCCGATAGCGTCTCTGGTATTGTTCAGAGGGCCGGTCCAAATGTGCCGGCGGGCCGTATTGGTGACCCCTGAATTAATTCCTTAAGTAGAGCTACCACTGTACTTTCTGGACATCCATCTCCATGTCTATATGTATCTTCCTGCAGGTCGTGGCCATAATATAAGAGTTTTAACTTGCCCGATTCAATTCTACCTGTTAGTGTTGAATCATACCATCCTCCCCTCCCATGAAAGCCTTCATTTGTGTTTGCCGTTATGTGTTTCTGAGGTGTACGTCATTGAGATTCATTTGTTGGCATGTGTTTGCGTCAGTAAAGCTGTCAACAATAGGTTGCTGTGATGGTGCTGTGGTCTTCTCATAGTATATCTCAGGTAGAAAACATTAAGTGTTAATGCCCTCTAAGATCCCTCAACGCTCTCCCAGTAGTCCTTTCTCTCCCGCAATCCTCTTTGCTCCAAGGGTCCCTAAGCACCTCAGTATAGCGAAGGTGTCCCACTGCGGATTGTATTAATCTCTCCTTTTCTTTCAGAATAGGGCTAAGCAAACTCAAATGTCACTCTCCCTATCTTTGCTTACATGTATACATTTCTGCCATTTCTTCTTTATTCTTGTTTGTCTCACTTTTCAACATTTTTTTACTTCTACAAAGTCAACTTACAGTCACAAAAATAATGCGGGGAATAGCATCAAAATATTAACGAAACTATGGACAGTACAATGTTGATATTTGTTCAAATCTGCCCCAATTATGTAACATTCAGTTCAATAGGCATTCATCATAAATCCACTATTATTTCTACTCAAAATGGAGTAGCATGAAGTGCCGTCGTTGAGGTGAGGTCATCTTGAGGTGGAATGAACCAAAGATATAATATAAAAATAAATAAATAAAACAGCCTCTACCATTACACCACTAAATTCAACGTAGTTCCTTTTGTTTACTATGTTTTGGAATTTTCTGTGTGTTTTTAGCACAGTTTCTATTAGAGTACATGTTAATCCCCTTAGAGAATTTACTCATTAGGACATTAATTATTGTGGTCTAATTACCTCTCTGCGCCCTCCTGCTCTTTTATACAGTAAATCAGGTATTGCGATTACACCACCCTTCTCTGAACTCACACAGAGAAATCACATGAGAAGTCAAAAGCGGTCCTATTTCTAAATAGCATTAAAAATCTGTATTTCAGGTGAAGTACATGTACTGGTAGCGTAGTTGTATATGTTTCTGCGTTCTCCCAGATTCAAGTCACTGTCAGGGAGTGGATCTAACTTAAAAACAGTCAACCAATCGTGCGAGTGACAAGTTAAGTTAAAGGATGACATTATAAAAACATGCCAAGGGTTCCTGGTCTGGCACCAAGATTGCAAACAACATTATTTTTTACTTATTATGTGGAGAAGTGGCTCAAGTTTGAATTACTAGGAAGGTAAAAGTTTGTCTGCTGCACTGTGAAACTAAGTATGTTCTTACAAGTTGTGAGGCTTTAACCTGCTTATTGTCACAAATGAAATCAGAAATTATAATGCTCTAACAATTTTAATATATCTATGGATTGTTGTGTTTTAGGCTGTGTTGGATGCTGATGAATTATTAATAAATAATTGGGCAAAAATTATATTTGGGAATTTCCTAGCATAAATGTGCTAACCTGAATGTATTTTTATATTATTATTCTTGATTAAACAGTTAAGCACCTAATTTTTCCACTCCCAGACTGAATTTTAAAAAAGAAACAACACTTTAGTATTATTTTTTTCTACATATTCAAATAGTGGCAAAAGGTGTTTCACCAACACTGATAAATCTATTAATGAGTAACGTTGAAAAATCATTTTTATTTATTTATTTCATGCAAACTAATTTCTATTTTTGCATTTCTTGTTTGCAACAGAGCTTATAAGGAAATTCTTGACAATATACTTAAAATATGCATGTGTGTCTTTTAGGAACAAACTTCCTGCTAACAGGCCAGAGCAAGCTCCTGGTGCAGGGGGGATGGAGGAGGGTAGGATGGCAGTGAGGCGTGGAGGTGCAGCTTCCTCGTGCTCACACGGGACCACACAACATGACAACACATTCTCTTTACCTTTTCTCTTATTTATCTTTGTGTCTGCCTGGCCACCCTTTGTTTTCTCTTTTTGCAAAGAAGAAAACACCACAAAGACTGGTGGATTGAATCACTTTCATATTTTGAGTGTAGCATTAAAGGTACGTGAAACAAAAATCAATTATTTGACATTTCTCTAAATGTGTGTGTATTCTGGGTGGGTCTGTTTAGCTGTCACCTACACGTAACCCATGATGTAGGGTCTTAGAGTTAGTTTCTCATGGCTGAATGCACACACACACACACACACACACACACACACCCACACACACACACACGCGTGTGCACACACACACACACGGCCTAACAGCGTTGACAGGTAAAGGTAAACGGAGCAGAACTTTGTTAATCCACTGCTGTTTAGGAGAGACAGAACACCCACCCATCCCCAAAAACATGAAACTAAGTAAACTAGAATTGCACTCTGAGTGCAAACTTAAAAAATAAATAAAATGAAGACACACAATTGTAAGTTTGCCACTAAAGTTCCCTCTTGAATATTTGATTCATAACCCTGTAGTTAGTGTACTCTAACTGAATAATCTGGGTGGGGGTCTCCTGTGTTAGATTTTTATGATTTTAAAAATTCAATTCGGAATTGGATTCCAATTGCAGTCAGTTGTTCTTGTACATCAAATATCTGCTTCACATTTGACCTACTTCCTTTGTTGTTACTCCTTGCAGTAAATTGACATGTTCATATCTCAAGGTATTACTGTAAACCGTCAATCAATACAAAATGCAAACGACGCTCAACAGTAATAGATCAGGGGTTTGGAACCTATTTGACCAAGAGAGCCATAATTTTTTTTATATTTTTAAATGCAATTCCTTGATTAGTTACCGTTAAATGTGTGCATTTTTTGTCATTTCAAAAGTTTTAAAAAACAATAAGTCATTTTTAATAAAATTGTTATGCTGTCACTCAAGATAAAATAGATTCATTTCCCCTGGCCTAGATTATCAATATATCACAGATTTTCTTTGACAAACATGGTTGTTAAGAATTGGCTGATTCTGACTTGCACCAAACTATGTAAAGTCCTTTGACTGGACTGTTGTGATTTGGCACTCCAGTCTGTACATTCAAAGGACTAGAATTTGCATGACATCACAACAATGATCGAAGAATAAACATTCCATTCGTACCTCATTAACTTGAGAGGAAAACTTTAGGAATGTTAAAAATATATGTAATTGCTTTGGAACTGTACAAAATAAATTGATGTGTGACAACGTTAGATAAGGTAGCCTGGCAGATGAGTGCTTAGCGCGTCGGCCTCCAGCTTTGGGGTCCTGTGTTCGAATCCAGGTCGGTCCACCTGTGTTGAGTTTGCATGGTCTCCCCAGGACTGCGTGGGTTTTCTCCAGCTACTCCAGTTTCCTCCCACATTCCAAAGACATGTATGTTAGGCTGATTGGACTCTCTAAATTGCCCCTGGGTGTGAGCGTGAGTTTGACTGATTGTCTGTTTCTTTGTGCCCTGCAATAGGCTGGCCACCGATTCAGCGTGTCCCCTGCCTCTGGCCCGAAGTTTGCTGGGATATGCTCTAGCACCCCCCACAACCCTTGTGAGGATAAAGCGGTTCAGAAAATGAATGAATGAATGAACAACGTTAGATGTTAACAGAGATCATAATATGACCAGAGATTTTTTGGGTTGTTTTCATCATCACAAAATATTGTCTTTGATCTGGCACTCTGTATTTGCATGTTTTCCTTTTATAAATCTCAAGTCTCATTGATATTTTAGAACCATAAGGTTTTTTAGGGTCATTTGCTGTTGTCCCGAAAGTTGTCTATTAATTATTGATTGTTGGCTGTTCATTCAAGAAATATCTCTCTCTGAGGCTTGTCTATTCAGTCTGTACATCTGGATGTCACTGGATGCCATTGTGTTCACGTTTTCCTGTTCTACACTTATTTTGGAGTAGTTTGCAATCCTCTCTCACTTTGTCTTGTGAGGGCTCACAGTTTGTGGTCAAATACGTAAAGTACCATTATGCTAGTATACCTGGAAGTCACTGCATTTTTTGTCTGTTTTGTGTATGTTCAAAAAATCACATGCACACACATGTAGGCAGGAAAAGACAAACAGGCATGCATGCGCACACATGCGCGTGCACACTCCCCCACACATTGATGTAATCATCACATGTAAATTATACACATCATCCCAAGTGGATCCTTCACATGCAATCAAACTTCCGAAGCTACTAACACGGATCGAGCAAAGTGGCACCATAATGTCTTTACTTTTATTTTTTTTGCATAAACATACCTAGATTGTTCTATTTTGTACATGACTCTCAGATCCGGGTTGCCCGGCGGCGCGAGTGGGTAGCGTGTTTGCCTCGCAGTGGGGGACCAGGGTTCAAATCCAAGTCGGCCCACTTGTGTGGAGTTTGCATGTTCTCCCTGGGCATGTGTGGGTTTTCTTCCGGGTACTCTCGTTTGCTCCCACATTCCAAAGACATGCATGGTAGGCTGATTGGACACTCTAAAATCACCCCTAGGTATGAGTTTGGGCGTGAATGGTTGTTTGTCTCCTTGGGCCCTGTGATTGGCTGGCCACCAAATCAGGCTGTCCACCGCCTCTGGCCCAAAGTCACCTGGGATGGGCTCCATCACCCCCCACGATTCTAGTGAGGAAAAAGTGATTCAGAAAATGAGATCATATGAGATGAGTCTTTCAGATCAGTGGAATTCATTTTCACATGATTTTTCCAGGCTTAATTATATTAAAAAATTGCAATATAGTTTTGGCTGTTCTTCCTGTACTTCATGTTAATAGCTGTACACTTTACTGTTTATCTTGGATTTTTGACCCAAAAAGTCCTACTTTATGTATTTCTGGATGCTGCCAAATCTAGTCAGGCTTAATGTATTTTACCTGCCAATGGCCATAATGCAATAGCAGCTTAATATACGACAGACTTGGGATAGCATAAATAAAGATTAGCTGTTTGTCATACAGTATACGGTGCATAAAGTATAGCTGCAACATGTCTCATGTTAATATAAAATGCAACTCAGCTTTTAATGTCAGCTGGTTATGGCTTGAACATGGATTATCTTTATTTATTTTTTTATATTAATCCTCAAAGTCGTAGTTACATTGTTGAGATTTTAAATTGCGGAGGCTGAGGCACTAGATAACCATATGACACAAAATAATTAGAAGTGTAATCCTAGCCCAATACTACTCATTTTTAGCCAGCAGTCAAACAACCTGGTGAGTGCTCTTCAATACTTCATAATAATTATCCAAACTTAAGTGTGATGCACGATATCACTAAGACATTTGGACAATATTCACTTTCTAATGTGATAATAAAAACTTTTGACTGGGACTTCACATCAGTAGCAGCTTACAGTATATCCATCCATTTTCTTCTGTGTGTTTGAGACTGGGTCACCAGACAGCATCTTGAATTGATTTGAATTGAATGCTTTTATTGTCATTATACAAGTATAATGAGATTTAAAGCTTTCACCACATAGTGCATAAATAACAGCAGACGGACAAATGAATCAATAAATATGTAGTCCAAGTTCAGCAGAGAAGTTCAGACACTGTTCAGCCAGTCATTTCACACGGCTCGCCAGTCAAGCTGGAAGACCAAGTTGCTCCAGCGTGTCTTAGTGGGACGTGTCCTGAATGCTTTGTTCACAATGCATCCTAACCAGATGCTTAAGCCCGATTATTGTACCTTTGGATTTGAAGGAGTAGCTAATCTTGGCCATTGTATTCATTATTTCATTGTCCAAAATTGAGCGAGGGAATATGCATTGACCAATAAATCATCACCAATATAGACCCATACAGAACCTTCATAAACAGCAAAAGGAGGACTAATCCATCTTTTTCATTTTCCCGGGCTCCCCAAAACAGGTTTTATGTGCCGCCATGATATAAAAAACGGCATCCAATCAGAGAGGTGGTGGTGGAAGGATTTTGTTTTCTTTTTGTAAACCTAAATGTGGTATGTTATGTTAAATATGTTAGTTTCATGAAAAACCCACAAAAGGTTCATTACATGTCTTTTTGCTCAGCCTAAATGATATGTCAAAGGTTATTCAGTGGAGCTGTCTGTATCTTGTAAACAAAAATAAAGCCTCCACGTCTACGTCAACCATTGGAGCCTTGTTCTGATTTCATGGTAGAAGATTTTAAGATGCTGATTCGTATCCTAAAATGTTTCAAACTTTGCTGAAAACGTGAGCTTTAAAGAACACGGCCACATTTTTTTACTTCGCCTGCTTGAACTATCAACAGCCACCAAACTCTTGGGTACGATCACACAACCACAAAGTCAATCAAACTAGAGTCTCAGTAGTCCTAGTGCCAAGTGCACATATGGACAGTGTTATTTGCGCAAGGTGTCACTGATGGACAATTTGTATTGGGTCCTCTACTGAATACAAACCGGAATGTTCGCATGGTTTAGCGTCATTGCTGATTGCAGATCCAGTGTCAGAGTAGCAAGAGGGTGAGAATGCAGATATAGGAAAGGCATTTTAGACATAAATAGATAGGTAATAAGTAAGTTAATAAATAAAATAAATACATGAATAAATATATAAATAAAGAAGCGTGTTGCTGAAATATATATATACATATATATAGGTCTTGACACTCAGCCATTAGCCATTTGTTTTGTTAAAGAGCCTGAGAGCTGATGGGAGGAAGGATCTGCGGAAGCGCTCCTTCCTGCAATGAGGGTGCAGCAGTCTATTGCTGAAAGAGCTTCGGAGGGACTCCACAGACTCATGCAGGGGGTGGGAGGTGCTGTCCATGATGGACATCATCCTGGTCAGCATCCTCCGCTCTCCCACTTCCTCCACAGAGTCCAAAGGACAGCCCAGAACAGAGCTGGCCCTCCTGACCAGCTTATACAGCTTATACAGCCTGTTCCTGTCCCTCTCCGTGCGCCCGCATCCCCAACAGACCACTGCATAAAACACTGTAAATGCCACCACAGTGTCGTAAAAAGTCCTCAGCATTGTCCTGCACACTCCAAAGGACCGTAGTCTCCTCAATAGGTAGAGGCGGCTCTGGCCCCTTTTATACAGGGCATCTATGTTTGTGGACCATTCTAGTTTGTGTTTGAGGTGAACACCCAGGTACTTAAAATTATCCACGATTTCAAGTTATCCAATCCAATCCAATCACAGTCAAGCAATTCAATTCAATATGAACCAATTTGCAACTTTTTTTTATCATCAAATCAACTCTTTAGCTTGCCAAAATGTACTAATTCCCTCCAGAATGAAATGAGTATTTTTCCCCCAACGCTATTTGGGAAATGCATATGCTTGCGGCTAGCTGTCAGCAACTACTGTCCAGACTAAGCATCCCTGGCTTATTTACTTCAATGCAAGTCGTTGGAGTGAATGCAGAGGATTAATGAAAAGGTACATTGTTAATTGTATATCATCATGCAATATTTGCTCATGCAGTGGCACAAGGTACATCAAGATTGGTGGCCCAGGAAAAAAAAAGTTGAATGTAAACTCCTTGAAAAGTTAAAAATTGGCCACCCAAACTTGAGACGAAAGGATATCATCATTGCTTCTATGATTTTTTTTAAATGAATTGCTTTACTGCATGTATTATTTATTTTTCCGAATAACATGTATTCTTTTTATTGATGTCTTATTTAATGGCGGCTCGGTGGATGAGTGGTTAGCGCGTCGGCCTCACAGTGGGGGACCTGGGTTCAAACCCAGGTCGGTCCACCTGTACGGAGTTTGTTCCCCTTGGGCCTGCGTGGGTTTTCTCCAAGTACTCCGGTTTCGTCCCACATTCCAAAGGCATGCATGGTAGGCTTATTGGACACTCTAAATTGCCCCTAGTTATGAGTGTGAGCGTGAATGGTTGTTTGTCTCCCTGTGCCCCCCGCCTCTGGCTCGAAGTCAGTCCTGGTTTCTGGATTCCTCGCTTATTAACAAGTTCTTTACTGAACTCCAAATGGAAGCTGCATTTTTATGAGTATATAAAAGCTATCAATTTCTGAAAATGTAAAGCAAGTTATTGTGAATTTTGATAAAACCTTTATGCTTGGAATATTTTGAAAAAAAGTGCATAACGGATTTTGAGATTAATTTAACTGCATATGAGAAAATACAGTAGCTCTAATGTTGTTGTTGTTGTTGTATACATGTGCATATGTGTGTATATATAGTTTAGGTAGTTCAGATGATTCAGCAGCATTTTCTTCTTTTTCACAGGTCTAGTGAAATGGATCATACGCAGGTGTTTATGTTTCCCACCTTGGTGTTTTCATTGCTAATATTGTGAACCTCATGTCACTGTCAGCTTTACACCTATTAATGTGTTTTTTCTTCCTCCCATTACATCCAAAACATGTCATTTGAATTACATGACAAAGAAGATTCGCACTTAGTAGCGCATACTATCCACACGTATTCTACTTTAGTTTGCGCTTATTCACTTGGGTGGGCTTGTCCGTCTGGTTGCAGTGTGAGGATTAAACCAGAGATTGGATTGACATTACACACACAAATACAAGAGGAAACAGTATGTGTGGCTGTAAGCGAGTACGCGTGCGTGCGCGTGTGCAAGAAATTGGCCTTGTGAACATGCATCTGCGCACATTTTGCGAATGACTGATGCTTAAACTCATGGACTCTCTCAGACTTCTTCCACTTGTCTAAATCAGTCAGCCATTCATGTCAAAGCATCTATTAATCCTTTCAGTTAACCGTGCATTCCAGTCAAATCTAGCTTTACAACTTTATGCTTAGTGCACATTCCATCCAAGGTGAAAATACATTATTATGAATGCAGACAGGAAATAATAATTGTTTTCCAACAAGTTCACTTTCAGACAGCATGCCTTGCCCTTCCTCTTTGAGGTTAGACTTTAATCTATGTTGAATAGAGACACCCTGAGTGTGACATGCCCCTCAGCTTTAACAATGCTCCAAAAGGCAAATGTTAGGTTTTAAGTAAACAACCACAGGTTATTCACCTTTGGGAGATCCAGACAGTATGACAACAAACTAAAGTATAAAGTAATCATACTTTTC
Source organism: Stigmatopora argus (assembly GCF_051989625.1). Classification (NCBI taxonomy): domain Eukaryota; kingdom Metazoa; phylum Chordata; class Actinopteri; order Syngnathiformes; family Syngnathidae; genus Stigmatopora; species Stigmatopora argus. The sequence goes on from NC_135394.1 coordinate 1,428,207, forward strand.
GATGATGAGAAAATTCTGGGCAAGTTAATCCCAAAATAAAATAAGGTGTGCAGCATGTAGTTTAAACTGAAGTTAAAGATGTAGTCACTAATAGTCACACATTTAAACTAAAAAGTCACTGATGGTGTTGTGATATGAAGTACGGTGCAATTGCAATCATTATTTTGCTAAAAATTGTGTCTGAAAAATAACATTATTAACCCTGACTTAATAAATCAAATACTGTGTCATATTTTTTTTTCATTAGAAACTGAAATATTCATAGTGTTTCAAGTTAAAGTGGAGGTCAAAGCTGTTAGTCAGGAGTAATGCAAAGGTAAAGCTTTGTCTCGAAACTCATTGTCAACAAATTTGTCTTTGTCTGATCTTCAAGTGGGTGACTGTGCCTGAGTGAAAATGTACTCATTCTCACCACATTTAAAGAGCTGTAAAACATTGAACAGTGGTTCTAAACTTTAGTACGATGCTCCTTTTTCTTAAAGAAGTTCATAAAAATTTAAATGTCATCTGGTATAGACTTCAGCAATCCCACGACCTCTGAGTGTATAAAATGTACTAAACGAATGAGCACAGAATATCAACAATAACTTTTGAAATTATGTGATTTAATTTCCAAGACCTCTAATTCCAACTGCCTTTCTTAAAGGATGATGAAGAAACTGAGAAACTATAAGAAAAATGCATGTACAAAAACTAGAAGTTAAAAAATCATCATCTATTACTTTGTACAAATGCAAAAAAAACGTGCCACAAAGTGTTATTTTGGCACTGATCTCTTTAAAGAAAGAGCAACATCAGTCGTTTTTGTTTTCAAAGGGTGCAAGGAAGTGTAATTGAAAACAGATTTACCAAGTAAATAATAAATAATTAAAGAAAAAAGTAATGAAGTGGTTAAACATTAGACTAAGGAGTAGTAAATACATCAAATGATTTTATTGTTTAAAATGGTATAGTAGTATAACTATAGTAGAAGAATTAATGGAAGCTAAATAATAAATGTGTAGGAACATGTCTATAACAGCAACATTTGTGCTGAGGAAAAAACAGTTCAAGTGCTCACTAAATACACAAATAAACGTTTGTCGGTACTTGTGTAATAGTGCCGTTTTTTTCAAGACCTTTGTGAATTTGCATTGTCTGAGCAAGTGATAGAAGTGGTTTTGAAGAGGAGTGGTTTTTTTCCGGAAGGTATTTTTCCAGAGTGAGAGCAGCTCTTCCCTGAGATTAAAAGGAGAGACCACAGGTACATAGAGCAAGGCTGAAATGCAGCACAAACCAGATCAACTTGACCCGGTCCGAACACATCAGAAAGTATTTTCACATTTCATCACCATTCATATTTTACTGCTTTATCGGATTGTGGGAGCAGCAGCTTCAGAAGGGAAGCCTTCTTTCCATTGAAAAAAAATCCCTTTTTATTTAGAGTTCTTCTAACTTGATTACAAAAAGCAAATCCCCTAAAAAAATCTGTTCCGTTTTGCAAAACTTTGAGGATATAAAACAGAAAAGCTTCGATCCGAACCTTCCTGTCAGTAGTTTGCATGTCCTGCCCTGGCTTGCGTGGGTTTTCTCCAAGTACTCTGGTTTCCTCCCTCATCCACAAAACACGCAGCGTAGTAATGGTGAACATTCTATAAATTGCCGTTAAGTATGAGGGCGAGCATGAATATTGTCCATCTCCTTGTGCCCTGCGATTGGCCATCATTTAAGGATGTCCCCTACATGGTGCCCATTGTTGGCTGGGATAGGCTCCAGGATTCCTAGCAACAGAAAATGAATGAATGGAAACTGAAAAGCTTAAACTTATGCTTGGAAGAAACTGTGGCCAAGTGCCTTCAACGGACTCGCAGTCGACAACAACTCTTCATGTTTCAAGATTCTCTTTTGCTTTTTCACCGCCGTTCGTCGTCGTGGGCTTGAAGTTTTGTTCGGAGGAAGCTGTGGACGCTGAGTGCCTTCACCGAACTCAGAGTCGAGCCTCAACCTGAACCCCAGTCTGCGGTGGGCGAAATTGTGTCGCGATGGTGGTCAGTAAGGAGGACGTTGACGAGTTGGTCAAGGGGCACCAAAACAAACTCTCCACGGAGCAAGAGTTAATGCAAAGCTCGGCAATACACGAGGAATTCAACGAGAAGGCGGTTGGGGAGGAAGCAGCCACCATTCCAACAGCACAAATCAGAAAAACAACGGGGGAGAAAATTTACGAACTTTCCGACTTCATGGAAAAAACATCCTGAAAGTGTTCACGAGTCATGCGATCGCCCACTATGAAAACGTTTTTATTGTGCAATTTAGAAACATTATTAAAAGTCGTCAAAGGGAATTGTCTTTAGGTCGATTTTTCTCAAAACATCTGTCAACAAGCACCGCCGAAGGGGAACTTAAATCCAACAGGTAAGAAGCAGTGGCGATAAATAAAATGGGTGAAAAATGAGATGCCAAAGAAATCATAAAATATTAAGGAAAAAGATGAAAAGTTCAATGTATATTGTTTTGAATTCTTACTTTTATGATTATTAGATGTGTGTTCATGTGTTCGTGTGCTCTCTGCCTCTGTTGCCTAACGTTAGCTTCCTGACACTTGTGCACATCCGCTTCAACATGAATAGAATTTTCATGTTTATTCATTTTAATGGTTTATTAAATAATTATGATCATTTTCTCTCATTTTTGTGTGTCTGCACACCTTTCCTACAAAATTGGGGCACTTTGATGAATTTTTAAGGGTTTAGTTGGTAGTTCTGTGGGGACCGTTGAATGAATTAGAGTATTGACATATAAAGTACTGCTCTACTTACGAAATTTTCAACTCAAGAAAAAAGGTCTGGAACCAATTCATTTCGTAAGTAAAGGTGTGACTGTATAGCTGTTTTTTTTCCTTTAAATGCCTGCTTTGGTAAATATTTCAATGTATTAAGGGATAATCAAGCCTGTCCCGTTATGTCATTATTTGTTTTCATGGAAATAGCAGATTTATTTCATTTTGAGAAAAAGAAATAACTTTTAAACATAGGGAAGGATGCTAAACACTTGGAAACTCTTAATGGTCATCCTTGACAGTTGACATCTTAACTTTCTTCTATTGCAGTCACATCTGACATAGACAGAAGCCGTCAAGCATATATTTAATACTTCAAGACTTTGCAAACTCTACTTTGAGTAGCAGAGGAAAAATGCCATCAAAGCAAGATATTATAGTATGTCTTTATATCATAGGAAATGGGGATTTGAGTTTAGCTCACACCCAGGCCACCTGGCTTGGCAAAAACAAATACACACAAACAGAAGCCCCATAGACTTGGATACAAATTTGTAACCGGGATCATCAAACAGTTGTGAAAAGCTGCGTCACTTCTTTAAATGTACAAGGCTTGTGGGTAAAGCATTCTCTTTCTCCACAAATGAAGAAAGAAGAGGGTGGATCACTTTAAAGCATGGAAAAAGAAAGGGAGAAACTGGAAGATGTGAATGCAAACAAAAGAACAGTAAAGAACGAAAGCAGTTAACAAAAGACAAAAGACTAGAATACAGGAGAAAATATTGTTTTTTCAGTCCTAGTTGTTGTCAGCTGCATCTAGTTGGACAAGAAAAACACATCAGAGATTTTATTTGCTTGGAGTGAGTAAACTAGTTGGAGCAACACCCTTACCCTACATTGCTCTACCACACACACATGCACACACACACACACACACACACACACACACACACACACACACACACACGGAAAACAAGGTTTGACGGGCAGGCTTGGTCTTGCCACAGGGTAAAAGTTTGCAGAGCGAGCAGTCGAGCAATGAGCGTGAGTATCAGTACGTTGGCCTAAGGTGTGGTCCGCATTAGCTGGTCAGATTTGGAACCCAAGTAGGGAAAAAAGTCTTTGAAAAATAAAAATAAAATTGTTTGTTTGAGTGATTGAATAAACACGTTTAAGAGGATATAAAGAGCAAGACAATGTAGCTCCATGACTTCTTCTAGTCAGAAAGATTGTTAATTGATTTTTTAGACACACATTTACTGCAGAGATTCCTAGTAATAATTCATTGGCTGACATTGAAGACAACAGACATCTACTCCATTTTGACAAGAATGATCGCTGCCATCCTCCCTAGTCAAATTGGAGTGGAGGTCTATCGAAACATGATCACTCACAGCCAGCCTTCCCATTAGAAATGGATTTGATATCTAAACTGTCAATGGCAGTGAGTGAGTTAAGGGCTATATGTAACAAAATATATTTACACTACTGAAAAAGGAGAAAATGTCCAGCAATAGCAATAAAAGTGTATATATATAATATAATAATAATATAATATATATAATATATGTATGTGTATATATATATAAGTATATATGTCTATATGTATATATAAGTATATAAGTGTGTGTATATATATATATATATATATATATATATATATATATATATATATACTTCAGAGACATGCTTATTTATTTATATATTTATTCATGTATTTATTTATTAACCTACTTATTACCTCTCTATTTATGTCTAAAATGCCTTTCCTATTTCTGCATCCTCACCCTCTTGCTACTGTGACAACGTAATTTCCCGAATACGGGATGAATAAAGTTATAAAGTTATCCAATCCAAAATATCAGAAAAACAAGATAGCACAATTTATCACATTGTATATTTTCTATGTAGGTTTATTGATCTCAAACAGTTGAACTATATTTGATGGCAGTTGCCATTGCCACCCATGGCCACATTGCCAATAAAAACTGGGCAGCAGTTGGCCCATTAGCCATAGTTTGAAAACCCATTGCTTGCTTGTAAATCGGTGTGTTTACTGTTCAGGTTTGATTGGAAGCTAGAACCCAACTAAGATGGCTGATGTGATCAAAGAATGATTAAAATGTAACTAATTTTCAGACTAAAAGCAGCTATTTTGTCCGCCTACTTTGAACCTTGTGGCTTCAAAATTCAAAAGACCATGTACTTCAAAATAAATTATACAGGCAATTTAGGTAGAGGAGAGTGGTGTGAGTTATTTCTTTTAAATCAGTGCAAACTTCACAAGTCTTTTTTTGTTGAATTGGATTGAATGCCTTTATTGTTACAGTAAACAGACTGACAAATCCTTCCAATTCATTGCTTTCAAAACTGATCTCTTCATTCACGTACAATGAGTTTGCAAAGTTTTTTGTTTATTTTTACTTTTTCAATATTGACAAAGTGTTAAGCAGAAGGACGAGTGGTTTGCGCGTCGGCCTCAAAGTTCTTGGGTCGAGGATTCGATGCCAGGTGGATCCTCACTGTATGGAGTTTGCATGTTCTCTCCGGCCTTGCATGGGTTTTCTCTAGGTACTCCGGTTTCTTCCCATGTCCCAATAACATGCAGGGTACACTTTTTGAGTACTCTAGATCGCCCCTAGGTAAAAGTGTGTTTGTCCTGTCCGCCTCCTTGTGCCCTGCAATTAGCTGGCCACTGATTCAGGCCCCTGACTGGCACCCATGGTTGGCTGGGCTGCAGCACCCCAACGACCCTTATGAGGATAAGCGGTTCAGAAAATGAATGAAGAAATTTCTAAGCCTATAGAATGTAATACATTCTATAATGCCAACAAAGACACTCGTCAAATTTGTCAAATAGAGAACTAGATTTGACAAATCTCTCATCAGAAACTGGAAAAAAGCTGTTATGTTAAACAAAGTACAACATACAACACGAACACTTAGATGTATCATATGATTAAAAATTCACACTTAACACACTTCTCGAGCCTAATGAGATTATTTATTTTTTCGTTTTCAATCCAGTGTATTAACCATACTGTACTATAATCTGTTTGCCTTTCGCTCTGGTAATGGGCACCCAGATGGACAATACAAGAGGGTGTATGCGCACATTTGTGCGTGTGTGAAATTTCAAAGGCTCCTCTCAAATAGACATTTCCCTTTAATTCTGCCACCCAGCAGGACATCCCCCTCTCTCTTTCTCACTTTCACGCATACACTTTCTGCTGAGCTGATTGGTTGAAGTGAATATGTCTCCTGAACAGAAGCTTCTCTTCAAATTGGCAAAGCTTTGGAGACTGAAGGTCCTGATAGTGACATGTTAAGATGTGTATGTACTTTAATAGGGGAATTGAGTGAATTTCCGAATCTTGGTGAAGACCACGGTTTGGCTCAATAAATAGATATAAATTAAACAAATAGAATACTGCGTAGTTTTTTCTAACTTCATGGATATGGGATGTCAATGTGCTCAATAATGGTGTGTATAACACCCCCCAGTCTTTCTGATGTGTAATATAGTGGAGAAAATGTGAATAAAAGGCAGTATTTGCCGGAAGTGGTATGTATGTATGTATGTATGTATATATATATATATATATATATATATATATATATATATATATATATATATATATATATATATATATATATATATACATATATATATGTATATATATACATATATAGTATATATATAAAATATATATAATATATATTATATATATACTTATATATATGTGTGTGTATGTACACGTAAGCAACACGCTTATTTATTTATATATTTATTCCTATATTTATGTATTAACTTACTTATTACCTATCTATTTATGTCTAAAATGCCTTTCTTATTTCTGCATCCTCACCCTCTTGCTACTGTGACAATGAAATTTCCGGAATACGGGATGAATAAAGTTATCCAATCCAATCCAGACAATTTACCAATGTTGGTGCATTTTTAGCCAATCCAATCCAAATATACCAAGATTTTGTGCAACTGCTGTATTTGAAATTTGTAATGTTATGCTAATGTTAACTTTTACGAGCTTCATTTTAATGACTGCACATCTTTCTTTTATAACTGAAGTGAGATTTCTGAGGTCAATTCGATAACGTTTGCTTATAATACCGCAGCCAAAGGCCAACCAGTCAATGTTCCTCTTCCATACAAAAGGGCCTGCTGATGCCAGCCGTTTATACAATATTGGCAACCCCCCCAACACACACATATACACACACACACACACACACACACTAATGCAGGACACTGCAAACGCATACATATCAGCTGTTTAAACTGGTTTCTCAGAAACTACACGGTTTTGAAAGGGTGCATCGTTGCAAAGAGACATGAAAACACAAAAAAAATAACACTTGACAGAAGAGATGGATACAATGGGCAGCATACACTGACCCTTTTTAAATTTTCAATCATTCTTGAAAAAACATTTGATGAGGGGTTGATGTAAGTTTTTTTTTTAAATGAAAGGCACTACAGGTTTTAGTGTTTTACATTTGCGAAATCCATTTGCTTTATTATGAATTTTTTCATTACTTGGTACTGCCAATTTCTTGCCATATTCCAAAACGACCCCTTTGGGTTAATTGGTGGTGGTGGAATGTTAATGAGAAAGGTCGCAGTATACATGCCTGTTCTGAAATTATTTTTTGATTGATTAATATATAAGAAACAGATTCTGAGAACTAGGAATGACTTAATAAAAGAAAGATTTTAATGGTTTACTTTGCAGGTTTGTGATTGGTTTCTGAACAGGTGTGCAGAGTCCATCTCACCCATGACCATGAAGAAAATATTCAGACATAAACAGACTATTAGTTTTGACAGAGGATTTGTGTTTGTATTTGATACGCGCTTCCCAATCGTCTCATCTAAAAAGTTAGAATGATAAATATAAGAACACATGAAATGGGATTTATCTTGCAAAACATGTTTACTTGTTAGTATTTCTTTTAACAATTTGCAACAGCTTGGCAATCATTTCAATTGAAATACTCAATTCCTATTTAGTGTAATTTTAAATTCACAACAAATGAACTGTTCCCTCAGTGTCATTTTATCTCTCACCCCACCTCTTTCATTCAGGATTAAACGTGTTCATCAGTTATCTCTAAATCTTTTTCCTATCTCTCAGCAGGCTACGCGGTTAATTGATTCATTAAACAATTGTGACTCCTCAGGGAGTGTGCCTACATGTGTGTGTGTACTGTGCGCATGTAATAGCTGTTTGCAAACATGATGATGCCCTTGGCTAACTGCAATTCACTTTATATTAATAGACACACGCACACACACGCACGCACACGCACTCACACACGCACACACACCCAAACACAAGAACATATTGTCAGGTCCTGGCAAAGGCAGGTACCAAAATGTGTTGTTAGCAGTTGGGGGCTTGTGCTTGATGTGTGCTTTTGTGTGCATGAATGGTCTATTTTCCCTCATATTAATTTCATCTGTTTGGAAAAATGTGAATATCTATGCACAAGGGTTATAATACTATAAATTCCTCTTTGAGAACAATTTGTCTAATTTTGCCAGGGTATAAAATCTCAATTTGGCTCCAGGGCCGCCATATGCTTGCTGGATTGGTGAGTCTTGGTCCCCAGATTTCTCCAATGATATCACAATTAGGTGTTAGTTATGATGGTGGTCGCTTAGAAAAATGTAGCTCGAGGTGTTGAAAAAGGTCACAAATCAAAACTTGGACAAATGCACGCTTGCTCAACACTCCTAGGTAACAAAAGCCATTTCCCACATTTTCAATAATTAGACGCCCCACAAAATACAGTCGAACTAAAGTGTGGCAAGAGGACTGTAAATGTCTATTTTATATTTATTTTGATTTTTTTTTTAAAGGAGGTCAAATTCCCTTTAATGTTTACTTCCTAAGAAGCTGGTATTGCTGGATGGATCTCAACTACCGTATTTTTAGACTATAAATTGCACCTGAGTATAATCGCATATTTTGGGTCATTTGTTTTTAATAAAATCCAAAACAAAAAACAGACATGTCATCTTGAAAGGCATGTAAAATAGAAAATACAAATTACAAATATTTATTAAAAAAATGGTGACAACAACCATCTGAATATATTTGTCTACACAAAAGAAGAAAGAAATGTATAATTTTTTTGGTAACCCCTTCTGTTGTTTTGAGAAGTTACAAGGGATTCCATGGTTTGGATTTGCCTGGCGACCCCTGAAGGGACAAGCAAAATAACCACTTACCACCAATGTTGAATGTAATAATGAAAACAACAATTTCACACATAAGTGGCATCCTTGGCCAAACAATTAAAACTAAACTGCGCTCTATAGTCCGGAATATACAGTAATGTCTCAAGTCTGTCTCGTGACAACAGTGTGCTAAGTCTGAATGTGTCATCCTAACTTGAGTAAGTAAAAAGGAAACAACGGATTGACATAAAAAAGGGTGAGTGACAGATATCAGGAATACAAAAAATAATAATAAGAGTATAGATTTTCCGCTACACCATCTTATGGCCAATTCGTCACTGTGACAACCATCACCCAACCTCATTCAGAGATGTCCTGTAGTTATGTTCTTCAATTATGTCTTGCTCTTTAATGTCATGGCTGCATATCCATATTAAGTCAACTGCTGCAATTTTGGCTGCTTCACTGAAATGCAACCGTCTCACCCTGGAATCAAAGGACAGATAGTGCTTCCTCCGGCACAGGAAGAGAGAGAAAGAGAGAGAGGAAGATTTGCATTCATTTTGAAATTCTTCCAGGCTACATCTGCAATTTGAGGTACAACGTGAAGATTTCAGCATGCCAAGCAACTTTCAAGGAAAATGTGAGGTATGACAATTTATTCTCAACGCACTTTAGATTTTATGCGTGTGCGTGCGTCTGTGTAGCGACTTGAAAAAACATGTTTGAAATTATGCAGGAATTAGTAAAGGGGGATTTAAAAAGAGGATGTAAAGGCAAACATTGTATATTGTTGTTTCATAATCATAAGCGGTCTAATAAATTCACACAAGAAATGTTAACATGATTCAAATGGTACACAACCACACACAAACTCATCCATACAAAAACGATTTTAGAAAATAAGTAATATAATAAGAATAATAATTCAAATAATAATAAAGTAAAACTGGTAGAGTATATCGTCAGACATGATACATTTCTTTTTAAGAAGATGTAAAAAAACAATAATGTTGAAAACAGGAAGTTTTACTTATTTGTTATGTAATCCCAGGAGTGCCAAAATTTCTCTCCAACTCTCGAACGATTCACAAGAGTGTGAAGCGATCAGGATAAGATTCAGCACCTCCAAATCTGAGACCATGGTCCCCAGTTGGAAAAAGGTGGCATGCCATCTCTGGGTCAGGGATGAGGTCCTTCCCCTGGTGGAGGAGTTTAAGTATCTTGGAGTCTTGTTCACGAGTGAGGGAAGAATGGAGCGGAGATCGAAAGGTGGATTGGTGCAGCATCTGCAGTGATGCGGACTCTGCACCGGTCCATCCAGATGAAGAAGGAGCTGAGCCAAAAGGTGAGGCTCTCTATTTACCGGTCGATCTACGTTCCCACCCTCATCTATGGTCACGAGCTGTGGGTTGTGACCGAAAGAACGAGATCCTGGGTACAAGTGGCTGAAATGAGTTTCCTCCACAGGATGTCCGGAATCTCCCTTAGAGATAAGGTGAGAAGTTTGGTCATCCAGGAGGGGCTCGGAGTAAAGCCGCTGCTCCTCCAGATCAAGAGAAGCCAGGTGAATTGGCTCAGGCATCTTATCAGGATGTTCCGGGCAAATCCCACTGGGATATATATATATATATATATATATATATATATATATATATATATATATATATATATATATGGATTCCTGGGTTCAAATCCAGGTCGGTCTACCTGTGAGGAGTTTGCATGTTTTCCCTGGGCCTGTGTGGGTTTTATCCAGGTACTCTGGTTTCCCCCCACATTCCAAAGACATGCATGGTAGGCTGATTTGACACTCTAAATTGTCCTTATGTATGAGTATGACAGCAAATGGTTGTCCGTCTCCTCGTGCCCTGCGATAGCCTGGCCACTGATTCAGGGTGTCCCCCGCCTCTGGCCCGAAGTCAGCTGGGATAGTCTCCAGCACCCTCCACGAACCTAGTGAGGATAAAGCGGTTTAGAAAATGAATGAATGATCATCTGCTCCATGGTGGCCCCACAGCACCGACTTCACCGAGCAGTGATAGAAGGACACCGGGAGCATAAAGATTAAGTTATTCTTTCTGAGAATCCCCAGGTGTGATAATAGGTGTTTTTCCAGTTCTGACATTTTCATGCCTACTCTTTATCCAAAGGTCTGTTTTTAAAACGTGAGATAAGGACAGAATGCAAGGCAACCCGGTGTTGGAGTGGTTAGCACATCTGCCTCACAGTTTTGAGATAAAGAGTTTAAGCCCGGTCTCCGGCTTACCTGTGTGGACTTTCCATGTTTTCCCTGTGGTTTCATGGGTTTTCTCTGAGTACTCCAGTTTCCTCCCACTTCTTCATGTACTAAGATTTTAGAAGCACCACAGTTATTTCCATTTTGAGTCCTTTTCAATTGCCATTTTTATATATTTTTTTTTTTGCTGTTTGTGTTGCATGTCAAGAAAACTCTCTCTGCCAAAGTATGGAGAAATAGACTGCCTTTTTCTCAATCTATTGTATAAAAACTGGTCTGATGCTTAATGATTTCATGTCTCTTGTATTTATTTACATGATGTTAGCAAGATGAACACGAGAAATAGTCATTAAAAATTAACTCTGGCAGGCCGACCATCAGACTCTATCAAAGAACTAGCCCCAACATGTTTGTTACTAAAATTCAAGAAAATAAAACACTGGAAAATGATAACCTAACAAAAATATATTAAATACGCTATCGCTCTCCAACAGCTCACACACTTGCCCATGCTTGATATTCCCCTCAATTAATAGCATTGCTTCAAATCTGTCATGCAATTACAGAATGTGAAAGCTCTGCCCTTTAAAGATACATTATTGGTGACTAGTAGCTTTTCTAACAACAGATAGCAGTGTTGTCTGGATAGATGCTGTGGAACAATAGCAAAATCATTTTCTTAATTATCTCCTCTGGAACTAATGTTGCAGATATGTGTGTGAATTAATTACCAGAGCTTGATATAACAGAAGAAGCAAGAGGAGAAGCAGCATTATCCGCACCAATCTTTTTTTCTCTTTCTTTCACTCGGCATTCATTAAGGCGAAGGCAACTGTCAGTCACTTGATGAGACAAAACCCTGATTTCTAGAAATCAAATTAGCACTGAAAACAGAGCGAAAGGAGGGACAGGGGAATCAACAAAAGACAGCCAAGACCTTTTTGTCAGTGTTGATGAGAGACACGTTGTGAGAGAGAATGCTTCTTTCTTCTATTTGTCATGTTTCATTTTGTCTTCTTTTCCATACAGTGGCTTTTCTGTATTTGCCTTCACTCTATGGCTCAGGTCAACCTTTTTTTAGGGGGAAGAACACCCTCTTTTGCTACTTGGAATAATGAACATGACCCTGTGACACTCTCTCACACACGCATTCAGCTCTAGCTTCTTATTTTCCTGCTATTAACATGGACATACTGATCACACCTTACATTGAATCAGTTTTATATTTCAATTTCTATCTAGGCTATGCATTATGGCTTGATTTGCCTCTTTTGTCCAGCTCTGCATTCCCATTATATTTCAAGGTTAAAGCAAGTGGGTAGACTACAATATGTGTAGGGTGGTGGAAATGATGAATGCACTACTATTTACTTTGCTATGCGATTGCCTGGCAACTGATTCAGGGTGTACCCTACTTACCGTCCATAGTTAACTGGGATATGCTCCAGCGACCCTCGTGAGGATAATCGGCTCGGAAGTTGAATATTTTTTCAACATTTCACAATAAAAATGGAATATTTACAACCACTCAATGTTCTCGTTCTAAACACAAAGAGGCTTGAGAAAATCTTAACCTCATTAAAATTTGCCAAAGAAACAAAATCTCAATGCCAAAGGCTAAGCTCAGCAATGAGTAAATGATGTTAGCACGATAGTTAGCTCAACTTGACATGAAATGTAAGTTTTGGTATTTAGTACTTGATAAAACCATCTACTGACAATTCCAGTGACTTGAATCGACCCAACATAAAAAATCATTGAATAGTGGGGGTAAAATTATTAACAATTCACGGGATCTAGTCAGTGTTCCTCCAACTCCAGTTCGCTTGTGCAAAACTACAGAATAAGACAAAATGTATCCTCCCTTAAAGAGGAAGCAGATCTCACCCCAAGATTGCACTGCATGCAGAGCATTTTTGTTTTTGTCAAGGCGTACACTCATATTTACAGCTATCACAATACTACCAATAATTTACGAATACTGCCAAAACAACAGAATAATTTAGGCTTACTAAATTTATCAATAAACAATTAAATTCATCAACTTACCATCCAAGCTGCCTCGTGGTGTTCACTCGCCTGACTTCGGTGTGGGCAGGCTCAATTCCCGCTGCTGGCGATAAGATTGGGAGTGTGGAAGGTCGTTTGTCTCTCTGTGTACACTGCGACTGACTGGCGACCAGTCTAGGGTGTGGTCCGCTTTTTGCCCGAAGGCCCCCGCAGCCCTTTCGGGGATGGCCGGTATGGAAGATGAATGAATGAACTTACCATACACTCCCAGTGGTTGGGCTAGAGTTTTAACAGTTTTTTTAACAGTTCTAACATAACATAACAGTTTAACATTTTATTATTTTTTTTAAAGTAACAAAATGCAGTAATAAATAATGGTGTGCTTTTGGGTCCCCAAAATTTTCAACGCATGGATTTTGCTTAACTTTACAATCACATTTTCCCTAAAATTCTGGTTGAAATCTAAATTTTACAACATGACAGGTTTCTCTTGGAAGGATGGAAGATCCCCTGAAGCTTGATCAATTGCTTAAAGTACAGGTTCTGATATTTTCCAGAAATGCGTTAAAATTACTGCACATTCAGTAAAATAATATTGAATTATCATGAGTGCTTCTGGAAAAAGCTTCAGCCTTTGTTGGATCTTTGACATGGTCAGGTATTTTGTTAAGGATTGACACCTCTTTCTCTCTATTACAGATATCAAGCTCAACTGCCAAAAGCGGCACATTAACACTCTATCTCTTGTCCTGTCTTAATCAAGGAATTCTACAAAAAGACCAATTTCTTTGTGTGCTAAGCAACCTGAAAGGCAGCACTATCGATATACCACAATATCACAACCCAATTTCTATCTACATTCCCTGGATTTCACAATAAATTAAACAGGGTGATGTAATTCAAACTACTGAAAATTGATGAGAAAAACAAAAGACTTTATTAAGAGCCACACTCTTACCGTCAGCGGAGGTAGAAATATGTTTGGACCCTGAAACAGATGACATAAAAGAGGTGTATTACAATAGTTATTAACTAAAAATATTAATGTGTGGGAAAAAACATGTAATCATTTTCCTTGGTGCTTATCATTAAGCTTGAGTAAGGGTTGTTTTTTTGTAATAGTAAAATGCCATTGTTTCTGTGTGTCATTTATGAACATGAATGAGTTAAATAAAGTAAATAAATAAAAACATTACAAGAGGTATCCCAGTAGCTATATGGCATGGGCCCTGACATTCAGAACCAGGTTTACATGTGTTTTGTCACGCCATCACTTTTGATTGTCTAATACTGACTTTGACTAGTATTGTATTAGGGAATGCAACTATGGCAGCTCCTTCCTTCTCGTCTCTCTTGGTCACAGTTCAGTTGTCCATTCGTGAATTCGTCAAAAAAATTCACAATATTTGCAATTTCTTTCCAAATTAACGAACAAGCTGTAGTACTTTATTATTATTATCAGTGGTGGGCTGTGCATCTCACACCTAGGCCTTCAATACTGCTCCGTCTGAATCAATCCAACCACAATAAATGATTGATGGCTAGAAAACTCTTGCTGCAGCTACTGCTGTCACATATACAAAACAGGAATCATCAACCATAACTTCATAAAATTACAATATTATTTTCCCGGGAAAAGACAGCGATAAACGTCAATGGCGTACGGGCAAACATTGCCCGAAAATGGGGTAAAATCCAGCCGAAAACAGCATTTATTGATTAAATACAAATACTGGAGCTTTTTAGACATCAGAACCGGGCCCGGAGTATCATTTCCCCGGTAAAAAGACAGCGATGAACGTCGATACGTCCATACGTGAAATGACAAAAAATGCACTAAAATTAGGTCAAATCCACTTCCTAGCAGCATTTATTGACTGAATACAAATACTGGAGCTTTTGAGACATTACAACCAGGCCAGGGGGGTGATTTTCTCTGGAAAAGACAGCGATGGACGTCAATGGCGAAATGGCAAAAATTAAACTGGGATAAAATCCACATCCTAGCAGCATTTAGTGATCAAATACAAACACTGGAGCTTAAATACAAACACTGGAGCTTTTCAGATATGAGAACCGGGCCCACAATTGAAATATTATTTAGGAATATAGCCATATTTTACTCACCAAAAATCCTTTTTAACTGTACACAATATCCATCCTCCTTTCTTTCTTCCTTCTTTCCTATCGCCATCGAAGCTAATGATGAAAGTCGAGCCTGTCCTGTCATATTTCTGGCATAGTCCGTTTTGAAAATAGCTTTAAATCAAAACAACAATATACTATTTGCTTGTGGAGCTAAGTTTGCGCACTGAAAGTGCCGCACACACCATTTTCCCGGCTGTAACAGGCTTGCTAGCTTCGGAGTTGACCGCACTTTCTTAATGATGTCCATTTTTTCCTGGAAAAGTCCGTCTGGAAAAAAGCTTGGTGAGAGAAATCTGCAACAGAATCCATTTGTTTTTGCCACTGTCGGCCATTGTGGGTGGAGTTTGCGATCTCTGGCTGCTTTGGCCTGCCTACTAGCCAATCATAGTTGCTGAAAGCAATGACATGTCCCAGCCAGCAAAATGCCAACGCCTATGAAAAATCATTGTGGGGTTGCCAATTCGAAATCTGATTGGTTAAGCAACAGTCTTGTTTAATGCAACAGACCCCGCAGAACTGATTTTGAAGGCTTTGAGGCAGATCTGATCTGGCAACAAATAATGGCTGAAATGTGATTGGTAAAATGCTTCAATATGAAAACACATCTGGAAGCAGTGCAACCAGGGGGGAAAGCAATGAAAGGAAGCTAACAGACCATTTGGAATAACAAGTATTGATGGACAAAATATAATATGATTCAGATATTTCTTAGGCCAGCAGAGAAGGCCTAGAAGGCCCTGACGGCCCACCACTGGAACCATGCACACACAAACCCATACCTAGGGGCAATTTAGAGTGTCCGATCAGCCTACCATGCATGTTTTTGGAATGTGGGAGGAAACCGGAGTACCCGGAGGAAACAAAGGCCCGGGGAGATCATGCAAACTCCACACAGGTGGACGTGACCTGGATTTGAACCCAGGACCCCAGAGCTGTGAGGCCGACGCGCTAGCCACTCGCTCCGCCGGGCCGCCATGGATTAATTTGTATTTAGTTATTTTCTGTGGGAACAATTGATTTGAGATACAAGTAAATTGACATGCGAGCTTGGTCCCGGAACTCATTAAGATCGTATCTCAAGGTAATGATGTATAGTCACATTTTAGTAAAATCATATTACTCACCAAAAAATAATTTTATTTGTACACAACATCAATGCTCCTTTCTTCCTCAAGAAGATTTCAACTACTCTGTCATGCAAATTATCCGTGTGTTTCAGTCATTCCCTGAAATGAAAGTTCCTGCTTGCTCCCTCAATCCATACATATGTCTCTTTAAATCCGGTGCATTTGTTGATCCTGTACAATCCTGCCCTGTCCTGGGGTCACTGTGTTTTTCATGTTTGTCCACCTCCAGTGCCCCCATACCCCTGTATTTCCCCCCATAAGTTCCATTACTTTGTTTAAGTTCTACTATGTCACTTTTACCCTGATATTTGTATTTGTGGTTTTATATTTGAGAACAAGTTTATGTTCATTAAAGATTACGTTGCTGCAACCTCACTCCCCGTGTCTGCCTGCTTCCCTGCATTTGGGACCTCCTTCGCCACGTGAAACCTTAACATTTCATAACCTAAATATTTTCTATGTAGACATTCGAAAGTAAACAGACGTACCAATGTATGTAGGCCTATTCTCTATACCTATTCTTTCTGTCTGTCCCCTCAGACCTTTTTCTGCGTTGTATTATTTTATAAATATTGCAATAAAAACATACTGAAGTAGTACTTCAAGCTCCACGTTGACTAGAGACACTGTTTAACCATCAAAAGTTTTTCTGAGTTTTACACTAATTTGGTGCTAAACTGGAAAAGTTTAGATGAAAGTGGTATTTAGGACTTATATACAAAAAACTGCAAAAATGGGGTTTTGTGTTTTATTGCAATAAATTTCCATAAATATATTTTCAGTTGAGGTTTTGCGATATAATTATATTTATTTTTATGCTGAAAAAATTGTAATTATTGGTTGCCGAACGAAAATTATCTGTAATAATTTCCCTCAGCCATTCTCCGTAGTGCGAGAGAAATGTGCAAATTCATGTACGCAGAAAAACACATTAAATTTTGGTACCAAAAAATATTTTTCCAGGCCCTGCTTATTAGTGTGTTAGTCTGTGGGCTAAAGGTTTGAAATCTAAAACCATTAAGGTTCACAATATGGTATATAAGGGCCAAGCAAACGCCGGGCCTTAACGGAAAAATATTATAGAATACATTCATCATCCCAACTGTCAAAGGAACTTCAGAGTAAACATCACCACACCATAGATAACCACATAGGTGCCCAATCTCTTCGTAGATGCGTCAAAAATACTCTTTCATCAGTCTCTCATCCATCACACCACTCTGTCAGAGTTCAGTCTAAGGTCACTCAATTAGGTGATAAACCTTACCGATATGTGTGCTTATTCCTTACTGTTGCACATGCACGGCTGCAGCAAGCTACAAGGTCAGTAAGTGCACACACGAAAGAAACTGCCAAAATAAAATCCTGCCTTTTAAAAAACTTATTACAGTATGTGAATAATAGATATGACATCATTTTGTAACTCAATAAAATTAAACACATTGCTTTTATATTGTTGTTTTTGCTGATGTTATTATACATCACTAACATGTCTCTTCTTTTGAATGTAAATTTTAAAGACAGTGAGAAATTGACTCTGCGATAATCATCTTAATTGAGCAACAAGCTGGTTCTTGATGTTTTTTTTCTCTTGCAGGATCTTCAACCAATCAAAGAATTCAATTTAACATCCCTCGTCCCATAACATTTCTACAACTTGTCCTGTTTGGTGTTACAGCTTAGCTTGAGGCACAACTGATTTTTGGAAGAGTTGTAAAGGATAATGAGTTAAAAAAATGAATGATAGCCAAAACCAGTAACAAAAACTATGTATACCCATAATTTTAATCAACAGAAGCAAATGCATAATTATGTTAATAAACTCACTGCAATAGCCCTTAAATATAATGTTTTCCCTTGATTTCAGTAAAAAAACAAAAATAAAAAAACTGTTCTTATGTGTTAACATTGGACAATCCGGTTTATTTTAGTACTATACTAATACGGATATTATTGTGATGTTTTTTGTCAGTATTCTCCATATCTTCATCAGACTTACACTGATAATAATTAAATAAATCCACAAATGGAGGTAAATCTTTGTGTATCTTTTTCCAAATATTCATCATATATGGAGTAGTCGGCCTCGCAGTTCTGGGGTCGAGGGTTCGATTCCAGGTGGGTCCGCACTGTGTGGAATTTGCATGTTCTCCCCAGGCTTGTGTGAGTTTTCTCCGGGTACTTTGCTTTACTCACACACGGTGGTCCGTCTTCTTGTGCCCTATGACTGGCTGTCCACCAATTCAGGGTGTCCCTCGCCTCGCGCCCAAAGTCAGCTGGGCTGGGCCCCAGCACCCCTCGCAACCGTTTTAAGGATAAGTGGTTCAGATAATGAATGAATAAATAATACAAGCTCCGAGCAAACCAAAAGCTTCATATACCTACTTACGTGCAATTTCCTTATTATATTAGCAAAAAAATGGTTTTACTCTGAGAGCAGGGCTGTGACAAGCAGGATTAAACCTTAGAGAGAAGAGTGTGAAAAAGCAGTTCAATCAAGCTACCAAGTGGGATGATGATGATGATGATGATATCAGGAGTGTGTTGTGAACTGCTGCATTAAAGTGAAGGCATGCAGCAGCATTTACATATGAACGAGGCACGAGTAGGTAGCGCACATATGAAATGTAACACAATAACAGTTTAGAAATTCTCTTTCACACACACACCCTCAATTCCCTTGACTCACTCCACCTTTTGCATACACTCTCACCTCCTTCCGGCATTTGCTGCACCTGTCAAACATACACAAATGCACACACCCTCGACACACACCTTTTCCTCCACCTCTTCATTAATATTTTCCTCTCCAACACGAAGAAGAAAGACCTGCAATTATAAGCTGCTCCGCAGCAGAGGGGCTCAGCGCCGCATTTATTAGGAGCTCATTTGGCTAAGCAGGGCTAAACACAGTGCATGGTTTAGGTGCAGGCGGGGGTCCGAAAGAAGAGGAAGATGCACCCTCTCTTAGTGTGACATTAAAGAGAACATCCCCGTATTCTGTCCTAATCCAAACTGATTTGAGATGGCAAGGGGTGGGTGGGTGGGGGGGGGGGGGGGGGCGGGGGGGGGGTTGTGTTGAGAAGTAGCGTTGGATTATTTGTTTATGGTGGTGGTGGAGGGGGGTATGTGACGCCTCTGCTTCTCCAGATTTACCGTCTTATACAGTCTCGCTGCGTTAATCGCGTCTCTTCCCCCAAACGCAACCCATTTACAGTTCAAAGCAACAGAGACTATATCTATTGCCGGGAATATTACGATTAGTATTAATATCATCACCGTATTCGAGACGGAGAAGTCTCAGAGGGGAACATGAGAGGGGTGATTATGACAATACCAATGCTGCCCGAATATGGCATCCCACTCTTTCAAAGCATGACCTTACTGCCAAAATGTGTTTCACTTGCATCATAACACTGAGTTGATTGGTTTAGAAAGTTAGAAGTGTTAGTCATCACTTTGCCATTTTCTTTTTTGCATCCTGTAGCCAATCACAAGGACTTTTAAATAATAATAATAATAATGTATTGGGTTTATATAGTGCTTTTCAGAAAACTCAAATATGTTTTGTGTTGAATTATTCATTCACTCCAGACTAGGAGGCAACATGCCACAACTGTAAGCAGACTGACAGAACCTCGACAGGCAATTTGCACCATTAGGCCATCTGACCACCACCAGCCAATTGCTCTCAAACTACTTTGTCTTGGCCAAGTTGGTTGAAGTGTCTTGCCCAGGACACAATGAATGTGAGCAAAAATGGGATTGGAACCTTCAAAGCACAACCTACTCAATTAGCATTGCATCAATGTTCCATTCTTTTTTATTTTTATGTTGAACAAGAACACTTTGGAGTGTCAGTCAGTTATCTTCTATCTTCTATACCGTGCATTCTTGTAAAGGTTGCAGGGGTTGCCAGAGCCTTTCATAGCTGACCACTGGCGAAAGACAGACGATACCCTAGACTGGTCGCCAGTCAACTGTAGGGCAGACATTGGCGTGATGAAGGCAAAATGTAGATGTAGATATAGACAACAAAATAATTTAATGTCTATTAAAAAAAGAAGATGCTCTGAAAATGAATAGAAATTGGCAAATATAAAAAAGGTAATTGATTGCCTCATCTTATTTCATTTTCCTCGGCTTATCCGAGGCCGGATTGCGGGGGCAGCAGCTTCAGCAGGGAAGCCCAGACTTCCCTCTCCCCAGCCACTTCATCCACCTCTTTCGGGACGATCCCAAGCCGCTCCTGGACCAGCCGGGAGACATAGTCTCCCTAGCGCATCCTAGGTAATTGATTGTGAGAATTATAAAAGTTGCCAAATAACAGTTTGCACAATCTGGACTTTGTGTAGCATTTAACATTACTAAATAAATGTTACGCTTCTAAGTCTATTATCATTACTATATTGGTGACAAATATGAAGTCTGAAAATATTTTTGATATGGAAAAATAAACCACAAAATACGAATAAGTCTATGAGTTTTCCTGGAATACTGATTGCACTGGATGTTCTTTTTTTTTCTTATTTCTTTTTTTTAATGATAATTGTCCACAGCACCCACTGGGCCTCTCCATTTTTTTAAGTATGCATTTTTTGTGTGCATAATGTTGTACTGAACAGCATGCATCCCTGGCATTATGCCAAACTACATCTCCCCTCTTCAAATAACCGCCCAGCTATCTGCACCTGCTCCAATTATTATCCTATTAGCAACAAATACTGTGCAATTAGTACTCGAAACCCTCACACCCAGGCTGCTACAGGCTGTAAAAATTCAGCGAGACAGAAATTAGCAGGGAGCGGCAACAGCAGTGATCAAGCAGCAATTAATCAGCAAACACATGTTTCAATGTGCAGACAGCCCAACACCTTTGCTCTAGTAGAAAGGGTGGATGGATGTGGAGAAGGTGCAAGGGTAGGGATGCTGTGTACAGAAAAGAGCTTGCAATAGTATTTCATTTCATATTCCTGCTCTGAAGGTGGAAGGAACTTTATTACTAGGCCATGAACAATATCCCAAAAACTTGAACATGAACAGTGGAATTGAAATATACAGTGTATATTTCCTGCAGTGGTGTGCCGTCAGGGCCTTCAAGGCCTTTTCTGCTGGCCTAAGAAATATCTGAATCACAGACTAATGTTAATTATATTTTGTCCATGAATACTCATTAAATAATTCCAAATTGTCTGTTAGTTTCCTTTCATTGCTTTAAAGTAAAATATGGCTATATTCCTAAATAATATTTCAATTGTATGAGGTTATTATTGATGATTTTTTTATGTGTCGCAGCTGTAGATGCAGTAGAGGTTTTATAGCCATAAAATAGTTTTTGAGGGTTGGGTTGTATCCGTCAGCTGAAGGCGTCGCTAGGAAATTCACGGACCGCCACTTATTTCCTGCATATGTTAATGGAATTATTGGTCTGAGTGAGGAAAATAAAAGTGTGTTGTTCAAGGCATGGCAAATTTAAAATATTAAAGAAATGGCTACTTATGTTTAATAAGGTTTCAAAATGGCTGGTCTATCAGGTCAGAGAGGCTGTAGGTGTGCCCTCTGACTATACTCCAACCACACCCTGCTCGGGTGCCAACTGTAAATTAACTACCTTTACTGGTTTTAATTTGGGTATTAATGTAACTATCTTGCCTAGCTTGTTTTCTATGTCTACACATATACTATGCCAGCGAGCAGACACAGTCAGAAGCATATTTTTGTAATTTTTTTTGGCACGAAACGGAAGACTTTTCTCAATGTGAGCTTGAATCTAATTTTTTGGGGATTTTAATTCTGTTAGGGTGAGCAGGGTCTAAAAGCTGAGGAACCAAAACTGTGTGAACACAACTCTAAATTCAACAAATACAAATTCATCTCTCTGTGCAGTAAGATTGCTGTTAAAAAAAAAAACACATGATTGACTAGCATATTTGGATTATCCGGTCACAGAAATTGACTGAGAAAACTATGTGTTTGATTTATTTTGTTTTTGTTTGTGAATATAAAACTAATGTAGAATTGCTTAATGAAATACAAATCCAAAATTGAGGGTGCAAAGACCTGCACAAATCATTTCGACAATGAATTCATTTTTGTGGGTACTAGCTGAAAACTTGTGAAATTACATAATTGGTAGGTCACTGGCAGGTCACAAGGTACAGAAAGTATAATATTTGATCCCAGGCACCGAGCAGAACGCAAACATGGTGGACAATTGGCAAACATAGTACCATATAGTATATGAATATGTACACATTAACTAAAATGTAAACATTGTATATACACAAGTTATCTATGTGCGCTGAGGGATCCGTCAAAATTGTTGATGTCGCTCCTGCCATTTTACACCAACGTGGTGCTCCGGATGTGCAGGGGCCAGGGTAGTGGTTCTATTACTCACCATGTAACCCTGCAGGAAACCTGCATCTCACTAGTCTATCACTACCGCCAATCTTTAATAAACACTCGTGGAAAAAATGAGTTGTGTATACAAGGCTTTCTGATTTCAGGATTTAGATTCGAATTGTTCGAATATATTTAATTTGTAGGGCGGCCCGGGGACACGAGTGGTTAGCGCGTCGGCCTGACAGCTCTCGGGTCCTGGGTTCAAATCCAGGTCATGTCCATCTGTGTGCAGTTTGCATGTTCTCCCCGGGGCTGCGTGGGTTTCCTCCGGGTAATACGGTTTCCTCTCACATTCCAAAAACATGCATGGTAGGCTGATTGGACACTTTAAATTGCCCCTAGGTATGGGTGTGAGAGTATATGGTTGTCCGTCTCCTTGTGCCCTGCGATCGGCCACCGATTCAGGGTGTCCCCCGCCTCTGGCCCGGAGACAGCTGGGATAGGCTCCAGCACCCCCTGCAACCCTAACGAGTATAAAGCGGTTCAGAAAATGAGATGAGAGATGAGAGAGATGTAATTTGTAGTTCTACGGAAAAAAAAAATCAAATGAATTTCTCAGATGCAAGTATAAACAACATTTCAAAAATATGAGTGACTAATCATGTCTTTCTGACAGCAGTCTTAATCATTTAACCAACAGATATCAATTCTTAGTCAGAGAAATAAGACCATGAACCCTCAGCTTTTAAGTTCGTACTCAAGTCAAAACAAACAGTATTGACAGGATAATACTCCATGCATGTATGTAGTCATGCATAGACCGTTTTTGCAATCTTATTCCATACCGGTGAAGAGTGTATGTGAGAGACATGGAGAGGTTCAGTAAACACAAGCATTTTGCAGCATTAATTTTAAAAGCTTGTCATCAAATGCCATTTTGCAGACGTGTTAGCCCCGCCCCTGGTGACTGTCAAAAACAGCATTTAACTAGAGAGCATGTGATGGAGGGAAATGGGTGAAGATTTGATTCCATTTGCCACTCTCTTATGTTTTTTCAAGACACATGTGTGCTTTTGAAGACAGTCACATTTGACAGAGGTAGTCAAGTTGTATCCCGTAGGTCTTTTTCCACCCAGAAGATTTTGGAAAACTGTCATTCAGCAACCATGTAATGTGTCTTTGGAGGCAAACATTTGGACATTTTTGTACGTTTGTGTGTGTGTCAGTGCTTGTGTGTACTCAGACAACAGCATCTGGCTTATCCCAAAAAAATATTTAGACCCAAGGTCAAGCAGAATTCTGCCAAGGTCTTGCATTATCTATTTGTTTTTCATTTTGTTTTTATTTTTCATGCTGCCTGTGTTGAAGACGGTCTTTCGTTTGCTATTCATCAGACCCTCGGTGGGAAAAAAAAAGATTGTGTTTCCTATTAAGCACTCTTTGTTAGATTTTATTGTATTTAACTTAAGTCAATAAAATTCTATGAAACTGTCATCAGTGCCTGTCTTTCAGTGAGGCTGCAACTTTTAATATTTCATTCATTACATTTCTTGCAGTCAGGATACTGTCTTCCAATATCTGTGATCTTTGATCACCGATATATTAAATAACACAAATCAAGGGTAAACTAATCTCAATTCCATATCAATATCAATGGTTAGGTTCAATGACTTTTATACTGTGAAAGACTGACTGAAGTAAATAGGAAAGATGGTAATAAAGAATGGGCGTTCCATTAAAAAAGGCACATCATATTGGCTCAGTAAATAAAACTACACTGTACCTATAAAGAACTTTTCTCGCAAACACTAGGAAATAAAGCTGAGGCTGCATTTCAAAATTTACTACGAGAGCATGCTGCTACACTAGCGACATTTTGGAATAAAAACAGAAACAACTGCTGACTGTCAAAAAATATGACAGTTCAGTGTTGAAATATATCCATCAATAAAAACCAAACATAACAAAGTAAAATTAAAAACCTCTCCAATATGATCAATGCAATGAACAAAGAAATAAATAAATAAAATCCAGATGTGGCACGTGGCTGATGCGTGACAGGACGTTTGGTCGCCGGACGTTTGGTCGCCCGGACGATTGGTCGCCCGGGCATTTTGGTCGCCGGACGTTTGGTCGCCCAGGTGATTATAATTTTGAAAGCTGGTTTCAACAGTAGATATTTAGATATTAAACTCTCTCTCATGAATATAATTTTGACAGCTGGTTTCAACAGTAAACTCTCTGTCATGTTGTCAAACGTCCGGCGACCAAACGTCCGGGCGACCAAACGTCCGGCGACCAAACGTCCGGGCGACCAAACGTCCGGCGACCAAACGTCCGGCGACCAAACGTCCGGCGACCAAACGTCCGGCGACCAAACGTCCGAGTACCTGGCTGATGAGAAAGAATTTAGTCAAACAGATATTTATTTCTAAACCTTAACAAATTGAAGTTCAGAATTACATGCGTAGCCTATTTGGCTGATTTTAATCCAAACCTAAATGCAGGAGGTGCCTCCTTTCAAAGCTGATAAAAGCCTGTTAAAAAGTTGATATCAGTGGTCAGGTTCGATGACTTTTATACTGTGGAAGACTGAGTGAAGTAAACACCCTAGATGTGGGGAATGATTAAAGGCCAGAGATCAGACACAATATGGTAGTAATAACAGGATTGAATTGCAAAATTTATCTGCCACTTGACATGCATGTGTAAACTGAAAATGTCTTACGTATTCAGTTGCAAAAATGCTCTTGCAAACCCTTTATTCCATTCATTTTTTGAACCGCTTATCCTCACAAGCGTCACAGGGGTTGCTAGAGTCTATCCCAGTTGACTTCGGTCCGCAGGCGTGAGAAAACCTGAATCGGTGGCCAGCCAATCGCTGGGATCGAGGAGACGGACAACCATGCACACTTGCACCCATACCGAGGGTCAATTTAGATGGACCAATTAGCCTGCCTCAGTCTGTTTTAGTTGTTATATTTTTATTCGGTGGATGTACCGGCCTATACATTCAGCCAATTACAAGATAAATTCATTGTCTTTGTACAAGGTGCCACAGTTCTCTAGGGTATTTAAACTTGCTACAACGTTTTCAGTCAGTAGAGAAAATAAATAAATAAATAATAGGGAAAGAAGGGAAAAAATAATGAAAGGTGCCAAAATTACAAAATTTTGCCTTGATGGTCTCCATATTGACGCCCACATTTTATAATACTGGACATCAAATCAAATATGTCCTATCTCTCATTTTCTGAACCTCTTTATCCTCACTAGAGTCACGGGGGGTGTTGGACCCTATCCCAGCTGACTTCGGACCATAGGCGTTTGACACCCTGAATTGGTGGCCAGCCAGTCTCAGGGCAAAAGGAGACAAACAACCATTCACGCTCACACTCATCTATAGGGGCAATTTAGAGTGTCCAATCAGCCTACCACGCATGTCTTTGGAATGTGGGAGGAAACCAGAGTACCCGGAGAAAACCCACACAGGCCCAGGGAGAACACGCAAAGTCCACACAGGTGGACCAACCTGGATTTGAACCCAGGTCTCCCACTGTGAGGCTGGCGCGCTAACCACTCATCTGCCGGGCCACCCCTCCAAAGTATGATACTTTCTTGTACTATTTTATTTTTAAACTATCTATTCTTTGCAAGAGAATCACTTATATAGTATACTAGGGGAAGCAACCTGTGGTTCCTGGTGCAAAACTGACAATGTAATCCGTGGGTGTCGAACCAATTCCATAAAGGGCCAAGTAGGTGCAGATTTTCCTTCCAACCAGTGAATGGCGACACTTTTTCACCAATCTCTTACAACTGTTGTAATAGCAGTTGATTGCAGTCAGGTGCCACTTGTTTAGGTATAAACTTCATTGATCAACTCTCTCATTTTCTGAGCCACTTTATCCTCATTAGGGGGTGCTGGAGCCTACCCCAGCAAGGAGACGGACAACCATGCACACTCACACTCATACCTAGGGGCAATTTAGAGTGTCCAATCAGCCTACCATGCTTGTTTTTGGAATGTGGGAGGAAACTGGAGTACCTGGAAGAAACCCACGCAGGCCCGGGGAGAACACGCAAATTCCACACAGATGGACATGACCTGGATTTGAACCCAGGACCCCAGAGCTGTGATGCCGACGCGCTAACCACTCGCGACACCGGTCTGCCCCCTCATTTATCAACTGTCCGTGCAATTCGAATCAAATCCTGAACTCACGTCTCTTTCTGTAATTGGTTTAACCCCTGTGCTTAAATTAATCTGATGTTGCATCCTCTGGCCAGTGGTACTATTGAATCATATTGTGTCTCAGGCCGGTCTGGAGGACTGCCAAGCACGCAACGGACTGGATATAAACACCGATTATAAATTATGCTCAGGAGAAGGTAGTACATTCCATAGACGTATATTCATTCATTCTTTTTCCATACCAGTTATCCTCACAAGGGTCCCAGAGGTTCTGGTGCCTATTCGAGCCAACTGTGGGCAGCAGGCGGGGACACCCTGAATATATTTTTTTAAAAGCCTGCATATTCTTGCATAGTCAGAAAGGAGAGGAGGTCAGGGTGACCAGAATAATACATCAATGCACTATAGTAGCCTGGGCCATGCTAGGATGAGAAGCTGGTTCCTTGCCCACCCAGTGGGTGGAGATTTTTGGGGTACAAAACTCCCTCTTCACTCGCTGCCACTGAGGGAATCCTAGTTAGTTTATTTTCCATTGTTTAGTAACATGTTTAAGTTCAGTGGGTCATCTAATGTGAAGTCGGAGCTAGCAGCTTTTTGATGGCCTGACGATGCTCTGACTCGTGTAGTCCCCAGTGCTTCCTGGGATTGTGAGTTGTATTGATAGTGTCGATGATCAATGTGTCCTGAAAGAAATGTATACTTCTCTCAGCCAGCTGCGTTATTCACATTGAAGCTCAAGCTGAGTAAGCCCCCGTTAAGAGTGAACATGATACTGTGTCTCACCACCAGGCTCACCATCATGCTTTTGTGAAACGAGGTTGACATTTCAGTAAAAGACAGTCATTGGGAATTCAAAAAAGTTGTAACCCGCCCATTTCAGAACCGATTTACATCAGGCTATATAAATCTCAGGGCATACATATATAACATTTCCTGCTTACAATTGCAACTATGGAGAAAATGGAGTGTCCAATAAACCTAATGTGCATGTTTTTAGAATTTAGAAGAAATGTTTAGAAAAGTTTACCAAATATTTAATGTGGTTATCATATGTGGAGGAAAAATAGTGTGACCCATTTGGGTATAGATTTAGGTGTAAGGAAAATTCAAACAATTTTAGCAATGACCAAGTTTTTTAATTTTGATATACAATGAAAGAAAAATGTAGAACAATAAAACTTACCAATTTCTATCTTCTTATTGTTCCTGTTTACAGGCTTACATAGAGTTACTTTAGCCCACAAGATTGTACTTCGTTCACTTCCCTTCTTCAATCATCATTACATCCCATTCTTGTCCTAAAGCAGCATTCAGTCAGTCATATGACAAGACCATCAAATCATGCCCCTTTATTGCTTCAGATGCAAATTTGAATTAAATAAATGGTTGGTTTTAAGTGATTCATTTTCAATTACAATTGAGGGAATGTCTGAATTAACACAATGACTCTTTTCAAGCTTTTGTTTTCCTTTGATTCCTCCACTTCATTTACATTTTGAGGGAATAACCCCCCAAAAAGTCACTCCCAAAATGTTCAGCTCTTATTTTTATTACTAATCATTTTGCGGAGGCGACCCCTTTTTACATAGGCATCATGGAAGAAGGAAGTGTCACATAGAGAAATGCTGCCTTTTCTCTTTTTGTGAGTGGTTAAGTGCTACATGTCACTGTCATGTTTAAAGACGCACCGCATGATATCTTTGTCATCGTGGCGGACAGAAATCATGGTTGGCGGCAAGTAGCGTTGCTACTTGTCACAACAAACCCTTTAGAGAGCAGAGTGGAAAGGTGTAATTTTGAATCAAATAAATTATCTATGTCAAAGAGATAAATACATGAAAAAATGTTAATGATGTCATGTCGTAAAGTAAATTACGAAAGCTTCAAAAATGAATTTAGCTATTGAGGATATTTAAGAAGACTACAAGAAAGCTCGAATAAAATTTGGATTATACAAGAAGGGATGAAAAGATAGATCTGCAGGCTTTGTGAACATGCCTGAAGTACCTTGAAGACATATAAGTTGTCACTATGTGTTTGTGTAATGCTGTATTGATGTTGAGCAGTAACCCATGAACAGAACACATTTATAAAAGCCTTTTTTTAGTCTTAGTCATCGGACAAACCAATTATTTCGTTTAGATGCAGGTCTCACTGCACCTATTTGGTAATTCAGTCCACCCCTCTGCAATCACCCTGGCATACTGGCCTAACTGGGGTGTTCCTTTCAATATGAAACACCTTACGCATGTGACAATTTGATGACTGACACTTGGTCTGCCCATGCACCTCCTTAAATGGCATCTAACTTCTGATACAAAGTGAACCATTGATCATAGTACAAATTAACAAACTCCACGCATGTTTGTGCTGTATTTCGTTTACAATTACTTTATGTGACCTGACCAGATTCCCACTCACTGGCGGTGAGATTGTGGGGGCAAAATGGTTGTCTCTCTCTTGGTCATAGCCATCGAATATGGCAATCGTCTTGACAGTGTCATGTCCTTGTAAAAAAAAGCATATTTGTGCTTATTTTTGCTTATCGCGGCCATAACTAGTCTACATTACCCACGCTATTCGAGGGATTACTGTGCACTACATTTTCTCCACATAAGCAGTTTACATGCTTTAATATTACAAAAAAAACCTGTTGTACCTCTGAAAGAAATCTGGCAAAAGTACAACGCTAACCCAAGATAAGTGACTTCATGAAGTATTTAGTTTTGTGGTCTGGCCTTCTTAAGTTTGAATGGAAAAAGAACACAATGCAGATTCACAAAGCTCTAAAAGGCTAAATGGTTATACAGTGGCCATTCTCAAGAGGCCAAGGAGTATCAGTCTCCATCAACAGCTGAAATTAAATTGCGAAAAAAAACCTAATTACCAAATTTTCTGTTAAATATACACCAACCTCGAAAATGCTCCTATAATCGAGACTTGTATCTGAAGTACAATGCTGAGCTCTCTTCTACTCAATTAGTACATTTGTGTCCTAGATGAAATTTAATGGATTTCAAAATTGTAACCCCTGTATTTATTGCACACCTAGCTATGATTTAAGCTCAGCTACTTCTGCCTCATCCAATATATACAAATTCTAATAGCAGGTTGCATTGATTTCAAGAACACTCTGCTCCTCCATGAAGATTGCAAATGATGGTTGTTACCTGCGACCACATTTACGAGACTGAGTGGGGGTGGAAATGCTGGGGGTGCATACTTTACGTGATGATACTTTCTATCATGCATGGCTACGGTCACTGTGGAGAAGGAAGGGCAGAGAGCACCATAAAAGACAATACGCATCCCGGCTTCCACCACTTCAATGTGCTGCCCTCTAGAAGGCGCTACAGAGCCATAACAGCCAAGACAAACAGACTCAAGGAGAGTTTCTTTGCAAGGGCTGTCACCATAATCAACTCAAGTTCTGCACCTTGGACCTATTCGAGACTTATTACTACTACGGTCATACTACTAGTTACACTACTTATTTATTATGTTGACTAGTTATTTATCTATTACTATACTATTTATTGATTATTTGTTTATGTTTACTATATATTCATTATCTATGCGTTTGTTTGTTTGTTTGTTTGTTTGTTTGTTTGTTTGTTTGTTTGTTGTTGAGTCCATAGATTCAGGGAGTGGTGCACTCTCAACAACTTGGCACTTAACGTCTCCAAAACCATGGAACTCATCCTGGATTATTCATTTAATTATTTCATATTTATTGATTAATTATTTGTCTGTTTGTTGTTGTTATTTGTGCAAACCGTGGTGAAAGCTTTAAATCTAATTATACTTTTATAATGACAATAAAAGCATTCATCTCATCTCATTTTCTGAACCGCTTTATCCTCATTAGGGTGCTGGAGCCACTCCCAGCTATCTGCGGCCCAGAGGCGGGGGACACCCAGAATCAGTGGCCACACGTTCGCACGGCACGAGTAGGCGGACAACCATTTACACTCACACTCATACCTAGGGGCAATTTAGAGTGTCAAACTGGACTATCATGCATGTTTTAGGAATGTAGGAGGAACCCGGAATACTCAAGAGAAAACCCATGCAGCCCGGGAGAACATTCAAACTCCACACAGGAGGACAGACTTGGATTCGAACCCAAGACCCAAAACAGTGAGGCCGACGCAGTAACCACTCATGCGCTGGGCCCCCACTGTGTATTATGATCATATGAAAAACAGAAATGTTGCAAAAGATTTTGTTAAATCACTGTAACCCTAGCCCATCAGAAATCAAATTCAAATTTGTAAGGGGCTACAAATAAATTCAGAAATGGGTCAATAAAGTAATTCATTGAACATGTCGTTGACAGGCAACCCGGCGGATGAGTGGTTAGCGCGTTGGCCTCACAGCTCTGGGGTCCTGGGTTCAAATTCAGATCGGTCCACTTGTGTTGAATTTGCATGTTCTCCATGGGTCTGCGTGGGTTTTCTCCAGGTACTCCGGTTTCCTCCCACATTCCAAAAACATGCATGGTAGGCTGATTGGACACTCTAAATTGCCCCTAGATATGAGTGTGAATGGTTGTCCATCTACTCGTGCCATGAGATCGTCTGGCCACAAAGGTGTCCCTCGTCTCCACCCCGAAGTCAGCTAAGATAGGCTCCAGCACCCCCCGTGATCCTTGCTAGGATAGCGGTTTGGAAAATGAATCAATGAATGAACATGTAATTTACAAAGCAACAACAATAAAAAAAAACAGCAATGAGTAAACTAATACAGCTATACAGCATCAGGTAGGGGGCAAAGATTATTGTTTTTTTTTAAATGAAAACCAAAATAAACCTAGAAGAATCAATATTGGATCTGTGTAGAATCGATGGGATAAATGTGTCACAGTAAAAATAATGTAAAGCTAAACAATTGGCATAAAACACTCAGTAGGGCATTCCTATTGTACAAGTGTTCGCAGCACTCCCGCAGTAATTAGTAATTAAAAACACAACAACAAAAATGCATCCCTTGGTATGAAAATTGGGATTTTAATAGAGCTAAGAATAGACCAAACTTTGAGAAGTCAAGTGTGGTACACATCACATCAATTTCCAACAGTTCAGGACCACAGACCAGCGGCCAGGGGCCCGGATGCAGCCATGGGGACCGCATATTGAGCACCGCTGCCTGAGCCAAATCTTATTGTGAGTGAACTTCCTGTGAGAAAAAAAAGTGTGTTTGTGAGGGATGAAGGGATGGAGGGAAAGTTCCTGGCATCTCTGTTTTCAAGCCTTGATGTGTGACCAACAGCTCACCATCCTTCCTTCGATCCCTTCTTCATTCCTACACACCTCCTTTACTTGTCTACTTCCTTCTTGAACTTATGTTCACTCACTCTTCCTCTCCATCTCTGTCCTCCTCCTTTTCCATCATTTTTCCCACCTCCTCCTCCACATCTACTCTGCTATGCCCACCCATACTGTCTCCACGGGAAGCTGCTTCACACCGAGAATGAATCAAAAGGGGAAAGAGAGAAATATCCTTTCAACACACATACACACACACACAAACACGCGCACACTTAGACCATGGGACTGTGTGGGAATGAACCAAGGGGCCTCGCTCAAATCCCTGTCTCTAGGCAACTGGCAAGAATATGCTGGGGGAACAGCATTAAAGTTGGAGTAAGACTACCAAACACACCCATGCGTGCACACACACACACTTCACAGTCCATTCTTCCTCTCTTTCTAAGTTTAAGTAAAAGCAAACATTAATGACCATCAATAAAAGTTGAGGAAAAAAAAAGAAGTGTGTCCATATTGTGTAGAATCGATGGGATAAATATGTCACAGTAAAAATAATGCAAAACTAAACAATAATGTGTGTTTAGCTTGAGGAAAAAAAGGGGGGGTAGGTTGTTGTGAGTGCACGCTCAGTCGTGCGTGTGTGTGCGTGTGTGTGAGTGTGTGTGCGTGTGTGTGTGCGTGTGTGTGTGCGTGTGTGTGTGTGTGCGTGTGTGTGTGTGTGTGCGTGTGTGTGTGTGCGTGCATGTGTGTGTGTGTGTGTGTGTGTGCGTGTGTGTGTGTGTGTACCACCTCTGCAGCTGGCCTTCATCAGCAGATTAATAAGCTTTGTTGCCACGCCGACCGGAACCTAGTGACAACCATCCAGACCCAAGGCATTGTGGGTAACGGACTGACTGGCCGCAAGCTGGCCCTGTTTTTACAACTCTGTTTTCTCCCCCACTATGCTTCTCTATGTGGGTATATGTGTGTAATGGTTAATTGCCCCAATCTTTAGATCTTTCTCAGTGACATCATTGTGTTCACAGATGTTTTTTTCCAACTTTTAGTATCCCCGGCCAGGCACAATCTGACACCCAAACACTTTGGATAAGGTGCAAGGTTTATGCTAAAGTTTTGTTTATTATTTGTCTGCATTAAATGTTTTTTTTTGTAAATCATTCATTCGTCTTCCATACGGCGTATCCTTGTAAGGGTTGCAGGGATTGCTGGAGCCTATCCCTGCTGTCTTCGTGCGAAAGGCAGACTACACCCTAGACTGGTCGCCAGTCAGCCGTAAAGCACGCAGACAGACACTCCCAATCATAGCGCCACCAGCGGGAATTGAGCCTGTGCCTGTCTGCACCGAAGTCAGGCGAGTGAACCACTACATCATCAGGTGGTTTTTGTTAATCAGTCAGTTTTAATTGAGAGATTGAAAAATAAAAATTTGAAAATTAATAAAAAAGTATTTAAAAAGTAATTTAAGTATGAGGTAAATATCTAGAAAATAAAATGCATTTTTATCGATTTGCAAATAAACAGAGCAAAGCGCTTAACCCTCAAACAAATTTTCGGGAAATAAAAGATGGATAAGGAAATACATTCAAAAAGTGACTTGAGTCATTATACAGTGTTGTATTTATTACTTCAAAAGGTTCTACTTGGAAATGTTCACTCCTTACTTTGGTAAATGTTTGTTAAATGTAAAAAAGAAAAGATTTTCTTTCAAGACTTACATCGGCATTTAACAAGATTTGGTTTTTTTAAGGGCATTGTGCTTTTTTAAACTGCAAATACTGTGATCAAACCTCATTCTAAAATGTGTTAGATTTGAACATAGAAAGGTATGGATGCCCAGTTTTTTTAAAGATTGTCAAGGCCTATGTTAATAATAAAATTTAAAAAGGATAAAAAAAAAACACTAGACCCCCAGGTTTCTCACAAAGCAACACATGGGGGAGAGAAAGGATTTCACATGCAGCTCAGCTTCTGTTTGAAACACTGACAAAAAAGTATTGGGGGTATGTGAAGATTTGATGGGGTGCTTAAAGTTTATTCCTATATTATGCCATGTCTTACGTTCTTTGGAAATAGTCTTTGTGTCTGATTTTCTTTTTAATTGTTTGACTAACTCTAAATCACTGAGAGACAATAAAGAAATATGTGTATCCACTGTTAGGCCTCTTCTGATCATCTTTAGCGCAAAGTTACCAGCAAAGCATGAAGCAGCTGGGCGTGTAATCCTGAGACACACATTGATGAATATTTTTTTTTAAATCTCATATTCTGGATGCTAAACTCCCCACAATACTTCCATTCATTTGTCCAGGGCCCTGCAAGAGGGTGCAATGAGGTTGCACTGGCCCCTAGTGGTGAAAAGTCTCGAGGGTTATGAGTCTGTCCTCTATTCTACAAGACAGTTGGAAAGAGACGTTGTGATCAGTGTATTTTTTATTTTGACAAAAAATGACTCGAAGTGAGATTCAAAATGGAACTGAGGAATAAAATATGGAATCATTGTAGTCCAAGAGAAAATTCCATTGGTCAACAAATAACCCAGAGTAGTTCAAGCCAAGGGTGAAAATCATTTGACATTTGGTCCGTGTTAAATTATCCATGACCAAATGTTGCAGTCTGAGGACTTTGGTGAAAACTACTGAGCTTTGTCTGTCTTAATGAAGCTAAAGGAGTCTTAAACAGCTTAACCCAGTCTTCAGGTTTCGAACAGTGTAAGGCAATACAGTCAGTGTAATGGTGCACAAAGCAATAGTGAATGTGTGTGTGTGTGTGTGTGTGTTTCTGTGTAGGGCCTGCCCAAAAGAAACTTTGTGCATGTGGTGTACTGTACAATTGTGCTTGTGTTTAGGTATTAAACTGTCAGAGAAAGCAGAGACGACATCAGAGTCCATATTAAAGGATCATTACAACTAAATAGGGAACTGTTTCACTACAGCCGGATTATCACTGCTTTATTGCTCCTTTAGATTGTAAACCCTGTGGCTTGTGTGAGTGTGTATGTCTGCGTAACTGTGTGTGGGTGTCCCAAGTATCATTTCCTGAACTGATGAGTTTTCTCAGTCTGTACTGTCTACATGTACACCATATGAACATAAATAACGGAAACGTTTTAACTATCCAATGAAACCAAGAGTGGTTAAAGAAAACTATTTTCTAGTTAAAACAAGCCATTTGAAAAACAATCATAGGAATTTGACATCTGACAGCATTTACAGCTGCAATGTCCAAGCTGGGATATTGAGAATTTCATCCTTAAGTCACCTTAGTTATTAAAATGGAAGAGTTTTTTAGAGTTTCAGTGCTGCCACTTGCTCATGTCTGCCAATATGCAATTCAAAAGTTCCCTTTTTGACCCCCCAAAAACAGAAAATTTGTGCTTGTTTATTTTTTTCCATTCATTTATTTTCTGAACCACTTTATCCTCACTGGGGTCACGGGGGTGCTGGAGCCTCTCCCAGCTGACTTCGGCCCAGAGGCGGGGGACACCCTGAATCAGTGGCCAGCCAATCGTAGGGCATGAGGAGACGGACAACCATTCACTCTAACACTCATACCTAAGGGCAATTTAGAGTGTCCAATCAGCCTACCATGCATGTATTTGGAATGTGGGAGGAAACTGGAGTACCCAGAGAAAACCCACACAGGCCCGAACATGCTAACTCCAGACAGGTGGACGGACCTGGATTTGAACCCAGGACCCATGTTCTCCTTGGGCCTGCGTGGGTTTTCTCCAGATACTCCGGTGTCCTCCCACATTCCAAATACATGCATGGTAGGCTGATTGGACTCTCTAAATTGCCCCTGTGTCCAAAACATATTTGTTATTCTTAATGATTAGTTCTATTCCTCTGTGATTTTGTATATCCATGTGCATATGTTGGAACAACCAAAATGTCGTCCCCTTGAATATTTTTTATTTCTAAATAAACCTGAAGCAAAGTTCATTCAATGTTTTGCTGTTCTTTAATATATGTATCTACCTTTTCAAAAGTGCACAAAATTCATTAATATTCAATTTGAACATTGATGTATTTTGTTATTCTTTGTGATTAGTTCTTTTCCTCTGTGAAATTGTTGTATGTAGTCTTGTATGTACAGAACAGACAAATAAATAAATGTGAAACAAATTCATTTAAACATAAACACCCATCTGTAGATAACATTAGTAGATGTATACATAGATGAACCAACTTCATTGTTTATTTCATGATGGCCTGAAAATCATGTTATTTTCATGTTTTAATATGTTCCTGACATAGAGTGGACCCCGACATATTAACAAAATATTAACCCTAGGAAGTATGTATGCGTCATCAAACTGTTTTCCCGTCTTTATTCTCTTACCATAGCTGCAAGGTAATCTTCATCATTGATGATGTGTAATTGTTTACGCCAAATGCCATTAATAAGGGAGACACTTCAGTTGCAAATTCAAATTGAGCTGTGTCTGAGTTATTTGTTACTGCACGAACAACATAATACGTTTGTAAGACACTAACTTGTTCTGTGGAATCATTTCAAAATCTCTTTTTGACTGATTTGTTTCTTTCTTTTCTTTTTTTCAGAAAAATCTTAGTATTAAGGAGATTTATGGGTATTACTGACATCACAGCCAAATAAACTGTTATTCTTTGCACATAGGCCACACTGTGTTATAAACCACAGGTTTCCACATTGTATTGTAGGATGGTTACACCAAAGGACATGCAGTTGGTCAATGTGTAAAATTAATTGCACCTAACTATAAAACCGGAGGTTTAAAGCAGGGGAAGGGAACCTATGCCCCGGGAGCCACATGTGGCTCTTTTGATGGGTGCATATGGTTCTCTGCTAACTTATGAGGTAAAAGATGGAACCTGCTGATGAGATAGCTGAGTCCCGGGCGGACCAATCGGAAGCATCACATCAACACTGTGGCGCCGACACTACCTCCAGCGCTGTTTTAATTTTTCTTTTTTTGTTTGACTCTTCTCCATGCATTCTCTCATTGATACTCAATGATCAGCAATAGCATAACAATGTTGTCAAAAGAATGTAGAGACTTTTTTACTTTAAAAGTGGTGAAATGACTAAAAAATATGACACACATGTATTTTCACTTTTAAATGCTGATTATGGCTCCCAGGGAATAACAGTTCAAAAGATGAATTGTTTATGGCTCTATCACTCAAAAAGTGTCAGAGTTAAAGTAGTGTCTTACAGTAATTGATAGGTTTATTAATAGGTATACTTTAATAAAAACAGAGAGGTTTCGTTGACATATTCCAGCTACGGAACTTGCAAGTGAGAATCGTCCTGGCTCGTCCTCGCCCTTGTGACATTCTGAAGAGACGGCATCCTCCTCTGTCCATTTAGTCGCGCATAATCAAAACATCTAAGGTAATCTGATTCAAACAATTGCATAAGCTAACCGAATAACACCATTAAGGTAAAAAAACAACTGCCACAACAATTTCATATAAGGTCGGATACCAAAAACACCTGCGTAAAAATTTGCACAAGTAAGCATACAAGGTGACCTGAGAGGATCGGAAACCAAAACAACTGCGTAAGAATTTGCACAAGTAAGCATAATAATTGCATATAAGGTAAAAACGGAGCGACAGTATTTTTAAACAATATGCGAGTATTTTCGGAAGTTGATTCGATTATCGCCATCTGCCGGAATCCAAGTCAAAGCAATTTAAGAGTCCTTTGTAGATCTTCATTGCGAACTCAGATCAACAGTCATCTGCCTGGAACATGGTGTCCTGTCCGAGTCAATCGTCCTGAAAACAATTAAATGTCCTCGAAGCCAGCTGCCTCGAGCTTCGTAAGAATGATTTAATAATATGCACATATTCCATATGTGCCCCAATATGCACATATATAATAACATCCCAGAATAACCCCAACATTAACTCATTGATTATCGCGTCTTCACTTATTGCAAATTCACTACTTCGCGATTTTTTTCCACTATTTATTATTTTATTTTTATTTATTTTTTTATTTCATTAAAACATGAAAATCCACACTGAAACTTGTAAGCAAAAGCCACTTTTGCTACTAGGACTCAGCACTGAAGGAAAAAATTTCGATTATCACGGCCATGTCTGGTCTAACTTAACCGTGATATTCAAGTGATTACTGTACACTCCAAAAACCTCAATAAGAGTTGTTTATCTGTATATAATTTAAGAAGATACGTCATGGGTTGCAACTACGTACTTATCTTTGCTAATTTCTCTTCTTCTATTTCATTGACTTTCAGAAAATATAAGCGATATTCCCAGGCAACTAAAATAAGAAGGGGAATACACGGGCAATTAGTCTACGTCGTTTTTGACTCACAGCAACTTCACAACATCATTTTTGTGTGCACAATTTGAGCTTGTGTGAATACAAAGCAGCGAACTCTGGTGTGGACCAAACAGCCAGTCCTTGACGTGCCTAAGAGATAGTCGAGGTTCGTTTCCAAGCAGACTGTTGTGCGATTTGCTTTATGAGTGAAATGCTTATAGGAAACGTTATTTGGTTAGTGATGAAGAGACGGAATGTTTTCTAGATTTTTACATGTAAAATGGTCATTTTACCAATTGATTCTGACTCTTCATTTTTTGCTGCATTTAATTGAAGCTCCCCACTTATATTGTTAGTAAGAACTTTTCCTTTTTTTTGTTCGGGATAAGACGTCCTTCAGGTGTTCAGAGACAGCGCCACTGCCCTCTATTTGAATTGGAATGAAAGACACATGCTGATGTGTCACATGCATGTGTTGATATTAGAGCCAAGGTGCTACTGACAAGCAAACTGAATGGATGCCCATTACATTAAACCTACTAATATAGAGTTGAGAGAGGAACAAAAATACCATTTCATGTACTGTACCGTCGGTGTCTTACGGAGTTTAGGAAAGTGGATTTTAATTCATGTGTCCTACATTTCGTTCATATAAACATTCCAAAAATAGGCCAATCTCAATTGTGGCTATTTGAAGTGGAGCAACATACCAAAAACAGCTTTATTTTGTTCCACATTTGTTCATTAAAGCATTAAATAACATTATTTAAATAACCATAATTACATTTAATAAGGCGGCCAAGTGATTCACGCGCCGGCCTCACAGTTCTGGGGTTGAGGGTTCGATCCCAGGTTGGTCCTCACTGTGTGGAGTTTGCATGTTCTCCCTGGGCTTGCGTGGGTTTTCTCCGGGCACTCCGATTTCCCCCCCACATCACAAAAACATGCAGGGTAGGCTGTTTAAACTCTCTATATTGCACCTAGGCATGAGTGTGAGCGTGAATGGTTGTCCATCTCCTATGCCCTGCAAATGGCTGGCCACCAATACAGGGTGTCCCCCGCCTGGTCCCCGCAGTTACCTGGGATAGGATCCTTGTGAGCATAAGCATTCAGAAAATGAATGCAGATTCCATGATTTTGCCACAGATTTCTTTTAACAATTTTGTGTCTTTGTCTCATCATGTACAAATCAATTTTGGTTTTGGTTGGTTTGTTTGCTTTTCGCCTATTGATTCCCTCATGTGATCAGGTGTGTGTACTTTGTAATCAACCCTTGCCTGTCTATTTAACACTGTGTGTTTGTTAGTCTTTGTGGGATCGTCTGCTGTGTTGCATCATGCCAAGTTGCCCTGCCATGTTCCTCATTTCACCATGTCTTCTGTCAGGTTTGGTTTTTTGATTTGATTTCTGATAGATTAATTATTAATACAATTTTAATCAAACAGGAGACATCTTTAACATACACTGATTACAACTTGCAAGGAGAAATCACTCATAACGCGCCTTCGTTCCTGAGGTTTCTGACGAGCGGCATACTCTTCTCTCTATTTAGTCGCGCCATACTCAAAACATTTAATGTAATCTGATTCAAAACAATTGCATAAGCTAACCGAATAACATGCATTAAGGTAAAAAAACAACTGCTCATATTAGATCGAAACCAAAACACCTGCGTAAGAATTTGCAGTATAAGCATAATAATTTCTTTATAAGGTAAACTGCCGGCGTGCCAGTCAAAGCAATTTATGAGTCCTTCGTAGATCTTCTGGGTGTCTGGGTTGCGTGTATCTCCCAGTAGACAGTCCTTGGAGCGTCAACAAGCTGGAGCCAGATGTCCTGGAGGGTGACCTCGAGTTTGCCCAAGTCTAAAATTAAAGACACTCTTATACAAAAGTAATTAAAATGCATACATCTATAATATTATCCAGAATAACCAACCCCAACAATTTCTAAGTCCTTGTTGTTTTCTGAAGATTCCTGCCTTAGGTATTAAAGTTTTGTTAGAGCACTCCACGCACTTCCATTGCCTGCTTCCCTGCATTTGGGCCCAACTACGTTCCACAACCGAGCTAGTCATAACATTTAGAGAAATGATTGATGACTAAGCTGTAGAGGAATCACGGATCTTGAAATAGATAGTAAAAATCATGCATTACAAAACATTAGTAAAGGCCAGTAATAATCAAGTCCTTCGAACTTGGGTGTATTATCAGCACTTCTGACTACCATTTACTAGTGACTTCTGGTACAACAGTGATTTTCTTCAGACACTTGACCAAAATCTTATATATATCCACATAGATATAAATTGAAAACAATTATGAAATATTCCAAATCATAACAAATGTACATGGCCATTGTGACATCTCGACCAATTACCCCTACATTTGAAAAAGAAATGAGTGGATTTAGCACCAATCCATCAATCAAAAAGGTAAGGTCTTTTTGTTCCATTTCTTCAGAAAAAATCTTGCTTTTTCAGTTATAACTACACGAATCCTCTTGTCATTCCTCCCTTCATTTTCCATCACTCTCCCCGCCCTCCCCCTCCAGACAGTTTACGTGACTGAAAAACCATTTATCCCACCAAGGACGTTTTTCCCATCCTAGCTTTCATTCAGTGAAATTATACACTCAACACATAATAGAGTCTGTTGCTATCGTCTCAGTACAGAGAGACCTAGAACCCAAATATTCTCTGAATACCGCAGACAATAAACAATTCGCTCCCCGTGTTCAAATCTAATTTTTCGGACAAAATCCCCGAAATAAAAAGAAATAAATTACATGGGCACTGAATGGCCTTTCTGGAGATGTATGGAAAAGTTTTTCTCAGAGTTTGCTGGTGAGGAGATTCCTCTGAGCTGGCCATTATCTCAGGGAGGAAGTTAATTAAAGTGGCCCGGTTGAAATCAATGGGGGAATTTACTGCAGCACAACGGAGAGACCAACAGACTGACAGGGAAGAGCAGAGTGATGGCCATGACACCACTTCCGCAAAGAAGATTAGCCCAGAGACAAAACTCTCCACTCCGATCAGCCCTCCAGTAGAGTACGCCTTTCCTCCTGGATTACTCTTCTCCCACCCCTCCACTCTTCTCGTTCCCTCTTCTATCTGCTCATTTCTATCCATCCATCCACGCTTTCCGCCATCTCCCATCCCTAAAGAACTCGGGGGCTGGGTGGGACGCTTGTCTTCAAAGCTTTTCCCCTCCTTCCTTGCCCATAATTCCTCACATCATTACCAAGTTTCCAAAACTTAATTTTAGCAATTACACATGCAATTAATTAATAAATGTGCTGTCATTACAGCCCCTTGTGTGCTCTGAGCTCCGTGAATGGGATGTTGAAATAACGCGGTCAAATGAAGCGGGAGCACTTCACACAGAGAGGGAGGGAAGGATTGAAGGAATATGATTGTTATGAAGGGATTGTAGAGTTAATCGTTTAAGGGGCTGCTGTTCTATCAGCCCTAAGACAGTAGGGAGCCTAGAGACAGATGAAATAAGAGCTAGTAGACAGGAAGTGAATGCAAAGCAGCAAGACAGAGTAAAACACGTTCCATCAGGTAGCTAAATCAAAATTGGACAAAGAAGCCTCCTGTTGGTCACTTCACCGAGGTGGCATGATAGAGTGTACTGAAAGAGATGTTGAGTCACTCTTGACCTGGAGAGCCAGCGTTTCACTCAAATGACTAAGAGTGAGTCCGAATACCCTTCAGTCAACACACATTTTGGTTTCTTTAATCATGACCTCATCTTTTTGGGAACTGCCAAACTACAGTGTTCACAGATGAGAGTGGGAATGTAGTAAATTGAGTCATTTCAGACCACCCAGTACACCGTTTGAAAGAATCCACATACAAAATGCTAAAACATTCTTTTAATCGGGGAATTCACTTGAACTGATACCACAAATTTAAAAAAATCATAATAAAAAAAAACTCAGTTCAGGATTTTCCTTTTTTTTCATTGCTGTCTCTTCTAACTGTTTTAATTTTCCGAATATTGATCATTATTTGTGAAATGCTGGTCTGGTTGTGTTTTACATTACAGAGCCCAGGTGTGTCCTGGGGTAGAGTTACTTGCATCGCACCCGTGTCCTTTATCATCAGCAGAGTACAGTGGTACCTCGAGATACGAGCTTAATCCGTTCCGGGACTGAGCTCGTATGACAAGTTACTCGTAACTCGAGGTAAAGTTTCCCATTGAAATGAATGGGAAACAATTTAATTCGTTCCAACTCTCTGAAAAAAACACCAGAAACAGGATATTGGATTGAAAAAAAATGTTTTATTTCTTATAATTCGCCATATATTGACAAAGTAATAAATAACGAGTGGTTTAATAGAAATAAAGTGTTTAATCTAACTAAAATTGGCCGGATTTCGCCGAGGGGAGAGGGGCTTTGTTTTTTTTTTTCCTCCACACAAGGCACTCGTAAACAGAACAAACACTCCACCCTCACGTTCGCTATCGATGGGCTGTTTGCTGTCGTACTATTCCCTTCAAAATATTCCGAAAATGATGCACACAAATGTCCTCCCAATCGGAGAACGCACGACCACTTGCCAATGAGCAGCAAGCAGTCTTATCAGCGATCGCCCCGCTGCTCATCTTCTTCTTCTTCTTCTTCTTTTTCACCTCAGGCGCCTGAGGATTACCCTCAGCAGCGCTAGGGCTGCCACTGGAACACGGATAAGTTCATCCAGGGAGTTGCCCAAGCCGCGATGGTAGCGTTCGGTCATTAAGTCCGGACAGCGGAGCCATAAGTGTTCAGACGACTCTGTTTCCTCGTCGCACAGGCGGCAGCGATCCGAGTCGGATTTCTCATGGGAGCTACGGGGACGCTGGCTAGCGGCTCCTTTTAGCTTGTAGCATCTGTGTTCGCGTCCCATCGAACGGCGCCTATGATAGAGTTGCTACCGGGGATACTTTTGCGAGCACGAGTATACTTCATTACCCAGAAAGCCCTCTTTTCACCGCGCATGCGCGTTGTGCGTTTCCTGGTCTGAATAGCTCATCCGGTGCTCGTAAATATTGTTATACACGAAAGATATGCCAAAAAAAATGCCATGGCAACCTGGCTTGGTCGCATCACGAAACTTTGACCGCATAACGGGCGAATTATTCGATCGAAATTTCCCCCGTAAGACGAGCATTCCGTATGACGAACGGTCGTATGACGAGGTACCACTGTATTTAAACGTAGGCGATCCAAGGGCAGGGTGCCAACATATTTTCATACAAGTCCCATTGCCAATTTGTAATTTTGTTTCCAATGCTGCTTGATATTCCTCCCCATATATGTGTTTGTCTTGTTTTGGATTTAGTAGTTTCTAGTATACAGTGGTACCTCGTCATACGACCGTTCGTCATACGGAATGCTCGTCTTACGGGGGAAATTTCGATCGAATAATTCGCCCGTTATGCGGTCAAAGTTTCGTGATGCGACCAAGCCAGGTTGCCATGGCATTTTTTTTGGCATATCTTTCGTGTATAACAATATTTACGAGCACCGGATGAGCTATTCAGACCAGGAAACGCACAACGCGCATGCGCGGTGAAAAGAGGGCTTTCTGGGTAATGAAGTATACTCGTGCTCGCAAAAGTATCCCCGGTAGCAACTCT
Source organism: Stigmatopora argus (assembly GCF_051989625.1). Taxonomy (NCBI): domain Eukaryota; kingdom Metazoa; phylum Chordata; class Actinopteri; order Syngnathiformes; family Syngnathidae; genus Stigmatopora; species Stigmatopora argus. The sequence continues at coordinate 1,472,413 of NC_135394.1, forward strand.
ATCATAGGCGCCGTTCGATGGGACACGAACACAGATGCTACAAGCTAAAAGGAGCCGCTAGCCAGCGTCCCTGTAGCTCCCATGAGAAATCCGACTCGGATCGCTGCCGCCTGTGCGACGAGGAAACAGAGTCGTCTGAACACTTATGGCTCCGCTGTCCGGACTTAATGACCGAACGCTACCATCGCGGCTTGGGCAACTCCCTGGATGAACTTATCCGTGTTCCAGTGGCAGCCCTAGCGCTGCTGAGGGTAATCCTCAGGCGCCTGAGGTGAAAAAGAAGAAGAAGAAGAAGAAGAAGATGAGCAGCGGGGCGATCGCTGATAAGACTGCTTGCTGCTCATTGGCAAGTGGTCGTGCGTTCTCCGATTGGGAGGACATTTGTGTGCATCATTTTCGGAATATTTTGAAGGGAATAGTACGACAGCAAACAGCCCATCGATAGCGAACGTGAGGGTGGAGTGTTTGTTCTGTTTACGAGTGCCTTGTGTGGAGGAAAAAAAAAAACAAAGCCCCTCTCCCCTCGGCGAAATCCGGCCAATTTTAGTTAGATTAAACACTTTATTTCTATTAAACCACTCGTTATTTATTACTTTGTCAATATATGGCGAATTATAAGAAATAAAACATTTTTTTTCAATCCAATATCCTGTTTCTGGTGTTTTTTTCAGAGAGTTGGAACGAATTAAATTGTTTCCCATTCATTTCAATGGGAAACTTTACCTCGAGTTACGAGTAACTTGTCATACGAGCTCAGTCCCGGAACGGATTAAGCTCGTATCTCGAGGTACCACTGTACTTGTTTTGTGTCCTCTGCCTTGTATAGACATTAATTGTCTTATTTTTTGTACTCGTTTTCGTTGAAACACTATGCTCGAGCTTCAGTTACCCTTGTTTTTTTTAGATACTCCTTTTGTCACGGACCCACTTTATTACTTAGTTTTCGTGTGTTTTTTAGTTGGATTCGAACCCAGGACCAAAAAACTGTGAGGCCAACGTACTAACCATTCATTCCCCAGGCTGCCCTCGTCTCAAACAGTTCCCCCAAATAACTTGTATAAGCAATCTATTTCCCCTCTTGTAATCCTATTTTATCATATCGTTAGCCTTGATTAAATGTTTCACTCGACCTTATGCAAATCCTTTTATTCATATGATCGGAATAAGACTTTTTTGTCTCTGTCCTCTTGGTCATCTGTAACAGTTTGATGAAGAACTAGTTTCTACTCCTCTATGTATTTGCATCCCTGATACTCTGATTGAGCATTGTATGTTGTAAGTACCCAATAAAGAATGTAATTTTAGAAAAATACAGATGGTTTGTGAGACTTTAATAGTTAAATACTTATTGTTGGTGAATATGTTGCAGAAAAATTAAAATGTGACGCCTATTTGTCAATTTATTTTGAAGCGCGTCGGCCTCACAGTGGGGGCCCAGGGTTCAAATCCAGGTCGGTCCACCTGTGTGGAGTTTTCAGGTTCTCCCCGGGCCTGCGTGGGTCTCCTCCCACATTCCAAAGACGTGCATGGTAGGCTGATTGGACACTCTAAATTGCCCCTAGAAATGAGTGTGGGCATGAATGGTGTTTTGTCTCCTTGTGCCCTGCGATTGTCTGGCCACCAATTCAGGGTGTCCCCCCGCCTCATGACCGAAGGCAGCTGGGATAGGCTCCAGGATGACACCCCTAGAGAGGTAAAACATCAAAAATGGTGACGAGTTATAGTAGATCCAAACTGTGAAAAACAACCTGTGTGAAATGGTCTGCTCTCTTCCGATTTCTTATCTACACAGCGGCCAATCAAAATAACAACTCTTCCGACTTTTTTTAAGGAGAAAAGGGGCCAATTCCACAAATTAAAATGCTTAAATGACAGTCAATCAGGCTTGTAATTCCGTCTGGTATAATTAGAGGCTGGGAAAACTAATTACTGTGGAGAAACCTAACTCTGCTCTTACTCTCGATCCTCCCACTACTACATCAACCCTCATCACCAAGATCAGGTGACAGCTATCAAACTCGTTAGACTGGCAGCATTGCCAGACACACGCACACACACACGCACGTGTGTGCGCGTACACGCACAGTATGCTGTTCGGCGAACAGCGAGGCCAAAAACTGAGAGGAGCTGAAAATGAGGAAGATGAAGCACAAATATTCATTTTCTGAACCGCTTTATCCTCACTAGGTTTGCGGGGGGTGATGGAGCCTATCCCAGCTGACTTCGGGCCAGAGGCAGGGGACACCCTGAATCAGTGACCAGCCGATCGCAGGGCACGAGGAGACGGACAACCATTCACTCTGACACTCATACCTAGGGGAATTTAGAGTGTCTAATCAGCCTACAATGCATGTTTTTGGAATGTGGGAGGAAACTGGAGTGCTGGAGAAAACCCACGCAGGCCTGGGGAGAACATGCAAACTCCACACAGGTGGACCGACCTGGATTTGAACCCAGGACCCCAGAGCTGTGAGGCTGACGAGCTAACCACTCAAGCCGCCGGGCCGCCCAAAGCACAAATAATCAGTCGGGCAGACATAGGCGTCCAAACTGTGCGTTTGAAAAAATACAGAGATGAGACAAAATACGTTGTTAAAAAAAAAAAAAAAAACTTGCGATATTTAAGAAACCATGGAGGGCCACTTTGCATAGACGAAAATATAAACTACTTTAAACGCATCAGCTTGATTGCCGCTGAGAGAAACTGTTGGAAATTCAAAGAGGGGAAAAAAACCAATATTATCATGCTAACAGTTTTACCTCTGCCTGACAAACTGACAATTGGCTTTGGTGGTCATCATTGAAAATGCTTTTAGAACAAATAAAAAAATGATTTTAGAACAAATAGTGTACATTACTCCCGGTATTTTTTGTTGAACAGAAAAAAAAATAGAATCATGTTTATGTTCTGCTTTGGTATGAATACAGCAACTTGATTGTATTGTGACTATGATGCAATTCAGTTCTCAGCCTTGATTAACAATATACAGTGGTACCTCGACATACGAGCGTAATCCGTTCCGAGACTGAGATCGTATGATGAGGTTCTCGTAACTCGAGCGGACGTTTCCCATTGAAATGAATGGAAAAAATAATAATTCGTTCCAGCCCTCTGAAAAAAAACAAAAAACAGGATATTGGATTGGAAAAATGTTTTATTTCTTCTAATTCCCCATCTATTAACAAAGTAACACATAACTAGTGGTTTAATAGAAATAAAGTGTTTAATCTAACTAAAATTGGGCGGATTTCGCCGAGGGGATAGGGGCACAAAAGGGGCGGGGGGCTTCGGTTTTTTTTCCACACAACGCACTCGTAAACAGAACAAACACTCCACCCTCACGTTCGCTATCGATGGGCTGTTTGCTGTCGTACTATTCCCTTCAAAATATTCCGAAAATGATGCACACAAATGTCCTCACAATCGGAGAACGCACGACCACTTGCCAACGAGCAGCAGTCTTATCAGCGATCGCACCGCTGCTCATGGGAGCTTCGGGGGCGCTGGCTAGCGGCTCCTTTTAGCTTGTAGCATCTGTGTTCGCATCCCCTCGAACGGCGCCTATGATAGAGTTGCTACCGGGGATGCTGTTGCGAGCACGAGTATACTTCATTACCCAGAATGCCCTCTTTTCCCCGCGCATGCGCGCTGTGCGTTTCCTGGTCTGAATAGCTCATCCGGTGCTCTTAAATATTGTTATACACGAAAGCTATGCAAAAAAAAATGCCATGGCCACCTGGCTTGGTCGCATCACGAAATTTTGACCGCATCACGGGCGAATTATTCGATCGAAATTTCCCCCGTAAGACGAGCATTTTGTATGATGAGCGGTCGTATGACGAGGTACCACTGTAGTATCATCCCTAATGCAAATACATTGACATAAAACAAAAATGTAAATTGTTCTTAGTATCTAGGATCTCATCAAGCTCTGAAGCTTATTATAGTGACTGGTGAATGTTTCACAAGTGAATTTTGCATTAGATTGGAACTCATTATGGCTGCAATGATATTACTGACATTTGTTTGATAAATTGCTCCTTTATCTGCATTTGTTTTTGCCTCTGCTTAGACATTCTCGTAAAAGTCATATTGCAGGGCAGCTTACAATCTTACATATTTAAAAGAAACAAAGAGAAATTAAGATTCCCTAGTTCACAGATACGTATATAGCTAGCACGACTAGTTAGGTTGATGGCAAGTGCCTAAGAATACGATGTGAGTCTATAATACAGATTGAAAAATATTATTTTGGAATTGAAGTTTGGCAATATTGTGAAACATTAAACTCCCCAACCTCAATAAAGTGATTGCCAAGCAATGACAATTCAGATTTTCGTGTGTACATGGCTTCTGCAATTTGAATCATCATTATTTGCACCTTTATTATTGATGGTCCTTTCAGACTTCAGTGAACTGATATGTTGTAATCCTGGATGGCAGTAGAATGGGAGTAAAAGCTAATTAAGTTAAAAACTGCAAAGTTTAGCCCCTTCCACTTCCCTGCCTTGACAGTGTAATAAGCAGGTATTATCGTAAAGACGTCCTCATTGCAATCTTATTATTATTACTTTTCACCAAGGTTCAGTTAACAAGAGATTGAGTTGAAATCCAAATATCCCTGCAACTGAAATCTGTCCTGGTTCTTTTGTCAAGTATCACAAACCATTATCTTATGACTTTCCAATTAATTCACTGTTCTGAGTTGTTGTCTCATTTTTATCTCATTCTCTCATTTAAATTTAATTCAGGCAGTCATTAAGAATATTGTAGCTATGGTGCACATTGTTTATTTTTCAAATGTGCATACTTAATGTTACATTTTGTGAGCGGTGATACACTAAGTAAGTAGTTTTAAAAAATATACAGTATATTTCCTTTAAATCACATTGTGAGTGTAGATGAGGGGCCCGTTTCCAAGGTGACCAGAGTCTCATTTTTCGCCAGCGGCCCATTCCCAACCTGTTACCAAATGAGCCAGTGCAGCACCACTAAAGCTTCAAAGAGCAGCAGCCTCAGAGCCGCCACGGGGGCCTCTCATGTCAGGAAAGTCGATACTGTAGCCCGAGTTTCAAGATTTCAGCTAAAGCAATGAAATAAGATGGACAGACAGAAGTTGCACTTCTAAATTGATAAATTAATTCCTACTCTTCTCTTTTTTGATCATTTATCAAACTAGTTTATTTTCATCAGCCTCAACCAAAGGTGATGGGAGCACATCCAATCATTTCACTTCCTCCAAGTTTTTCAAAAGTTTGTGTAAAATCCACTTGATAGTTTGATGGAGACATTCAGTTTCAAGGCTCTCATCCTTACTCCCAACTCTTGCTTGCATTTCGTGCTGTTTCTTCCCTTCTCTCATTTCTTTTAAGCCTGCAGGATATAGAGCTTCAAAGTTTATTCCATCCAATGATAATAGCAGCATTTTGCATTTTGAAATGGGTTATTTTGGTGTAAAAAAACAAACTGCAAATTTAGTTTTTTCACTGTTTCTATCTTCTGAAGTTTCCAGGATCTTTTGGAGATTACCAAATTATTATTCATTCATTCATGCATTTTCTGAACCGCTTATCCTCACAGGGCTCACAGGGGTGCTGGAGCCTATCCCGACTAACTACGGGCACCAGGCGGGGGCCCCTGAATTGGTGGCCAGACAATCGCAGTGCACAAGGAGACAAACAACCATTCAGGCTCACACTCGTCAAGAAGACGCAGCAGAGGCTACATTTCCTGAGAGTACTCAAGAAGGAGCAACTAAACACCAACCTGCAGAGGTTGATCAAGCACAAAAGATCATCAACTGCCCCCTACCTACCCTGTCCAGCTTCTACAAATCCCGGTGCCTTAGAAGGGCAGAGAGCATCATAAAAAACAATACGCATCCAGGCTTCCACCACTTCAACCCGCTTCCCTCTGGAAGGCGCTAGAGAGCCATAACAGGCAAGACAAACAGACTCGAGGACAGTTTCTTCCCAAGGGCTATCACCATACTGAACGTGAGTTCTCCACTTTGGACCTAATCAAGACATGTTACTACTACTTATCCCACTTATTTATTATGTTGACCACTTATGTATCTATTACAATTTATTGATTATTTCTTTATCATTAGTATATATTGATTATCTATCCAAAACCATGAAAGTCATCCTGAACTTCTGACGGAACAAGACCGCTCCGCTCTGCTGATCTCACTGGGACTACTTATTTATTTATTTATTATTTACTGACTATTTATTTGTATGATTGTTGTTGTTATTTGTGCACTACTTGGTGAAAGCTTTAAATCTCATTATACTTGTATAATGAAAATAAAAGCATTCAATTCAATCCAATTCAACGCTCATACCTAGGGGATATTTAAAGTGTTCAATTAGCCGATCCGGCATGTTTTTGGAATGTGGGGGGAAACCGGAGAGCCCGAAGAAAACCCACACAAGCCCAGAAAGAACAGGCAAACTCTACACTACAGGACTAAACTGGCATCAAATCCTCAACCCCTGAACTCTGCGGCCAACGTGCTAACCACTCAGGCACCAGGCCACATACCAACAAACTATTCAACAGCAATTAGCAGATTATCCATCATTAAATTCAGGTGAGTTTGAGGAAGGAGACATGCATAACAGACCCCCAAGGACCGGCATTGGAAATCCCTGGTGTCGAGCCTGCGATTGGCTGGCAACCAATTTGATGTATACACTGCTTACTTCCCATAGTCAGCTGGGATAGACTTCAGTACCGCCATGACCCTCATAAGGATAAGTGGCACAGAAGATGAATGAATAAATGATGTTGAGGTGTAAAGACAACAGGTTGGTAACAAGTGTAACTTTCGAGGTAAGCACGTTTTAATCGTTTCAGGCTGTTCTTTGCTCATATGACATTTTCATAAATTATGAACAGTCCAATTCCAGTGTTTCAAATCTTCCCTTGGCTTTTTTTCTTATGTGGCTAGAAATCCTATATTTTTCCAATGCTATTCTGCACTGTAAGATTATCGGTGGAAATTCTGACAATTTTCAAAAAGTGAAATACAACCACCAGAAATGGCGGATAAAAGCACAAAAAAATGCCACAAAATCTTGATGGCTGAGACCACCTGAAGGGATCATACAGTTGTGGTCAAAAGTTTACATACACTTGTGAAGAACATAATGTCATGGCTCTCTTGAGTTTCCAGTTATTTCTACAACTCTGATAGAGTGACTGGAACAGATACTTCTTTGTCACAAAAAACATTCATGAAGTTTGGTTCTTTTATGACTTTATTATGAATGAACAGAAAAAAGTGATCAAATCTGCTGGGTCAAAAATATACATACAGCAGCACTAATATTTGGTAACATGTCCCTTGGCCATTTTTACTTCAATTGGGCGCTTTTGGTAGCTATCCACAAGCTTCTGGCAAGCTTCTGGTTGCATCTTTGACCACTCCTCTTGACAGAATTTAATGGCTTTCTGACATGGACTTGTTTCTTCAGCATTGTCCACAAGTTCTCAATGGGGTTTAAGTCAGGACTTTGGGAAGGCCATTTGAAAACCTTAAATCTAGCCTGATTTAGCCATTCCATTGCCACTTTTGATGTTTCGGGTCATTGTCCTGTTGGAACACCCAACTGCGCACAAGACCCAATCTTCGGGCTGATGACTTTAGGTTATCTTGGAGAATTTGAAGGTAATCCTCCTTCTTCATTATCCCATTTACTCTCTGCAAAGCACCAGTTCCATTGGTAGCAAAACAGCCCCACAGCATAATACTACCACCACCGTGCTTGACGGTAGGCATGATGTACTTCGGGTTAAAGGCCTCACCTTTTCTCCTCCAAACATATTGCTGGGCATTGTGGCCAAACAGCTCGATTTTTGTTTCGTCTGACCACAGAACTTTCCTCCAGAAGGTCTTATCTTTGTCCATGTGATCAGCAGCAAACTTCAGTCGAGCCTTAAGGTGCCGCTTTTGGAGCAAGGGCTTCTTTCTTGCACGGCAGCCTCGCAGTCCATGGAGATGCAAAACATGCTTGACTGTGGACACTGACACCTGTGTTCCAGCAGCTTCTAATTCTTGGCAGATCTGCTTTTTGGTGATTCTCGGTTTAATCTTCACCCTGCTGACCAATTTTCTCTCAGCATCAGGTGATAGCTTGCGTTCTCTTCGTGATCGTGGCAGTGACAAAACAGTGCCATGCACTTTATACTTACAAACAATTATTTGCACTGTTGCTCTTGGGACCTGAAGCTGCTTTGAAATGGCTCCAAGTGACTTTCCTGACTTGTTCAAGTCAAGAATTCGCTTTTTCAGATCCATACTGAGCTCCTTTGACTTTCCCATTGTAGCATTTGTGGGCATTTGCATCCAATGAGCCCTATTTAAATGGCCTCAGAGAAGTCACCAGCTGCAGTCACTCATAATCACTCACAAGAAGTTAAGAGGCCGTGCTATGAAACTCATTTCACTGACACAACTTTCTAAGTCACCAAAATTGCTAATTTGTGTTGCTGTATTTATATTTTGACCCAGCAGATTTGATTACTTTTTCTGTTCATTCATAATAAAGTCATAAAAGAACCAAACTTCATGAATGTTTTTTGTGACAAAGAAGTATCTGTTCCAGTCACTCTATCAGAGAAAAATCTGAGTTGTATAAATAACTGGAAACTCAAGAGAGCCATGAAATTATGTTCTTCACAAGTGTATGTAAACTTTTGACCACAACTGTATTTAGTTCTGAACACACTGTCATATGACATGTCACACGTGTCATAGTGCGCATCTGTGTGACGTTGTGGAAGCATTCACTCCATACTACTCCATACGAATCATGTATTTTTGTGCAACATTAGCAGGGGCAAAATTCAAAGAATAAACAAAAAATCAGAATTGGGAAACAACAGCCTGTGGTGAGAACAGCTCTAGTAATACAATTTTGGTAAACAGCACAGCATTCAGTTTTTAGCAAATACAATAAGCCTGTATTGGAATCTAGTGGTGAAAAAAATGATGTGTTATTTTTTTCAGGTGAACTGATTTATTTTTCTATTCTATCTAGCTGAAAGATTTCTATACAAGCCCTGAATGACGATGGTCTCTCGTGCCTACTCAAAGAAAATGTAAATCAAGACACATTAATGCTTTATTTGCTCCAAATCTTGAAACTACCCAAAAAGATAAATAGGATGTCATCAGAAAACTTTAGTTCTACCCTATGGTTACTGTAGTGTAACAAGAGGCTTAGGAAATGTTTAACAGTCAAATCTCACAGATAATTCCTAGATCACGGATGAAGGGTGAGCTCGTCCCATTCAAACAAGCACTAGAAGGCGCCCAGAGAATTGAGAGCAAAGTGTCATACCCGACCCTCAACCCTCGTCACCAAGATCAGGTGACAGCTCAAACTCGTTCGACTGGCAGCGTTGCCAGACACACACACACACACACACACACACACACACACACACACACGTATGTTTTAAATTTGGTTGTACAGACAGGAGCTTCAAAGACCTTTGAGACATGACCTGATCAGAATTATTCAAGAGCAATTAGCCATGCGTACATCTATAACTTAAAAAAAGGCTTTCTTCGGTAATATTTCATCACGTTATCAAATTAAAGTTTCGGTCTTACAAAGGATTCTGTCATAATATTACATTTTATTTTTACAATATTGAATTTTATACTGATTATAATTTTGATCCTTATGTGCCAAAAGATTATGCTATTTCCTTATTGGTGAAATTGATTACAAAGTACAGCCTTGTGAGTGTCATCCCACACATCTCAAGTAGTTGTAGATGAACATTGTGTTAGTAATTTAAAGTTGTTGGGGTTTTTTTGTAAGTTGAACTTTGTTTCTCTTTTTCTGTTTTCTGTAATGCTAATAAGGATGCAATGTTATGCAGAGATGTACTAATGACAATTTTATAGATAAATGATCCTACTTGTAGTTGCATGGGGATGGAGGGAACGTGAAAGGAATTCTTGGGGTAGGATGTAACAAAAAAAAAGTCTGTAGTGGCCAATAAGTTCTTAAGCTACAAAACTGATAAATTCAATACAACTGCCTAAAAACAGGAAAACAAAAAAATACAACCTGAACAGTTTGGAACAGTGCCAATAAAAGTTTTCTTCAATGCAAGGCCAGTGAACAGTAATTAGATTTTACTCAGAGTATGTGCCAGATCGATCACAACCAATCACCACAATAAGTAGGCCTCGGCATCGTTGAATTGTTGGACCCGGAGTGGAGCAAATAAAATGTGCACTGCAACTGCGGCTGTCCACGAGAGAGTGCCAAAGACCACTAGTGACCCCCAAAACACATAAATGTGTGTGTGCGAGTGTGTGTTTGCATCCCAGTGTGTATGTGTGTGTGGGTATATTCAGGCAATGAAAGGACAGCTGGTAAACGGAGGAAGTTGCTGGTCATCCCATTCTTTCTAAGCAGATTTCCTGTTTTTGGGTGGTTCACCAGAGAAGGGCATCGGATTTGGTCATAAATGGGAGGATCGTAAAAAAAAAACTTACCCTGGTCAGGTAACTGACACACTTACAGTTTCTATTCATTTCAACTTGTCCCTGTGGTTTTCTTGCCACTTCATCCTTGCCTGAATGTGATCATCTGCTCCCCCTGTATCCACCTCACTGCCTGTTGATCCATGTGTCTGTCTCTTTGCCTGTCTGTCTGTCTAGGACTGTGCTCTCTCACCAGGGTTTGATTACAGCCTCAATTGACGCCCTGTAAGACGAGTAAAAGCCACCGATTCTCTGGAGGCTCCAGGGAGGGGAAGGGGGTGCGCGGCCAGGTTTCGTACTTGGGAGAGTGCAATGCTCTGGGATTAGGAGTGGCCGAGAGGCCCATAGGCATGATGGAGGGACGGATGGGTGGATCCACTGACTGATGATTGTGTATCCCTGGGGCCACAGAGACATAGATCACAGCAGGTAAAGAGAAGCTGGAACCGACTTAACTCATTTGATTTATTATCTTCTGTCTTTTTTAACATGTATACATTAAATATATTAGTATATACTGTATGCATACATACATGTCCAACTTCTTCAATTCTAATTCTCTGTTAGCTGGGAAGTAGTATTTCACTCAATTCATGCATTTCTAATGTCAATGCACTCATAGTCCTCAAAAAGTCTCCTCATTTGCGTATTGATGATAGAACATTAACGCCAACTAAAAGACACTTGAACTTGGAGACAAGAGCTCACAATCAAACCCATGTATTTGGGTCTGGGAGACCAATCTATAGCCTGAGCCATGAGACACATAGTATCTTTTTAGTTGCTTTTGGTCCACTCTCATTGCTTCGTGAGATGCTTTTCCAACAGCGAATCCAAACTCATTGACCAAATACTGTATATGTAATAATTTTTCCATTCATTTTCTATACCACTTATCTATTGAGAGTCATAGGAGTGCTCAAGTCTATAACAGATAACCTTGGGCAGGTGGCAGGGTATACGTACCCTATTTTCAACACAGCTTATCCCAGTGGTTGCAGGGTGCTGGAGCCTGTCCCAGCTAACCTACTACACCATTAAGTGGTTGCAGGTTGCTCATTTGTGGGCACAAACAAACACAGCCAACCATTCGCATCCACAATCACACTGGCAGTGAGTGGGAATTCATCCCACATCATGATATACCAGTCAGGTGAATGTACCACTACACCATCAGGAACATTCAACCAACCAAGCTGACAACTTGCAAAAACCTGCTGTGCCCTTTGTCCATCAAAGCCCAGACTTCCGACAGGGTGGGTGATAGGCTAAAGGAGCTCATTGGTTACTCCATTCAAAGTTTGACTGGTTTACCTGTATGTGAATAAAAAGAAAAAAATCAATAGCAAAGAAAGAAGTACTATTTCACTTTTACAAAAAAAGATGGGATCAATTGATACTATTTATTTATCTATCACAATACACCCATTGGACACATTCTGTGTGTGGTATTTGTTTCAGAAATTGGCTTACTTTATTGTTTTCCCTTTTAGGTGTGGTAACAGCAAAACCATATCACATATAATACAGAGAAAGCGAAAATCTCTAGGTATTTTAATCAGGTTGCAGTGGTTCTGGGTTCGATTCACACTTGCCAGCGTGATTGTGAGTGTGAAGTGTTGTCTGTTCCATTGGCTGGCAACCAATTCGGCGTGTCTCGTGCCTGCTGGCCATGGTTGGCTGGGATAAGCTCCAGCACCCCCCACGACCATTGTGTGGATAGGCTGTACGGAAGATGAATGGATGAATGAAAACATTTATTTTCATCAGCATTAAAAAAGGGTACTGATGCTTTAAGTATGTGATGAAGCTGACACATTGAATTGGGTATACTGAGGGTACAAACAGATTTGAAACAATATGATGAAAAAATATCTTGGCCTTGTTTAGGAATGTACACATTAATTGTGGGTTAGTTTAAATACCAATGGATTGCTATGGATTTCAGGAATTAATTAGCCTCGGCCAGTCTTTTAATCCGAGGTGAATCTGGCTAGCATAGCGCTGAATGAATTAACACAACTACAGAGTGTTATTAAAAGACACTGACACTATTTTCCTTTAGTCTTCTTTCCTTCTTTCTAACAGAGTGCAATCTATACAATAAGAGTTACCAACAGGGTAAAAATATAGGTTAATAGTTTCTTCTTAAGGAGGCTGCTCCATTAAGATAAGTCTGGCTTTTGGTGTAATTCTCGTTGTCAAATTATCATCAAAGGAGTCTTGAAAGGCTGGAAAGGAGATTTTTTCTAATTGACAGATAATTTCACAAATTGGAAGAACTATAATTAAAAATGCTAGTCAATATCTTCATAGTAGTTAGCGCATCGGCTTCACAATTCTGGGGTCGAGGGTACGATCCCAGGTCGGTCCTCAGTGTGTGGAGATTACATGATCTCGTCGGGCTTGCATGGGTTTTCTCCGGGTAGTACTCTGGTTTCCTCAACCCCTGTGAGGATATAAGCGGTTCAGAAAATGAATGAAGGAACTCTAACTCTGTATATACATTTAGTTGAAATATGTTTTCTTTCATCAAGAAATACTGTGTAGCCGGTAAATTAAAATTCCAAAGAGGAAAAAAAACTTTTTTACAAAGTTGTGAACATGTTAGTGCAAAAAAGAAAACAAAACAGCAAATTAGCTTATGTTGGGAACATTACAGTGCCAAAAAATGACAAACAAGCAGTATATCTTGCATGCTACTTCCTCTCTTCCAGCCAATTGCTAAGAGAAATACGCCTATTCCAGAGTTATTTACTTTGCAGAAGACTTTATCTCTTTGACTGTTGGAGATCCAAATGTGTGGTTTCATCTTTCCTCTGTGAATTTAACTGAGTTGGCAATAATAGATATCCAATGAATCTAACGTGGGAGGGCTGAAAGAAAATTCTTGTGGATTTTTGCTTAACCTACCTTTTCAAAAATTATATTTGTTGCCAGGATTGTTTGATTACTCATACAAAAAAGTGTAATCATCTCACCTAACGTATACTATATGATAACCATTTCAAAATCTTTCTATTGTCAACCTCAATTATTTGAAACTGAATATCATCCTCAAAGGAAAATGACAAAAGAAAGACAACTGCGGGGTCAGAGTAATCAGAGATATAAAAGATTCGGGTGGAGCACTAAAAGATTAGGAGACCCACCTCTCCGTTATTCTGACTGTCATTCTCCATATGGTCTACTATCACCCTCCTCCACCCATCATCTTCCACACCAACACACCTGTTACCGACTTATAACAAGCATGTATGAAGATGAAGAAAACACATTTCTTTTCTCTAAAAAAATAAAATAACTATAAATATATTATTGATATTTAGTGTATTAGTGCTATGGTGGTATTTTACTATTACAAACATTTAAATTATTTCAGATGACTTTATAATGGTGGTACTGACTGAACAGCTTAAATACTGAAGTTTTCTAAATCATACTGCTTTCATCCATTAAGGTTTGTCTCCTTGCTCAATTAATTTATTTTTGGTTAGGGTTATTATTGAACTTTAAACGTTTAGAAAAACAAAGATGACTATCTATCGGATCATGAAACAGCCAAACAGAAGGGCAACTGTTGAGCACAACAGTTGTGAGACATCAACCAGAGATATGCCTTTCTGCATAATTCAGCTGCTACAGCATGTCCTGTCAGCTGTATTGTCCACCTGCAGGGTTCACATCTGTGGCACTCTATAATTTTGATCAAGTATATTGTGGTTGGGACAACTACAGTTAGGCTTTATCTGAATAAATACCGTACACCAGTGGCGGTCCGTGCATTTCCTAGTGACGCCTTGAGCAAAAAATATTTTATGGCTATAAAACCCCTACTGCACCTACAGCTGCGACACATAAAAAATAATCAATAACAACCTCATACAGTTGAAATATTATTTAGGAATATAGCCATATTTTACTCACCAAAAATCCTTTTTAACTGTACACAATATCCATCCTCCTTTCTTTCTTCCTTCTTTTCTATCGCCATCGAAGCTAATGCTGTAAGTCGAGCCTGTCCTGTTGTATTTCTGGCATACGTTTTTATTCGATTTCGTGCTGAAAATGTTCGTTCCTGGTTGTAACAGGCTTGCTTGCTTTGGAGTTGTCCGACCTTTCTTAATGATGTCCAGCTTTTTTTTCTTGAAAAGTCCGTCTTGAAAATGGCTTTAAATCAACACAACAATATATTTGCTTGTGCAGCTCGCTCCAGATACAGTTTGGTAGCTCTCGCTAATCCACTCTATCACTAGCCAATCATAGTTGGTGAAAGCGATGATGTATCCCTACGCCTGCGAGAAGGCAATGACGTATCCCTACGCCTGCGAGAAGGGATTGTGGTGTTGCCAACTTGAAATCTGATTGGTTAAAGCAACAGTCTTATCGACGCTTGTTTAATGCAGCAGAGCCTGCAGAACTGATTGTGAAGGCCTTGAGGCAGATTTCTGACCCTGGCAACAAATAATGGCTGAAATGTGATTGGTTAAATGCTTCAACATGCAAACACACATCTTGAAGCAGTGCAACCAGGGGGAAAAACAATGAAAGGAAGCTAACAGACAATTTGGAATTATTTAATACGTTTTCATGGACAAAATATAATTAACATCAGTCTGTGATTCAGATATTTCTTAGGCCAGCAGAGAAGGCCTTGAAGGCCCTGACGGCACACCACTACCGTACACATACTATAAAGTTAGTGATGCAGTTAAAACAGATGACATAGAAATGCTGTACATTTACTGCATATTTACATGGGTAAGTTCTGGGTAAATCCGACTTGGTTTTAATACACGATGCAGTAGTTGGCTGGGATAGACTAGAGTTTCACCACTTCTATATTTTCTCTCAACACAGTGATCAAGTGTTTAGCATATATGTCGCATAGTTCTTCCTGTGTGGAGTTTGCATGTTCTCCCATGCCTGCATAGTTTTTCTCTGGAGAATCAGTCTGCTCTCAAATCCTCAAATACATCCATGATAGGCTAGTTGAAAAGTCTAAATTGTCCCAAGGCGTGAGTATGAGTTTTGTTCGTCTCCTTGTGCCCTGCAATTGGCTGTCAACAAATTCAACACATCCCTGCATTCTTCCCCGAACAGATATGTTGTCTCCCGCATAGGCCCAAGGACCCCGTCTGATTGTCTGTGATCTTTTCATTCTTTGGCCCTGTTAGTAATATGCAAGGACACATTTTGTGGACTATCTGAGATTTTTCCCTTCTACTGCTATTATTAATGCTTTCGCCAGAAATATGCACTTTATTTATTCTGTTAGTATTTTTCTGAACTAATGACCCATAAATGTCTTAGTCCTTCAGCTTATACTTTGTGTAATGTCCACAAATATTTGAAGTTAATAAAGCATTCTCTGAATTATAGTTACTTAAAAAGTAAGAACAAGTTACGCAAACTTAATGTATTTAACTTAAAATTTTGAGTTTATGCTATAATCATTTTCATCATAGCATGATGATAATCATCACACACAGATTGCAAAGAAGAAAGACTCATTTTAGCCAGAGCAGAAAATGCATATTTTGTGCATATACTACATACCTTGCCAAAAAGAGTTTTATATGCAGCTGTAAAATGGCATTTACTTTGTTCCCATAAAAAAAATCTAATTTCATACATTCATTTATTTTCCATACTGCTTATCCTCAGAAAGGTCGGGGGGGTACTGGAGCCTCGTGTGCGGTCGTTTGGTCGCCGGTCTTTTGGTCGCCGTCTTGTGGTCGACCCAAACAACGGGCGACCAAAAGACCGGCGACAAAACAAGGTAAAACAACACGGTCTATGCATCAATAAAAGCCAACAATGGCCGTGAGCAGTTTCACTGAGCCGACGTGTGAGTGTATAAGAGTTTGTATGTACATGAGTTGTCCCCTTAGGAAGGGACGTCAGTCAGGGTCTTAACAAATTCTCCAACAAAACACAATAAAAGTACGGGAAATTTGGAGCTTTTCTTTAGCCTAATAATTAATAGGGCATTAAGTATGACTAAATAATAATTCGCAGTTTTTATTTAGGGAATTTGAGCAACGATTTAAATGGTAATTATCAATAACCTTCCGGGCGACCAAAAGACCGGTGACCAAAAGACCGGCGACCAAACGACCGAGTACCCTGGAGCCTACCCTAGCCAACTAAGGGCA
Organism: Stigmatopora argus; assembly: GCF_051989625.1. Classification (NCBI taxonomy): domain Eukaryota; kingdom Metazoa; phylum Chordata; class Actinopteri; order Syngnathiformes; family Syngnathidae; genus Stigmatopora; species Stigmatopora argus. Next base: position 1,489,088 of record NC_135394.1, read on the forward strand.
GTGGGCAGGGGACACTCTGAATTGGTTGCCAGCTAATCACATGGAATAAGAAACGAACGCCCATTCACACTTATACTCATACTTAAAGACAATTTAGAGTGTCCAACCAGCGTAGCAGGCATGTGTTTGTGATGCAAAAGGACACGGCTGTACCCATAGAAAACCCACGCAGGTAGAGGGCGAGCATACAAACACCACACAGGAAGGTCGGTACCCACCGGGGATTGAACCCTTGATCTCAGAACTGTGATGCAGGCATGCTCATTTTTAATATTTTACTCATTCTCTTACAACCCTAAACCCCCTAACCCTAACCAAATGCCCCTATGTACATCATAATGTGGATAGATAAATTGTCTTGTGATAAACAAAAGATCTCAGAATCATTATAATGACACCATTGTTATCATCCCATGTCATCCAAATAATTGATTATTTGTTTTTGGCTTCATTTTAGTTGGATGAAGCACAACAGTGCAATCAGTTTAACATTTCCCATCAGGATTCGATCCCAGTCTCAGACACCCTTGTGTAGTTTGTATGTTCTAAAAAAATGTAATAAAAAATGGGACATTTTAACTCGAACAACATTAGCAACTCAAATATTTGTTAGTCTGCTGCTGTACAAAAAACACTGTTTTGACACATTCAACCATCCCATATCATATATGAAATTAGAAATGAATTGGAGCCACAGCAATGTTTACTGCAGATCTGCACTTCCTCCAGTTTCATCGTACGATGTCATGGTAGATTTACATTCTCCTCCTCGTGCAGCATGCACTGTATATCTTGTTGACATGTAATAAACCTCTTCTCTACACCTCCATCCCACTCATGCCACTCCTGTCACTGTGTTTGTTGTCATGAATGGGATTTAGTGTCACACATATGGAGTTGATGCGTCTTAAAGCATGTTCTCACACACCCCTGTCCCTCCCTTAAAAAGCTTTGCACGTTTGTGATGTTCGTGTATGCATATGTCATTTAGGGTTAAACTAACCCTGGCACCAAAACTCTTATCATCATTGGACAGGATTCAACACTCCACCTAACTGTCAAATTTAACATTAATGTGAGGTGGTACACATGTTATGTACTTATTTCTTAGCACATCATTAACTTAATACTTTCTTTCTTGTCAGACATTCCTGTATGTACACAAAAGTATACAAACTGAAACCTATTTTTCTACATTTTGTAACCATTACTGAGATACTCTATAAAATAAATATAAATGTAAATGTATTTTCTATGGGTCAAAATGTCCAACATTATTTTAAATAGACTGTAAACTCAAAGTAAAAATTAATTAATCAGTTGTTTGATTGAGCAAAAGAAACAGCTGCTGTTAACAACCCTGGCAAATTTGAATGAGTAAAAAAGATAAAATAATAATAATCCTGGATTCAAATCCACGTTGGTCCACCTGTGTATGTTCTCCCCGGGCCTGTGTGGGTTTCCTCCAGGTACTCCGGTTTCCTCCCACATTTCAAAGACATGCATGGTAGGCTGGTTGGACACTAAATTGCTCCTACTGTGAGCGGTAATACTTGTCTGTCTCTTTGGGCCCTGCGATCGGCTGTCCACCGATCCAGGGTGTCCCCTGCCTCGTGCCCGAAAATCAGCTGTAATAGGCTCCAGCACCCCCCGCAACCCTTGTGAGGGTAAAGCGTTTTAGAAAATGAATTAATGATAATAATAATGATGATAATAATAATAATAGTAATAATAATAATAATATAGTAATAATAATAATAATAATAATAATAATAATAATAATAATAATAATAATAATAATAATAATAATATAATAATAATAATAATAATAATAATAATAATAATAATAATAATAATAATAATAATAATAATAATAATAATAATAATAATAATAATAATAATAATAATAATGATAATGACCTCAATTCCCGCTGGTGGCGGTATGATTGTGAGTGTGGATGGTTGTTTGTCTCTCTGTGTGAACTGCGAATGACTGGTGACCAGTCTAGGGTGTAGGCTGCCTTTCGCCCGAAGTCATCTGAGCTAGGCTCCAACAACCCCCACATCCCTTATGTAGATGCGCGGTACGGAAAATGAATCAATTCGCCTTAGTCTAGTATACCATAGCATGTGAAATAGATTCCCATTTATGTAGGTCTTCATGAAGTCTTTTTATCCCTTCATTTGTCGGTGGTTTTAGTAGTAATAGTAGTAGTGTTTTAAGGTTCTTGAAAATTACCATAACTTTTGTCTCTCTCCATGTTTCCAAACTGAGCCACACTGTGACTGTTATCTTGAACTCAGGGATTATTGCACTTAGTACTTATTTAACAAACAGAGGGCACTTTCTGTTTGACTCTCTACGTACTCAGGAGCTCTCTCAACAATGTCTCACTGTAAAGATAATACTAATGTGTATCAAGTTGGAGTCAAGATGGACAATTAGAGTCAAGCAGCCACAGGGTGTTTGACAGTTTATCTGCCAAAAGCCAAAGACAATTGGTATTATCTCTTGAACATGTTATTAAAAAGACGATCAACTTAAAGTAAAGAAGACGCAGCACGGAAAGATCCATCCAAACACAGCTACACAAAAATGAAGGTACAACTTCACACATAAGGTTTATCTGAAAGGTCAAATTCATTATTAACCCCAAGGGTCTTCAAATTAAACTCTTTCTCCTCAAGTACAAAAGATCTCCCTGCAGTGAATAACAATCACGCACACTAGCCTGATAACTTTTTTTTAAAATGAGGGACAGGCACATAAATATCCTGTAAATTTGCCTTTTCTTTCTTCTTCGCATACACACCCTGGGGCCCAGGGCTAACATTTTGGTTTCATGTGTTGCCTGATTTGGACCAAACCTTTTGTTGTCAGCCTTTTATGTGTCATATTACTACCTTAGTTGCTGGGGTGCAAAAAGGTAGGATCCAACCAGAGGAATCTAGGTAAAGAAAAAACAAGAGAGAATTGAGGTCACTACTAATACAGTTTTTTTATTATTACTTCTTGGTATACCATTATAAAATCCAAAAACAAAAAAGAAAGCAAGACGGCAGTTCTATCACCCAATCGGAAACGAAATAATGAGTTAAAAGTGTTATTCAATAAGGATTCATTTGAGATGAGCTGCAATTGTGGTTTGTAGTAGTAGTAATCGTAGGGGTTACTTCGAACCCTGCCTATACCGGGCATCAAGTTGCTGGCCAAAGAGCAGAAGAGAATGATGATGATAGATCTAGCAATATCAGTCGGTAAATAAAGTTTATGCCAAAAACCAACCAATCACTGTTCCACACAGTGCCCCTCCCTTTTGTGCTGTGGTATGTTTGCTTACAGCAATGTAACATAAGTAAACAAACACAAAAAATGTGATATCGTTACTTTTTTCAAAGGATTAACACCTGCACTAATACTTAAAGTAGTAGAAAAAGTAATTTTCTTACAGTAACACATGACACCCAACAGTGAAGCATGTGATCCATCGCTTGTGTTTTGTTTTGTCACCCTCATGCAGTTATTATAATTTGAAGTAAAAATATGATAAATAAAAATAACAAATACAGATAGTTTGCCTTGGGTTTAAAATTTGTATTTGTTTTTCTTTTTGAAAATAAACCTCCATCAAGGAATGTGTTTACCCAGGTTAGTGAAGTGTTCTGCTAAAAAGTAACATGACCTTTCTGAATCGCCGGAATGTGAACTGAGTTGGCACAAATCCACATTTATCAGTAAGTGTTTACCCAGATTGGTCCATTTTAAGATTGTAATGTGTGGAACAAATGCAGGGAAAGACTGAATTTTTGTCTGGAATTTAATTTGTCGTGGCAACTGTAGGTGGCTAAGATGGCATATACTAACAAACAAAGCCGAGGCATCTCCTTTTCCTTAAATAAATGTGTTTATTCTAATAGAGTGTTGATGAAACAAGAGGGGAAAAAAACTTCAGTGGTTACTCCAGGACAGCCTAGCGACCGAGTGGTCAACGTGTCGACCTCACAGTTCTGGGTTCGATCCCAGGTAGGTCCTCACTGTGGGGAGTTTGCCTGTTCTCCCCTGGCTTAGAGTGGTTTTCCAGGGGTAGTACGTTTTCCTCCCACTTTCCAAAAACATGCAGGGTAGGCTGGTTGAACATTCTATATTGTCTTTAAGAATGCGTATGAGCGTGAATGGTTGTCCGTCTCCGTCACTGCAATTGTCTGGCCACCAATTCAGAGCATCCCCTCCCTGGTGCCCTTAGTTAGCTGGGATAGGGTCCAACACCCCCCACAACACTGTGCGGTTCCGAAAATGAATGAATGGTTACTCTAGACCCATTTTGTATTCTTTAAAATGTAATTTCATCCATTGTTTTTTCTTAGTGTTTTTTTATTTTTTTTAGATTTGCTCCCATGACATTTAAATGTACTCAGAAACTGCTTGCTTGGTGTTGTGTATTTGAACTAGATCACATTTCATGGGTATGACTTAAAGCTCTCTGCAATTTGGGAATGAGTCTTTTATTACTTGAAAATTAACAAAATAATTCAAATTCCAAAATCTCCGAAAAACACCTGTAAAAACTACCTTTGATATCCACCGTCCAGAACAACCTAAAATCGTGGTATTCACCTATTTAGTTTTGTTTTTGATCACTATCACTTATTCTTATTTTCACATTTCTGTGTCGGCAAAATTTTCTTCATTGCTTTTTGTTCGACAAGTTTTATATGTTTTTGAAGATGCACCCTTTGTTTAAAAATACTTTTATTGTTAATGTATCATGTTTGGGACAATAACCGTATCACGCTATTGTTAATCCCAGCAAGGGATATGAGACCTAAAAATTGGAACTGATGACTTTATATTTTTTGTTTGGAGATGCTGATGGCAGAAATTTAAAATATTCAATAAATGAAATATGATCACATTTTTTACTGTTGTTTGATAGCGGCCCGGCGGTTTGAATGGTTAGCATGTCGGCCTCACAGCTCTGGGGTTCTGGGTTGAAATCCAGGTCGGGCCACCTCTGTGGAGTTTACATGTTCTACCCGGGCCTGTGTGGGTTTCCTCCGGGTACTCCGGTGTCCTCCCACATTCCAAAGACATGCATAGTAGGCTGATTGGACACTCTAAATTGCCCTTAGGTATGAGTGTGAGAGTGGATGGTTGTCCGTCTCCTCGTGCCCTGTGATTGGCAGGCCACCGATTCAGGGTGTCCCCCGCCTGTGGCCCAAAGTCATGTGGGATAGGGTCCAGCACCCCATGCAATCCTAGCGAGAATAAAGCGGTCCAGAAATGAATGAATGAATGTTCTTTAATATGGAAACCAATAGCTGTGATGGTTTCTTATCTTCATAAGTGACTACTCCTCACTCCTCTCAGAGTACAATAACCTTAAAAAGCTTGAAAATTGCACATCGTGATGTAGTTTTTCTCAACAGTCTATTGTCATTTGAACTTCATAGAGCTGTGGCAGTACATGTGTGCCTCCCGACGCCAGTGACACCATGGGAAATTCTATTCCAAATAGTCAATTAGCAAGAGTCTCCTTGAAATTCAGCTTCCATTAAGACGTAAGTATGCTCAAACCCTTTTTTTGCTTTCAATAAAATCCGACAACATTTTGACAAATAGCAAAGCATTGCCAAGTTCTAAACAATTTAATTATGTTAAGTGTATAAGCCTAATACATCATGAGAACTGAAGCTAATTTATTTTAGCCAGTAAAATGTGGTGCATGTTTGATGATAATTAGGTCCTATCACAGGTGCCATTCTAATGAACTCATCATTTTTATTTTAGTTCTAATTTCATTTCTCAATATGTTTGATGCTGGGATGTTTGGTGTTCTCTGGTTTCATGGCAGGTCAGGGTGGCATGAGAATGACCTGGCAGGTGAGGTCACAGGTCACAGGGTGGGGGTTATGCTGACATACAGGACTCATGTTACTAACAAGGAGACAGAAGACTGACCTTGTCATTCACAGTCAACAGATCAGAGCAGTGAAGCATTACTTCACTGGCTTGGCAAATCTTTCAACACGGCACCCTACACCTACAACTAGCACAGACAGATGAAGAAACTTGAATGTCATTATCATCTTTCTAAGGTTACTTGTCTGTATGAGGATTGCCAGCATACACAGATGATGCACATTAAGTGAATGCATACATATCGTTTAAATTAGTATTTCTCTGATTGTTTTTTTAAAGTGTGTATCAGCTCATTTAAAACACACTTAAATCTAACCAGATCAGAATATCATTTTATCCGTCTCCTTGTGCCCTGAAATTGGCTGGCAACTAATTCAGGGTGTTCCCTGCCTGCTGCCCAGATTTGGCTGGGATAAGCTCTGGCAACCCTTGTGAGGATAAGTGGTAAGTGGTATGGAATATGCATGAATGAATGAATAAAATGGTAAATCTCCTCACCTCTTCTAACATCAAGAAGAAATCTGGGACTTACCTGCATGCAGAGTGGCAACTAGGTGACAGCCAAACTAGGCAGTCAATTGGGGCCATGACCAATAAAGGTTCCATGTTCTTTCCCGCCCTGCATGGGTTTTTTCTGGGTGCTTCGGTTCCCTCCCACATCGCAAAAAAATGTATGGTTTGTCTGGTTGGGCACTCTGGGAAATTGCCCTTAGGTATGACTGCAAGTGTGAATAGCTGTTGAACTCCTTGTGCTCTGCGATTGGCTGGCAACCAATTAGCCGCCTCCGCATATAAGCCGTACCTTCAAAATTGCCCTTTTTTTTTTACAATTTGTCTCGTGTAAGACGCCCCCTGGTTCACAATTTTAATAGTGAGTACAAATCTGTTACTTTGAATGGAAAATCTTAAGAAAAATCATCACACATGGTATTTCTGAGATACTGTATGAATCGAAAGGATCGTCTACTGGATTGCACATTCTGAAAGGGTGTTGCTTGCACTTAGTCAAATTAAAAAAGGAAGTCACGTGAGCAGTAGAACCAGGAAGTGTGTTCGTAGCGGTCTACTTTTCACCAAGTATCTGGGTGCAATGATAGCATGACATACACATTAGGCAGGTATCAAGGCTGATATTTTAATGATCAACCGGAAGACCTTCGATCAGCCTTAACAACTATTGGGATGTGCTGACATGGTAAACACTACGAACACATGTATCAAGGCTACTCGCGTCTGGCCAGTCATAGCACGTTTAACTATGGTAAGATGGCGGCGCCCTGAGCGAGCAATGGCAGGCACAAGTAAGTGAGTTTTTTCACGTTTTATGCAAGATACGGTTTTATTATTTTCTTGAATTTCATTCATAGACGTCAAAATTATTTTTTTGGCGTTTTATCTGTTTATCTTTTCTCTATTTTGAAATAAATGACCATATCGGCCACATTGTCTTGCGTTATGGCGTCTTTGCATCATTTCTTTGCAACAAATACGGTATATATGCGAGAAAATACGGTAAACATGTTCACCACTTACTCACTGTGTCACACCATGGCAATTTTCTGCAAACACTTGGCACCCTATTTTCATATGGCATTTAATTCTAGATGAGCATGAGTTCACACCAAGTAAGGGGGCCTTTTAGACCGCACACCCTAGTTTTGGTGATTTCATTGACAGTCACAACCCTACACTTATGAAAGAGGTTGCATTGGTTATGATCGTGAACGGCTCTGACTCTTTTGCACCATGGTGTACTACAATCATGCATTGGATGAATTCTATTTATAGAATGATACAGAAGGTGTGATGCGCCCTTTTCGTGTAATTATGAATGAATCACATTGAAATCCATCCTAATGTCAGTAAAGTAGAAATGCATGCGTCTGCTTGTGGCTGAAGCTCAAGATGACAGGTCCCTTGTGCTAAGACTGAGACAAACCGATTTGGTGTCAAAGAGTGCATATATTGTTCAAAAATGGCTTTTACACTGCTCATATCCACAAGAACATAGGCTCGCTGCTCTAATACACTCATCTTCATGCAACTTGATGTGTGCCCTTAATACCAAATTTACTTGTATTGTTACACCATAGTTCTCAGAGTGCCACATTGCATTCAAATTTTCTCAAAATATTTTGATGCTTGTTTATCTTCCACTTGGGAAATCTCTGAGAAGACCAAGCGCTCACACAAACACGCTAACACACACTTATTCAATGGGGTTTGGTGTTCCTAACAGTTTAGTTTGAAAGCAAAGGTGAAACAAAATCTGTAAATTGCAGAGCAGGGAAAGGGGAAGAGAGAGCGAGGGAGAGGGTGATGGGGAGAGACAGAGAGCTGTTATCAGACCAGGGTTGTGCGTAACCTTATTCCCCTACTAGTGTTTCCTGATCGGGTCAGCTGACTAAAAACCTGGCTTATGATTGGATGATTGGTTCTTGTAGTCAGGTAATGGTGTAAGTTGAGTGTGTGGGAACAAGAGAGGGTGGTGAACTTGTGTGTGTGCGTGTGTGCATATAGTACTCATTTAGGCATGTGCCTAAGTGCAATCTACAAACATGACAAGTTTCTGGAATTTCGCAAACTGGGACAGAATGTCTTGATAAAGAAAAACAAAAGCCCATACCACAACTGCTGACTGTTAAACCTTGGTCTATTCAACTCTTCAATCTTGCATATGTAACAGGTCAAGTTGTGATGTCATTGCGCTCCCTTTTATTTTCACCCCGCTTGGGGATCAAACCCAAACTACCATTACCTCGTGTACTGAAAACTGAGTGAGCTAACTACAGGGATTAAAAGCCTGGGCTGGCAGTTCATCATGCTTTTTTGAAAGCATTTTGAGTGAAGTTTTCCTAATTCTCTTGGCAGGTGCTTGCAGCTGTTACTCATGCACAGCTAATAGTTACCTTTTGTCGAATAACATGAACTTATTCTTCGGAATATGGTAATGATCATTACCAGCGAGGTTGCAAAGAAATCCAGACACAAAACTCACAGAGGAAACTCGGCAGATTCAGGCAGTAAAATCAAAAAGAAAACGTGCCAGGTGGAGACATTGAAACAGTGGCACAAGCATGCCCAGGGCACACCATTCAGGGTAGCCCAGGGGGCCAAAATGCTCCTGTTAGGGCAACAGCGCACTCCAGATGTCAGGGGGCACCCAGCCACAAAAGCACACAGTAGAATCCACATAAATCCATGAGGCCCTGAATGAGCACAACGGGTCCAGTCTGTTCTCGCCTCCACCAGGAGGAGGGCAATACCGAGCAAGGCATACAGGCTGATTCACATGCAAGCCAGCCAACACCTTGGCCACAAAGGCACAGAGTGACAACGGAGCCCCCAGAGAACCATAACTATGATCATGTGCAAATTGGTGAGACGCATAGCATCGCAAATGCAAAGGCATGTAGGAACGTCACCTTGCGGGCCATCTACTGAGGCAACCTGGGTTTCAAAGGAAGGCCAACACAAACCATCGAGCACTAACTCTAGGCTCCCTACTGTGCCACCAGAGAACTTGGTGTGACAGACTGAGATCATTGTAACTTGGACCTTGAAGGAGGATGAAAACAACACATATCAAGGATGAACTGAAAGGAATCCATGAGTTTAGCACGTAGGGCCCACACACAAGTCAACAAACAACCTCCACCTGCAGGGAAAATGCTCCTGGCTGAAGAAGAAGGTTCAAAAGCGCCCGCCTAATAGAAAACCGTATAAGTGGCAGGACCTTTCGGCGGTCATATGTGCAGGTGGAAACAATGGGGACGAGATGCCAAACCCAGCCCCCTTAATTGGGACAGAAGAACCCTCCTTTCGGGGAGACACCAATTGTCACTGAGATGCAAGTAGCGCAACAGGGAAAACCACAGGCAAACTGGCCAGAAGGGGGCCACCAAAAGAGTGCCCTCCAGAAGGACCCTTTGAAGTGGCAGCCAGATCTGATTGAGTAACAGAAAGCGTAGAGCAGGCACATAGACCAAGGGTGGGTCAGTTGGCCAAAATTAATATGTACGGGCAGGTGAGGTCTTCCTATCGTTAAAGCTTACTCTCACACTCAACGTCCTTGTCAAGGACTTTCGGGAGGCCTGAAATTAATTCTTTATTTATGAGTTTATTTTATTTATTTTGGGGGGATCCTCCCAACTTAAAATCAGTGAGTGAATAAATGAAACCTTGATATGTAAACTGTGAGGAAAAAATGCCAATCACTTTTAGACCGACGCGCTAACCACTCAGTTGCCGGGTCGCCTCATTTGAGTAAACTTAACTAATTTGTTTAACGTAATTTTCATTCTAAAAACTGCTACTTTTTTCCTCCCCAGTTGCTCATAATCCTGTGCAGTTGATTTATGGATTTTTATAGGCTAAAGAGCAGGGTGTTTTGGTGTAAATACCCCATAATACAATTTGTAAACCTGTACAGTGCGATTTATGCATACAGTGGTACCTCGACATACGAGTGGCCCAACATACGAGAAATTAGAGATACGAGTAAAATTTCGGGCAATTATCTATCTTGAGATACGAGACAAATTTTGATATACGAGCATACAGCAGACGTGAGATGCTGCTCATAAGAACAACATAGGCACTGTCTCTCTCCCCGCAACTCCCTCGTGTAATGTCTCTGGTCACAACTCCCTCTTTGTAATGTCTCTGCGAGCACTGGGCGGAGCGTTGCATTTTTTCTGTGTTTGTTTCCCATTAGTCATTGCGAACGGCGAGGCGATCGTTAATGCGAGAGTTATATATACTACTCGTTGGCAAGTGGTCGTGCGTTATCCTATTCAATAGGATGCACACAAATGTCCTCACAATAGGACCTATTGTGAGGACATTTGTGTGCATAATTTTCGGAATATTTTGAAGGGAATACAAAAGCAAACTACCATCGACAGGTTGCATCTGAAACTCAGGGTGGAGGCGGCAAACAGAGCCAACCCGGCCGGGAGAACAAATGTAAAAAAAATGTAAAACAAAATTAGAATTAAGTTTAGTGTAAGGTTAGATTAAACTTATTTTTGAGTGTCTGCATCGTAATCCAAGTTCATTTAAATTTGTTTATGTTATGTTACGAGCGTTGCCGTGCAAAAAGTCTCCCCCCCCCTCGCCCCCCCTCTCTACCCTCCGAGAAATCCGTCTAATTTTAGTTCTGTTTTTAAATGCTTATAACCCAAAAAAATGTATATGCCTGTTTACGTGTGCATGCATTTGTGTGCCCCTTCTGGATGGACTGAAAGTCAGACTTGGGGCAGCTAATCCCAGTCAGATGGAATTAATTTCCTGGGAACTGCACACTGCATGACCTCTCTCTCTCTCTCTCTCGCTCTCTCTCTCTCTCTCTCTCTCTCTCTCCATTGCCCCCTCTTTATCTCAAGCACCCATACGCATATGTATACTCACATTCTCTTACACCCACTCTCCCCTCACCCTTTTTGTTGGAAGAAACTAACTCATTCTAAGACACCTGTTCATTACCATTGCTAATTAGGTACCATTAATCAGGCTTCTGTGTGTATGAGAGAGAGAGAGAGAGAGAGAGAGAGAGAGAGAGAGAGAGGAGAGAGAAATTTCTTATTTTCCATGTGACATGAACATATTGGCATGACCAACAGAGGTATAATCGTAACTGTCATATAAATGTCATCATATAAGGATTTTTTTCCATTTTATTTTATTTTACTTACCGTATTTTCACGACTATAAGGCGCACCGCATTATAAGGCGCACCCTCAATGAATGACACATTTTATTTTTTCCATATATAAGGCGCACCGCATTGTAAGGCGCACCGCTCTGTATTACACTGGTCTACCGCACCGCATTATACGGGTCTACAGTAGAGGCTGGGGTTACGTCATGCATCCACTAGATGGTGCTGCGCTAATGGGAATGTCAACAAAACAGTCAGATAGGTCAGCTAAACTTTATTAATACCTAGATTACAAATCATCTTTCTGACAACTCCATTCACTCCCAACATGAATAAAGTTTTTTTTATTTTCTCCGAGGTTATTAGTAGTATTAGTATTTTCGTGACACAACAATAGCATAATAACTCATGTTGAACAGGTGGGCGAATGCGGCATCCAACACACACGTCTCTGTCTCAAGTATTACTAAAGTAATAGTAATACTACTACTATTTTATTTTATCGTGATAACAATTTTAATATTGGCCCATATATAAGGCGCACTGGATTATAAGGCGCCCTGTCTATTTTGGAGAAAATGTACGACTTTTAAGTGTGCCTAATAGTCGTGAAAATATGGTACTTTGCTTTCAAGTCCAAGTAGATTCCGCTGGCTTTTTCACATATTATCGACTCGGTCACGCTATCTCCTGCTAACTGTTTATCTTTTTACCATATTAAACGAAGGCTCTCCATCTCGTTATGGATGTCACTGCGGAGCTTGGAAATTATGGTTAGCCCTTCATTGCAATAGCTTGCTTTTGACCCATTGTTTTCCCTTAATTTTGCACTGATTAATGCAAAAAATGCAACCTGTACAGCCGGTGGTCATAGATATCTTTATGCGAGGGGCAAGCGGCGAGAAAGACAGAGCAATGCTGATCTCATAAGCAGCCTCTCGCATACTCGGCCCCTTGCATCAGGAACCGCCTCATATGCTTGTGTCTCAAATTAGTCTCGTATCTCAAGGCAAAAATTTGCTCTGAATTTTCCTCGTATCTCAAATTTCTCGTATGTTGGTACAGTCGTATGTCAAGGTATTACTGCACATGTAGAATTGTTTCTCTTTTTTAAAATTAGCGGTGACTACGTTCAGTTTGCCGAGGTAATTTCCAGTCAATTACTGCACTATCACTAACGTCCAAATTCACACCTTATTGCCATTTAAGAGATGAGAGTCATTTGGCAAATAGTTTTGGATTGTGAGGAGGAAGAACTTATTCAAGCAAATGGGAAAGGTCCACATTACCCTCAGATTAAAACCTCAGACATTCGCTAGACTGCTTTAAGTCAAGAGTGATATAAGAATGTGCCGCATAACAGGTGTGATGCCGACCTGAAGGGCATACTCCTCAACAGTGCTCTGCAAGAAATCTAAATAATAATAAGCATCCATATGTATTAGTCTGAATCATCTGGTATGTAAATGGCCATTACAGGAACCCCAACACAGAGTGTCTATTCATACTACAGGACTTTTATGATCTATTAAATGTGTGATGTGAAAGGAAAATTTTGAACGTTTTCATTTTAAATGTTCAAACATTGCTTGAATTTTAACGAAAAAAATTACAATAATGTCAATAATCATGGACCAAATTTTATATGGAAACAATTACAACACTCCGAATCAAAAAGTACATTAGAGCATTCTCAGACTCCCACACAGGACACTTTATTTAATGAGATATGATATTGGGTTCAGGAGCAAGATAATCTGGTGCTTGTGCTTACCACAGCGACGGTCCGTGCATTTTCTAGCGACGCCTTCAGCGAATCAATCCAACCCTCAAAAACGATTTTATGGTTATAAAACCTCTACTGCAGCTACAGCTGTGACACATAAAAAATAATCAATAATAACCTCATACAATTGAAATATTATTTAGGAATATAGGCATATTTTCCTCACCAAAAATCCTTTTTAACTGTACGCAATATCCATCCTCCTTTCTTTCTTCCTTCTTTTCTATCGCCATCGAAGCTAATGCTGAAAGTCGAGCCTGTCCTGTTGTATTTCTGGCATACGTTTTTATTCGATTTAGTGCTGAAAATGTTCGTTCCCGGTTGTGACAGATTTGCTTGCTTTGGAGTTGTCCGACCTTTCTTAATGATGTCCAGCTGCTTTATTCTTGAAAACTCCGTCTTGAAAATGGCTTTAAATCAACACAACAATATGTTTGCTTGTGCAGCTCACTCCAGATACAATTTGGTAGCTCTGGCTAATCCACTCTATCGCTAGCCAATCATATTTGGTGAAAGCGATGATGTATCCCTACGCCTGCGAGAAGGCAATGATGTATCCCTACGCCTGCAACAAGGCATTGTGGTGTTGCCAACTCAAAATCTGATTGGTTAAAGCAACAGTCTTATCGACGCTTGTTTAATTCAGCAGAGCCTGCAGAACTGTTTGTGAAGGCCTTGAGGCAGATTTCTGACCCTGGCAACAAATAATGGCTGAAATGTGATTGGTTAAATGCTTCAATATAAAAACACACATCTGGAAGCAGTGCAACCAGGGGGAAAAGCAATAAAAGGAAGCTAACAGACAATTTGGAATTATTTAATAATTATTGATGGACAAAATATAATATATGATTCAGATATTTCTTAGGCCAGCAGAGAAGGCCTTGAAGGCCCTGACGGCCCGCCACTGGCTTACCATCAGGGAATAGGCTGACTTGACTTGGCAAGGATATGGTTAGACTAGAGGCCATATCAGTGTGAGCCAAGTCTCCCACATGCTGGTTAAAAGGATTAATTGGAATAGGTATTCATTTAATTCAGGTCATGTGAACAGAAACAGACGGTATGGCAGCAGACTCAAATTTTGGCTTGCACGACAGTCTGAGAAAATTGCGTGAGTTTTGGGACCAGAAGTATCATCAATTCACTAAGTGGTCCAGTTGGAGTGACAGAATAACTAAATGGTCCAAAACGGGAAAACAAAGATCCATATGCCAATCCTGTGCATATGCCAGCTCTTTCTCTCTCACACCGCGCCAAGTCAAATCTTGTTGCTAGGTTTTACATGCTGGCAGTAATCCAAGCTACTCATGCATTGGAGTGCCCTGTTGGACCCTGGACACACTCTCTTTCGCACTCTCTCCTCTCTCTCTCTCTCTCCCGTTTTCTCTCACACAAACACAACCACACAGAACTGTCATATTTATCATGCAAAGCAATGGGAAACCATTGATACTTAAACCACAACAAACCTTTTCAAAATGGTAACAATGAGCAGGCAAAGACTGCAGAATGATGGAGACATTTCTTACCTTATCTTTAATCTCCTCAGCAAATTTGTACTTTTCAAAGCAATCACAAGGTACAACTCTTGCATAATTCAAACATTTCAACAAGGTATCGGAAAGGAGCCCATACTATAATGTGATTACCTCAGAGACCCGGTTCATTTAAAAAGTAAATTATTATATCATCCATGAGGTGTTAATGTTAATTTAGAAACATTACCAATCATTGAAAAAGTACAAATGGTACACACTTTTGAACTTTGTTTCAACTATCAGCTTTCATTCTACAGATTTGGTGTGATGGGTTTACCGTTAGCACGTCCACCTCACAGTTCAAGGTTTCAATCCCAGGCTACGGCCTTCCTGTGTGGAGTTTGCCTATACTCCCAATTGTGTTTTTTCTCTGGGTACTCCGATTTCCTCCCACATCTCGAAAGCATACATGATAGGCAGATTGAACACTTTTAATTGTCCTTAGGTATCAAGTGTTTGTCAAAATGATCTCCTTGCACCCTTGCAATTGTCTGGCAACCGATTAAGGGTTTACCATGCCCACTGCCCATACTTAATTGGGATAGGCTCTAGCACCCCCATGATACTTGACAGTAATTAATTACCCAAAAAAAGGGAAATGAGTCATCTGCAAAGGGCTAAATCCTCAAGTTATTTTTTCATTTATTATTTATTTTTATATATACAGACGCTCCCCTACTTACGAACATTCAACTTACGAACAACGGTACATACGAACATGTCTGCAAATTGCGTTTAAGTCCAAAAATGTTCGCAAGTCCAATTTTGTATTTCGCCTTTTTCGGAGTAGTACTTCTTTCCGCCGCTAATACCGACGCCTGGCGCTGTGAGAGCTTAGCTCACCCAGCATCTACCTTCTTCTTCGTTGCAATGCGGAAGTGCGTGAATGTATCTCCAGTGTGCAAAGAATCTTTTTCATTTGTATCATTAAATATCTCATGCATCCAATATTGAATATGGTTGGTAAAAAGCTAAAGGCTTCTATTGAGGGAGTTGCAAGGAAGAGGCAAGCCATTTCATTTGAAACGAGTGGCAATAGTAACGAAGCTTGATGCGCGTGAGAGTGGTGAGCGTTTCACGGGCATTGAATCGTTCGACCGTCAGTACCATTTATAAACAGAAAGATCGAGCAGCAGGACCCAAATATTGAACGTTGCACAAAGTTTGCAAATCAATTGAATGATGCCATACAGTGCTACCGCATTATTTATGATGAAAAAAAGAAGAAAACTGTGCAATTGTCATTAGGTCGCTTCTTTTGGCCAGTTTCTAATACATAAATCTCTCTCTCTCTCTCTACAGTACTGTACATATTCTCTCCATTTTATTAAATGTTTTTTTTTCAGTACAAACCAATGCGTGTTACTTATACAAGCCTTAAACATACAAATGCACTTATATAAACCTTCAATATACTTATATCGGCCTTAAACTTAAATTATAATACAAAATATAGCACTGAATCAACTTACAAACAAATTCAACTTATGAACAATCGCTCGGAACCAATTGCGTTCGTAAGTAGGGGAGCGTCTGTACATTTAAACAATAGCAATGAACAAGGTCAGTTAGGATCAACTCCAGCCCCCAACCTTGAATTAATAAAACTGTATGGCAAAATAAATAAAGGTAGTTAATACTTTATTTTGTGGGTTTTTATTGTCAAACTTTCAATATGATAAAATGATAAGGTCCTCAATGGCTGTGGGAAATTTTTCAGCTGCTGATCTATGAGGACTCTATTGACCTTTACATGAGAACTTTATTTAATTTTCTGTATATGAATGTTTTGAACTGTTTGTATAATGTTTGACATCCATCAATTTTCTATATATAGTGATTTTGACCTTAACTAGCTTTCCTGATGGAACATGTACCCCACACCACCTCAGACTATAAGAGGACAGTTGATGACCCTCGAGTAATAACTGAAATCTTCAGAGGTCATTAGTAACCTAGTGCAGTATTTTTTTAGTGCTGAGGGAGAGTACCTTTAATATTTACTCCTCAATATGAGTTGTTGTTAAAAAGGATATTTTGCATTAAAATATCTGATAGGTTTCAGCAACAAAATTGTTCTATATTTTTTATTGCTTTAGGTAAATTGGATCTGATATTGTTAAATGTGTATAAAATATTGTATTAAATTGATCAAACGCCTTTAATCAAATGAAATTGAGGCTGTCTTTGTGATAGCAGCAAATATTTTATTATTTTCCAAGAATTGAGATACACCCCAACTGCCAGTATATCACTAATCTCTAAATTATTAAATTATTTTGTATTGGGAGAAGCCACCTATAAAAATGATGGTGTCACCCCAAAAGATTTGAACAACAAGTAAGAAGGAAGGCACAACTCCAATAAAACTGACATTAAAGAGTTTTATTAGTGACCCAGTAACAACTTTTTGAACATCACCTGCATGTGAGTCATTGGCCAGCAAGCCCGTGCCAGCAGAAAGCAGATTGGCGATGTGGCCGATTTTGGTTACATCAACACATTTAAAAACACAAATTTAGTCACATTTTACCCTGAAATATTCAGCCACTGAATTTTCAGTACATCCCAATAACAAATTAATTCTGCTAATGTCCAATTGGAGTTGAATACTGGCTAAAATAGTATCATAACTTGTCCATAACTTACATATCGCCATCTCAGTTCTAAGATCAATTCCAACCTTCCTATGTGGAGATAATGTTTTTTCCATGCATGTAAAAGGGTTTCTCCAAGTACTCAACATACATCAAAATAACAAGCATTGTAGGTTGGTTCACTGCAAAAATTATCTCAAGATGTGCATGTGAAAAAAAAGATGTTCTATATGTGCCCTGCAATTACTTGGCAACCAGTTCATCTTATTGTAATCAGCGAGAAGATAGATATGAAAAAAAAAAGCTCTTTTTTATTTTCTGGGTGGGACTAAAATTAGTATTGATTTTATATAACCTCAATAGAACTGTTTGAGTTATTTTAACATGACTTGGAAACATCCCACACCTGGCTGGGAGAATAATGTCAAACCTCTACATTCATCATCAGGTCTTTTAAAGCCCTTTAACTCTACTGGGCCATTCTTAGTCGTGTCTATAAGACATCAGAGTCAACATTGACTTCCATAAAAAAGGGGGAGTTTATGCACAATAGATCAAATAAAAATGCTCCAAATAAGTTAATATTGACACAACAGGAAGCCATTGATACAACGTGCATGTGTGTGTAGGTGTTTGTATGTCTGCATGTGTGTTTCTCCAGTTTGGGTTGGGATTACCATCATTACAAAGAGGTAGCAGCTGCTTTAGACAGACAGCAAGTAAACAGAGAAAGAGTGCACATTTCCAGGTGTAATTGTGTGTACATTGGGCCAGGTGTACATTAGGAATTGGTGAGTTGAGGAGTGACATAAACTCATAAGGTGTAACAGCAACAGGCATGGGACTACTTTATGTGGGGAAATTAGCTCTAAAATTGATAACCCTTCTCTATGTATCAACTCTCTTAACATATGCACCAAATACAGTTTGAGGTTCATGACCAACTATCAAATGACATGAAATTTTGATATACCCAATGCTCTGACTGTGGCCGAGTTCATGTTGATTAGTGGGTGTGCACTCCCATCTAGTGGTTACATTTTAAAATAAAAAAAATGGCATTTGTCTGCATTGAGATGTCATTTAGAGTACATACTTTGAAAAGCCATCCATTTGGTGGAAAAGGGCAATACATTCGATTGTTTATAAATAAATAGAGTACATCACAATATATTATGTATGACAAACCACTGAAAAAAAATGAAGGTCTAACTAAAGTGTGTGATAGTTACAATAGTACTAGTTAAAATTACATTAATCAGGTGTTTCGTGTGCATTCACAAAAAACCTTTGAAATATAGTGCTGTGGTTAAAACAAAAAAACATGAGAATTATTTTACTTAATTCATTACATCACTTTACATTTGATTGTAGTCTAAAACAGCTTTTAATGACTAATGTTGGTGGGACAAAATTTCCCACACGTTTATGACTTGGTTAATTAATATATCAGTAGTTTGTCAGCCTTAGTTTCTTTGCCCCACTATGCATCTTTAAGCTCAATTTAATCAGATCATATAATTTGGAAAATCTCATCTCATTTTATTTTCTGAACCAGAGGAAACCCATGCAAGCCAGGGGAGAAGATGCAAACTCCACAGGGATGGATATGACCTGGATTTGAACCCAGGATCCCAGAGCTGTGAGGCTGACGTGCCAACCACTCGCTCCACAGGGCCGCCCTATTTGGAGAATTGGCTGCTCTAATCCTCATGTGAACAGTTTCTGGGTGTGTTTCAGCATTGCCCCCTTTTCCCTTTTATAAAAGTATTATGTGTCTGGTGTGTCTGGTTTGAAACCTGAGCTCAACAAACCTTCCTGTGATTGACAACAAATATGGTTAGCTATTATTAGAGAGGTCTTTCTCCCACAAAATGCTCAGTACAACATTTTAAAAACAAATCTGCATGTACTACTACTACTACTACTACTACTAATCCCACTACTACTAATCCCACTACTACTAATCCCACTACTACTACTACTACAACTACTACTACCACTATTACCACTAATACTACTACTATTACAGTAATAGTAGTAGTGGTAGTACTAGTAGTGGTAGTTGTAGTAGTAGTAGTAGTGGTAGTTATAGCAGAAATAGTAGTAGTAGTAGTGGTAGTTGTAGTAGAAATAGTAGTTGTAGTAGTAGTAGTGGTAGTAGTAATAGTAATACTACTACTAGTAATAGTTTTACTACTACTAGTAGTAATAGTTTTAGTACTACTACTAGTAATAGTTTTACTACTACCACTACTACTAACACCACTACTACTACTACAACTACCACTATTACTGCTGCTGCTGGTGCTGCTACTACTACTACTACTACTATTACTACCACTACTACTACTATTATATACAACTACCACTTTTACTGTTGCTGCTGGTGCTACTACTACTACTACCACTACTACTATTACTACAACTACCACTACTACTATTACTACAACTACCACTATTACTGCTGCTGGTGCTGCTGCTACTACTACTACTACTACCCCTACTACTACTATTACTACAACTACCACTATTACTGCTGCTGCTTGTGCTGCTACTACCACTACTACTACTACTACTATCACTACTACTACCACTATTACTACTACTACTAATCCCACTACTGCCACTACTACTAATCCCACTACTACCACTACTACTACCACTACCACTACTACTTCCACTGCTACTACTACTACCACTACTACTACTACTACCACTATTACCACTAATACTACTACTATTACAGTAATAGTAGTAGTGGTAGTACTAGTACTAGTAGTGGTAGTTGTAGTAGTAGTGGTAGTTATAGCAGAAATAGTAGTAGTAGTAGTGGTAGTTGTAGTAGAAATAGTAGTTGTTGTAGTAGTAGTGGTAGTTGTAGTAGAAATAGTAGTTGTAGTAGTAGTAGTAGTGGTAGTTGTAATAGTAATACTACTACTAGTAATAGTTTTACTACTACTAGTAATAGTTTTACTACTACTACTAGTAATAGTTTTACTACTACTACTACTACTACTACTACTACCACCACTACTACTACTATTACTACAACTACCACTATTACTGCTGTTGCTGGTGCTGCTACTACTACTACTACTACCACTACTACTACCACTACTACTACCACTACTACTATTACTACAACTAGCACTATTACTGCTGCTGCTGGTGCTGCTACTACTACTACCACTACTACTACTACTACTACTACCACTACTACTACTACTACTACTACCACTACTACTACTACTACTACTACTACTACTACTACTACCACGACTACTACCACCACTACTACTACTACTGCTGCTGCTGCTGGTGCTGCTACTACTTCTACTACTGCTGCTGCTGCTGCTGCTGGTGCTGTTGCTACTACTACTGCTTCTGCTGCTGTTGCTGGTGGTGGTGCTTTTACTACTACTACTGCTGCTGCTGGTGCTACTACTACTGCTGCTGCTGGTGCTGCTGGTGCTACTACTACTGCTGCTGCTGCTGCTGGTGCTGGTGCTGCTGGTGCTACTACTACTGCTGCTGCTGCTGCTGCTGCTGGTGCTGGTGGTGCTACTACTGCTACTCCTACTACTACTATTACTACTACTCCCACTATTACTACTACCACTACTACTACTACTATTACTACCACTACTACTACTATTACTACTACCACTACTACTACTACTATTACTACTACCACTACTACTACTACTATTACTACCACTACTACTACTACTACTATTACTACTACCACTACTACTATTACTACTACCACTACTGCTATTACTACTACTATTACTACTACTACTACTGCTGCTGGTGCTGCTGCTGGTGCTGTTGCTACTACTACTGCTTCTGCTGCTGTTGCTGGTGGTGGTGCTTTTACTACTACTACTGCTGCTGCTGCTGCTGGTGCTACTACTACTACTACTGCTGCTGCTGGTGCTGCTGGTGCTACTACTACTGGGTGGTGCTGGTGCTGCTGGTGCTACTACTACTGCTGCTGCTGCTGCTGCTGCTGCTGCTGGTGCTGGTGGTGCTACTACTGCTACTCCTACTACTACTATTACTACTACTCCCACTATTACCACTACCACTACTACTACTACTATTACTACCACTACTACTACTACTACTATTACTACTACCACTACTACTACTACTATTACTATTACTACTACCACTACTACTACTACTACTATTACTACCACTACTACTACTACTCCTACTATTACTACCACTACTACTACTACTCCTACTATTACTACTACCACTACTACTATTACTACCACTACTACTACTAATACTATTACTACTACCACTACTACTACTACTATTACTACTACCACTACTACTATTACTACTACTACTACTGCTGGTGCTGCTGCTGGTGCTGCTACTACTACTACTGCTGCTGCTGGTGGTGCTACTACTACTACTACTGCTACTACTGCGAATGATAATATTAATAATTCTTTATCATTGAGGGCATTCAAATACCTTGGATTGACAACGCATGCCAACACATGCTTCTAGTAGATAGGCCCTGGTATTGTATTTTAGATAACTATGAGGGGGTTTTATTGTTTGCAGCAGGTTATACTACAGGCAGCAGTTGTACTTAATGATGTAGATTTTTCTGGACACATATATTTGAATCTGTACACAACAAAGAAACCAAAAAATGCAACAAATATGTGACATTCTACTCCAACATTTTATTAATGTGGATGCTCATTGAGCTCAAGGACTCTGTGTCAGGAAGTTCATGTGTCGAAGGAAACTTTCTATCTTTCAGTATGATTTGGTGATGTTAAGAAGAAATTGTATTTTTAAACAGAATAAAATAAATTATCATAGTATTCAGTATATAGAATAGTGCATGTACGAAAAACTCCAATTCACACACAGATACACAAACAAACATGAAGTAGCAGTAGTTTCCCTATCACTTCTGTTTAGTGAATAAAGATAACAGAAGTTGTGTAATGAACTGAGGAAATCTTTACACTTCAGCTCAAACTCAACCTCAACTCAAAGCTGCAGACTGACAACGTCCGCCTGTCGCGCACACAGAGAGATTTTAGATAGACTCAGTTGCACGTTGGTGGTCTCTGACACCCACACACACACACCGCCCTCACTTGTAGATTAACCAATTGACTGACTGGTATGCAAAGCTCAATTCCAAGACGAGTCAGTTTGTTAATCAGTCCCTGCCACGAGTACTGAAATAGTGAGACCAATTCATTTACATTTGCTTCAGACTATAAACACTAGGGTTATATGTCAAAAGAATAATGCAAGACAAAATGCCAAAAATGCCATAACATTTATTTCCAGGTATACATGTTAATATGATGGACTAAAAGACTAGAAATATATAGGATATTTTATGCCCTAATAAGACAAGAAACTTTCAAGGAATAGTTTTCCGGTCAATGCTATCTTAAATCTGAGCCTTAATGGAAGAAATGTTTTCTTATCCCCTCTGGGATGGACTAATTTATATTCATTCAAATGATGTCACATAACGGCAACAATAAAATCAGTCCAAAATCCAAAGAGAAACGGATCACTCGTCAATTTAAATATAGATATAGTCAAACCATATAGATGGAGCAATTTGTCATAATGGAGTACAATAATTATGCCAAAACAACAAAGGAGTTTATCAGTGGCAAGAAGTGGGACATTTGCATTTCAGACTGATCAAATTAACATAAACAGAGCATACATTTGACCTGCTGAATGAAGACACATTGCAAAATATACAACGAAATTAGGGGAGGAGGTCCATCTGTTGACATCTTTTTCCAACAAAATATTGCCAAATATATATTTACTTGTATTAATTATTGTCTATACCACGTCATCTGTTCCTCTATATTTGATCATCAAAAACTAAATGAATTAAAAACCACATTGTCACAAACTATGCTACTATCTTGGATTTATAACAAACCTGAATGTGGAAATAAACAGTCAAATGTTTCCATTTCTTTACTACATTTTTATAGCTCATGTAAGTTGGTAGTCTAAGTCCATCTCAATAAAAAGGTCTGGGTTTTTGGGGTGTGCCCTATTTTGGTACTAATTACTTACAAACTCTTTAACTATTAGGGGAACTAAAACAAATTGAGATACTTCAATCAATGCAACAGAGAAGAAAATAAGTCTTGTATAGGTAGGACATTGTACTATCATTGCAATGAATGCAAGAGTAAATGAGAGGCTGCAGGTGTGCCTTACGTTTAAGTGTGTGTTGAACATTCTCTCCTGGTGCTGGAGCAGAACAAACAGGGATTAGAGCCACACCACCATGCAGGTAGCAACAACTCCCTGTACATCTACTTGGACACACGCACGCCGACACAATCCACAAACAGCCAGCTGCTGGGGCTTACATGATGTCAGGGCCATTAATGTCATGTAGCAAAAGAGGGCAGACACACAGATGAAAGGCTTGTCAGAGTGAACTATTAGAGGACTTATAATCGTTGATGGACAGACAGGTTTACTGCCTCAAGGCTTGGAGGCTTCCTAGGCCCATTTGGAATACGGTAACATATTTTACAGTGCACTGATATAAAATCATTTCCTTTCTCCATTTGTAAAATCACTTCAATTTTTCGCTCGACGAGCTTCACTATGATCACAACGCAGGTCAATTTATAATTCAACCCTTACCCAGGCATGAAAATACAGTGCAGGTCTTGCACTTACAAATAAGCTTCACTTTCCATCATCAGATTTGTACAGACTTTGAGAGTTCAACTAGAGTTTTTCCTGATAACATTGACACATATATTTGCAGTTGCACATGCAAGAACTTTGCCTGGCTGCCTGGTTATCATTTCACGCACACAAATGCAGAAGGAAATGCTAAAACCAAATGTACCACAAATTCTTCAGCATCAGAAAACGACTATCACCAGCTAAGCCATGGACTAAGATGTCCGTCTACTAAGACAAACCTGTTTCTAGCATGTCTGAACATATTACGACATACCAATCAAAACCAGCTGCTTGCCTGTCCCTCCCAAGTTGAGGATCAATGCAGGAGATGCGGAAAGAATGAGGGGTCCAAAAAGCCAAGGTCACACGGGCCTAGTGTTCTTGGTAACAACAACCACACACACATTATATCACCCAGACACAGGTTGTAAACCATATAGTTGCTATAGCAACTCAATGCAACCACACCTATTCACGATCCATGACTGTAGCCCCACCTGCCCAAACACACCATTATCAAGTTTGCAGTCGACTCCACAGTAATGGTTTTCATTTTTGATGGCTAGGAAACAGTTTAAGTTAATTGTACTGATTGTCCAATTAAGGAGGTATAGTAAACTGGCCAGTCAGTCACTTCTTTTCCACTGATCTGTTCAGGCAATGGGCCTTTCGTCCGTCAGAACCAAACCTGGAAAATCAGTCTTCAAAATGGATGCTTTTCAGTTTACATTCATGTTTGGCCTACTATTTTTATGCAGGTTCAAAGAACAGTTCCCCTTTTTACATATGAAATCTACCAGAAATTGTGGAAACTCATCCTACAATATTACATTTATGCTACCTGCCTATTCAAGTTAGGTTTCCTCAGAAATGTAATTCTTGAGTCCAAAACTTGATCATTAGTTAACACAACAACTGACACAAGTCATTCAATCATTCATCCGTACTTCGGATCCTTGCAAGGGTTGCTGGAGCCTATCTCAGCTGACTTAGGGCAAAAAGCAGACTACACCGTTGACAGGTCAGGTCCATCATCTGAGGTACGTATCCTCATAAGGGTTGCTGGAGCATTGCAGCACCATTGCATTTTTTTTTTAATGTATTTATTTATTTTAGCAGTTAAAGGAGTTAACTGCTAGTAATATATTTACCGCATTTACTCGCATATAAGCCGCCCCACGCATAAGCCACACCCTTAAAATGGCCTTAAAATTATTTAATTTTACAATTTCCCATGTATAAGGCACCCCCTGATTCACAATTTTCACCTCCATATTCATGGTTTAAATAGGGAGTACAAATGTGTTACTTTGAAGGGAAAACCTTAAGAAAAATCATTGCACATGCTATTTATGAGATACTGTAATCAAAAGCACATTATTAGGGTCAATATCATAAGGAATTAATTTATCCAGTATTGGTTGTTTTCTTACTGCAAAACAGAAAATAACTAACAAATAGTAAATGTTACTTTGCCGACATCTACTGGTGAAAAAGAGTATAGCAAGTCTTGTGAGCATAAGCCGTACCCTTGATACAGTCATCATTTTTTTGAGTTACAAATACATTTTGAGTTACAAATACATTTTGAGTCACAAATACATTTTGAGTCACAAATACATTTTGAGTGACAAATACATTTTGAGTTACAAATACATTTTGAGTTACAAATACATTTTGAGGTACAAATACATTTTGAGTTATGTCAGCAAAGCTCGACAAGCCAAAGCTGTGTTGTTTGCCTACAAGTGTGCGGCAACTAACTGACAGCTTGTTTTTCTCAGCTTTTGTCTGTTATTGGTTGGCTTTCTTCTGAATTGGTGTTTAATTTAAAAATCCAATTTGAGGATAGGCTGTGGTTAGCGGGTCGGCCTCACAGCTCTGGCCTGGGTGTGTTTTCTCCGGGTACTCCGGTTTCCTCCCATATTCCAAAAAGATGCATTGTTGGCTGATTGGACACTCTAAACAGTGAGGATAAAGCGGTTCAGAAAATGAATGAATGAATGAATAATTTGAGGAACAGGGGCAGCCCGGCGGATTGAGTGGTTAGCGCTTAAGCCTCACAGCTCTGGGGTCCTGGGTTCCAATCCCGGTCGGTCCACCTGAGTGGCGTTTGCATGTTTTCCTTGGGCCTGCATGGGTTTTCTCCGGGTACTCCAGCTTCCTCCCACATTCCAAAAACATGCACGATATGCTGATTGCCCCTCAGTAACAGAATGGTGTGAATGGTTGTCCGTCTCCTCGTGCCGTGCGATCGGCTGGCCACCGATTCACGGGGTCCCCTGCCTCTGTCCCAAAGTCAGCTGGGATAGGCTCCAGCACCCCCCGCGACCCTGGTGAGGATAGAGCGGATTAGAAAATGAATTAATGAAGGAATGAATAATTTGAGGAACAGAATGGGTAGAGAGAGGGTTCATTTTTGAAACATCATTTTGCAGTGATTTTTTTTTACAAATATCAAAAAGAGATTTTTGTGTGTGTGGTCCCTGTTAAAATATCATTCATTGCTCTCCCACTGATAACTCTCTTTTTCTGCATGATTTTAATTATTAATGATTTTTTTATGATAAAATTATTACAAATAAAGAAAAATATTTATATTACACAGTTAGAGGATTACCCACACGAAAGTCAATCTGTCCTGTAAAAAAATGTCTTTTTGCAACCACAGAGCATGTAGAGGAAAAACAAAATAACACATTTATATAAAGGTGTAACAGAATAAATTTGCCATCACCTCCTTGAATTATTAAAAATATAAATACCTAGTTCATATACGTATGTATGACTGATAATAGGCATCATCTGTGCGCCAGCAGTTTTCTTGTGTACAGTTTGTAATGCCAAAAATATACCACAAGAGGGACACCAACACTAACCAACACATTTCCATCCAAGACAAATCTGTATAGACATCTCATTTTCTGAACCGCTTTATCCTCACTAGGGTCGCGGGGGGCGCTGGAGCCTATCCCAGCTGACAGGGGACACCCTGAATCAGTGACCAGCCGATCGCAGGGCACAAGGAGACAAACAACTATTCACGCTCACACTCATACCTAGGGGCAATTTTGAGTGTCCTATCAGCTTACCATGCATGTCTTTGGAATGTGGGAGGAAACCGGAGTACCCGGAGAAAACCCACGGAGGCCCGGGGAGAACATGCAAACTCCACACAGGTGGACCAACCTGGATTTGGATTGGATTGGATTGGATAAGAACCCATGTCCCCCACTGTGAGCCCAACCCACTAACCACTCAACCACGGGGCTGCCCTTTGTACAGACAT
Source organism: Stigmatopora argus (assembly GCF_051989625.1). Taxonomy (NCBI): domain Eukaryota; kingdom Metazoa; phylum Chordata; class Actinopteri; order Syngnathiformes; family Syngnathidae; genus Stigmatopora; species Stigmatopora argus. The sequence continues at coordinate 1,516,618 of NC_135394.1, forward strand.
AATATAATCAAATGAGTGGTTAGCGCGTCGGCCTCACAGTGGGGGATCTGGGTTCAAATCCAGGTTGGTCCACCTGTGCGGAGTTTGCATGTTCTCCCCGGGCCTCCGTGGGTGTTCTCCGGGTACTCCGGTTTCCTCCCACATTCCAAACACATGCATGGTAGGCTGATTGGGCATTCTAAATTGCCCCTAGTTATGAGTGTGAGCGTGAATGGTTGTTTGTCTCCTTGTGCCCTTCGACTGGCTGGCCACCAATTCAGGGTGTTCACCGCCTCTGGCCCGAAGTCAGCTGGGATAGGCTCAAGCCATCCCCGCGACGCTAGTGAGGATAAAACGGTTCAGAAAATGAAGATGAGATGAGAAATGCTAATTAAAAAAAAATTAAACCCAGTACAGTGGTACCTCGACATACGATCGTAATCCGTTCCGAGACTGAAATCGTATGACGAGGTTCTCGTAACTCGAGGGGACGTTTCCCATTGAAATGAATGGAAAAAAAAATAATTCGTTCCAGCCCTCTGAAAAAACACCAAAAACAGGATATTGGATTGGAAAAAATGTTTTATTTCTTCTAATTCCCCATCTATTAACAAAGTAACACATAACTAGTGGTTTAATAGAAATAAAATGTGTTTAATCTAACTAAAATTGGGTGGATTTCGCCGAGGGAAGAGGGGTACAAAAGGGGTGGGGGGCTTCGTTTTTTTTTCTCCACACAACGCACTCGTAAACGGAACAAACACTCCACCCTCACGTTCGCTATCGATGGGCTGTTTGTTGTTGTACTATTCCCTTCAAAATATTCCGAAAATGATGCACACAAATGTCCTCACAATCGGATAACGCACGACCACTTGCCAACGAGCAGCAGTCTTTTATCAGCGATCGCTCCGCTGCTCATGGGAGCTTCGGGGGCGCTGGCTAGCGGCTCCCTTTTAGCTTGTAGCATCTGTGTTCGCATCCCCTTTGAACGGCGCCTATGATAGAGTTGCTACCGGAGAGTGCCATTGCCTGTCGGCGTTGTGTGCACGAGTATACTTCAAGAATATTGTATGACGAGCGGTCGTGTGACGAGGTACCACTGTATACTAATTTCATGATCGTTTAGAGCGAATACTAATTGACCAAGTGGATTCAGGAAAAAAATCACACTAGGGCTAATGTTCAATTGGCACTTGGCTCACCTCCATTCTGGAAGCCAATCAATTCATTTTCTGAATTGCTATGAAGCCGAAACACTATTACAGCTCTGCTCTTCAGAGCCGAATTCCCCACAGAGAGATAGATGTTAATTCTAATGCAACTAGACATTAATATACACACAAAAATGGGATCCAAAGCCGGCACAAGCAAGCAACCATTACAGGGAGACAGGAAGTCTACACAGAAATGGAGAACTTGTCCTAAGCCTATTAATACTAATAAGGATAGTTGGCGGTAATGATTGAAAGCCACTTAGTGCTGGGGTATTTACAAAGAGGATCAGCCAAGGCACAGTTAAACAGGCCTGGGGGATTAACTCTGCCCAATGGAACCCACACTGACCAGGAGTGAGGGAGGAAAAGAAAAAGAAAAAGAAAGAAAGGGGAAGTGAATTGAAGAGTTTGTGTGTATATATATTTATTGAAAACAAAAAGGAGAAAATAGTAAACACTCTCAGTTTCATGTATGTATTTATTTAAAAAAAAATACATTTTTTAATTATTTTTTTATAAGTCACCTTTTGGTGTAGTGGTTCACTCGCCTGACTTGCATGTGCGGTCGATTGGTCGCCGGTCTTTTGGTCGCGGTCTTTTGGTCGCGGTCTTTTGGTCGCGGTCTTTTGGTCGCGGTCTTTTGGACCCAAACAACCGGCGACCAAAAGTCCAGCGACAAAACAAGGTAAAACAACACGGTCTACGCATCAATCAAAGCCAACAATGGCCATGAGCAGTTTCACTGAGCCGACGTGTGAGTGTATAAGAGTTTGTATGTACATGAGTTGTCCCCTTAGGAAGGTACGTCCATCAGGGTCTTAGCAAGTTCTCCAACAAAAAACAATAAAAGTCCGGGAAATTTGGAGCTTTTCTTTAGCCTAATAATTAATAGGGCATTAAATATGACTAAATAGTAATTCGCAGTTTGTATTTAGGGAATTTGAGCCACGATTTAAATGGTAATTATCACTTACCTTCCGGGCGACCAAAAGACCGGCGACAAAAAGACCGGCGACCAAAAGATCGGCGACCAAAAGACCGGCGACCAATCGACCGTGTACCCCTGACTTGTGTGCTGGAAAGCATGGGATTGATTCCCGCTGGGTGGAGGTATGATTGTGATTGAAAATTATTATCTGTCTCTCTGTGTGACCTACGGCTGGCTGGCGACCAGTCTAAGGTGTAATCTGACTTTCACCCGAAGTCTGCTAGGATAGGCTGCAGTAACCCCAGCAACCCTTGCGAGGATGCGCGGCCCGGATGATGTATGAATTATTTGCCAGCCAATTGCGGGACAAAATAATGTTTAAACACAAAAAAGCTATTATTTGACACAAGTTATCCACATGTACGTACATCCTGATAGATTTGAAGACATGTGCAGAGGGCCACCTCTTCAAATATCTCAAAGGGGGTCACTGCCCATTTGTTAGGGAAAAGTTTTTATCAATGCCAATACTGTACTATTTTAACCAGTGAAATGTTTTCACCTCACATTGCCAAACCTTAGTTGTGACAGACAACTTTTGTGTTCAAGTTTCAGTCAAATTTGATTGTTTTCTATCCTGTTGTTTATTCACTACATGTCCAGTGCCTTCAGAAAGACAATTTTCATAGGACAGATTGACTGTGTAAATCCTGTGGTTAATCCTCTATCTGTCCGTGTTTGTATGTGAGCCCTAAAATCAGCAGTGGTTTCCACGTGACTGTGCGGTAATCTCTAAAACACTGATTTACGTAACTCCATAAACTAATACGGCAGCAACATCTGTAAGTCTGACATGATGAAATGGACTGTATGGATATGCGCTTGCAGCTTCAAATAGGGTTGTCATTGTCACTTTTATCAAGAATGCAAATGCTGTAGTATTTGAAAAAGAGACAAATAATTTTCTGGCAAACCATTTCTCTACTTCAGGGGGGCAAACACGTATATGTATATACCGTGGGTCTTTGCCTCATTTCATGTTTCTCTTATTTTTATTCTCTCTTAAAACATACTCAAATTCATCAGGGCCCAATAAAAACAAATAATACATCTCATCTCAATTTCTGAACTGCTTTATCCTCATTAGGGTTGCAGGGGGTGCTGAACCCAATCCCAGCTGTCTCCGGACCAGAGGCGGGGGGCACCCTGAATCGGTGGCCTGCCAATCGCAGGGCACATGGAGACAAACAACCACTCACGTTCACACACATGCCTAGGTGCATTTTATAGTGTCCAATCAGCCAACCTTGCATGTCTTTGGAATGTGGAAGGAAACAAGAGTACCCAGAGAAAACCCACGCAGGCCTGGGGCGAACATGCAAACTCCACACAGGTGGACCGACCTGGATTTAAACCCAGGTCCCTCACTATGAGGCCGACGCGCTAACCACTCAGTTAGCGGGCCGGCCCCCTCTTTTCTGGTTACCTATAAAATTATAAATACATTTTTTAAATCCCCTATAAAAGAATATTTGCTATTAAGAGGCTCAAAAATAAAATGTGTACTAATTTTAATGTCCAAAGATTATCTCTATTTGAATGAATATTATAGATGTATAAGGAATATTTCTTGTTTTTCCCTTTTTAAACCAACAATTTAGGGCAAGGGTGTCAAACACGGGTTGGTTCGTGGGCTGCATTAACATCAACTCGATTTCATGGGGGCCGGACTACTTTAGATTTCATTTTATTTTTTCCATCGTCCATACCACCCATCCGCAAAAGGGTTGCGGGGGTTGCTGGAGCCTAACCCAGCTGTCTTTGGGCAAAAGGCAGACTGCACCCTAGACTGGTCGCCAGTCAGTCGTAGGGCACATAGAGAGATAAATGACCATGCGCACCCCAATCATACCACCACCAGTGGGAATTGAGCCCACGCCTGCCCGCACCAAAGTCAGGTGAGTGAAACACTACTCCACGAGGCAGCTTCACCACTTAAGATATAATTTTTAGATAGTTTTATTTTAAAAATCGAATTAAAAGAACTGGATCAAAAGCCCTAAATATTCAGGGATTTTTTTAATAGATCTAAAACTGTTTATTTGAGCTTTTTTCTCAGTAAGGGATAATGTCTTTTAATAATTAGTTTTTCATTTCAAAAGGAAACCATTTTTTTTAATGTTAAATAATAAAGTGGATAACATAAAATATTTATTTTTAGATTTTACACACTGCTTCTTGAGTTTCACTGCTTTTTCTTCTTCTTCTTTTTCCCAAGATGGTGCGTCACGCGGCAGCCGGTGGCAGTAGCTCTGTCCACTCTTATTTGTTTTTCGTGTTTTACAGCCTTTCTATCTTTTGTTATTAAATTTTAATATTTCTTAATTGTACATTCCTTTTTACTTTAATGTTTTTACAACTTTCTTTGTTCTGTTAGCCTGGCTTCTTTCTGCTACTTCTTTTTTGGAACCATTCAGCCATGCCTATGCTGTCATACACATGGGATTACCTGTGACGAATACGCAGCAGAAGGAGCAACACCTCAATGCCGCTGGAAATCTGGAGCTGGACAAAAGTGCCGGGAGAAGAAGCAACGCTTGAGACCAACCATTCCATCTATTATTATGGGGAAAGTGAGATCCTTCCCCGATAAGATGGAAGAGCTGTCGGCGCTTACCAGGCCGTAAACGGAGTCGAGGGGTTGTACTCTGCTACGATTGATTCTTCAGCTCCAGACTACTGAGGGACTGTGCGGATAAGCTTGGAAGAGTGACTCTGCATATTTTCAACCTCGGTCACAGTCTGCAGAAGTTCCCCATCTTGTGGAAGACTTCCTGTGTGTGGTTCTAGTTGTATCCAACTCTACAACGTGTTGTAGTGTGTCTTGAGTCTATATCCGTTTTTGCTACTGCAACCAAAATGGCGCCGCTCAAGTGGCAGCCGGTAGCGGTAGCTCCGTCCACTCTTGCTCGCTTTGTGTTTTTGCTGCTTTTCTGTCTTAATGATTTGTTTTAATGATTCCTAATGATCCCATATACTTTGCTCTGCTTTGTACTTTGTGCTTTTTGCTTTGTTGTTCTGCGGCATTTGCGACTCGGCCCCACCCGTCGCGTGGCTTGGTTTCTTTGTGCTAGTCTACAATGTCTTGTGTGTCTTGTTTTGAAATTTCCTGAATACGGGATGAAATAAAGTTCTAACCTAACCTAACCTAACTAAAAAGACAAAAAGAAAAAATGGATTAAAAAATGCAATTATTGATTTAAAAAGGGGAAAATCAGCAAATACAATACGTATACATCTATAATTATTTGAATTTGATCCTAAAACAGAAAGTCGTCACTCATGATTTACTTTCTCGGGCCGCACAAAATGATGCGGCTGGCCAGATTTGGCCCCCGGGCCGCACAAAATGATGCGGCTGGCCAGATTTGGCCCCCGGGCCGCCACTATGACACCTGTGATTTAGGGCCCAAGTGTATACTACTGTTTAATATTTCTAGACTGTAGGTAGCCTATCTTTTGATCAACAGGGGGCGCTGCCGGGCCGCCTAGAGTGCACCCAGACTGCGCAGAGAGGAGGAAGGAAGAAACAACCGTGCTGGACGTGAAGAGCTGAGATGTAGCGTAGCCCGCTGGGACTTCGTGGTGCCTCTTGCTTGTCACTTTTACAGTGCAGCGTTTGTCCAAATATCTATCGCGAAATGGGAAGAGTCGACTCTATCTTTAATGCGAAGACGCCGTATGAATGTGTCGCGTGATGCGACCGCAAATAGTTGCCTTTGGGGGGAAACCTTTATGTTTTGGGGAGGTTTATACTCGAGAAGCTAGTTGCTAGTGCTGGCTAACGAATCTTGCGGCTACTTGGGACGGATTCTTTGCAAGGATGCTACGATGGATACGTCAGCAGCTGGTAACAATTTTTCAAAGAGAACTCTGATCGTGTTAGCGGCTAACTGCATGTGATAATAATCATTTAAATCGAGGATGAAAGTTGCCGGAAAATTGTGGACGAACTTTAGTTAAACATTTTGCTAGCGGACGTTGCCAAATGTACTGTAACTGATGTCGACTTGTCCAAATGACACCCCCGCAACGTGGTAAAACAAGGAAGCCACATAGCTAGCGAATATTAAATGACATGACAATATGGCAAAACACAACGCGTGAGATCGATTTTGTCTTACGTGTTGAAATGTTTGAGCAGCTAGTTTATTTCAAGGTTGCACAAGTTGAGACAAACTCAAGAGAGGGATACATTTAAACTTTTTCAAAGTCAACTTGAAGTTGGTTCATGTCCAATTGATAAGCCTGCGCCATTTTTTGTTTTGTGCTAATTATTACTTGTGTCAAGACGAAATTGTGAGTGTTCCTTTAATGTAATTATTGATCATAGTTTAGACATGATTCAAGATGGTTCACTACTTGTGTACGGCTAGGTTGGTCTGTTTTCAGTTTTTAACATGACATCTGGGGAGCCTGGCGGATGAGTGTTTCGGGTGTCGGCCTCACAGCTCTGGGGTCCTGGGTTCAAATCCAAGTCCGTCCACCTGTGTGGACTTTGCATGTTATCCTCGAGCCTGCGTGGGTTTCCGCCGGGTACTCCGGTTCCCTCCCACATTCCAAAAAACACGCACGGTAGGCTGATCGGGCACTCTGGATAACATTGCCCCTAGGTATGGGTGGTATGGGTGTGAGCGTGCATGGTTGTCCCTCTCCTTGTCCTCTGCGATCGGCTGGCCACCAATTCAGGGTGTGTCCCGCCTCTGACCCGGAGTCAGCTGGGATAGGCTCCAGAACCCCTAATGACCCTAATGAGAATAAACCGGTTCAGGAAATCGCATCTCATTTTGTGAACTGCTTTATCCCCACTAGTGTAGCAGGGGGTGCTGGAGCATATCCCAGCTGACTTCGGGCCAGAGGCAGGGGACACCCTGATTTGGTGGTCAGCCAATCGCAGGGCACAAGGAGACAAACAACCATTCACGCTCACACTCATACCTAGGGGCAATTTAGAGTGCCCAATCGGCCTACCATGCATGTTTTTGGAATGAGGGAGGAAACCGGAGTACCCGGAGGTAACCCACGGAGGCCTGGAGGAAACCCATGGAGGCCAGGGGAAAACATGCAAACTCCACACAGGTGCACGTGACCTGGATTTGAAGCCAGGACCCCAGAACTTTGAGGCCGATGCGCTAACCACTCGCTCCACCGGCCCGCCTGGTTCAGAAAATGAAACGGGAAAAATCATGACATATGCAAACAAAACGTCAGAGGTCTAACATCAACGACTGCATTAGTACGTAGCACACAATACTTAACAGGTTTTTGTTGTTTTAATTCATTGCAAGCTGTCATCTAAGTATATTCAATATGGCAATGCTTCTGGCTGCTTTTAAATTGGCAAGAATCATATGTGATGATTTGTTGTTGCTTTGTCAGCTTCTGTCTTGAACTTTTAAAGCTAGTACAAAATTGAGCTAAGATAAAAAAAACAGTAATTGTCAGCCTGTTAATTACATTTGAAAGGACAAATGAGATACATTTGTAAAGATTTCATTAGATTTAATTGCATTCATATATATAATTAGTGATCCACCGATAATTGGTCAGGACGATATTTGGAGATTTGACGTATATCATATCGGCTCTTTTTAATCCGGCCGATATGAAGAAATCAATTCAAAACTGGGTTATTATGGCTCAGATGGAGCTGTGCTTCTCCCTCTCTCCCTCTCCCTCTCTCTCTCTCAGTCTCTCTCAGTCTCTCTCTGTCTCTCTCTCTGTCTCTCTCTCTCTCTCTCTCTCTCTCTCTCTCTCTCTCTCTCTCTCTCTCTCTCGCGCGCTCTCTCTCACACATTAATCACAACTAGACTGTAATCATGCTTAGAGTAAAGCTATAAACATCCATTATTCCCCTTGTTCTAAATTTAGTGCCCATCAATTTGTGTAAGAGCATATAATTCTAAACCTATTTAAGACTACAACCATTAAAACAGTAGCGCTTACTTTGATGAAGGCAATTAATTTGTCTTAATTTAAATTTTTTGACTCTTGGTCCCTCTCAAAACTTTGTCGGAAGCTTTGACCTTGTTGCAAATTCATATATTACCTATGTGATAGTTTCCGTTGACAAGAATCCTCATTTAAGCACAAGAATAGAGTTATTAATTGGAAGTCCTCAAATCTACTGTGCAGGATTTTCATTTCATTGGCCTTAGAACTCTGCTAATTATGTGGTGTTAGTGTCTCGAAAGACTTTCAGAACACTTAATTTAAAATATTGTGTACTTGACAGACCTCCTTTGTTAATTGTTTAACCTCCTATGACCTGGTGTCCACATTTGTGGACATCACGTTTTTGGTTGTCAAAGATTGCAATGTTAAATGTTGGACTACAAGGGCCTGGTGTCCACTTATGAAACTACATAATGTAAAAAAGATCATTCTTTTTTTGAGGTCCCAATTAACCTAAATATCAAAGAAAATAAAAATGCATGCCTTGCAAGAGTTTGGGTCTTAGGAAGTTATTGTTTACATCTGGAGAGACTTATGTTAAGCAGCCATTAATAAATATATATATATATATGTATATATATATATATATATATATATATATACATACATATACATACATATATATGTGTATATATATATATATATATACACACATATATATATGCATATGCATATGCATATGTATATGCATATGTATATGCATATGTATGTGTATGTATTTGTATTTGTTGCGCGTTTAAGAAAACATAGACAAATATTTCACACGAGCAGTGGAAAATTTTCACATGCACAGCCATCTGCGCAGAAGATGAAAATGTCTCGAAATAATTGTGATTTTCCTCATTTATTTTTACATCACATAATCAAAATGTTACCTGCCCGTAATTAGCTGCCTGAAAAGAGTACTTGGTTGCCCCAGGCATTCGGGTTAATGTTAACGTTAATGTCGAGCTCTGACTTGGTAATACAGACGCTCCCCTACTTACGAACGCAATTGGTTCCGAGCGATTGTTCATAAGTTGAATTTGTTTGTAAGTTGATTCAGTGCTATATTTTGTATTATTTATGTTTAAGGCCGATATAAGTATATTGAAGGTTTATATAAGTGCATTTGTATGTTTAAGGCTTGTATAAGTAACACGCATTGGTTTGTACTGAAAAAAAAACATTTAATAAAATGGAGAGAATATGTACAGTACTGTAGAGAGAGAGAGATTTATGTATTAGAAACTGGCCAAAAGAAGCACCCTAATGACGATTGCACAGTTTTCTTCTTTTTTTCATCATAAATGATGCGGTAGCACTGTATGGCATCATTCAATTGATTTGCAAACTTTGTGCAATGTTCAATATTTGGGTCCTGCTGCTCGATCTTTCTGTTTATAAATGGTACTGACGGTCGAACGATTCAATGCCCGTGAAACGCTCACCACTCTCACGCGCATCAAGCTTCGTTATTATTGCCACTCGTTTCAAATGAAATGGCTTGCCTCTTCCTTGCAACTCCCTCAATAGAAGCCTTTAGCTTTTTACCAACCATATTCAATATTGGATGCATGAGATATTTAATGATACAAATGAAAAAGGTTCTTTGCACACTGGAGATACATTCACGCACTTCCGCATTGCAACGAAGAAGAAGGTAGATGCTGGGTGAGCTGAGCTCTCACAGCGCCAGGCGTCGGTATTAGCGGCGGAAAGAAGTACTACTCCGAAAAAGGCGAAATACAAAATTGGACTTGCGAACATTTTTGGACTTAAACGCAATTTGCAGACATGTTCATATGCACCGTTGTTCGTAAGTTGAATGTTCGTAAGTAGGGGAGCGTCTGTATATTTAACCTCCTAAGACCCAAACTCTTGCAAGGGATGCATTTTTCTTTTTGATATTTAGGCTAATTGGGACCTCATAAGTGTAAAAACAAAGAATTATCTTTTTACATTATGTTGTTTCTGAGAAAAATAATGTCCACATGTCCCTTGTAGTCCAAAATTTAACATTGTTGTCTTGTCTCATCTCATCTCATTTTCTGAACCACATCCTCCTCATTAGGGTCGTGGGGGATGCTGGAGCTTATCCCAGCTGACTTCGGGCCAGAGGACACCCTGAATCGGTAGCCAGCTGATCGCAGGGCACAAGGAGACGGACAACCATTCACGCTCACACTCATACCCAGGGTCAATTTAGAGTGTCCAATCAGGCTACTATGCATGGAGGAAACCGGAGTACCCGGAGAAAACCCATGCAAACATTCAAACTCCACTCACATGGACCGAGCTGGATTTGAACCCAGGACCCCAGTGCTGTGAGGCCGAAGCATTATACACTCAGCCGCCAGGCCGCCTATTGGCGTCTTGTGACAAACAAAAATTTGATGTCCACACATGTCGAGGTTAAGCACGAAAAGTATGGGTTGTGTTTAATGCTGTATTCAAAGCATATACCCGACACACAAAAATATGGATGGCGGGCTGCAAATGGCCCACGAACCGGACAAATCTGACCAAGACAAAATCCTATGATGCTCTAAGAGTGCTTCTCAAATAGTGTGGTGCGCCCCGCACAAAGCAATGCCAGGGGGGCGCTAAGCAATGCCTGGGAGCATCAGACGTAGAAAAACATACTTTTTTTTTTTTTTACTACAATAAAGTGTAATTGCACATTGACTTGACAAACAGCAAATGAGAAGCACTGTGCTATAGTAATATTTACAGATTTTAACCTTATTAAAATGTTTTATTGATAGATGGCCGTTCCAGTGTTTATTCGATGTAATTTATCCTCACTAGGATCAGGGGTGTCTCTAAGTATTCCCAGCTGACTTTGGGTGAGAGAAAAGCCTGATCGGATCATGGGATACATAAAGTCTCAATTTATTCACAGTTACATTCATTTATTCATACTTGGTTTCGGTTCTGAAAAAAACATCGATCACTATTACACATGTAGGGCAAAGACTCCCATTCTGGCCTATCTTGTGACTAATTTTATCAGCAAGATGATACTATGTCCAACACAAACAACAACCAGACAGTCAATCATTTGTTGTTCAGCACTCGTCAAGACACTCATAGCAGCAACATCAAAGTGATATTGCACAACCTATTTGCTAAAAAAGCACATTTTTTGTGACCGTGACCTTCCAAATGTAGTGTCCTTCAGGGTAGTATAATGACAATAACAACAGTAGTTAGCATCTTTTAAGTTTCTTCGACACAAAATGATCATCAATGGCTAGAACTGAGTTATAGCCACTTGTTGTCAGTGAAAGAAGCAATATTGTAGCCCAGGTAGTGCTGTCACAATTCCTAAATTCAGACTTTGATACGATACCATATCAGAAGCAAAATGAACAACATCTAAAAGAGAAAATATACTAACATAACTTTATCAGAAATCCTGCGATTGGCTGGAAACCTGTTCAGGCTACAACCGCTGAACTGTCCAGAGTTAACTGGGATAGACTCCAGCACCCCACAACCCTTGTGAGGATGGGCTTTACAGAAGATAAAATTATTCATGTATACAGTGAAATAATAGTTGAAATACAGTATTGTGGAACATGTTATTTATCATTGTTGTGTTAGAAGAGTCATGTCTTTTTTTCCTCTGTTAGCGTATTTACTCGCATATAAGCCGCACCCTGAAAATTGCCGTGAAATTTTTGAATGTTACAATTTCTCACGTATAAGCCGCCCTCCTGATTCCCAATTTTCACCTCCATCTTCATGGTTTTAATAGGAGGTACAAATGTGTTACTTTGAAGGGAAAATCTTAAGAAAAATCTTCACAAGTGGTATTTTTGAGATACTGCATGAATCAAAATCACATTATTAGGGTCAATATCATAAGGAAGTTAATATGCCTGTCCTTGTAAATGCTAAATATCAAGTTATTCAATTTGAAAAAAGAAATTAGTCTATCTTGACGAGAACCTAATGCTTTCTAATTACAGTAATTACAATTTTCTTACCAGAAGTTTAAGATGTTGTGGCAGCCATATTGGTTCTAATGTCAAAATATCTCAATTCTTTCGATGGTTCATATTACTCCAATAGTTGTCACTTTCGAACAAGAAATCCAACAAAAAAAACTATTACCGAGTTAGCTTAGCGTTGCGATGTTCTTTGATAGCGCTCATCTACCCAGGTACTCCGGTCAAAATCAAGGCTACTCGCGTCTGGCCAGTCAGAGCACGTTTAACTAGGTTTATACTTAAGCGCCCTAGGTAATATGGCTGCCTGGGATTGAGGTAAGATGGCTGTGCCCCGAGCGAGCAGTCACAGGAACGTGAGTTTTTTCACGTTTTATGCATGATGCGTACGTTTTTTAAAAATGGCATTCATATACGTAAAAATACATTTTGTTTAGCGTTTTATCTGTTAATCTTTTCTAAATTTTGAAATAAATGAAAGTATCGGCTGAATTCGCTTACATCGTAACGTCACGCAGCGGCCATTTTTGTCGTGACGTCATCGTGTCACGGTGCCGTCAATTTGCAGTTTTTTTGCATGTCATGTTTTTCTGCGCATATAAGCCGTCACTCAGTCATCATTTTTTTTGTCCGACAAAAGCGGCTTATATGTGAGTAAATACGGTAAATATTCTCACTTCATATCCATCATCTCCTCTAGGGCTTTGATCCCCCTCATCAAAGTGACACTAGGACAGTTTATGTAGCAAACCGATTCCCCCAGCATGGCCACTACATACCTCAACGTTTTGCTGACAACAGAATTATATCATCAAAGGTACAGTATGTAAATTGTAGGAATGTAGAACGCTTTCTTAAACCGATCTTGTTTGTATGGTGGTGTGATATCTAACAGGTTTGTAGTAGATTGGACAGTTCCATTGCCTGGCTATTTGATGAGATTCTAATTTTTAGGGTTAAGATTCAATTCTGAATTTGATTCCAAACTATTTTTGTTCAAATTTATTTTTCCCATATATTTTCCCACATATTTTTATATTTTAATTCTACTTTTTAAAAATAAAAAAATGATCGATATACATACATTGATATACAGACTACCTTTAAATGTAAACATGTTTTTTCCCTTCCATTTTACTGTATAAGATTTTTCCATATTTTAAAACATGTGTAGCAATTTTCCATGTTAATGTATTACCTGTTCTAAAATTATAGAAATGTAAACCCATGCAAATTATATTTCTAAATTTTATCCATTTTCTGTTTGGCCTTTTTTTCCAAAAATAAGTTAAAGATATCCAGAAAACTTCCAAAACTGCCCAACAACCATTATTGGCTATCACACCCTGTGTTATGTAGTTTAACTATTCAAAAATAGTCAAGTTTTCCAGTAGATAATAGAGTTGATGGTTGTCAGATGATTGCTACGCTGTTTTCACATTTTCTCATTGACATTAATTTTTATTTAATATGTATTTAGTTATTTATATCTAAATTAGAATGTGATGTTACAAAATAGTTTTGTTCCAATATTTCATAAATATTATGCCTTAAGTTGTATTTTTTTCCTCATTTGTTTTGGTGATGTGGTGAATTGCTATGAAGTGAGTTGCAAGCACTGGCCATGTTTCTGCTTCTTTTGTTTATAGCCCAGATATGGGTATTTATGTAGTATATGAGGCATCTGAATTCTTGCATTCATTAGGTCTTTGGCCAGTGTAGTAAGTAAATAAATCCTGACAGTATACAGTTGTTTTTAGGCTTATGCGATTGACTGAACTTTTTTTTATAGCAATCATTTGATTAACAAAGATTATTTTAACCGTTGAAGTTATTCTTTTGCACAGGTGTGTATGCATCAATGTGGTTAAGGATAGAGTTTTGGATGAAGTCTAAGATAACATGGTTACAACACAACAAGCACACATATTCCTGTTGACTACTTACTCTGTTGACTACCGTATTTTCACAACTATAGGGCGCACCGCGACTGAAAGGGCGCTGTCTCAGTTGCGGGTGCAATTTCTGTTTTTTTGCGCTTTAAAAAGGCGATTAGGCTCAATGGACATGCTGCAATGGTCGTGCTAGCATTACACATACGTTAGCATGCATGGTGGAGTATATTTTTAAAAAGGCAACAGGAGCAAAACTGTTTGATTTTTTTTTTTATTGGCCTACAGTCCTAGACTGACTTGCCATGTATCTATATAATTTTTATTGTAATGACACAAATACACAATTTTGTTTTAGTTTAAATGTATGTTCTGAATTCTTTTGTCTGGTCCTGTTACAGTATACAATTTGGAATTTTATCCCGAAGAATCTGTTTGAGCAGTTCAGGAGGATAGCCAACTTTTACTTCCTCATCATCTTTCTTGTTCAGGTAAACACATGCAAGCACACATTCACGAACACACGAACACACGCACACACACACGGGCGCCCTCTATTTTTTGCCTTCCTCATTTTGAGTTAATAGCTTGTCTTTTTGATACAAAAATATACGTCTTATTTGAATGTATCAACATGAATCAGCTACTGATACCATGGTTACCAGTGGGTATAAGATTTGTTTCTATACAGACGCTCCCCTACTTACGAACATTCGAGTTACGAACAACGGTACATACGCACATGTCTGCAAATTGCGTTTATGTCGAAAAATGTTCGTAAGTTCAATTTTGTATTGTGCGCCTTTTTCCGAGTAGTGCTTCTTTCCGCCGCTAATACCGACGCCTGGCGCTGTGAGCGCTCAGCTCACCCAGCATCTACCTTCCTCTGCCCAGTTTGTTGCAATGCGGAAGTGCGTGAACGTATCTCCAGTGCGCAAAGAACCTTTTTCATTTGTATCATTAAATATCTCGTGCATCCATTATTCAATATGGTTGGTGAAAAGCGAAAGGCTGCAAGGAAGAGGCAAGCCATTTCATTTGAAATGAGTGGCAATAATAACGAAGCTTGATGCGCGTGATAAAGTGGTGAGCGTTGCACATGAATACAACTTGAATCGTTCGACCGTCAGTACCATTTATAAACATAAAGATTGAGCAGCAGGACCCAAATACTGAACGTTGCACAAAGTTTGCAAATCAATTGAATGATGCCATACAGTGCTACTTCATCATTTATGATGAAAAAAAGAAAACTGCAATCGTCATTAGATAGCTTCTTTCGGCCAGTTTCTAGTAAATCTCTCTCTCTCTCTCTCTCTCTCTCTCTCTCTCTCTCTCTCTAATGTATGTATACAGTACTGTATGTATTCTCTCCATGTTATTAAATGTTTTTTTTTTCAGTACAAACCAATGTGTGTTACTTATACAAGCCTTAAACATACAAATGCACTTATATAAACCTTCAATATACTTCTATAGGCCTTAAACATAAATTCTAATACAAAATATAGCACTGAGCAACTTACAAACAAATTCAACTTATGAACAATAGCTTGGAACCTAACTCGTTCGTAAGTAGGGGAGCGTCTGTACTAAAAAAATGCTTCCTAACTTTTAGTAAAACATCGGGCTCTACAACCATCCTTGGCATTAGCCCCACATAGGCATCAGTCTGCCTTCCAAGTAATATTTTGCTTACAAATTCTTTATACTGTTCCAAAGAATTCAATTGACTTAATCTAAAATGCTACATTTACTACCACTCAACATGTCAATGAATTTGCTCCATAGAATAAAGAACTTGTTGCATCTTGACGATGTGAAATCTAACATGTTTTTTTTCAAATGAGCTGAGATGGACAACTATATTCTGGCTTTTCAACCACTTTTCATTGTTACACCGTCATCGTGGCTTGTCATCACACTGCAATTTTATGCCATTGTTTTCTGCTTCCAGATGGGAGTAACACTTCTTTAGTGGGAGTTCAATTAACACCCTACATCAAATAATTAAGATGCCAAGTCATTATAAAAAGAACCATGTTCCCAACGAGATCTCGCTAATTGCAAATAAGAGAAAAGCTCTTAAATTTAAATAATAAAGTGCATTTTATTAGGCAAAAAAATATAACTTGGATAGCTTGAAAAATGATAGTTTGTAAATTTACAACATTACCTTGCAAACCCACAATAAAATGGAAAAAAAAAGGAAATGCACCTCTAATATAGATAATTGTATAATTACAATGGCTTAATTGTCTGAGCACATTTACTTTGTCTTTTCAGTTAATGATCGACACCCCTACTTCCCCAGTTACAAGTGGTCTGCCTCTTTTCTTTGTGATCACAGTAACAGCCATTAAACAGGTGAGACCATGTTGCTAGAGACTTCCTTTAATTGTGTTGAAAATACAGAGCTAATGACACAACAGTGCACATAGTAGTTTCCCTAGCCTCTGGAGAATGGGTATACTGGGAATAAGCATGCTCGAGGTAGAGGTTGTGCTTCCATAATTTAGTTGTTATTAAATGGCGACATCTCTGGTGTTGCAATATTCAGGATCAAAAAATGTTCAAATGAGCTTTTGTTAGCAGGTGGATGTTCATGACAGTAGTTAATGTAAATGAGTCAACAAAACAAATTTTGTACAATACCTTTCCCTGCAAATTTGATGTTTTGACGTATTTGTCTCAAAAGGGCTACGAGGACTGGCTGAGACACAAGGCTGACAATGAGGTTAACGGAGCTCCTGTGTTTGTTGTTCGCAGCGGTAGCCTGGTTCAGACAAGATCAAAGAACATCAGGGTATGAAAGCAATTGTCTCATTAGGAAATATCTGACTAGTTTTAAAAATAACTGTAATAAAAAGAGCATTAAAACAGAACAGGGTGTCTTAGAAACCAGACATCTTCAAACCTCCTACCTTAGCAAGTGATAAACACCTTTGGTCTAGTTTTACTTAGAAATTTGTGTCAATGACATGAGCTCCATAGCATAGCCTCCTAACTTCATGTGAGTGATTACGAGAGGCTATAGCTAGTGACTTGTCTGAGGGCATTTAAAGAGGCCTCATTGGATAAAAACATCCACAAATGGTACAATGGGAAACTCTAAGGAGCTCAGCACAGATCTGAAAAAGAGGATCATTGACTTGAACAAGTCAGAAAAGTCGCTTGGAGCCATTTCAAAACAGCTGCAAGAGCAACAGTGCAAATAATTGTAAGTAAGTGCATGGCACTGTTTTGTCACTGCCACGATCAAGAAAAAGGTGCAAGCTGTCACCTGTTACCGAGAGAAATCTGATCAGAAGGGTGAAGAGTCAACCCATTAGCACCAAAAATCAGATCTGCCAAGAATTAGAAGCTGTTGGAACACTGGTACCGGTGCTCTTGCTCCAAAAGTGGCACCTTAAGGCCAGACTAAAGTTTGATGCTGCTCACAAAAATAAGACCTTCTGGGGGAAAGTTCTATGGTCAGAAGAAACAATGGCCACAATGCCCTGCAATATGTTTGGAGGAGAAAAGGTGAGCCCTTTAACCCCTAAACACCATGCCTACTACCATCAAGCATGGTGTTCGTAGTAGTCAAGCACGGTGTTTGTAGTATGATGCTATGGGCCAGTTTTGCTGTCAATGGAACTTTTGCTGTACAGAGAGTCAATGGGACAATGAAGGAGGATTATTACCTTAAAATTCTTCAAGAAAACCTAAAGTCATCAGCTTGAAGGTTGGGTCTTGGGTGTAGTCGGGTCTTCCAACAGGACAAATCAGGGGAGAAATAAGGTTTTAGAAACCATCCCAAAGTCCTGACTTAAACTCTATTGAGAACATGTGGATAATGCTAAAGAAACAAGTCCATTACAGAAAGCCAAAACATTTAACTGAACTGCACCAATTATTTTGAAGAGGAGTGGTCAAAGATTCAACCAGAAACTTGCCAAAAGCTTGTGGATGACCACCAAAAGAACCTTATTGAAGTAGAAATGGCCAAGGGAAAAGTAAACAAATATTGGCATTGCTCTATGTCCCGGATTTACTCGCCTATAGGCCGCATTTGTCAGACAAAAAAATGACTACTGAATCGAGTGTACGGCTTATATGTGCATAAAAAGACGACATGCACGAAACTGCAAGGTGACAAAGACGAAACGCCATAACACCATGAACCCAAAATGCAAGACAATGCGGCCAATTTGGTAATTTATTTCAGAATAGAGAAGAGATAAACAGATAAAAGGCTAAACAAAATTTATTTTGAAGAAAAAATGTATCTTGCATAAAACGTGAAAAAACTCACTTGTGCCTGTCACTGCTCGCTCAGGGCGCCGCCATCTTACCTAGGGCGACACCATTTTACCTAGTTAAACACAGTGGGGGGCATGAATTTCAAACTGACGCCTTCATCTATGTCTGAATCCATCCAACCCTCAAAACTATTGTATGGCTATAAAACCTTTACTGCAGCTACAGCTGCGACAAATAAAAAATGCATCAGTAATAACCTCATATAATTGAAATATTGTTGAGGAATATAGCCATATTTTACTCACCAAATTTTTTTTTATCTGTACACAAAATCCAACCTCCTTTCTTTCCTCCTCCTTTTCTATTGCTATTGAAGCTAATGCTGAAAGTCGAGCCTGTCCTGTCGTATTTCTAGCATACGTTTTTCTTCGATTTAGTGCTGAAAATGTTCGTTCCCGGTTGTGACAGGCTTGCTTGCTTCGGATTTGCCTGACCTTTCTTAATGATGTCCAGCTTTTTTCTCAAAGTCCGTATTGAAAATGGCTTCGACAGTAAATCTGCAAACAAATCAATTTCTTCTCCTTCAGCCATTGTGGGTTGACAAAACCGCTATTAAATCAACACAACAATAAATTCGCTTGTGCAACTCGCTCCAGATACAGTTTGGTAGCTCTGGCTAGTCCACTCTATCACTAGCCAATCATAGTTGGTGAAAGCGATGACGTATCCCAACGCCTGCGAGAAGGCATTGGTGTTGCCAATTCGAGATGATTGGTTAAAGCAACAGTTTTATCGACGCTTGTTTTATCTAGCAGAACCTGCAGAACTGATTGTGAAAGCCTCAACGTAGATTTCTGACCCTGGCAAGAAATAATGGCTGAAATGTGATTAGTTAGATGCTTAAATATGAAAACACATCTGGAAGCACCGCAACCAGGGGAAAAGCAATGAAAGCTGACAGACAATTTGGAATTATTTAATAAGTATTCATGGACAAAACATAATTAACATCAGTCTGTGATTCAGATATTTTTTTAGGCCAATAGAGAAGGCCTTGCAGGCCCAGACGGTCCACCACTGGTTAAACGTGCTCCGACTGGTCAGACACGAGTAGCCTGTGTTTGTAGCTTTTACCATGTCAGCTTTTTCCATGTCCCAATATTTGTCAACGCTGATCGAAGGTCTTGCAGTCGATCGTTAAAATATCAGGCTTGATACCTGTATAATGTGTATCACATGTTATTATTGCACCCAGACACTTGGTGAACACTATACCGCTACGGACACAGTTGCTGGTTGTGTTTACGACACTTCCTTTTTGAAAGGAAATGATTATACATTTGTGATTGTGGGGAAAAAAAACAAAGTTCCGCTTTAGTTTTTTTCTTTTTATTTCTTGTTCGAAAGTGACAACTATTGCAGTAATATGAACCATTGAAAAAAATCAAGATATTTTGACATTAGAAGCAATTTGGTCGCCACAACATCTTAAACTTTTGGTAATAAAATTGTAATTTCTGTCATTAAAAAACATCAGCTTCTCATCAAGATCGACTTATTTCTTTTTTCAAATTGAATAATTTGATGTTTTGCATTCACAAAGACAGGCATATTAACTTCCTTATGATATTTTAAGGGTGCGGCTTATACACGTGGGCGGCTTAAATGGGAGTAGATACAGTATAATTTTGATCCAGCTTATTTGGTCATTTTCAGTTTACCCATAATAAAATCATAAAATAATCAAACTTCATGATTTTGTTGTTGTTGAAGTATCAGTTCCAATTATTCTATCAGGAAAAAAAATGATAAATGGGTTTGAAAACATGAAAAAAAAATGCCTAGATGACCCATCCTTAACCACCTGTATGTACAATGCATACATCCATTTCACATTTATTTTTACTGAATTAGTGCATGCAGGTGCCAATATGTTTCTGTTCTCCATCCTATATTTACAGGTGGGGGATATTGTACGTGTGGCCAAAGATGAGACATTTCCAGCTGATTTGGTGTTGCTATCATCAGATCGGTCAGAGGGCACCTGTCACATTACCACTGCCAGCCTTGATGGAGAGACTAATCTCAAAGTGTGTAAATGTGTATGTAGACTTTAAGCGAAATTCATGTTAAAGAATATCGCTGAAAAATGCAGTAAATATTTGTGTTGCCCCTGTATCTCACTACCGCATCTGAAGACTAGCTATGTGTATGCACATTGCACATAAAAAGGCATGTAGATATATGCAGACAATTGCAACTTAACTGTGTCCAATAATTCTTGTAGTGGAAGGGAAATGTGAAATTAACCCTTAAATTTTACATAATGGTTCACAAAGTGGAGCCCACAAGTAGCAGCCTAAATCACCTTTAGAAGATAATCACATGACCATATCAATAGGTTATCTTAAAGGGACAAAACACTTTCACAAGCCATTTGAGTAAAGTAAGAAATAATCCTAGAATACAACCACAAAGTGGTGTGCATTACACATTCTTCACGACAGAACCAGGGTAATATTTGGTTATTTTAAACACTGGGTACCCTTGGGGTATAACTTTTCTAATTTGAATATCTTGTCAGAAATAAGATAGTCAGCATACCCTATTTGAAAAGAAGATCCATATGTGTTCTCTGCATGCCCTATTCACAAAGAATTCTCTGTTTTATTGCATCAGAGAAGTAGAATAGCTGCATAACTCATGGAAACAATGTGAAACGCTTCATTAAGCCGGTTGCGTAACTAAACATAGTATTGCACTTTTAAATTACAAGAAAATCATTCTTAACGTGAATATTGGCTGCTTGGAAATGTAGGCACTGTCTTAACCTGAAACTGATTTTGTATGTATGTTTTTAGACACACTACTCTGTGGCAGAAACCTCTATATGTCAGTCCGTATCCCAACTGGAGAATCTGCTTGCTGTGGTGGAGTGTCAGCAACCAGAACCCGACTTATACAGGTAATCTAACAGAAAAACTTTTAAAAATTTTCACTAAACTGATGCTAAAATTCCCGATCCTTTCCAGATTTGTTGGTCGAATAACGGTGACTTACAATGGGGAAGACATTGTCAGGTGAGACCATATTTATTTATTTTATTTGTTTGAATATTTCAAAAGTCACTTTGTTGTTTTGTATTGTTTATTGAAAATTTATTGAACCAACCTAGATGAAATGGAAAAACCCACATTCCCTTAGAATATTTCTGGGAACATATCCTTGACTTGGAATTTTCAGCCATTTAAATAAGTCATGGGTGGTGAACACGTGGCTCTCGAGCCTCATGCAGCTCCTGGCTTTGCTTCTTATTATATTTTGTATATACTGTGGCTCTTTGCCTTCTTTCATGTTTTTCTTATTCTCTCTTAAAACATACTCAAATCCATCAGGGCCCGTTAAAAACAAATAAATTATATTTCAAAAATAATTTGCCATATTGGATGTTTTTTTATGATGCTTCTGATGTAAGGTGTGGCTCTGACTCTCACAGTTTAAGATTTCTGGCTCTTTGTGTCTAAATTGTTCCCCACACCTGCATTAAGTCGATTGTACAGGCGGCCCGGCAGCCGAGTGATAAGTGTGTTGGCATCACAGTTCTTCGGTTGGGCCCTCAATGTGTGGAGTTTGCATGTTCTCCCTGGGCTTGCGTGGGTTTTCTCCGGTTACATCAGTTTCCTCCCACTTCCCAAAAACATGCAGGGTAGACTGGTTGAACATTCTAAATTGCTCCTAGTTATGAGTGTGAGCGTGAATGGTTGTCCATCTCCTTGTGCCCTGCGATTGGCTGGTCCCTCGCCTGGTCCCCGTAGTCACCTGGAATATGCTCCAGCAACCCCCGCAACCAATGTGAGGATAAGAGGTTTACAAAATGAATGAATGCATGAACGAAGTCAATTGTACATCTGTGTTTGGATGTCACCTTTTTCATAGCAATCAAGGCACCATTTGAATTCATGATGCCTGACCAACATCTGACAACATTTCAATAGTTATTGAAGTACATGGGTTTCTGATGCATTTTTCATCCACCCTCAGAACCTGAGGCCTAGTTGCACATACCTTTGTAAGGAACTTCTCATTAAAACAGCCATGGCTTTACCTCAGCATAATATCAGGCTGTTGGTTGTGCTCACAAGTTATTGATTGGTTATCTCAGAACCTACAGGCAAATTAAGTCTGCGATTAATTAGTCCTTTTACAAAGAATCAAAAATCTGGGTCTGAAGATGTAAACCAGGCAGGAAAAGATTTGCATCCTCAACTTCAAAACAATGAAAACACAAGCGGACCACTTCTCCCTGTCTTGTCCATTTAACACTCAGGGGAAAAACTAGATATATAAAAGTATTAAAAAACACTATATATAAACTAAATATACACAATTACGATAAATTAGTTGGTACGTCGGTTCAAGAAAACGGAAGCGATCTTGGATAGGGGCTCTCGAGGACCTGAGTTGGCCGCCCCTGCCGTAGATGTATATTCCAGGTCGACCGTGTTTTATTCAGTAGTTTTGTGTTTCAATCAATCTTTAAATTAAATAAATCCCCAAAAATAATTGTCTTGATGTGCCGTTAATGAGCCTGAATCACAAACAATAAGTCTGCATTAAATTCCTAACCTACAGCAGACCACCCTTTACTGGCTAAAAATCCAACAATTAATTAATCAGCCGGGATACATAAAATTTAAATCGGGCTCTCATAATCAACTGATACTGGCTAATGCTATGTACCTACCAAGTTTCAAGATGATCGGTTCTTGAATTACACTGGAGTAGAATTTATAGGTCAGTGCCACAAGATAATGGGGGCTCGATACACTGGGCCACATAAAACAAAGTTCTCTCGGAATCATAAATTCAATTTATCAATGCTTTAGCACACGGAAAATGTACATATGTGCATGTGCTCTAGTGACTTGCGAATTGTTGTTAAATTGGTCAAACATGGTGCCTTAATTGATATAAAAAGGTAGTTTAGACTAGGGCTGGGCGATTTTAGAACAAAAATACTACATGTCAACAAAACATGAAGCATGCTATTACTTGGATAATAATCTGATGGCTTGTGAGGCAGTCCTAATTGTTTCTTTTTTTTTAACCAGTAAATTGTTTTATTTTTAATTGCCAACATTGGGTGCTTGCTGTCATACCAATGTGAATATTTACATAAAAATGGCTATTGTTATCTTTGATTTCGATTTGTACGTATGCAATTAGTTTTCTTTGAGCATTCCAATTTTTCAACATACATGCTTTTTGCACAGCAACATCTTCGTTTCATAACATTAACAAATTTAATGAACTTGGATTACGATGCAGACACACTCAAAAATAAGTTTAATCTAACCTTACACTAAACTTAATTCTAATTTTGTATTAAAGTTTGATACCTTTCTGCTCCCGGCTGGGTTGGCTGTTTGCCCCGTTTCCACCCTGACTTTCACTATCGATGGGCTGTTTGCTTTTGTATTCCCTTCAAAAGATTCCGCAAATGATGCACACAAATGTCCTCACAATAAGATAACGCACGACCACTTGCCAACGAGAGGTAGTCTTGTATTATCGATCGCTCCGCCAACGGGCGCTAACAGGCTAAGGGGGAAAAATCACTGAAAAAATGCAGCGTTCCGCCCAGTGCTCGCAGAGACATTACAAAGAGGGAGTTGCGACCAGAAACATTACACGAGGGAGTTGCGACCAGAGACATTACATGAGGGAGTTGCGGGGAGAGAGCCAGTGCCCCTGATGTTCCTATGAGCAGCCAACGAGAAGTGATATATACTCCTCGTATTAGCGATCGCTCCGTATTTCGCGCTGAGTGACGGAAAAAAAACACTGAAGAAAATGTAACGCTCCGCCCAGTGCTCGTGCTCGTAGATATCTGTTATACACGAAAGAGATGCGACAAAAAAGACAGTGCGCTAAAATCATAAACAGCCTCTCATGTCTTGGCCACCTGGCGTTCTCGTATCTCGAAATTTGTCTCGTATCTAGAGATAATTATTTGCTCGAAATTTTACTCTTATCTCGAAATGCTCGTATGTCGGGGTGCTCGTATGTCAAGGTACCACTGTATATTTTTGACACAAGTCATAAGATGTTTTAGATGCACTATTTAACACAACTGTTTGAATGTTACTGATTGCCGGTTTACCTCAATAATAGCCCCTAAAGCTTTAGCTTTAACCTGGCTTTGCGTTTGCTTTACGTGGCATCGTTTTTTTTAGCATTTTGTGTGCATAGAATCTTATCAAAAACAATTAACAGCTCATTACTTGACCTTTCACACTGTGTCTGTCTCTGTTTGCCTGTCTGTCCTTCTCTATCTGCTACTGAATTGCCAAAAGCAATAAAACAAAAGCGTTTGTGGATGTCGTGTGAAATAGTGGCTTACTACATGTTTCTCTGAGGTGAAAGAAGAGCTAATGAGTTAAGAGAACAGCTGGGTCAGTCAGTAGACAATGTAAAAAAAACTTAAAAACAATCATGGCTCTGACAATTGCAACATTGTTGTCTGAAATCATGATTTAGATTTGAAATCAATAAATACATCATTATTAGTTAAGGTGTACCACTGACCTCAAATATTTTCAGTTATTATTTTTCCAATTTGTCTTTTATCTACTTTGTTTCAGTTAAATTTTAATTGATCAATACAAACCATGAGTGACTTTTGCAACAAGAAATATCTACAAAGGCATATATGTCTACCAAGCACCTTTCTATATATTAAAACTGAGTAACATTGTTTTCTTGTCAGACCACTTGGTCCTGAAAACCTGTTGCTACGAGGGGCCAGGTTGAAAAATACCAAAGAAATATTCGGTGAGTCTCACTAAGATATTAATTAAAGGCCTTCTTTGGCGTTATCTTTGACCTAAGAGTCAAAGGCAGGGGTTAGGGTAAACCAAGATTTCATAGACACATTGCGATTGTGAACATAACTAATAGTGCTCCGACACTATTTTCTGATGACTGAAGAGTACTGCTGCAAATAGCAAAACAACTAAATGACGCTATTCACCTTAGAAAATTGGGTTGTTATTAAATTTATTGTAGATGCTGAAAGATAGAAGATAAGCATATTAAATGGAAAGGATCATATAGTAATGACACCATGCATCTAGCAGACACATTATAGTGAACCCGTGTTATGTTACTATATGAATTTAAGACCAAATGATTTAAAAAAAACTTGCTACACAATACAAATTTTGAAGAAGAAAACTGAATGCAATGTTTTTGGATTATGAAAAGAAAATATGGCTGGCCAAAGGTTTAACCTGAGAATATCAAGATATCATTTGGACAAAAACTTGATTTTCTATTCCATGGTGTCGCAAAATTATTTTTTGCCCAAACATTTCCACGGTTAGCGGAGAGACCGACACACTCATTCAAAAAGCCAGATATGGCTCCTGAACCATGTTTCGGACCCATGCTATAGGTGAAAGAAATGGACGCAGGCTCGCCATTTCTAGATCGGAATGCTTTCCTTCACAGCTGTGACATAATTCATGTTTCATGTAGTCTCCCATCATCATGTTGTAAAATGCATGGTCTCTGAAAGAGACGGCATCTGGATGGAAGCATATGTTGTTCTCGAACCTGAATATACATTTCTGCATTGACGGTGCCTCTCTGGATGTGCAAGTTGCTCACATAAACTCATCCTCCTCCTACTCAATAATGTTTGCAATAAAACTATTTATAATGGTAGTAGGTCATTCAACACCGGTGAGCATTTGTGTGGATGAACGGCACAGAAGATGAATGGATAGTCACTCAGCAGTTTGTTCTACTTTTCTAGCCTCTTTCTGTCCCAACTATTTTGAGATCCAGTTTGTCGTTTAATTATCAAAAATAAACAAACCACCTTCACAGTCCACTCAATAATTGTAATATCACACCTATTAGCCTAATTTGCTCAAATTGATGTTTCATCACATTTAGCCCTTTTCCACTAAAATAATTTGGTTGCCTGTTCGGGGATCGTTTGAATTACGTGCTTCCTAAAAAACAATTTGAGTTTTGATCAGAAACAATTCAAGTTGCACTGCATTGCTCATTGTTTAGATAACCCACTGCAATGCCACATGATTTATTTTCCATCCAGTGTTGCATTAATTTTTTACCAAGATCTTACATTGATGATGTTGGAGACAGACTGCTGTGAAATCAATTATGTCAAAAGGCTTAGCGAGGGCACATAAAGATTAGATTCTAGTGCAATTGACTAAAACACAATGCTTGTTTCAATTTAACCTTAAAATATTCCCTAGATTGCATGAAATTGTTCTAAGTGAATAATAAAAATTGTGTAATGTTTTACCTTAACACCAAATTAGCAAATTTACAAGTTATTCCCAGGAAACAAAGAAATCTCTCTAGAAATATGGAAACGTGTGAATATACAGAGATACACTTGTTGTCGGTTTTGGAATGTGACTTTTGCCAATAGCAGAAAATCAGGGATCTTACATCAAATGTTCTCCTTATCTCACCCATTCTCCTCATCCAATGCAGTCAACTACTAATGTGTTCTAGGTGTTGCAGTCTATACTGGAATGGAGTCCAAAATGGCGCTCAACTATAAATGCAAGTCTCAGAAACGCTCTGCAGTAGAGAAGTGGGCATTTTCATTCTTAAATTACCTTGAATTATAATTGGCGTATGGATGTTTTAAATAGTTGTGTTGTTCTAAATACATTTTCTTATCAGATCTATGAATACCTTCCTAATCATCTACCTTGGGATACTGCTTTCTGAGGCAGTCCTTAGTACCATTCTGAAGTATGCCTGGCAAGCTGAGAACAAATGGGACGAGCCTTTCTACAACCAAAAGACTGATCAAGAGAAAAATAGCAGCCCGGTAAGTTTTCTCACTTTCCATCATTCAGGAGTAATTGCAATATCAAGTAGAATATTATGCGATGTCCCCTATATTAGCCAAAGTTAATTTCTCTCTTTTACATTTCCACTGGTTTGTGATAAGAAAATGGATGTATTATTAAATAATTTTAAAAATCACTTCCTTTCTTCGTACTTTCTTGGTCCATAATCCCAGTTTTTGTTTCTTGCAGCCAGGTTTACAAGCTATTAGTGAAACAATAGAGAATTGTTTGAATGCCTTTGATAAACTTTGAAAATTTATAATGTGGGAAAAACTGCAACTCTGAAAGTCTTTCACTGCTAGCTAGTTTCCACAGAGACAACTCCACAAGAGCAGACCGATTTCGATCAGTTTGATTGATCACTGTTGGGCCACGGAATATTTGCAGAGCTGGCAACTTCTTCGGAATTTCCGGAGTTTACTCTGGACAACCAACGCAAACTCTGGGACTCTTGACAACCTCCCTAAACTCTGGGATTCCAAAAATTATCACTTAGATTTCTTGTTATAAGCAACCATTTCGGAAAAGTACAAAATTTCAAATTGAAATGCCTCAAAATTCACACCATCGCCAAGGCTTCTGCCATCTTATTTCATCTGCACTGTAAACCGGATGAATTCAGTAACGCCAGTGCATAGTGAATCATCTGAGTAACAACTTCCTACGAATGATTCGTCGTGTGCGACTTCAGTGTGGCAATCGATTGGGAATCGGTTGCGTGGGTAGCTTCTATCACTTGAACATTTTCATGTTTTGTTTTATAAGGGAAGTATTATTTAGGCTGACTAAACCACCAGTCTTTTGTTTTGAAACAAATGCTATCATTTCCGGGGTTGTCCTAAAGGAAGTAGGAGTACAGAGCACTGGTATGTCTTCTCAATATGCCTGCTCGGGGAAAAGCAAAAAATGGATGGCAATTTGGATTAAACTTCTAATGAGAAACCCAGACAGTCGAAGTTTATTGGTTCGTATTGGACAAAATATACCATGTTGAAGCCTTCTCTATTAGGACCGACATTTGCACATTGCACATCATGCAAGTGTGGGTTAGGGACCAGCTGGAAATTTAAATTTGCCAATAAATGATCAACAAATTGTTCACTTTTTATACTTATTTTCAGTATGCTGTACTTTTTAATAGTTTTGCAAAAACACAATATTTCAGTTACTGTAAAAACATGCTAATTACAGTTTGATTTAAATTGTTTTTTTTTTACATTTTATTTTGATTTTGTACGAATCGCATTCAGTCCTGATGAAAACATAAAAGTGGGACAAGGGTACTGTCCTGTGTGGTTCTCTGTGGTGGTCGGGTGGTGTAATTGCAGTTTAAATGGTCCAGTGTGTTATGGGAAATTATTTCAGTCATACATTCTTGTATTCAGAGAGAAAAGCCATAATATTACAAGATCAAAGTTTTAGTTTTCATTATAATTAAGTCATACATTGCAAGTTTAAAATTGTAATTTTCATGAGAAACAAACTAGCATTATGAGATTAGTGAACCAGATGTTGTTTGGTTTCACTTCCCTAGTAAAAAAGTGTACCGTATTTTCACGACTATATGGCGCACCGCATTTAAAGGCGCAGGTGCTATTTCTGTATTTGCCACACACACAGGATGCACCGCATTTAAAGGCGCAGCCAGGCATGGCAAAACATACACCAGCTTAAACATAAGGACACACGCTAAAAACACGTTTTTAAAAAGGCAACGGAAGCATAACTGATTTCGGTTGTACTTTATTTAGCCATTTTACAATGTACTCACGTCATCATCACTCACAAATCCATCAAAGTCCTCATTTTCTGTGTCCGAATTGAACAATTGTCCAAATGAGTCATTGAAAACGCCGGTTTCCTCTGTTCATTGTCAGAGTCACTGTCATTGCCATGTGGCTCCACAGAAATGATGCTGGCTTTGGCAAAAGCTCGAACAACCGTGCAAGCAGACACGTTCGTCCAGGCGGCCACAATCCACTCACAAATAGTAGCTAGCGTAACTAGCCCGGCGCTGCCTGCCACCCTTCGTAAAGCTGTGTTGATGCCGATGTCCAGCGGTTTTCAAGCATCTGTTGTTGGTGCTTTTAACAACCGTGCAAGCAGACACGTTCGTCCAGGCGGCCACAATCCATTCGCAAATACATAGTAGATAGCGTAACTAGCCCGGCGCTGCCTGCCACCCTTCGTAAAGCTGTGTTAATGTCGATGTCCAGCGGTTTTCAAGCATCTGTTGCTAGTGCCTTTAACAACAGTGCAAGCAGACACGTTCATCCAGGCGGCCACAATCCATTCACAAATAGTGGCGTAACAAGCCCGGCGCTTTAGTTAAGCCTCCGGGAATGACGGCAAGCTCAGAGTTCATTTTCATGACTTAGTTTTTCACCGCTGCTTCGGGGGGCCTTAGAAACCAAACCGAAATTGTTTTGCAATAAACACATGCCCACACTATATACGGGTACCTTGTAGGGGCGTGCCTTTAGCGTCTGACCCCACCCAAGTCCGCCTTCTCTCTATAAAAGAAGCGTGTCGGCAAAAAGTGTTCTCAGTCAGGCTTTAGAGCTTACACACGGCGCTCCGCATTATAAGGCGCCCTGTCTATTTTTGAGAAAATTTAAGACTTTTTAGTGCGCCTTGTAGTCGTGAAAATACGGTAAATGAATGTATTCTACTTAATTACTACATGCCTTTAAAGTACTCTGTATTTTTCGGACTATTGAGGGTCAGTTAAAAATCCTAT
Organism: Stigmatopora argus; assembly: GCF_051989625.1. Classification (NCBI taxonomy): domain Eukaryota; kingdom Metazoa; phylum Chordata; class Actinopteri; order Syngnathiformes; family Syngnathidae; genus Stigmatopora; species Stigmatopora argus. Next base: position 1,546,472 of record NC_135394.1, read on the forward strand.
TATTTTTCTGAAAAATTGACAATGCATTTTATAATCCACTATGGCAGGGGTGGCCAACTCCGGTCCTCGAGAGCTGCTATCCAGTCTCTTTTTCATACCTCCCTCCACCAACACACCTAAATCAAATAATTGGGATTGGGATCAAGCTTATGGGCAGCTTGCTGAGTTGATCATTTGACTCAGGTGTGGTAGAGGAGGGAGATTCGGAAAACAGACCAGATAGCATCTCTCACGAACCATGAGTTTGCCAACCACTGCACTACGGTTTATGTATTAATTCTTGCCTAATGACCGGAAACCTATTTTGTTAGAATATAACTTCCTTAAACTGTGCCATTGAAGTGCTGAAGACACACCATGTGTCTTATAATTAATCTTGTGTGAGAGTAACATGGTTCATTAAAGATGGGCCTTATAGGACGCTGTGTTTTATAGTACAAAATAAGATATTTTCTTTGTTGCAGAGAATAGCACCCCCAAAAAAACCTGATATTTTTGCAGAATGTTCTGAAAAAAACACGGCAACGACATTTAATGTCTCTAAAATATTTTATTACTAATAAAAAATGTACTGAAGCTTATGACCAATTTTATTGCCCAGCTTCATGAGTAAAGTTATGTTTTATGTTATTTCAGCTGCGTTTTTACAGCAAATGTCATGGTTTGAAATATCTTTGGAATTTTTTCATGTTGCTTTGAAAACCCTTGTTTCGGCCCATACAAGCTCAATAATGGATAGTTTTAACTGAAACAGCAGACAAAGCAAACATTTAGAAAACGTAATTAACCAGCCTTTCTTTTAATGATGTCACACAGAAGTATTCTCCAAAATCTCTTGTTTGTCTGTTTTGTTTATTTCATTGAGACCATCATCCAATTTTCATCAATTCTGGTCCATTGCTTTTGTTTCATATGCCCATTCCAACTGTACTTTGCATTATTAAAAGTCTTTCTTTTGGTCATTGTTACTCTAAATTAAACTTCTATTTATTCCATTATTCCGTTGTTAATTGCTGAACTTAATCGTCAATCAAACACGTCCTAATTTATATTCTACAGATCTTAAAATTCATCTCAGACTTCCTGGCATTCTTGGTTCTCTACAATTTCATCATTCCCATCTCACTCTACGTAACTGTGGAAATGCAGAAGTTCCTTGGGTCCTTTTTCATAGGATGGGATTTAGACCTTTACCATGTGGAGAGTGACCAGAAAGCTCAGGTCAACACCTCAGACCTTAACGAAGAACTTGGACAGGTATGAAATCGATGTGCTCAGTATTGAGTTACATGAAGTGAAAATGGAATCAACCGTCAAGAAAATAATTACAGCAGTAAGCTAACTTTAAATAATGTCAACATATGTTTTGGTCATGAACTTCACTATAAAGCACTTCACCTCAATAATGTACCTGAAATGTAAATGTAGAGAATGTTGTTGTTTTTAGAACTACTTACAGTATTTTTAATTTGGTTTTGTCATTTAATTATTAATCATTAATTTACCTAGTAGAATCATCATTTTGAGACTAGTATTCAACATTCCCTTGAACAAGAAAGAGTCTCAAAAGCTTTGCCAGTGGTTGGGTAAAAGTTCTACTTTACACAGTGCATGAGAACTTGCAACTTTCTGACTGACAGGTGGAGTATGTTTTTACCGATAAGACTGGCACATTAACAGAAAATGAAATGCAATTCCGTGAATGTTCGATCAGTGGGATCAAATATGAAGAAGTTAATGGCAAACTATTGCCAGAGGGTCGAACTGAAGATTCACCAGATGACTCTGCACATACTTTGGTAATCTCCACTCTTTGAAAAATGTACTTCCATTGAATTTCAAATCTAAACATCTACTTTACTTTTTGACCATTTAGGTTGGAGAGCAATTGTTATTTCTCAAAGCAGTGTCACTATGTCACACTGTCCAGATCAGCTATGACCAACCAGACTGCCTCTCTGGGGCTGCAGACCCATTTTCACATGTTAATGGGTTTTCATCCAATGAAATGGAATATTATGCTTCTTCACCAGATGAGAAAGCTTTAGTAGAAGCAGCAAAAAGGTAAATTCGTTTTTTTTTTTTTTTTTTAGCAAAAACTGAATAACAACTACTTGACCAACAGCAATTCTTTTAATACTGAACTCGGGATTTAGCTCGTACCAGGAATCACACTTAAAATCTTAATGGAATTTAAGTTAAGCTTTTGCGATCTGTTAATCACACGGAATATGAAAATGAGATCATTAATTTTCCCGTCTGCGATTTAGGAATACATTTCCTTGTACTTCCAATAACAAAAAAGCCATTCATTCATTCACATGTTTTGGAACATTGGTCACAACAGACTAAATTTCAGCCATACAAAATAAGAGAACACATACTATGTACAGTCGTACCTCTACTTAGGAAATCAACTGGTTCCAGAAGTTTTTTCGTAACTTAAAAGTTTTGTAAGTACAGCAGTACTTTATATGTAAATTATCTGATTCGTTCCACGGTCCTCACACAACTACCAACTAAACCCTTTATAATTGGTCAAAGTGTCCCAATTTTGTATGAAAGATGTGAGAAAAACAAAAATGAGAGAAAATTATAAGAAAATGATTTATTAATGTCTTAGAATGAATAACTAGCATACAAAATCTATCCGGTAGGCAACAGAGAGAGTGCACACAAACACAACATTAAGAATTCATAAAACATACAATTAGTAGCTAATGTTTCAAGATAAAAGCACATCTTGTTCAACAATTGCAGATGTCCGCTGTTGCTCTCAGACATTTCCGATTCTACACTAAAGGAGCTTTCATTTAACTCCCTTTATGAAAAGCCTGAATGGCAAAAAAATAATTTGGCTTTAATTTTGCTAGCATACGCACTTAAGGCTAAAATCACAGTAAATGAACACTTTTTGGGGGTTCTAATAGGCAGAGAACAAATCAAAAGTTATGCATTGAGTTTTAAAAATGTGTTATCGCAACAGGCCTAATATGAAATAATTTGTCCAACTCAATAGAAATACTACATCAATGAAAGATGAATTGACCACAGTAGCATTATACAGTGGTACCTCGACATACGAACGTAATCCGTTCCGAGACTGAGATCGTATGACGAGGTTCTCGTAACTCGAGCGGACGTTTCCCATTGAAATGAATGGAAAAAAAATTAATTCGTTCCAGCCCTCTGAAAACACACCAAAAACAGGATCTTGGATTGGAAAAATGTTTTATTTCTTCTAATTCCCCATCTATTAACAAAGTAACACATAACTAGTGGTTTAATAGAAATAAAGTGTTTAATCTAACTAAAATTGGGCGGATTTCGCCGAGGGGAGAGGGGCACAAAAGGGGCGGGGGGCTTCGTTTTTTTTTCCACACAACGCACTCGTAAACAGAACAAACACTCCACCCTCACGTTCGCTATCGATGGGCTGTTTGCTGTCGTACTATTCCCTTCAAAATATTCCGAAAATGATGCACACATATGTCCTCACAACCGGAGAACGCACGACTACTTGCCAACGAGCAGCAGTCTTATCAGCGATCGGACCGCTGCTCATGGGAGCTTCGGGGGCGCTGGCTAGCGGCTCCTTTTAGCTTGTAGCATCTGTGTTCGCATCCCCTCGAACGGCGCCTATGATAGAGTTGCTACCGGGGATGCTGTTGCGAGCACGAGTATACTTCATTACCCAGAAAGCCCTCTTTTCCCTGCGCATGCGCGTTTCCTGGTCTGAATAGCTCATCCGGTGCTCGTAAATATTGTTATACACGAAAGATATGCAAAAAAAAAATGCCATGCCCACCTGGCTTGGTCGCATCACGAAATTTTGACCGCATCACGGGCGAATTATTCGATCGAAATTTCCCCCGTAAGACTAGCATTTTGTATGATGAGCGGTCGTATGACGAGGTACCACTGTATAGGCAAATCTTGACTGACCCAGATTTTCCTTAAAGCAGGGGTGGTGAACGCAGATGAATGCAGCTTGTTGCTTCTTATCATATTTTGTTTATGCAGTGGCTCTTTGCCTCGTTTCATGGTTCTCTTATTTTTTATTCTCTCTTAAAACACACTCAAATTCATCAGGGCCGATTAAACAGTAATAAATAATACTTAAAAAATACTTACTGACCGACTAAGGGTTTTTTTTAAGATCAATGGCAGCAATCTCTCTAAATTCTAACAGTCACTATTGTTCTTTTACTGTTAGAATTGGAGTGACCTTCACTGGTATCAGAGGTGATACAATGGAAATCAAAACATTCGGCAAACCAGAGAAGTAGGTTGTTTGCAACTTTGCATCCCATTGTCACACATTTTCATGTAATTATTCAAAACAATGTTTGCATTTGTTGCCTACTTGTTGGTTTATTCTTACATTTTTTTGTTATTTTAATAGATTACAGCTAACTGTTTAGAATAGTGAGTTTATTTTGCTTAGTGTTAATTTATAAATATTTTGTTGCATCATAATTTAAACTAACCAGTTAATTAAACTAAATGTATGTCCCCTTTTAAAAGTATTCCTACCTCTTTTCCACTTTTTGTCTCATTGCAACCACAAAGGAAAGTGTGTTTTAGTGACATTTCATTTGATAGCCCATGCAGAAAAGAACACACAACAGTATAAATTTGTGAAGTAGAAAGAAAATTATACACTTTTTTTCATATTTCAAGGGTTTTAACTATTGAATTGGGACATTATTTTTTGAATTTGTACTCTAGCTCCTTAGCCTGTTGAAAATCACAATTTTTATTTTATATTTCAGATATAAACTGCTCCATGTGTTAGAGTTTGATGCAAACCGGAGAAGGATGAGTGTCATACTAGAAACCCCTTCAGGTATCAATTTTGTGCTGTTGAAATCATGGAGATTTTGAAAATTAGAAACTTTTTTAAGCACTCAAAAGCTGATGAAATGACTATTTTATTTTGTTTTCGTTATTTGCAAACATAGATTGCAGGTTATTTTTCTAAGAGAACTGTATTAATAATATTAAATGATATTGGTAAGTTTATCTTTTCTTTGAATTCCATATCTAGGCGTGTGTATGATATTGCTAAAAGCTTTGTAGATATTAAAAAATAAATTAAATCACAATTCTTTTTTAGAACCTGCGGCCTACTGACAAAGACTTTTGTAACATTTTCAGTTAGAGCTGAGTGATATGACAGAAATTGTTAACACGATAACTATCACACCTTTTTTCGTTTCAAATTTGAAATTTCATACTTTGAAAAGTGAATTAATTACTTTTCTCCTTATTGAAACATTAAAGTAACTATGTCACCTTAATATATAAGAAAAGAGAATATGAAATATGATTTTAAAAAGTGTTTTTGTTCTGTTCTGCAGACAACTCCTTAACACTATGAAGTAGTAAAGAATAAAACTTGCAGAAATTTTGACAGGTGTCTTTTATTTTTATAAATTTCCCTTCAAACCAAAAGTTGATATGCAATATGATATAAATAAAATATTCAACTGAAGACATCACCATTGGCAAGCAGACTATTTTCAGCCCCACAAAAAGAAACTGTATAAATATACCTCACATAGCCATTTACAAAAAATTAAATAAAAAAGTTGGATGAACTTAACCCATTTTAACCCAAGATAACAAGTTTTAGAATTTTACAATGTTTTCAGAACATTTACATAAAATGGGGGAAACACCTTGATATCAATGATGATATTGGTAAGCTTATCTTTTCTTTGAATCTTAAGGTGGGAAAGTGCTGTTTACCAAGGGAGCAGAGTCATCCATTCTTCCTTTTGCCACTAGTGGTGAGATAGAAAAGACAAGAGTCCATGTCGATGACTTTGCCTTGGTGAGTAATGGAATGTAATTATTTATCAACTGTTTTTTTCTTTTTCACACGTAGGTAGTATTTCCTTTTACGTTCGTGCTCAGAAATTACTCACATTGCTACTCCACTCCAAAGAAAAAACACTAACTAAAGACAAAACAGTTAATCGACAATTCCATGTGAAAACCGTTAATATTGCCCTTTATATTATAATTACCATATTTAACTTCCCTTACTCAAAATAATTCTAAGGAGGGGGTATCTCACCTGGAAAGCCGTGAATTAGGTTGCAGTTGCATTAGAATGATATGCTCTTCTGTTGGTCTTTAATTCATTTCACTGATTCTGTATCTAGGGTTGATGTTATTTTTTGGGGGGTTTTGTTGCAACTTTGCTTTTCCCCATTCCGTTTCAGAGAGGGTTGCGGACCTTGGTGGTAGGATGTCGGCACTTCAATCCACAGGAGTATATTGAAGTTGACAAGTTTTTGAAAAGTGCCCGCACTGCATTGCAGCAGAGAGAAGAGAGACTACAAGAGGCCTTCAGTTACATTGAAAAAGACCTACAAGTCCTTGGGGCAACAGGGGTGGAAGACAAGTAAGAATATTATTTAAACTGAAGACGTGTTTTTCGACTGCTATTTAACGGTGACCTCCATTCTATTTATAAAGTATTTGATCTCCTTTAAGATAAAAATCTATAATTATAAACACAATTACTTCAATCATTTATGTGATCCCAAAACATCTTTACTGTTGATATTACTTTACAGCAGTGCTTTTAAATTATTTGATTGAAAATTGAATAATTTGATATTTTGCATTTACAAAGACAGGCAGGTTAACTTCCTTATGATATTGACCCTAAACACCATGTGTGATAATTTTTCTCAAGATTTTCCCTTGAAAGTAACACATTTGTTCTCTATTAAAACCATTAATATGGACATGAAAATTGTCAATCACGGGCGGCTTATACGCAAGAAATTGTAAAATTCAACAATTTTAAGGCAATTTTGACGGTGCGGCTTATACACGGGGCAGCTTATATGCGAGTAAATGTGGTAGTATTTTTCAATAAAATTCTAAGTACACCTCTGCAGAACTCTCTACGCCACAGGTGTCAAAGTGCCGACCCGGGGGCCAAATCTGGCTCGCTGCATCATTTTGTGTGGCCCGAGAAAGTAAATCATGAGTGCGACTTTGTTTTAGGATCAAATTCAAATGATGATAGATTTCCTGATTTTCACCTTTTTAAAAACAATCACTGCAATTTTTTCATCCATTTTTTTTCTTTTGTGTTTTTAGTTCAAAAAGCATTTTGTTAAATCTAAAAATAAATATACAAATATTTTCCGTTTTCCACTTAATTTTTTTTTTTTTTTCCATTTGAAATGAGAAACATGATTAAAAGACATTTTCCAATACTAAGAAAAAAAAGCTCAAATAAACATTGCTTTAGATCTATAAAAACGAACTATATAGGGCTTTTGATCCAGTTTTAATCCAATATTAAAAAATTAAAATAATCTAGATATTAGATCTAAAATGGTTCTGCCCACATGAAATGGCGTTGACGGTAATGCGGCCCGCGAACCAACCCGAGTTTGAAACTAGACTAGCCCACCCCACTATTTGAGAAGCACTGCTTTACAGTAACATGTTACTTTAATTTAGCTAAAGGCAGATTATTGTTCATTGCTGATGACTAAATGATGTGTAATCAAGTCATTCATCTCATCTATGGATTCAATCTTTCAGGCTTCAAGACAAAGTTCAGGAAACAATTGAGGCTCTGCGCCTAGCAGGAATCAAAGTGTGGGTGCTGACAGGTGACAAGCACGAGACAGCAATCAGCGTCAGCCTATCCTGTGGTCACTTCCATAGAACCATGAACATCCTGGAGCTCCTGCAGCAGCGCTCTGACAATGAGTGTGCTGAACAGCTCCGTAGACTGGCTAGAAGGTGACCAGTTCATCTGCTTTTTAAATCACATCTCTCATTGAGTTGTCATAATTCTTCTAATGGTAACAATGATCATGTGCTCAACAGTTAAACTAAAACTGCTTGTTTAGGCTTTTACCACATTTTCCCTAGGATAAAAGAAGACGATGTAATTCAACATGGATTGGTTGTGGATGGAGCCAGTTTATCTTTAGCATTGAGGGAACATGAAAAACTATTCATGGAAGTTTGTAAAAACGTTACAGCTGTGCTTTGCTGCCGCATGGCCCCACTGCAGAAAGCAAAGGTATAAATATTTTAGCAGTGTCATGTTTATTTTTTTTATTAATAATAAGAATATAAAGTCAACAGTTATAATCATCTCATTTTCTGAACCGCTTTATCCACATTAGGGTCGCGGGGGGTGCTGGAGCCTATCCCAGCTGACTCCGGGCCAGAGGCGGGGGACACCCTGAATCGGTGGCCAGCCGATCGCAGGGCACAAGGAGACGGACAACCATGCACACTCACACCCATACCTAGGCCAATCAGCCTACCATGCATGGTTTTTGGAATGTGGGCCCGGGGACAACATGCAAACTCCCCCAGACGTGCTAATCACTCGCGCCACCGGGCCGCCTGTCAGTATAATCATTGCTTCATATTATATCAATTGTAATTATGTATGTTCTTTATTCCATTCGTTTAGATAAATTATGCCTTTTCATAATCTTTTGTAGAAGAAAAGACATGTTGGGCTGCCGTAGACAAAGCAATCTGTTTGCCCAGAGTGTTTCATGATAGTTAATATATTAATCATGATGTGTAATCACAAAATACAACATCAATTTCAATGAGGTTGTGGTTTTGTGTTAAACATGAATAAAACTAGAATGCTGTACAATAATTTGTAATTCATGTTCAACCTATATGAATTAACAAACTTAAATTAGCTAAAAACAATACAGTTTATTAGTTTAACTTTAAATATACTAGATTACACATGATTGGCAAATCATCTGTTTTTATTCATGTTTAAGAAGTCCCAACTTCATTTGAATTGCTTTTATATTTAAATAGGCTTGTATTGGCTCATTTGATTTTAGATTTCTTTATAGTGTTATGGCCACTTAGTCTATCCTAAGGTAAATGCTCTACAGTACATAAAATACACCATACTAACAATTGTTCTTTTCACTGTTATGTCTTATGTCGTGTGAACTTAGATCTTTATTTCTTCCACTGACTGGTGTGTTTTATCCAGGTAGTGCGTCTTTTAAAAAGCTCTCCAGAGAAACCAATCACCTTAGCTATTGGAGATGGAGCCAATGATGTCAGTATGATTCAGGAAGCCCACATTGGCATTGGTAAACACTCGCCATATATCCCCATACATGTGTACCCTCCATCCTATAGTGAAGTGGTCATTTTGACTCACTTCAGTATGGGTAGAGTGGGTTCGAGTCCTGCTGAATGATGGCTTGCTTGTGAGTGCGAGTGGTTGTCTGTCTCCATGTGTGCTCTACGGCTGACTAGTCACCGATCTAGGGTGTAGTTTGCCTTTTGCCCGAAGTCAGCTGGCATAGGCTCTGGCACCTCGCGACCCTGACAATGATAAAGCGGTTTTGAAAATTAATTAATGACCATATGTAGCCTACACAGTATTTCCCCTCCATCCAGTTTTGCCTCTCCGTTTACAGTTTACTTTATTTGGCCATAGATTTTAGCTGAAAAAACTCACCCTTCGTGGTTTTGTTTGTTTTCAGGAATATCCTCAATCCTGTCTAATAGAAAAAAAATAGTACCCTGGTTCTATCTTTATGTTGGGAAACAATGTTTCCTTAGATTAGATGGACCAAATCTCTGTTATAATAGAGAAATTGTACTTTGGCAACATCTTGATGCTGGAAAACTGTTGAAGTGATAGTAGCACCTTGTATTTAGCTTGATGCTTCGCTACTGTGCAAACGACTCTCTTCTTGCCCTTGCTGCTCCATTTTCAATCATCTATTAATCACTTTTAGATCACTCGCTAAAGTCTTGGATTTTCTTTTCTTTTGTTCTCTTTAAGTAAACACATTTTTAGATATTTTTTTAGCTTTTTACAATAGCATTAGCAGATAGCAGTAGATACTACTTATGGATGCTTCTACATATGAATTATTCAGGTTATGAAAATATTTTATGGGAAACCTATTATACCAAGATAGGAAAAACAGTCCAACTTACAAAACATCAATCAAAGTCAAACATCCCCCAGAATGTAAACACACTGTATCCGTTTTTTGTGGGGGTTTTTTATTGCTAGAGTTGCTTTCCCTTTGGCTATCTTGCAACACCCCGCTGGCTTGATATTAGCCAAAAGGAAGCTTTCTCTCTATGATGCTGGTACTGAGGGTAGTGCGCGGTAGGCACAAAAGAGTGGGCACTTTTTCCAGCTCTGGCCAGCAGTGAGTTCTTGATTCATGTGCCTTTGTCCCTCGTTTGTCTCAGAGTTGTTTCTTGAGTTTTTCAGTGTGCGTAACATAATTTTAAATTGAGTGTTTACGTGCGTGTGTGTATGTTTACTCAGCTGCCACTCGCAATTCACATTGGAAAATGCCTTTACAGAAGTTCTTTTTTATTTTTTTTGCATACATACACACATTTGAATATATGTTTTAATTTTGTATTTTATAATAAAACCAATTGTGTGAATACAAACCAATGACCTCTGGTGCAGAGCATGCTGCGGAGATGGTCTCGGTTTGCTTCTAAGAGGACTATAGTGCGGTATGCTTTGTGTGAAAGCGACCACACCATGTTTTGTATCCCATAAACAGGCTTCCCTGACTTAATGGAACATGTTTGGATAGTTGTACGTCAGGGCTAATATGAGTTGGAGTTTGACATGGAGCGATGAGGAGATGCAATGTCTTCTAGATATTTATATATAAAATCAACGTTGGTACAATACTGATTTGCCAAAGTCCTGCAAATGCTTGTAGTTGGGTGAAATACCCTATCAGTATGAGCACGAGTGCTGTAAGCAGAACCTCCGTGATTTATTACTTGGTATTTTAACATCGTACCTCCCCCATCTTCCCAATGATTGAACGATTTCGGCGCATGTGTAGGTTTGTTATCAAATCCTGCGTCGCTTGCAAAAATAGAAATGTGCCATATATTTTCAGGTCCGGACAAAAAAGCGCCTTATGCCACATTTTTATGCACAAGTCTGCCTCCTGTGTTTTTAGCCAGTTTTTGCAGTATTTCCAGACTGCCTTTACACTTCAAATCTTTCTTACTCCTTATTTGTTATTCTCTTTGCTTCTGCAGGAATTATGGGAAAGGAAGGTCGCCAGGCCGTGAGAAACAGTGATTATGCAATTGCTAGATTTAGATTTCTGGCAAAACTACTGCTGGTCCACGGTCACTTCTACTACATTCGAATAGCTACCCTTGTACAGTACTTTTTCTACAAGGTAAGACTAATAAAAAAGATACAGATACTGCATATTGAGTTAACAAACTTAGCTACGTAAGCAGAAACACTCATCAATGTCAAAATATTTTTAAACCTTTCCAAGAGGATTAAAACAAGAATTCATAGCCAAATTTTTTTTTTTTCGAATACAGTTCTATTACATTTTCAGGCAATTAAATGCAATGTTATTTTTTTTTACTTTTGCAGAATGTGTGTTTTATTACGCCCCAATTTTTATACCAGTTCTTCTGCCTGTTTTCACAACAAGTAAGTACTTTTGCTCTTGACGGTTGTTCTTGTTCACTTTGTGGGTTGTACAATGCCTGAAAACTTTCTGAGTTCACAACTACATTTAGTAATTGGACATTGGTCAGAACAGACTGCCCCATGTCATAACATATTTTTCTTTATAATTGGTCAAATATGACCCCATAATCCAAGTACTTTCCTTTATACATCTGTCTGGCTGTGAACATATCACATACCGTATTTATTCGAGTATAACGCGCACCCATAATTTGTAACTAAAAATTGGTATGATTTTTTTTTTTAGTTTTTTCTCAGCTCACACCAAGGATTGCACCAGTACTGGTAATTGGCAAATGCTGAACACATATCGCCATGACAAAACATTTATTCACAACATATGGTATGGAAGCCTGGTAAAACAAACCACTACCAATATTAACACAATACTCAAATGAAATTTATGATTTTAAATCCTTAAAGTCTAATTCATCATCATAATATTTAAAATTTTTCAAAGTCTGATTGATCAGCATCAGATTCACCAAACAATTGATTCCATTCTTCTCGAGCAAGGATAGTGCTCTCTGGGCGAACTCGTTTCCCTGGAGCAACTTTTTTTAATTTTCACAACCCTATATTACCCTGTAACAGTGGTTCTTACCCCGGGTTCAATCGAACCCTAGGGGTTCAGTGAGTCAGTCTCAGGGGTTCAGTGAAGCCTCTGCCATGGAGTTCAAGACACATCGACTCATCATGTCTATTCACGATAACATTCCCCGCTTGACCATCAATGGCTGCAGACGACTGCTTGGCCAACCAATCAGTGCTGCGTGGAATTTATATATCTTGAATTTGGAAAAACATCATTTTATTTTACCCAAAAGTAGGGTTCGGTGAATGCGCATATGAAACTGGTAGGATTCGCTAGCTCCAAGAAGATTAAGAACCCTGCCCTATAAACTTGGTGAAGGCTATTTGGAGAGGGCTGGCTTTTGTAAAAGGTGAATTGTCGCTATCTGGCGGTCAAAGACTACGTCTCCCATTATAGATAACGGTTGCAGGGGGGACTTTTTCACCGTCAGAGGGCAGTGTTTCACCGGGATTTGTGTATAATGCGCAGCCGAACTTTGCTTCAGTTTTTTGGGTACAAAATGTTGCTCGTTATACTCAAATAAATACTGTACTTAATTGACATATAACCTGTAATTAATATGAATGAATACTTATGACAGTTCTTAAGTACTCTAAAACAGTGGTCTACAACCTTTTTCTCACCGCGGTAACGCTCTTTTGATTTAGGGGGCGACAACTTAAGACTAAATTGTATGGTGGTGGGGAACGAACGACGTCTACAACGGCAAAACTAAGAAAAAAACAAGTTCCAAGCATAACAGCAGTTATTTATTATTATTAACACTTTTCTCATTTAAAGTAGGAGGGCGAGATAGAAAACGTTAATATTCATTACCCTGATGGACCAGCACCAGATGGCTCGCGGACCGGTACCGATCCACAGACCGGTGGTTGGGGACCACTGCTCTAAAACATATCCCAAAGACATTTGAAACAATGCAAATTTTGCTTTAAAAAGTGACATAATTTACTGAATGATACCAAGTGGGATTTGTCATCAGAATTCATTAATATTTACAACAGTTGTCAAGCCACAATTGTACCAGTGTTATGAAAGGATTCAAGAAACTGTAAACAATATTTTTCAAGGTAGGTGAAGTTGAACAAAACCGGCTAATTTTAAAATGTGACTCTGTTTTAGACTCTGTATGACAGTGTTTATTTGACACTGTACAACATCTGCTTTACCTCACTGCCCATCCTGGTGTACAGTCTGTTTGAACAACTTGTTCATCCACATATTCTACAGAGTAAACCAGCCCTGTACAGGTACGGCACATCTCTATCTTGATATAAAAGTACTGTAAATATATAATCAAGTCTTACAGTCAAATCATAGATTTTCTGGGTAGGATCAGAAGACAAAGATACAGTCAGTGCCCATCCCAAATTTCCGATTTTTAAATTTGTATTTTACCTAATAACCCTCCCCCAAATATTCAGTATCGCTGATGCTTGACAATCCTCTCAGGGCGGTGCTCATTCCTGCCACTTGTGAATCTTTTCTGGCCTCATTTTCCTTTTCCTCTTAACCTCTTAATATGTTAAAACAGGTCTCTGTGAGCATCCAGTTTGTTTTGCAATATATTCTTAAGACTGCTCCTTATTGGTGGTGTGTCTTAAATTGTTTTGGGTACAACCATTAAGTGAGCAGTATTTAAAGGCTGACAAAAAATACCTTGCAGGTGCTTTCACTGACAAGAGTGAGAGACACTTGGAGTGACCTACAATATTAAACTATATTATATTTGATTTTTGTGAAATGCTGCATAGACATTCAACACTAATCATCCAATTTGAAAGGAAAATTACGCTTGTTTTTTTTCATATAAGATACTTGTTTTATTTCTTGAATCAAATTAGTAATAGAATCCCAGTAAATGGACTTCCCCATATTCCGAGTTTTTGGTACATATTCTATCTTGAAAATATTCCGTAGAATATTTGAAAATGTTTTGTTTCCATTTTATTTCCAGAGACATCAGCAGGAACGCGATGTTATCTTTCCGGACTTTTCTGTATTGGACTATGTTGGGATTCTCTCATGCTTTTGTGTTTTTCTTCGGATCCTATATATTGATGGGTGAAGACACCACCCTTATGGGCAATGGACAGGTATGTGTCATTGTGCAAGTTTTAGTTTTGTTAGTTCTCATTACAGTAATCCCTCAATTATCGCAACTTCAGTTATCGCGAATTCACCTCACGATTTTTTTGCGCTATTATTTGGAAAAAAAGTTTGCAACCGAAAGACAAAAAAATGACGGTGAAAATGGCAGTGAAAAATGGCGGAAGTCAGGGTACCGCCTCCTCTTCTGTGCTGAAATGATTGGTTCTAAGCACCAACCATACCACAGAAGAAAGGAAGGTATATAAATACCACTGCGGAACACACGGTCCGGTCTTTCCTGATCTCTGCGTGTAGCGCTTGGCATTGCGGATGGCGATAGAATCTACTACTTCGAGTGAATTCCAACTTTCTTTGTTTGGATTTTACAATTATACACCACCACGGAAAATAGCTCCCAAGTGTCCAGGACCACACAAGGCTTCATTTGATGCGAAGAAAAAACGGTAGATGATGACCGTGGCCTAAAAAAGTTAAGTTGTTCAACATGCTTAGGACGGGGAATGAGTATGTCGATGTCACGCGCCATTATGGAATCAATGAATCTACCATGCGGTACATAAAAAATGAAGCCTGGGTCTCGGGATGTAGGGCGAAAAACATTCCTTTGGATATGAACATCATCCATACCAAAGCCAAGACCTTGTATGATGCTTGGCTCAGCCAAGTACCAGTGACCTGAGTGAGCCTCGTGATTTTACAGCAAGCAAGGGTTGGTTTGAAAAGTTCAAAAAGCCTTAAAATGTCAGGGCAGTGTACAAAAACAAATTTCTAGAGGAAAAAAAACGACTGAATTCACAACTCTCCATCACGATATTTCTTGTGCTCCGAAAACCTGTCGCTGAAACTCCACCTGCTGCCCCCACTGTGCCCCCTGAAGATTCAAGCAGCTAGGACTTGGACTAAAACAACCATCAACCTTTTTTAGGGGGGAATGGGGCGTTGGGGATTGCAATAATCAACTTGTTTTTTTTTTAAATTATACAATCAACCTGTTTTTTTTATTACAAACATTAACCAGATTTTTTTACTATTTCAAGTGGAGGAGGACTATTTTTACTGTGAGTACAGCATTTAAAGAATTTACATTTTTTTTATATATAGATTATATTTAGATATTAATACATTAGTCTTTTGGTATGTTTATAGTTGTAATATTTAATAATTATACACTTTGATTGTTAGACTTGTGTACTACAAAAAGCATGTAAAGCACAGTACAGTGGTACCTCGACATACGAGCACGCTGACATACGAGCATTTCGAGATACGAGTAAAATTTCGAGCAAATAATTATCTTTAGATATGAGAAAAATTTCGAGATACGAGAAAGCCAGGTGGCCAAGACATGAGAGGCTGTTTATCATTGTAGCGCACTCTCTTTTTTTGCCGCATCTCTTTCGTGTATAACAGATATCTACGAGCACTGGGCGGAGCATTGCATTTTTTTCAGTGGTTTTTTCCCCGTCACTCAGCGCGAATGGCCGCCTCCCTCTATGTCCCTCTCTCTACCCTCCGCGAAATCCGTCTAATTCTAGTTCTATTAAACACATTTTAGTAATATTAAACCACTAGTTATTTGTTACTTAGTTAATAGATGGCGATTAGAAGAAATAAAACATTTTTTTTCCAAGCCAATATCCTGTTTTTGATGTTTTTTCAGAGAGTTGGAACAAATTAATTTGTATTTAGTTCATTTCAATGGGAAACGTTCGTTCAAGTTACGAGAATATCGACATACGAGCTCAGTCCCGGAACGAATTAAGCTCGTGTCTCGAGGTACCACTGCATTGTGGTAGATATAATAGGGGTGACCCTACGTATACATTAACCGTGATATTCGAGGGATTACTGTAAAGCAACCCAAACTTGATGATTGTTGCTTGCCCTCTTAATTGACAATTCAAAGCAAATGCAATACAGGAGAGCATAACTTTAATGTTCTTTATATCTGCATGGCTTTTTTTGCTCCCACTCACTGTTCCCCAAGTCTCTATGACCTTATATTTTCTGTTTTGTTTCTCTGATTGGAGACTTTCACTATCAAAATGGCTTCAGTTTTTCTTCATTTCATCTTGCACATGTCTGCAATTTATATCATACTAACTGTTGTTGACTTTTCTCACTATCTTCTCTTGCCATCTTTCATTGACTCCTGCCTTCATGGTGTGCATGTTTTCAGATCTTGCGAGCTAACAGGCAGCTGGTAAGCATCAGCTCTACAATTGGGAGCTCTCTGTGGGGCGGGTCACTGAATTGGGGACTACCCTTTTTTCCTTTCACCAGTATTGTTAAGTTTTTTCTTAAACCAGAAAGGTTCTTTTACAGGTTTCAGTGTTCCAGACAACAGAAATGAATTTGAAGACTTACCTTTTTGATTCCATAAATTTACTGTGGAATACGTTTTCTATTCACTTTCAATCTTTATTGATAGAGGAATAAAAACATAACAGAAAAACTATGTTATCAATGACAAACTTCATCATGTATTAGCATGTATTGACATGTAAAATAAATTTACCAAGATACATTGATGCATGGTGAAAGGAATCACACGTGATGCATGACAAGTTGGAGTTTTAAGATGAATATAAGGACTAATGGCATTATTGATAAGAGAAAATATTCGTAACAGATTTAAACGGGTGAAGAAAAGTACTCATTCTGTTTATATCACACTAAATTGTATGTATTTTTGTCACACAGATGTTTGGTAACTGGACATTTGGAACGTTGGTCTTTACAGTTATGGTCATTACTGTCACTCTAAAGGTAAAAACAATAATTTAAAATTTGCTTTGGAATTCAAATGGTATGTTCCCCTCATACTGTATATATTTATACATATGTTCTATGGATAAGGGTTTTTCAAAATATTACTTTTGCTTAGGGTCTTTTTAAAAAAATATAATTTAAAATGGCCTGAGATTTTGTTTGTAACCTTACCATGGATGTATTTTAAATAAATGGCGTGTTGTTTGTATAATTTTAAAGCGGATGTAGGGTTACAGATCAGGCTGTTACATTGTTTAGAAAAATTCTTTGAATATTTTACGGATGCAGTGTAGTTGTTTTACATCTGACTCTCTGTTCTTGCTACTCCAATACCAGCTTGCATTAGAGACTCATTTTTGGACATGGATGAACCATTTTGTGACCTGGGGTTCAATAGCGTTCTATTTCATCTTCTCACTTTTCTACGGAGGAATCATATGGTGAGGAGCGTTTTGTAATACTTCAACTGAGAATATTTTTTAAACTAGTCCAAAAATGTATCAGATGATGAAAATTAAATCTGGGACAATATTTGGGTGTGGAAGAAATTCATGTAATTTCTAAAAAATCTCCCCAAAGATTAATGCTTCATGCTATGCTCACTTTCATAAAAAATATAATCACTTCTTAGTTGTTCTAAGTTTCAATTTTCTCTTACAGGCCATTTCTACACACCCAGGATATGTATTTTGTTTTTGTACAATTGCTATCCAGTGGCTCTGCCTGGTTTGCTATCATCATCATTGTCATAACATGCCTCTTTCCTGATGTGATGAAGAAGGTTTTCTACCGACATCTCCAGCCCACCAGTACACAGAAAAGTCAGGTACTATGGGTGCTGAAGGAGTTGGGGACGATGGTGATGAACCAATATGAATTAGTAACATCTTGACTAGTTTACTGTATACCCCATACTTTGGTTTGATGATTTTATGTGCTCCATATCCCGGTACCTTTTACTTCCAAGATGCAGGTACATTTGAACTAATTATATTTTATTCCAATTCAGATTTTGCCTGGAGGCCCAGACTCCTCATGGAGCCAGCACACTGCTATAATTTTTTTTTTTTACCCATACGTGATTGGACTAATTCATAAGGCAGCCAGAAATTGCATGTCTTCAAATATAACTAGCTTGCAATAAAAAAAAGTCTGTAAAGCAAACCAAAGGAAAATACTCTAAATGCTGATTCCATAGCAAATTCATGTTCTGCATTTAGGATGTATAGATTAACCTTTCGTAGAACAAAAGCATGGTGTTTGGGTATCATGTTCAAACAGCATGATGTCCTTTTAATATGAAGCACAAACACTGTTGGCAAAGAGTGCATGGTCATCTTACTGCAGGAAACAACTTTCATATCTTTGTCTCAGAGGAAAAAGTTATGTTTTCCAATCTTGTCTGTGTCTGACATTTGTCTAGTGTTGTCCTTGTGTGTGAGGGGTTCTCAGTGTCTAACCTTTCTGTATGCTTTCACTCCTTTCCCGGTGTAGATGTATTCCAACTGTGTGGCAATAGGTGATGACTTCATCGCTCTTCAACCTCTGTCCAGAGCCAAGAATCAGCTGGGCAAAATTAGGTAGAGGACACGAGACAGAGTTAGCCATGGGTCATAAATACACTGTGTTATATAACTACAGAATAACTATAATTATAGATGGTTTGGTATGATTTCAAATTAGCATAAGATTTTTTTAGGGTGGAAATATGTTCTTTCTGCAAATCTAGATCTATTTCAGTCAAACAATTTCAGAATGTCTTCATTTTGTATTTTCCAGCTGAGCCAAATTCAAAGAATATTTCTTAAGTGGTTTAGAATTATTAACCATTGTGCTTGCAATCTTTATAAAAAAAACGCACATCTCGTTATATCAGGGTAAAACCTAGACATCACGTGCAATATTTTTGGATCCATGAAAATAATAGGTCTTCTCGAGTTCCGTTTTATGTCTCTAATTTTATATTTAATGATTCAATTGAATTGACATTTCAATTCTACATGTATTTGAGAAATTTTCTCAGTCAAATTTGTATATGTATCATATACACTAGTGTATATACAGTGTGGCAAACAAGTATTTGGACAGCCACTAATAGGTTGTCACACTTAATGACCAGATGAAATTATGGAAAATATGTTTTGTGGATGTGGTGCACCAGCGAGAAAAACAATCCTGTCAAATTTAAATAATGAAAACAATCACCAAAATATAGAATAAAGAGCAAAAATGATGGGTAAAAAATAGAGCCTGCCCTCTAATTGCGGGACTGTTGGGGCATGTCAGCTGAAGCAGAATGCCAGCAGTCAGTAAAAATTTTAACTGCTTCACTTTCCCTTGCTCATTCTGATGACTGCTGACCTGTCCAACCAAGAGACGCAGTCTGATTAGTGCATTACATGTTGGAGATGAATCGAGTAGTGGCCTTTGGACGAGTGCTGCCCAGGCAATTTCGGAGGGTGGCTGCTGGTCCCTGGCAAACCTTGTATTGTTCAGCAGTGGCCAGCATCTGGTGCATTGATGGGTCATGTAACTCCTGGCTATCATAGGTAGAGATAGAGATCCACAAAGTTATTATGAATAAAGAATCTGCAATTGCGCTGAATAGCCGCTTTTGCTACAGACCTCATTCCTTATATACGTAGTGGGGAAGGGGCTATTTAACCAGGCCTTTTTGGTAATGTCAGCCCACAAGACCCATCCCCTCCCCACGAAAACAAAATCCAGTCGGCTGATTAGGTGTGGCAATGTATCGCTATTTTTCAGAAATACTGAAATAAATTATTCTTAGTCTTTTGTGTGTTTTGACAACACTGATTCTTCAAAGGGAAGATATACTTAAACTGTGAGACTTTTGTCATTGTCCAAATAATTATTTTCCATATTAGTACACAAATGGTTGAAAAATCTTACCATGTGACTTTTTGGATTAATCGTTCTTATCATCTCTTTTTAAAAAGTATTTTTAATGGTGAAAATGAAATCTTGACTGTCCAAATACTATTTTGCTACGCCGTATAGTATCTTCTGTTCACCGTGTGAATTCACTTCTTGAGTTGCAAAGGCAAATTCATTAGGTAAATTTATTTGTACAACACAATTTAACACAAGGAAACAACACACTAAAAAATCTCTTGAGTTTCCAGTTATTTCTACAACTCAGATTTTTCTCTGATAGAGTGATTGAAACAGCTACTTCTTTGTCACAAAAAAACATTCATGAAGTTTGGTTCTTTTATGACTTTATTATGGGTTAACAGAAAAAGTGATCAAATCTGCTGGGTCAAAAATATACATACAGCAGCGCTAATATTTGGTAACATGTCCCTTGGTCATTTTCACTTCAATTAGGTGCTTTTGGTAGCCATCCACAAGCTTCTGGTTGAATCTTTGACCACTCCTCTTGACAGAATTGGTGTAGTTCAGTTAAATTCGATGGCTTTCTGACATCGACTTGTTTCTTCAGCATTGTCCACAAAGTTCTCAATGGGGTTTAAGTCAGGACTTTGGGAAGGCCATTCGAAAACCTTAATTCTAGCCTGATTTAGCCATTCCATTACCACTTTTGATTCGTGTTTGGGGTCATTGTCCTGTTGGAACACCCTACTGCGCCCAAGACCCAATCTTCGGGCTGATGACTTTAGGTTATCTTGAAGAATTTGAAGGTAATCCTCCTTCTTCATTATCCCATTTACTCTCTGTAAAGCCCCAGTTCCATTGGAAGAAAAACAGCCCCACAGCATAATACTACCACCACCATGCTTGACGGTAGGCATGATGTACTTCGGGTTAAAGGCCTCACCTTTTCTCCTCCAAACATATTGCTGGCCATTGTGGCCAAACAGCTCGATTTTTGTTTTGTCTGACCACAGAACTTACCTCCAGAAGGTCTTATCTTTGTCCATGTGATCAGCAGCAAACGTCAGTCCAGCCTTAAGGTGCCGCTTTTGGAGCAAGGGCTTCCTTCTTGCATGGCAGCCTCTCAGCCCATGGAGATGCAAAACACGCTTGACTGTGGACACTGACACCTGTGTTCCAGCAGCTTGTAATTCTTGGCAGATCTGCTTTTTGGTGATTCTCGGTTGAATCTTCACCCTTCTGACCACTTTTCTCTCAGCAGGAGGTGATAGCTTGCGTTTTCTTCCTGATCATGGCAGTGACAAAACAGTGCCATGCACTTTATACTTACAAACAATTGTGTGTACTATTGCTCTTGGGACCTGCAGCTGCTTTGAAATGGCTCCAAGTGACTTTCCTGACTTGTTCAAGTCAAGGATTCGCTTTTTCAGATCCATGCTGAGCTCCTTTGACTTTCCCATTGTAGTGTTTGTGGGCATTTGCATCCAATGAGCCCTATTTAAATGGCCTCAGAGAAGTCACCAGCTGTAGTCACTCATAATCACTCACAAGAAGTTAAGAGGCCATGCTATGAAGCTCATTTCATTGACACAACTTTCTAAGTCACCAAAATTGCTAATTCGTGTTGCTCTATGTATATTTTTGACCCAGCAGATTTGATCACTTTTTCTGTTAACCCATAATAAAGTCATAAAAGAACCAAACTTCATGAATGTTTTTTGTGACAAAGAAGTATCTGTTCCAATCACTCTATCAGAGAAAAATCGGAGTTGTAGAAATAACTGGAAACTCAAGAGAGCCATAACATTATGTTCTTCACAAGTGTATGTAAACTTTTGACCACAACTGTACATCATATTTGCATTAAATCATTAAACAGTTCAAACTAAACAAATTAAAACAGGAAATTGAAATGAAACCAGTAAATGGATAAAAGCAAAACACATTCAATTTGGAACAACTTAAATTATACTAGCAGTTATGTATACGCTGTAGTGACCAATAACATTTTTATCCCTCATTTAAAGCCACTAACTTGAGCGCACTTAAGACGCTCAGTCAATTTGTTCCAGAGGAGAGTAGGATAATATCTGAATGCTGCAAAGAGGAATGTCAATAAAAAGCCGGGCCCCCAAACAGCAAAGAGCAAGTCTTGCATGCTAAAGTGAGGCACTGGCATAAACATTGAACTTAGATTTTGTATAATGAGAGGTTTTTAGGTAGTATCCAACAGAGGGGGATCCTATATCACAATTTAGACCTTTCAAGGCCAAACCACCAAAAATAATTGACAGGAAATTCGTTAAACTACAAACCTTTAATGGTGTCTCGGAACAGACAATCTCAAAATATTGTATTCTGTAAGTATATTTTTTATGAATTCTTTAATATTCATACAATACATAAAGTTAAAAAAATCTCAAAATTATTATTTTTGCCCAAACCTGAAAACTCCTTCCAGGTTGGAAATCTTGGGTGACTCTCCACCCTTTCGTCGCAATCTAAATGTTCAAAAACGCCAAAAATTAGTTTTTTTCCCAGCTGTGTCCAGGCATGCCATATCGGAAAGACAGTTTCAAGCCCAATCACACCGTAACACATGTCCAGTTCAATTTATAACATTTAAAAAAAAGTTTAATTTGCAAACTTCTGACAAAGATGAGATTAATGTCCTCTCTCATCCCAAGTCTTTGAAAATAGTGCAATTGTGCATGAACCCGAGCAGGCTGCTAACAATGTCTGTCTCCCATAGTCTGGAACATGAGCAGAAGGGTTACACTCAGAGATCAGGTTTTGGTGGTGGTGCCAACTACATACTGGACATGCATACAACGTCAACAAACTGGAAGTTACTTGCACTTTTGCATTAGCGTGTATGCGCAGATTTCCCTATGGGGAAAAAAGGATACAACAAATGGGGACTGTTGCATTTTTGCTTCAGATTGTTTCCATCTAACTGTGGCTTTAGGCAGCACACTATTTGCAGAGATGTATTTTTGTAACAGGGGCCTCTTAATGAGTTTGTTATTGCATGTATAATGGAAACGTCACCTGTATTCTTATGAAAGACAAGGATGGTTTTGGGATGGGGGAATTCTTAAGGTTAAAATGGAAGATAAGATCTTTTTACACTCTGCGTCCCTCGCTTTTTATTGAAATGGTAACTAGAAAATACATTATGCAAGCGCTCCAATTCTGACTGTTATTTTATTCCATCATTCATTCCAATTCGTAGTCTAGTGCATGAACAAATTGATTTGATGAATTATTTTTGAATCACACGAGGGGCTCATCCCTTTGTGTACTCACCATATTTTTTTGTCGGAAATGTCACAACCAAGGCTGTACTCCTACTCGAAAACTGCCAATCCGAATAACCATATATTAGATGGTCAGATCTGCCCCTGGCTATTTGTAAGAGGTTGGCATGTCACACACAAAACGATCTTTTAGTCTTTGTCCAAAACGATCTTTGTTATCTTTAGCATGGTCAGTTCTACCAAGCAAAATGGTATGTCCCTTAAGTCCTCATTACACATGTCCAAGTTGTCCTCTTGCATGGTTTTAATTAGATCGCAGTGCAAGACACTGTCTGAGTTGCATGACAGGCTCTTGGGTCGGTCAGAAACCTCCCACCACACACATTATTAGCATGTTACTATCTCCTTACAAGCATGACAAACACTTTTATATATATACTAATGATTTGCACACCATTTTTTTGAATTGCAGATATCAGTACACTCATTGGGCAAGGACATTTGGCAACATTATTAAATTCTGCAGTGGTTTAACTTTAATAAGTTGTCTTTCGAAACCCAAATTACAACTTAGATTTATATAGATGCTGCAATTACTTTCAATGATACGAATAGTTTTATTCTATTCAGAATAATTCCTCAAATGGTGAACTTAACGCAACTTATTCTGATTAGTAAAAGTAGTCACATGTACAAAAATTAATGTCTAGAATTAGTCTTCCCTCGATTATCACGACTTCACTTATCGCGAATTCACTTCTTTGCAAAAAAAATTTTTTATAAAAATGTGAAAATCCACCCTGAAACTCGCAAGCGGAAGCCACTCCCCTGTCTTCCGCTTGCTAAAGCACTGGAGAAATTATTATTATTATTATTTTTTAAAGTTCATAAATATGTTAAAATCCACACTGAAACTCAAACGGAAACCACTCCCCTGTCTTCCGCTTGCTAATAGGACTCGGCACTGAAAAAAAGGTAGTTATAATAGGGGTGACCCTACTTCGCGATATTGGAGGGATTACTGGAAGTGTTTTTTATGTGATTGTCTTTTTTCCCAATTCATTCTATCATGTCTATCTAGACTAGGGTTCTGCAAGCCTTGACACTAGGCATATTCACACCTGCCGTTTGGTTCAGACCAAACCTAAAGTCTGTAGTGTTCACCTTTTGGGCTGATGTGAATTTAACCAGGGAACTCTGGTGCGGACCAAACAGCCAGTCCGAGAAGTGGTCTCAGTTCGCTTTCAAGCAGATGTCGTGCGGTTTGCTTTATGTGTGGAAGTGGCCTCACCTTTCGCTGAAATCCCGTTTGCATCACTTCCGTCCATCTCATAAAATATCCCGCAAATTCTTGTAGTTGGATGAATATATCAATATGAGCACGATTGCTGCAAGCAGGCGCTCCATGATTCCTTGGGTTGCTTGCAAAGAGTGCAATGTGAAAAAGAACCCCACCAAAAAGTTGGGGTCAAAGAAAGCAAACAATCCCATTTTGAACGGTATATTTGGAAAATGATAATGCGAACCGCGCACACTTTTTGACATATTTAAAAATAATCTGTTATCCTAGGTATATATATACTGTATTTATTCGCATATAAGCCGCATTTGTTGGACAAAAAAAATGATGACTGAATCGAGGGTCCGGCTTATATGCGCATAAAAAGACCACATGCATGAAACTGCAAAGTAACGACGACAAAACGGCATAACCCCATAACGCAAGACAATGCGTTCGAGACGGTCATTTATTTCAAAATAGAGAGAAGATAAACAGATAAAACGGCAAACAAAATTGATTTTGACGTCTATGAATGAAAAAAAAAACCTTATCTTGCATAAAATATGAAACAACTCACTTGTGCCTGTCACTGCTCGCTCAGGGCGCCACCATCTTACCCTAGTTAAACGTGATCTGACTCGCCAGACGCGAGTAGCCTTGATGTGTTTGTAGCTTTTACCATGTCAGCACATCCAAATTGTTGTTAACGCTGATCGAAGGTCTTGCGGTCGATCGTTAAAATATCAGCTTTGATACCTGCGTAATGTGTATCCCATGCTATTTGTACTGCACCCAGATACTTCGTGAACACTTCCTGGTTGTGCTCACGTCACTTCCTTTTTGAAAGGAAATGATTGTACATCTGTGATTAGGAAATAAAACAAAATTCTGCTTTTATTTTATTTTTTTATTTCTTGTTTGAAACTGACAACTATTCCAGTAATATGAACCATCGAAAAAAATCGAGATATTTCGACAGAAGAAATTTGGCCGCCACAACATCGTACATTTCTAGTAAGAAAATTGTAATTTCTGTCTTTAAAAAGCATCAGGTTTTTTTCAAATTGAATAATTTGATATACCTTGCTTTTACAATGACAGGCATATTAACTTCCTTATGATATTGACCCTAATAATGTGCACAAGCGCTTTGTCAGAAATGAAAACCCATACCCAATCACACCATTGATAAATCCCGACATTTCTTAGGGGCCCTACTCTATTAACCCTTTCATACACCTTATAATAACTTAATTTCAGATTCCTTTTTCAAGTGTTTTTATGACTAATCATGTTTTGAAACAACAACCTTGCTTCCCCTAAAAGGATCAAAATAATTCATGCCGTAAAGCCAGAAATATGGCCTGTCATCTATTTTCCTGATATTTTCTAGATCTATCCTTTTGCATTTTGAATGTCTGATCTACAAATTTAAGGTCTCTGAGCTAAGACATAATATACCCAGCCATTATAGCTCACTAAAAGCATCTTGTGTCCTTCAGATGGAAAAGGGTGAGGGTTCAGTCAGCCCAGAATATGACTCTGTTAAAACCCATCGGCGCCCAGGGGAGGACAATTGGCACCTGCTAGCTGCTTATCCTCCCCCTGCTGCCCCCAGCCCAGACCCTTGATACCCTAGGTAGTAACACTTTACTATCCCATTCTACGGTACTGTCATTGCCTCAGAGCACTATGACGTTCTATGTACCAGCCAACCCTGTGCACCCCCTTACATTTCATTTAGTTAAGAAGCCTGCGTCATCAGTCCTCTTCTAATGATTGTCTGCCCAACCATTAATTTGACTTATAGTTTTCTTTGTGTCTGTCGAGATGACATCCTCACATCCAATGTGAAATGCTGCATTTTCTCATCTCAGACCCAAATTTTGACTTGCATCCACACTTATCCAGCTCTGACAGCCCCCGATCACCTCTTCTGGTGTCCCAACTCTTTCTACACTTAAGACAGATTTCCCAGATCTGCTCTCCTTTCCACTATATTTTCATTGAGTTTGGGAGAACATAGTTGGCATGCTCAAATCTTTTAGTCATGTTTTCCTTGAACCATATTGTATGCAACCTGCGTCTTATTTCATGTTCTATGTCGAATCCTCAAAATGATGCATTTATGTATTTGACTCTAAATGTTAAAAATGAAGGAAATGCAAGAACACAAGGGATTTATTGTCACAAAGTATCATGTTACAGCTGAAAACGGTCTTTAAATTGACCATTATTAATCCCTCACGGCATCTAGGATTCTCAATTATGTAGCTCTTCTGTTGAATGACCAAAGTAATTGAACACACCATAGCTTTTCTTTAACATTTTCCTTTATAGAAAATGGCTCTGCATTATTGATAAGTTCATTAAGAGATATACTTTAATAAAAGGAAAGACATCGGAGACATATCCAGCGATAACTTGCAAGTGAGAATCGGTCCTGGCTCGTCCTCGCCACGGATCATTCTAAAGAAAGGCATCCTCTTCTGTCCATTTAGTCACACATAATCAAAACAATTAAGGTTATCTTATCCAAACAATTGCATTAGCTAACTGAATAACACAATTAAGGTCAAAAAACAACTGCAACAACAATTGCATATCAGGTCTGAAACCAAAACAACTGCGTAAGAATTTGCACAAGTAAGCAAAACAATTTCCATAAAAGGTGAAACGAGCAACACTATTTTAAAACAATATGCGAGTATTTTCGAAAGTTGATTTGATTATCGCCATCTTCTCCGGAATCCAAGTCAAAGCAATTTAAGAGTCCTTCACAGATCTTCATTGCGAACTCAGATCAACAGTCCTCGGCCCAGGACTGGGTGATCTGTCAGGTCAATGGTCCTCGGAATAGGGCAAAACAATTAAATGTCCTCGGGGCCAGCTGCAGGAGGAAGTGTCCTTGGTAACCGTTATACAGTGGTACCTCGAGATACGAGCTTAATCCGTTCCGGGACTGAGCTCGTATGACAAGATTCTCGTAACTCGAGCGGAAGTTTCCCATTGAAATGAATGGGAAACAAATTAATTCGTTCCAACTCTCTGAAAAAAACACCAAAAACAGGATATTGGATTGAAAAAAATGTTTTATTTCTTATAATTCGCCATATATTGACAAAGTAATAAATAACGAGTGGTTTAATAGAAATAAAGTGTTTAATCTAACTAAAATTAGGCGGATTTCGCCGAGGGGAGAGGGGCACAAAAGGGGCGGGGGGCTTAGTTTTTTTTTCCACACAACGCACTCGTAAACGGAACAAACACTCCACCCTCACGTTCGCTATCGATGGGCTGTTTGCTGTCGTACTATTCCCTTCAAAATATTCCGAAAATGATGCACACAAATGTCCTCACAATCGGATAACGCACGACCACTTGCCAACGAGCAGCAGTCTTTTATCAGCGATCGCTCTGCTGCTCCTGGGAGCTTTGGGGGCGCTGGCTACCGGCTCCCTTTTAGCTTGTAGCATCTGTGTTCGCATCCCCTCGAACGGCGCCTATGATATAGTTGCTACCGGGGATGCTGTTGCGAGCCAGTGCCCCTGATGTTCTTATGAGCAGCCAACGAGAAGTAATATAATACTCCTCGTATTAGATAAAAAATAACAGGAAATGCAGCAGCTGAGCTTACCCACGTATTGATTGTGGGTAAAGTTTTATTCTGAGTGCCATTGCCTGTCGGCGTTGTGTGCACGAGTATACTTCATTACCCAGAAAGCCCTCTTTTCCCCGCGCATGCGCGTTGTGCGTTTCCTGGTCTGAATAACTCATCCGGTGCTTGTAAATATTGTTATACACGAAAGATATGCAAAAAAAAATGCCATGGCCACCTGGCTTGGTCGCATCACGAAATTTTGACCGCATCACGGGCGAATTATTCGATCGAAATTTCCCCCGTAAGACGAGCATTTTGCATGACGAGCTGTCGTATGACGAGGTACCACTGTACTCAGCTTTCGTCTGCTTATAATGATTGATCTTTCACATATACATATAATGATTAATATTCCACACATACATATAATAATATCCCAGAATAACCCCAACAATTATTTATCAAAATAATACTTTGTAATTTTTTTGCACACATAGCTGTCACCCCAGATAAAAACTTATATATAATGTGAAGAATTGAATGTATAAAACTATATGATTCAGATAACAATCATTACCTTTAAACATAATGTCAAAGAAAACAAAGCAGTTTCTTCTGGTGCAAGGCTACTTGTGAAGTCCTTTTAACTCTTGAATCAAACTTACTGTAACAACAAATGTTTAAAAATAGATTAAGATATAAAAAAAAGAGGGACTGATCTGAAATGGAAGGAAACGCCTTGTTTTGTCTTGCCAAATGTGGATGTCTAATTTATTTTGGTATCAACATGAGTAGAAATTTATTTGATTAAAACATGACAATTGTCACATTATAATACATTAGATTATGACATTTTATCATGTTAAAACATATAGTTGCTCATGGCACAACATCATACTGATTTGTTTTTTCTGGTGTAGCAGAAATTATGCCTTAAAAGATTCCCAAACCCATCCTATATGCACTTGATAACCAATTACTCTGTTAGCTCTAACAGATCGATAACTGTAATTTATAAAATGCCTCCATTTATATTCTACCTTAGAAACTCAAGGCCACTTCAATAAAATAATCTTCAAGCGCAACATCTGCGGCTTGACAGTAATTTGTGTTCTTTGAGCCATCCATCCTGTTGATGCCCTGTTCAGAATGCAGACATTAAACTATTTTAGAGTTACGTTTAATATAATTAGTCTTTAACATAACATAGTAATTTATTATGCGGCAGGGATTTACATTTACTGTTGCCATTCATGTTCATTTCCGCTTTCAAGAAGTAGCAGACTTGGCTGCTATCTTGGACTCTGCCTCTTAATTATAGGTAGATTAATTGATTCAGGCAGGTCATTAAGCAACAACGACCTTTAGCGAGATGGTATGTTTATGGTTGCAAAGTTTACCAGAGGGGTGAAAAACAAAAAGAATTAAAACAGACTTTCACTATAGGTTTACAATGTATATTTGTTAACCATAGGAAGTTTTGGAAAAGGGCCTCTTCTGAATCAGTTTCTGGCATTGGTCCTTAGTTGGTTTAACGATGTGGGATGTGGATTGGTGTATGAGTGATGCATCACAGCTCTGACAAGCTGACCTACACTGAGTTTCTAGAGGCGATTGTGCCATGGCTCATCAGTCTGAACAATCATGATGTAGTCATTTTGAAAATGCCATGCATGGACTCACTGCAGTAGGGTGGATGCTGGAGACAAGGCTTTTAATCACAGTAGACTAGAGATTAAATATGAATGCAATTCTATTTAATTCATTTCCTTCATTAATTGTGAACAGGTTTCACTAATGTTTACTGTAATTGCAAAACATGGCCAAACATTTTCTTGTCTGATTTTTTTTTTTGGTCGACATTTTTTTTGTCTTTTATATTCATTTCAACATTTCATCCCCATTTGGTAGCATGTTTTGAATGTTACACATTCCCTGAGA
Organism: Stigmatopora argus; assembly: GCF_051989625.1. Classification (NCBI taxonomy): domain Eukaryota; kingdom Metazoa; phylum Chordata; class Actinopteri; order Syngnathiformes; family Syngnathidae; genus Stigmatopora; species Stigmatopora argus. The sequence continues at coordinate 1,576,427 of NC_135394.1, forward strand.
TGGCATGCAATGTATATCTGTTTAACTTCATTTTGTTTTAGAGTATGACAATAAGTTTGTGTTGCTAACAAATTTTCACTTAACCATATTTTTCTACTCTTCTATCCTTCTCAATCGCCCTTTCTCCCATTGCTCTTTGCAATCCTCCAGTCTTTATCAGCCCAACAGGGGCAGGCCCTCGGCTGTGTGGAGTCCTTGTGCTGCTACCAACATGGGCAGAGCGGCTGTTCCCGCCTGGTCCACCTCCTGGAGCAAATGACTGGACACTCCCCAACCACCAGCAACCATTGTGATGCATCCAGCCGCAGCAACAGGTGGGGAGCATTGAGAACATCTCTTGACCTTCTTGAGTCAATGTATTCCAATTTGGAGTAGAGTCGTCTCTGGCAAAACCAAAGTGCTCATCCTTTATCCAAACTAATCGAGCAATGAGCCTTTATACACTGAAAGTTATAGACTTGACTAATTTCATCACAATCGGCATAACTCGCATGTTGATGTTAATCTCTGGCTGGCTAAGCAGTTCACTCACACTAGATACATGATATACGGTAGTGCAGCAGGTTTAGGCATTATTTATTCTGTACCAGGACCATTCATTACTGTTTCTGTCCTTGTCTCGGTCCTTTTAGCCTTTTCCTCTCAAGCAAACTCCCCATATATTATTCATTCATTTATCTTCCATACTGCGCATCCTCGTAAGGAATGCGGGGGTTGCTGAAACCTGTCCCAGCTGACTTTGGGCAGAAGGCAGACTCCACTCTTGACTGGTTGCTAGTCAGCCGTAGGGCACACAGACAACCATTCACGCTCACAATCACACTCCCACAGAATGGGAATCGAACCCAGTTTGCCCGCACCAAAGTCAGGCAGAAGAAGCACTACACCATTGGGTGGCTTCCCCATATATTATTTTACATATTTTTCATGGAGACTTTATAGTGCGCACTTCAAAAGATTACTTGAGAAAAAATATAACACAAACACTTTGGGTCCAATAAACTGCGTTCCAAGAAGAGTACTTTTCCACCAGAGATAATGATAAATACAATAAGCATTTGTGTGATATACAGAATATCTGCACCAAGAGAAAATCGGACATCATTGTACTATGGTTTAAAAGTCCTTACCGCTTATCCTCACAAGGTTTGCGGGGGGTGCTGGAGGCTATCCCAGCTAATTATGGGCACCAGGCAGGGGACACCCTGAATCGGTTGCCAGCCAATAGCAAGGCACAAGGAGACAGACAACCATTCACGCTCATACCTAGGGGTAATTCAGAGTATTCAACCAACGTACTATGCATGTTTTTGGAATGTGGGAGGGAGAAAAGCTACACAAGCAAGGAGAACCTGCAAACTCCACACATGGAGACCGACCTGGGATCGAAAATATTGTTCCCAGATCTATGAAAGCGATGCACTAACCACTCAAACACCGGACCAGATTTCTTATTGGCTTAGTCAAATACCTTTGAAACCCTATGGCATGGATTTATTTACTCACATTCATTGCAAAATGCCACTGTGTAAGGCTTTTATAACCACAAACTATATTATGTCGCTTTTCAAAAAATCCAATTGTGATTAATTTGATTCAGCCAATCAAAACAACCTTTAAGACAACATCAAAACATGATGTTTTTAGATTTTTACAGAGGAAAAAAAGTTGTAGTCAGTGGAACAATCTGGTCTAACAACTGCAGTGAATTGCTTTCAGCCCACATTGGAGGAAAAAGTTGTGTGAATAATTTGGAGATACCTGGATTTTTGCCTGCATTGGCCATAAAATGAATGTGAGAATGAATGGTTGTCTGTCTCCTCATGCTTTGTGATTGGCTGGCCACCAATTCAGGATGTCCCATGTCTGGTGTCCGTAGTTAGCTAGGATAGGCTCCAGCAAGCCCCATGACCCTTGTGAGGATAAGCGGTATGGATAATGAATGAATGAAATTAATATTTGCAACAGCCACAAAAAAAAACAATGTTGATCATTTCAGTTTGAATGTAAATATTGTCTTTCTCGTCTCTTCAATTTAATTTCAATTTAAAAAGATTTTGAAATCATTCTGTTCTTTCTCGGATCCTCTGTGGGCGCAATATTAAATTCTAGGCATACTCAATTATGATAGTTTTAAAATAGCTAATCAAATTCACAAGACCGTTAATTATTCCTTAAATAATTAGTGTGCTAATTCAGAGAGAGTATCTCTTTTAGTCATAATTACATATAATATACCAACTAAGTTGAGCTCCAATTCATGTGTGATAATATGCTTTAGCAATTTTGCAATTTGGATTTTTCATATTTAACCATAAGCCTAAACTGATACTTAAAAAATGTATGAAATATTTACAGTGTATTGGGCTGTTAATGCATTATAAATGCACCAAAAAACTTGAACAGCAGGTTTTCTTTATATCCCTCATCCTCTTTGCTGCTTTCACGCCTCCTGTGCAGCTAATTTTACTGTTTGAGTAAAAAAAACATTAGCATTCTGGCAACAGCAACATTGTCTGCAGGCAACAAAGCTGGAACAGACACGAACATCACGTGGTGTCCCAAAAACTTTTCTTGATGAATTAGATAGATTTGGCCCTGTCTCGAGAGTTTGTCCCACCTTTTGGCCTATTCCAAATGGCAAGTCACCTTTCCACTGGAAATTTTAATCATCACCTCAGTTTTGTGGTTTATTGGGCCATTTTTGAAGCTCCAAAAAGCAGGAATGTATCCACAATTTCAAACAAAATACTGATTGACTTTTTTTCATAAATTATTTGGTCTTTTCTCGACTTATTTTAAAGCCTTCTGCTTGGTGTGTCTTGAGGATGTTGTTTGTTAGTCAGCTTTTGAGTCATCAGCCACATAAGTCAACGCTTTGGCCTGTTTTTAGATTTAGCTGGTCTTAAAACAGTTGGTCTTTATAGTAAGAAAAAGAGCTGAATTGAAATGTCAAGTAAAGGATAGTTAGCCTTGATTGGGAACAGTATTTGTTGATGCTTCTTTTTTTAATTATCAAAATTTGTCTCGTATCTCAAGATAAATATTTGCCCGAAATTTTACCCGTATCTCAAATTGCTCGTATGTCGGGGCACTTGTATGTCGAGGTAGTACTGTACTTTATCATTTTTAAAGGGTGTGTAGGGGCTTGTATTAATTGTGGAATGAATTATGTTAATTCAGTGTAAAATGTGCCTCTACTTAGGAAAAATCCTAGTTACGAAAAAACTTATGCGACCAAATAATTTCGTGCATAGAGGTACCGCTGTACTGTGAAATTTAAAAAAAATACAGCGTTAGTGTTATTGAGGAATATTAGCGTATTTATTTTTTCTTCATTTTTATTTTGTAAATAATAAGAATAATAATAATCGAACATAGGCTTCCATCAGGACTCTAAACTTGCGGTAGCACGACACAAAATCCCTTCTGTGTAATAACTTCGGGGTGAGGTAACACAAAAAGACGTTGGGGTTTTTATTAACATTTTATTCATTTAAAAAATTACTCCACCTCCTGCCTATAGTTAACTGGGATAGGCTCCAGTGACCCTCATGAGGACAATCAGTACGGAAAATGAATGGATAAATAAAAAAAACAAAAAAAGCAATTTTAATGTTTTTGACAATTTTGTTGTTGAAACATTTCAGATACTCTGATGGCAATATTGATCAATGTTTAGTATTTTAATGAATTTTGATTGAATTGTGGTTCGCCTGTAGTTTTCGTCCTTGGAGACACTGTACAAAGCATTTAATGCATGGTCAGGCTTTTGCTGATTTGATATGCTAACCTTCTCCAGAAACGTTTTGACGTTTCCCGATGTGAAGTGGTTTTGCTTTTGGCATCGTTTAGGTCTCTTCTAGGAAAATCAATTTGAAACTTTGAAAGCAAAGAAATGAAATCTTCAATGGCAAGTCGGGACTCTGATGTCAAGCCATTAGAGAAGGTTGTTCATTCAGTGAACTCAAAAGTGGAGGCAGCAATACCCTCTAACAAGCAACACATACTGCAGTGAAAGCCTTAGTCGGTGTCTCCTGGAAGGAAACTTAATTGGCCAAATGTCGCTGAGATGTTCCTTGAACTAAAATAGTTATAAGAATAATTGCTCATCGGTAAACTAAATGAATCCACTTCAAGCACAGCTTGCTAAATGAATGACGTGAGCTAGAGGTACTTGATTTGCAGGACCGAGCCCGAAGCAAACCCGAAATGTCATATTTTATTTGTGAGGACTCGGGAGGAGGCGTTATTCATGATAACCGATTAAAGCCTGTCTTTAGTAACAAAATCTAAGTTAAACAAGACTGTATAAACATTTACATCGTTTATATGATAATGTCAATGTTTTACGATTTCAACTGTTTAAAAGCCTGCTCAGCATCAAGGTGCCAGTCTTTTTGCTCTCGTATAAGAGCAAAGCACCACATTGACTACATTCAGCGAAGCCAACGCAAGTTTCTCTAGCATATTCAACAATCAATTTGAAGCTTTTCCACACCTCACTCTTGCCGTCTTTTCAGCTCTCTTGTCTTTAGTTTATCCTTAACTTCTTGCTTCTCCATATTGCAGAGGGTAAGGTTATTAAAAGGGCGGCATTCACGTGACGTGCGCAGAGCATGCTCTGGCTCTGCAACTCCGCCTCCAATTGCAATTACATTACAGCGCCTTCTCTGTTGTATCCTGAATTATTTATTTTATAACAAGTATTCGTTAGTTTAGTATCCACGCATTGCTTTAGTATACATTTTTATAAACATATATATTTTTTAAAAAGTCAGCAAGAGAGAGACCACACATCGTTTTAGTATATATAAAAAAATTCAGCGAGAGAAAAGCCCGGCCTGACCCGAACCCGAAGTAATGATTGACATTTTAGGCCCTAAATTCGGGTCGGGTTCAACCTCGGGCTAAATATCTCACCTCTAATGTGAGGGCATCCTGCTAAATTTTTGACAGTTTATTCAAAGAGGCTTTGCTACTCAACCCACTTCATTTCGAAGAGCAGCCTATTTCTCTGTCGACTGTACTTTTTTGCTAATCCATCCGGCATATTTGGTGGTGTTTTATTTACAAGCTACTAATGCCAAAGCAGTCGGCCCTGGTCGGCCTCCTAACCATCAGGTACTGCTGCCTCGTTACAGGTGTTGGAGCGACACAGACAATTTCTACTCCAATGATCGAAGTATCTTGACGCTGTCTCCAATCGAGGTCACCCACTGCTGACCGGTCCGAAACTCTCCGTACCCTACCCTCAGCGTACTTAGCTCAAACTCCATCGCGGAAGCGGATTGGCTCAGCCGGAGCCGCGAATGAAAGCCAACTAAACGGTTGACACTCCTCATAACTTTGGAGGAGTCGACGCTGCTCGAAGGACATTTTGCACACTGTTAAAAACCCAATGAAGGTTTGGCCCTTGATGTCCAGCTGAAATGTACTAGTACACTCTTCACATTTACTAGCAAGACAATTCAGAACGTTGGCGACGCTGGTAAAACCGTCTTACTCGTTGCAATTTTTCCACCGATAGGCTAGTAAGTCCAACATCAATTGCAGTGAATGAACTGTAGCTATTAGTATTTAGAAAGAGCTAACTTGCTTGACATCTGCGTAGCACTATCCCAATGACTGCATTTACTAGCAAGACAATTCAGAATACTGGCGACGCTGGTAGAACTGTCTTACTCGTCGCAATTTTTCCACCAATGGGCTAGTAGTGCAACATCAATGGCAATGAATGAACTGTAGCTATTAGCATTTAGAAGGAGCTAGCTTGCTTGATATCTGCGTAGCACTATCCCAATGACTCTTTGCATTTACTAGCAAGACAATTCAGAACACTGGCGATGCTGGTAGAACCGTCTTACTCGTCGCTTGTACTATGCGTAGTACTATGCCAGTGAGAGCGACTTCACTAGGCAGTCATGGGGTAAAAAAAATAATGAAAAGAAGGAAGTCATTCCAGCGTGCTGAGTGGTCTTACGAGTCCGGACGAAGAGTGTACTAGTACCAAATCCTCGAAATACTCCAACCCGTTTCCAGGCATCGAGAGTAAGTCAATGAAGTCTGGGAGCATTCGCTTGTCTCTTCCAAAAATGAGGGTCATTTTTGCTGCTCTCTTACCACTGCAAGCTGCACTTTCACATTTTGTCAAGTTTTCCAAAGGGACCAAAGCCTCCGTCGTAGCATCCAAGGACCCCAGCAGCGGTACGCACGTGCTGTCGTCGCTGCCGGCCAACCTTTGGCATGGCCCCTCCGCGTCGATACCAAAGAGATGCGTTCTTTTTTGTGCCTGCTCGCGCTGCTCCCTCCTCTGCCGCCCGCGAGGCGTATTGCTAAAGCCATGCTTTTTGTTGTTGTTGTTGTTTTTTCAGGAAGCCCCGTTATTACTCTATTCTTGAAGGTACTGTAAATAGACAGTGGCTATTGGTCTTATTGCCTTCTTCACTCAGTCTGGCGACTAAAGGCTTGCGTCCGTTCAAGGCCGCAGTGCTCCATCCAATCAGATCGGGGCGCCTTTGGTCGTCACGACTGATGCACGTGGACGAATGTTTCATTCTGTACATCAAAACTCTTGTTCATGCCTTGGTTTTGCTTTATTTAATTTGTCCGTGTTTGCTTTGAATGTGATGTTTCTTTCCAGCCGCTGATGGTGTCTTTGCATGTGCCGCGGACGACGTGCCACCTCAGCGCGATGGTCACATTTTGTGTTTTTTTCTGTAAAAATAACCGTAGATAAATCGCAGAGAGAAGCCTGCAACAAGACAACCGGTTTAAACTTGACCTTGGCGTCCACAAGTTAGGTTGTTGCTGCTACTTTTTAACAAATCTATGTAAAGCTGAATCGCGGTACGTCGTCTTGTGGGATGCTTTCCTCAGTTATCTCTGTTTTGGGTGATAAGATTGTCCTCTTGTTATTTCTGGTTGTTTGTTTTCTACAGGGAACCAGGAGGTACAACCAAAATATCGAATTTAACCAAACACGTGCGCCTTGAGCCACGTTGACCTCTTTGTAGCTGTTCAAAGTGTTCTGCTGGAGAAGTAAAGGGTTACTTTATTTTGCACATAAGGTTAATTATTGTTTTAGTTCTAAGTCTGACAAACTCTTGTAACGTCGTCATTATTTTGGACCACACTTGTTCATTACACGTGGTGTACGTACGTTAACCTGCGATGCTCTTATTTGATATGTTGAAAACCCGAGATTATAGCTTTTTGACAATTAAAAAATGATTTGTTTGAATGTCATCCGAATTATAACGTATATATTTACGCACATATATATCATGAGGTGTTTGTCAATCCTACAATATGTAAACCTTTATCATTTATAGACCAAGACATCACCTAGGGACCCAAAGCTATTATACATAGTGTACTTCATTCAAAATAGAAGTTCAATACTCACTACTCAGCCACGTAACCAAACTCGCCACCATACAATTATCATTTAATCCATATATAAAGTGCATTCTAATTAACCAATTATATCGAAATAGTATGTTTGCACCTACTAAAAATTCTTATATGAATGCCGCGTACCGTTTCAACGTTTTTGTGTGTTCTGATCCAAGCTTTTAGAGTCAGATAGCAGGTTTGGTGATCCAGAACAGCAAGTTCAGACTCTGCAGGCCTAAATTTAATAAAATGGCTTAATGAAAATGTCAACTGATCGGTGTTGTTCATCAGAACGCAGCTGATGTGACTCAGCAGCTCTCAGATAGCATGCTGGCGAGCAGGAAATCACTTTGGATTTATGCAATCAGTTTCACCACTCCTATTGACTGGTGTCTGTTGTCGGTCATTCCTCTTATCCTTAATATTGTCTTACAGCTAATGTTTATGAAAATGCTGTTCTATTTATGTAATAAATACATTTTAAAGAAGCTGTTTTCTTGCCTTGTTGACCATCAACTGATGTTTTCAGTCAAAAATGCCAGCCTGACTGGCTAAATTTTTCATTACTAGTGGAATAAGATTCAATCAAAACTATAGCCCAAAGCTTTGCGTAGGACTAATTTATTCATTTAAAGTAACATGTACCCATTTGCATGGAAAATAATCATTCAAGAGAAGCAAGGGGGGTAGTTTTTTGTTGTTAGTTTTGTTCTCCCCCATTTAATTTTGGAGTGTTGTAGTTCCCAAAAACATTTGAGAAAGCACAGTCAAAAATGTGTGACAATTTCTTAATCAAAAGCTCATTTTCATTTGCACGATAAACTTTCAAAAGTAACATTTCCTCAACAGAATAAAGGGATTATATTAGAAGTATTGTACACAACAGCAAATGATGTGGATGACAAATGTTCTTCAATAAGGAGTAACCATTTCTTGTAATGAGAAGTTCTGCCTGCAGTCAGAGAAATAACTGGCTGTTTTTCAGCCCAAAAAAAAGTATTAAAGGCAGCAGAATGTTAAGGCCAATGTCTCTTAAGGATGTCAATTCTACTTGAATCATCAGTCATTCCAGAATCTCTGCGGGTGCCCTCTTAACGACTACGCGCTCTCCTCGTCAGCCCCGCCCTCTTCTTCAAGTTCCACTAAAGCAGCGTGTCGATTGGCCTGAGCCCCTTCGCTGAAGAAGACTTTTTTAATCACGCCTGATTTGGGTGCCCGGATGGTGTGCTGTCAAAAAAATTCAAGGAATTGCATGACATTGTTAAGAGAGAAGGGATTTGACAACAATCTTAAACAAAAATCATGAATTGAGTTGAATGCTTTAATTGTCATTGTACAAGTATAATGAGATGTAAAGCTTTAACCAGTGCACAAATAACAACAACAAACAGAAAAATACATAAGAAATAAATAAGTGGTCCAAGTGAGGTCAGCACTACTTATTATTATTATTAGTAGTATTATCATTAGTATTATTATCAATAATATTAATATTTTTGTTGTTGCTGTTGCTATTATTATTATCTCATTTCATTTTGTGAACAAATTCCACTTTAAGTGATTAAAAATAAGTAGTGTAAGGTTTTTAATCTTTAATTTCATGACTTTCTCCCAATATTACGTGAAAGGCAATGTTGTGCTTACACAAACTTTTTGTCGCTAAAAGTTGATGCCCTTGAAACCAAAAAAACTTAGTTTACGTAACATAAAAACAAAAAACGACTTTAATCTTGTAATATTGGGACTTTTTTACTCCCAAGTGAAGAGCGAAAAGCAGTTTTTTGATAACAGACTTAACGTCGACAAAAGTTGAAGCCTGTGAAACCAAACAACTCCCGGTTCACATTACATAAGAATAAGCACACTCATAATATTACGATTTGAATATTGTACTAGAACAATCTATGATTTAATGTACCGTATTTATTTGACTATAAGGCGCACAATTTAGGTAAGCGTTATACATGAGGACTTAAATTTTATGACCAAATCCCGGTGAAAAACTGCCCTCCGCCGGTGAAAAAGTCCCCCCTCTGCAGCCATTATAATGTGAGACGTAAAACCTGTCTTTGTCTGCTAGATGGCGCACGAGAGCCCGTTCTACCAGGGCCCAAAAATTTGCCAGTTACCAGTTACGGTGCGATCCTTGGTGTGAGATGAGAAAAAAAATGTAATACCAATTTTTAGTGAAAAATTGTGTGCGGGTTATACACGAATAAATACGGTAAGTCCCATTTTGATTTTAATTTCATATAAATTATGATTTCTCTCTGAATATTACAATGAATTGGAATTTCATGCGGCACTGTGATTGAGAAACACTGGCGTAGAAGGTTGTTACATAAAGCCATGTTTTCATACAATAGACACGAGCACAGATGTCATTAATAAGTATCTTCACCCTCTTCCCTGGCAAATTTATTGTATGTATTGCACTGTATTATTATTACTATCACCGCCTTACTGTTCCATAGTATAAAAAAAAGTCAGACATCACCCAAAATTCACATTTGGGTGGTTAACTGAACAGGCCCCCCAAAACTCTGTCACTGTGTCAACGATAAGGCTATCTGGAAAAGTTTTAGTTTTCAATCCCGTTATTGTGTCAATGTAAATGGCCCCCCAAGTGTCCCTTGACTGTGCATTTGACTCTCTCACCTCCATCTTCATTGCAATCATGACCATCAGCGGGTCGCCCACGTTCACAACATCACCTGCCTTCACCAGCACCTAACACATACAACTCAATGTAAGTGTCAAAATATTAGTCGGGGACCATGTCCATTTGCTAAATGTGGCTTCACATTGGCTGAGGTTTGGGGGGAACTGATGTTTAGATACCTTCTCGATCGTGCCCGTCATGGGGGCCACAGCGCCACCCTGTGTGCCGGATCCACTCACAGCAGCCAGATACTTTGGAACTGGAACGAACACGTCAGCACTCCCTTCCTGGGCATGTCCCAGAAAAACAACAGCAGTTAAAACAATTGTGGAACATGATTATACTTTCTGCAGTATTCTTTTCACCAATAAACTAATTTGCCGCCACTAACAAAAATAGACGTCCAATCCATTTGAACTGTTCATTCGCTGTCAGCCTCCCAGCTCCAATAGTTTGGACAGCTACTATACTGATAAACTTTCCACATTTAGCAAGGTATTTCAGAGAGAGAAAAAAAACTTTTTCTATACACCTAAAACCACACATTTAACCAGCCTATCGTGCTTTGGGGCTTTGGGAGGAAACGGAGAACCCGGAGAAAACCCATGCAAGCCCGGGGAGCAGATGCAAAGTCCCCACAGGAAGGTCCATACCTAGGACTCCGAACCTCGTTCATCGGTATTTGTACATTAATAACGGCGTATTTGAATTTTTTTAACAGTCGAAACGACCTTGACTGCGAGAAAAACATGTTCTAATGCGATCCGTGTTTACATCCAGACACCAACTTGATGCCATTTCTAGTACAGGTGCTTTTTTTTTCTTTCAAGCCTCAGAAACTTTACGTCTTTACTATCATTGCCATTCCATATTCGAGGCACGCCTCCAACGCTATATTAGCTCTCTGCAGACTCGTGGACACTACTGAATTCAACCGTTTGTCAAAGTTTTAAATAAAGATGTGAAACACAATTGGGATGGTGGTGTTATACTGCATTCCTACCACTAGGTGTCCGCGAAAGCACACAAATATATAAAGTGTATAGAGAAGAGAAGGAAAATTAGCCATGTCCGAATATCGATATGCTCCTTGCATGATGACCGCAGAATAAAGCTCATATAAAATACTTGATTGTCATCGAATGCGAGGGGCAAAACTACAATCGCTTGCTTGCGATTTCTGATTATTTTCCACAAAATGTCAAAGTTGTGTGTGGTTGTGTGCATTCCTGTCGCTTCGTTACGGGAGCTTAACCGCTAAACCACTACGCGATGTCAAGCCTTACACTGAACTCAACAATGTAAAGGTTCTGGCACGCTTCAGAAATATGCATAAACCGTGAAGAACTGTGAAGCAAACGAGGTGATGTGGGCGGAGGGGGCAAATTAATTGTTTTTAGAAAGCCTAGCTACGTGTGGAAAAGGCCTTAGTTTGAATTCGCAGCAGAGGCATGAAAAGAGCAATGGCATTGGACGTCTGTGATTGTCTAAGTCGGCCGCTGAGATAATTACCGTAGAAAACAGGTGAACAGTGTCTTCCAGGATGACCAGTTTGGGTCGAGAGTTGACGCCGTTGACGGAACAACGCAGGAACGAAGCTCCGCTGTCCATCTCCAGCTCGCCAGTCACGTGAAACGTATCGTCACCCAGCTGAAAAAGCAGGAAAGCGAAAATATGTTATTTCATTTCAACCAAACAGTTCTGTGGCCTGTGAAAATAAGCCTCACCTGCATCGTATAACCTCCATCGTCTTTGTTGTATGTGATAACCACATTGATCTCTAAAAAATATTTCAAGAAAGTCACAAATAAGCAAAGAGGTTTATTGCAATACACACCTACCATTAATCAAAATGTGGAAAGGCTCCTCTGTTGAATAGTTTGAATTTGTCATCATGTAGCCTAATGACACCTGATAACTTCATCTAGTTGCAAGTGCTTACCGTATTTACTCGCAAATAAGCCACCCGCACGTATAAGCCGCACCCTTAAAATTGTTGAATTTTATATTTTCTTGCGTATAAGCCACCCCCCAATTTTCACCTCCATGGCGAGGAAGTACAAATGTATTACTTTGAAGGGGAAATATTAAGAAAAATCATCGCACGTGGTGTTTCTGAGATACTGTATGAATCAAAAGCACATTATTAGGGTCAATATCATAAGGAAGTTAATATGCTGGTCTTTGTAAATGCAAAATATCCAATTATTCCATTTGAAAAAAGAAATAAGTCTATCTTGATGAGAACCTGATGCTTTTTAAAGAGATAAATTACAATTTTCTTACCAGAGGTTTAAGATGTTGTGGCGGCCAAATTACTTTAAATGTCGAAATATTGGCACTTTCGAACAAGAAATAAAAAGAAAACAAATCAAAGCGGAATTTTGTTTTATTTCATAATCACAAATGTATAATCATTTCCTTGCAAAAAGGAAGTGACGTAAGCACAACCAGAAACTGTCCGTATCGGTATGGTTTTCACCAAATCTCTCGGTGCAATACTAATAGTATGGGATACACATTACGCAGGTAACAAGGCTGATATTTTAACGATCGACCACAAGACCTTTGATCGTGTGCGGTCGATTGGTCGCCGGTCTTTTGGTCGCCGTCTTTTGGTCGCCCCGACCGCGACAACGGGCGACCAAAAGACCGGCGACCAGAAGACCGGCGACCAAACAAGGTAAAACAACACGGCCTACGCATCAATAAAAGCCAACAATGGCCATGAGCAGTTTCACTGAGCCGACGTGTGAGTGTATAAGAGTTTGTATGTACATGAGTTGTCCCCTTAGGAAGGTACGTCCGTCAGGGTCTTAACAAGTTCTCCAACAAAAAACAATAAAAGTCCGGGAAATTTTGAGCTTTTCTTTAGCCTAATAATTAATAGGGCATTAAGTATGATTAAATAGTAATTCGCAGTTTGTATTTAGGGAATTTGAGCAACGATTTAAATGGTAATTATCACTTACCTTCTGGGCGACCAAAAGATTGACGACCAAAAGACCGGCGACCAATCGACCGTGTACCCCTTCGATCACCGTTAACAACTATTTGGTATGTGCTGACATGGTAAAAGCTACGAACACATCAAGCCTACTCGCGTCTGGCCAGTCAGAGCACGTTTAACCAGGTAAGACGGTGGCACCCTAGGTAAGATGGCGGCGTCCTGAACGAGATTTTTTTCACGTTTTCTGCAAGATACGTTTTTTTATTCTTGAAATTCATTCATAGACGTCAAAATGTTGCCGTTTATCTTTTCTCTATTTTGAAATAAATGACTGTATCAGCCGCATTGTCTTGCGTTATGGCGTGATGGCGTTTCATCCTTTTTACCTTGCAGTTTCGTGCATGTCGTCTTCATAATTTTTTTGTGCAACAAATGCGGCTTATATGCGAGTAAATATGGTATGTTGTAATATGTATTCGTATGCTAGTGATGTCCCGATCCCATACTCAGTAGCGGTATAGGCGCCCGATATGACTATTTCTGGATAATCGGACAGTATCGGATTTTGTAACAAGATCGGATCCGATCCATTAGTAGCATGTGTTTTCAGTACCATTGAGCTTTTCGACTGCCGTAAATCAAACCAGTAGGCAAACATGTCTGCTGGGTGGGACCAGGGCTCATTTTTATACAGACTTTGATATACATAATATTTTTGCATTATTTTTACTTACAGTAACAGATAGGTATTGGGAAAAAATATCTTGAAAAAATCAGGTGAGAGGTAAGAAAAAAAAATCTCTAATTTTTACCTAGACAAAATGTGACTTACTTTTGTCTCCCAGCTGCAACATCATGCTCCTATGAAAGTCCGTGTTTAGCCTCCAGCCACTACTCAGGCCAAATGGCGAGAAAGGATCTGGCGGTCGCAAAAACACAAGCACGGATGAATCTTTTCTTTCAGACGTGTATTGAGCAAACGACTTCCTCACCTGCCGAGGTGCTTGTGAAGGCCTGGGTGTGTTTGCTCTCTTGAAGCAGCAAGCCCAGGGCTGCCTGACAGATGCTCATTGCAGAGGGAGCTTTCGGTGTTGGAAAAAGATCTGCGTAGTGTTGAGGGATGAAGCTGGTGGTCACGTTACCCGCCTCGAACTGCGGGTGGCCCGATAGACTCAACAGGAAGTCGATGTTGGTGCTCAGACCCACAATCTAACAGCAGTAGAAATAAGAGATGCATTCCAGGGATCAGATTTTATGTCATTTGCTTTTAATTGCCAAGATGACATCTGAACTAAACTCTGGGAGAATGATGAAGGGATTCACTGTCTTACATTGTATTGCCTTAAGCAATAGCGGAGCTTCTTTAAGGCAGCACAGCGGTCCTCTCCCCAAACCACAAGCTTTGCAATCATTGGATCATAATGAGCAGACACCTCATCTCCTAGGGAAAATAAAACCCGACATGATACATATTAGAGAAAAAAAGTAGAGTCCAAATTGCAAAAAGGCTAATAACGTATGTCTTTGAGCCAGTGAGTCAAGTACTCGGGGAAAGAGGTCTTTGTGAAACTGAATCTGGGACAGCTGTCTCCAACTGTCACCTATCTATTCTGTTTCATTGTAGTTTTTATCCAGCTGGACACAGAATTGATTGGCAATTTGCATCTTATTAATAAAAAGTAGGATTCTGATGGTTTTATTGTAAAATATTTAACATAGCATGTGAAGCACTTATAGTGGACATCTAAAAAAATATATATAACAGAAAAGTTTTCTTTTTAAACTAATTTATGATAACTTCAATCAGCAAAAATGTGAATCCAGCAGTAAGAAAATCATATTGCTTCAACAAATGGCTAAATAACTTTTGGGGAGAAAAAATATATTAAATGACATTAGTTCTCCAAGTCTTTTTTTTCCACAACTAATCCTGCAACAGTTTGAACAGTGGTGTGCCGTCAGGGCCTTCAAGGCCTTCTCTGCTGGCCTAAGAAATATCTGAATCACAGACTGATGTTAATTATATTTTGCCCATGAATACTCATTAAATAATTCCAAATTGTCTCTCAGCTTCCTTTCATTGCTTTCCCCCTGGTTGCACTGCTTCCAGATGTGTGTTTTCATATTGAAGCATTTAACCAATCACATTGTGCATTCGTGGATATAATGTCACGGAGTTCACTCACAAAGGAAAGACTTTAGCATGATAATTACCACAAAACAATTACTACACAGACACAACGCAAATTACCCTCCTTCATATTTTAACATAGCAAATGTCAGTGAAATGCAGGACAAAGTGTAGAATATGGATATATTTTGACTCTAATTTTCATTCTAGCTGCTAGATGTTCCAAAAAATACTTTTAATTAAAAACAAACTGAAACGCTCATACTATCAATTATTTATTTACCAAAATGTTAATTAACAAATGTCCTCAACAAATTGCTAGCAGGCAATGTTGTGGGACCTTTTGGTGAAAGGGGAATAAAATATGCTATGCTTTGCTAAATGAATCTAGGCGTGATTAGCAGAAAATATTGGTTATATTTTTCTATGATTGATTGATCACGTGCCCCCAAAATTGACAAAATTGGCCCGATCGATTAGCACACCTTTAATTTTCAATATGTTGTCCGGCTGAATTTTCTTGAGGGGGGCGGCTACCTAGAGAAACACTATGAGGGTATACAAAACTCCCCTAAGGCACATTAAAACTATTTCAAGCTTTAAAGACAGTCAGGTTTACTATTCCAGGGTTATTACAAGTTTCAACAAGGGAAATTTAAGGCTTTTTAATACCTTTTTAAGACCACTTAGCACAGAATTAATGCCAAAATATGGAAATGACAACATCACCAAAAATAATCTGTAAGTCCTAAAATGTCACAAAGTCTTACGATCCCAGGTTTGGACCTTCTTGTGTGGAGTTTGCAAGTTCTCCCCGGTCTTGCCTGGGTTTTGTACCGGGTACTCCGGTTTCTTCACACATCCCACGCAGGATAGGCTCGTTGAACACTCTAAATTGCCTCTAGGTATGAATGTAAGCGTAAATGGTTGTCCGTTTCCTTGTGCCCTGCAATTGACTGGCCACCAATTTAGGCTGTCCTGTGCCTACTCTCCACACTTAGCTGGGATAGGCTCCAGCGTGCTTCATACTGTATTCCTTTTGGCATTAAATTTACTCTCTGGAAATGTAATACATACAATAAATTTACAGTCAATTTAAGAACTTAATTCCATGGATTTTAATCCAATGCTTTTAAGGACATTCAGGGACCCTGTATTCTGTATGTTCAAAGAGCTGAAAAGTACAGGTAAAATTCATTCATTCATTTATTTTCCGAACTGTTTATTCTCAAAGGGTTGCGAGGGGTGCTGGAGCCTATCCCAGCAGGCACCAGGCGCGGGACACCCTGAATTGGTGGCCAGCCAATCGCAGGGCACACGTTAAATTA
Source organism: Stigmatopora argus (assembly GCF_051989625.1). Lineage (NCBI taxonomy): Eukaryota > Metazoa > Chordata > Actinopteri > Syngnathiformes > Syngnathidae > Stigmatopora > Stigmatopora argus. The sequence goes on from NC_135394.1 coordinate 1,592,896, forward strand.
TTATTATTTTTTAATCACCTTCTCTGACGCCAGTTTCTATCCGGGTGTGCTGGTCTGGCGGAGGAGTGGAGAGATGTAGCAGAGGCCCCGCCCCTGGTAGAAAGTCATTGTTTGGATCTTCTGCATAAATTCGGGCCTCAAAGGAATGACCTCTTAGCATGATGTCATCTTGAAGGAGAGGTAGGCGCTCCCCTGCTGCCACCTGGAGGATAAGAAGATTAGGTCACAATGATGAATTGCTAGGTTAACAGCACATGCAGTACTCACCCTGAGCTGCCATTCCACCAGGTCTGTGTCAGTGATCATCTCAGAAACAGGATGCTCCACCTGAAGCCTAGTGTTCATCTCCATGAAGTAGAAGTTATGTTGGGAATCCATGATAAACTCAACCGTACCTACACAGTTAAAACGTGGCATGAGTGTTTCTCAAGGCGACAGTTGGATCTAATTTCATTTTGTTTGGGAGGATAAAGGCACATCTAACCTGCGCCGACATAGTTCACAGCTTTTGCTGCTCTCACAGCCGCCTCTCCGAGTTTCCTCCGGACCTCAGCACTTATGCCAGGCTTTATGAAAAGGACAAGAAAACATGTTTTATGAGTTTAATGTTCATTACATTTTCTAATCTGCACCATGTAACAAGGGTATGTTTTAGGGTTTATCTTTTCAAAACAATAATTGCTGCCTACAATAGTTTTGTTCCTAAACTTGTCACCTGTTTAGCGTCTAAAAGATTTGAGGGTCAAATTCCGTCCAAGACATTAAGAGTGTAATTATTTCTTCGTTTTTAGTTTGAAAATATTCGTGAACGAATATAAAGTCCATGTTTTCTCATCGCTGATCTTTAATGTTTTTGTTTTTTTACTCCGTGACTATTTCAATTCTCTCTTCAACTCACCACAATTGGAAATAATATGGATAACCCAGCTCATTCTCTGTATCAGTAGTGATTGAACAATTGAACATTGGGTGCATTTGGTTTCTCAATGATAGGAAGTTTCCACATGTAATAATAAAAAAGAGGCATTATAAGCGGTACAATATCATATCCCTGTCAAATCTGATCTGCAATTCTTATCTTAATGGATTTTAACTTAGTAATGCGAAGGATGAACATCAGCACTCACTCCAGGTGCTTCCTCGATAATCTTTTGATGTCTCCGCTGTACGCTGCAGTCCCTCTCAAACAGGTAGACAGCATTACCGTGCATATCCCCAAACACCTGAACCTCCACGTGTCTGCACATATTCAAAACGTTTAAAACTCAAATGTCTCTCTTACACAACAGTGGCTATGCTTACATGGAGAGTTTATTTGGATTAAAAGTGTGATCTGAATAAAAATGCTTAATTCATGAACGCAGCAGTCCATTAGGTAGGAATATTCTAGCTCAATCCAGCTCATTGCACTCAAGATTCTATTCCGAACGAGAGGGAGGTTTGTTGATAATCCAATCGGCACACGTGAAATCAGTTGGTTCCACAATTTCAGAATAAACTGTCTTTACCACAGATGTTTGTGATGCCAGTACAGTGGGATAGGAGTAGATAATGGTAATAGTAGTACCTCTACTTAAGAAAATAATTCATTCCACAAGTGATTTCGTAACTAGAGACATATCTTACATTGAATTTGCATAATTCGTCCCACAAGCTTTAATACGACCCTTTAAAAATTCAACATATACAAGTTGTATGAAATGTATGCAAATGTATGAATGTTTCCAGAGAATAAGAACTAAAAAAATATTTATTAAGGTTAAAGAAATACAAGGACATTTTTCAATGTTTTTTTGTTCATGTAAATGTATCCACTGTACTACATTAGTTTGTTTGTTACCTGGGGTCCTCCACAAACTTCTCAATCAGCATAACATCATCATTGAATGATTTGATGGCTTCTCGTCTTGCAGACTCCAACTGCTCCAAGAAGTCGGAGTCGGACTGTGCAATTCTCATACCCTATACGACAACATAAGCAAGGTTATTTGGTAATGCAGATATTTATTACCGTATTTACTCACATATAAGCTGCCCTGCGCATAAGCCGCACCCTTAAATTTCCTTAAAACTGTTGAATTTTACAATTTCTCACGTATAAACCGCCCCCGAGTCACAATTTTCACCTCCATATTCATGGTTTTAATAGGGAGTACAAATGTGTTACTTTGAAGGGAAAATCTTGAGAAAAATCCTCGCACGTGGTATTTCTGAGATACTGTATGAATCAAAAGGACATGATTAGGGTCAATATCATAAGGAAGTTAATAAGCTTGTCTTTGTAAATGCAAAATATCAAATTATTCTTTTTGTGCTTTTTAATGACAGAAATTACAATTTATTTTACCAGAAGTTTAAGATGTTGTGGCAGCCAAATTGCTTCCAATGTCGAAATATCTCGATTTTTTTCGATGGTTCATGTTACTAGTTGTCACTTTCGAACAAGAAATAAAAATAAAAAATATCAAAGCGGAATTTTGCTTTTTTTCATAATCACAAATGTGCAATCATTTCCTATCAAAAAGGAAATTATGTAAGCACAACCAGGAAGTGTGTCCGTAGTGGTATATTGTTCACCAAGTCTGGGTGCAATAATACCATGAGATACACATTACGCAGGTATCAAGACTGATATTTTAACGATCAACCGCAGATCTTCGATCAGCCTTAACAACTATTAGGATGTGCTGACATGGTAAATGCTACGAACATATCTATCAAGGATACTCGCATCTGGCCAGTCAGAGCAGAGAACTAGGTAAGACGGCGGCACCCTAAGTAAAATGGCGACGCCCTGATCGAGTATTGACAGGCACAAGTGAGTTTTTTCACGTTTTAGGCAAGATCCGTTTTTTTCTTGAATTTCATTCAGACGTTAAAATAAATGTTGTTTAGCGTTTTATCTGTTTTTCTTTTCACTATTTTGAAATAAATTACAGTATCGGCCGCATTGTCTTGCATTATGGCGTTTCGTCTTTGTCACCTTGCAGTTTTATGCATGTCATCTTTTTATGCGTGTATAAGCCGTACCCCCATCATGTTTTTGTCCGACAAATGCGGCTTATATGCGAGTGGTATATGCATTGTGAGCAGTGGTTTCAGTCCCAGCCAGCGGCACAATGTCACTTGCTCGGATAAAAGGCAAGAGTTGCACCCTGGCGCCAAAATCAAACATGACCAACAAAGGGAGAAGGATCCACAATATGTTGTCATCAAGTCCTTTACGGTCTAAAACTACAATTAGTAAAAAAAATATATAGATTGTATGGTACAGCACTTGGCTAGCGCATCTAATTCAGTTATAGAATATAGGTTGATGCCCGATCCAGGCTTCATTGTGAGGAGTTTACATATTTGCCATATGTAAACTAACCTTATTTTTCGGTGTTCTGCCTACCTTCCAGATTCTGTTTGATTGAAAGGCAGAGCATATTCAATACTCTAACAACCTGTATCCTCCTTTAACTTCTCACCTTACCACCCCCACCACGGACTGCTTTGATCATCACAGGGTATCCAATTTTTTCAGCCTCTGCTTGTAATCGCTCATTGGACTGGTCCTCTCCATGGTAGCCTCCTATTATTGGCACCCCTGCAGCTGACATAATGTGTTTGGATGTGCTATTGAGAAAAAAAACAAGGCTATACATCACTGGGCTGATCTGCGTCTAAAATGCTTTTATTGTCATCACATATGTTTCGAATGCATAGCAACAAACTTTGATTCCAGTTACAAAGAACAGTAATAAACAATGCATACATATAGACATAAAAAGTCTATTGGGTCAGCCACACAGGTGCCTTGATTTTTTAGATGTGGAAAAAAAGGGAAAGAAGATGAATGGCAGAATGGAATAGGGATAGAGCTGGGCGATAAAACGATAATGACAATTATCGTGAAATTATTTTTGTCAACAATATTAAAAACCTTCGATATAATTCGATAATTTAAAACTGTAATTACACCACCCACCCACCACGGAGATCGGGGGCCTGTTGCAAGATGAACGCTAGTTCCAGACCAACGCTCAGGAGAAGAAGAGGATGATGAGGAAACATGTTTTTAGATTGTTTGCAATAGTTGCAATAGAGGCTAACACAGAGCACAATAAAATGGCCAAAATAAGCAATAATGAGATGCAGTACAACACCGAGCCGACCCACTAAAACATCCTAGTGAATTCTCCCTGGCGTTTTTTTTAAATGCCTCATAAATACATTCCTGTGCACAAAGAGCAGCCTTATTGAAAATGTCCTTAACCCACTGTCCTCATTTGAGGACAGCCTGTAATATTTTTCTTACTTGATGTCAAGATGTTTTCCCATTTTATGTAAATATTCTGAAACCATTGCAGAAATCTGAAACTTGTTTTCTTGGGTTAAGTTGATCCAACTTTTTATTTTTTTTGTAAATGGCCATATGTGAGGTAAATTTATTGTTTCTATTTGTGAGGCTGAAAATCGTCTGCTTGCCAATGGTGATGATGTCTTCAGTTGATTATTTTATTTATTATATATTGCACAGCAACTTTTGGTTTGAAGGCAAATTTATAAAAATAAAGATGCCTGTCAAAATTTCTGCAGGTTTTATTCTTTACTTTTCATAGTGTAAGGAGGGAGTTGTCTCATCTTTATTGCAAGACAGAACAACAAAAATACTTTTTAAAATCATCATATTTCATATTCTCTTTTGTTGTAAAGTAAGGTAACAGTTACTTTCATATTTGAATAAGGAAGAAAGTAATTTGTTTATTCACAGAAGTTTGAAGTTTCAAATTTGAAACAAAAAAGATCTGATAATTATCGTTAGAATGATAAAAAAATGTAACGTGATAACAATTTTTGTCATATCGCCCAGCTCTAATTAGGGAAAATAATTAAAGTCCAATTCATTGTTCTACTACAGACCAAAGTGTGGAATCGGTAAAAAAATGATCTCAAGATTCTCTTTACTGATCAAATGATTCTCTCTACTGTACCTCTTAATGCCCATGTCTCGGATGGCCGAGGATGGCGGCCCAATGAAGATGATACCATTCTGTTTACAAGCTTCTGCAAACTCTGTGTTTTCTGAGAGAAAGCCGTATCCAGGGTGGACTGCCTGAACACAGAGAAACAAACATTGTTCAAAATTGGCCAGATGAACCATTTACATCAAAGAAACTGCCCTGGAAAAATGCACTCTTTAATATGATATTCAATGCCAGAGCTGCCAACCTCCATTGACCCCATTTCAGGAGTACCCTCGTCCCATGTCAGGAGTTTTGTTTTCATCAGGAGTGTGATTCACACAAATTCCATATAAAAAGGTTTTAAAAAAAAATGTGGGCCAATTTTAATCCAACTGTTATTATCATGCTTGGATGATTCACAATGCACTCGTGTTACCGAATTCATTCGGTTTATAGTGCAGTTAAATGAAATGTGTAATAAAGATGGCGGAAGCCATAGCAATGGTGTGAATTTGAAGGCGTTTAAATTAGAAATTTGGTACTTTTCTGAAATGGTTGCTTGAAAAAAATAATGGTAATATTTTTTTGGATTTCTGAAGTTTAGGGAGTTTGTCAGGCATCCTGGAGTTTGCGTTGCTTGTCCGTAGTAAAAGCCTAAAATTCCAGAGAAGTTGGCAGCTCTGCAATAAAAAACTGATACAAAAACAGTGTATCTTGAAGGTTGTTTGCAGTGAGTATGGCAACTGCTGTATTTAAAATTCTGTAGATTTTGAAGGAAAAACTATGATTGCTGGTGCCCACCAGCTGGGGAGCACCCTGAATTGGTGGCCAGGCAATCACAAATATTTCAAAATAAATTAAGCACTCTAAATGAATTTTACAGTTCTTGGATTTTAGTTCACTTAAATGTACTTTGAGTAGAATAACTTACATGTGAACCAGACATCTTTGCTACTTCTAAAACCTTCTCCATGTTGAGGTAACTCTGCTGCGACGCAGGTGGTCCAATGTGATAGGCTTCGTCTGCCTAGGAAATCAGCCAGATCAGAGAAATAAGTTTAAATAACGACTGTACGTGTGTGGGAATGTGGAATATTTTAAGATGAACTTAGAACTTTCTCACCATAGCAACATGCATAGAGTGTCTATCGGCATCACTGTATACAGCTACAGAGCGGACACCCATCTTCTTTGCAGTGCGCATTACTCGACAAGCGATCTCACCTCGATTGGCTATCAGAACCTTCTCTATCCTCGCCACCCCTATTGAAAACATGGCACAAACCTTGTCACAAGACGTCTGAACAAATTAAAATGAAATCTGGAAGTACTTCAAGGTGCTGTACTATGAAGCTTCTTGAGAGAATTCACGGCAATTCATTCATTCATTTATTTTAATGGTGGTGGTGCTGGAGCTTATCCGAGCCAACTTGGGCACCAGGTGGGAAACACCCTAAATTGGTGGCCAGCCAATCGCATGGCACAAGACAGACAACCATACAGCTCACACTCGCACATAGGGGCAATTTAGAGTGTTCAACCAGCCTACCCTGAATGTTTGGGATGTGGGAGGAAACCAGAGTACCTGGAGAAAACCCACAGAAGGCCGGGGAGAACATGCTAACGCAGACCTGGGGGTGAACCCTCGATCTAGGAACTCTGAGGCTGACGCGCTAACCACCCATATACCGAGTCCCCACACAGGAATTCATTTTTTAATATATTTTATTTGGAATATTAGAGAAACGGGGCGGCCCGGCAGCTGGGTGGTTAGCGTATCGGCCTCACAGTGGGAGTCCTGGGTTCAAATCCAGGTCGGTCCACCTGTGTGGAGTTTGCATGTTCTCCCCAGGCCTTTGTGGGTTTTATCCGGGAACTGTGGTTTCCTCCCACATTCCAACGACATGCATGGTAGGCTGAGTGGACCATGTAAATTGCCCCTTGGTATGAGTGAGTGTGTGAATGGTTGTGCTCTGGGTGTCCCTCGCCTCTGGCCCAATGTCAGCTGGGATATGCTCCAGCACCCCCCGCGACCCTAGTGAGGATAAAGCAGTTCAGAAAATGAAAAAAATAATTAAAATAAAATAAATATTGGGAGAAAGGAAAACTCATTTTGCATACTTGTATGCATTTGATTTTCATTTGAACAATATGCCAGTTTTTCTAAGCCAACAAACAAATAATTCACAATCCAATTGGTCTGTTCACTAGTTCGCAAGTTAGCATTTCTTACCTCCAGAAACAAGTCTCACTCGTTGTTTGGTCCATAATAGTTTTCTGAAAAGAAATACTTTAATTAACATTCATTAACACTCAGTTTGAAGCCAATGAGAAAGATGGAGCAGAACATTAGATTAAGGACAATTTATATTCTGTGGACAATACAGAAAATACCAATCGAAGATAAAATTGTTGTATGAGTACAGCGGCCTGCCATTAACTGAAATTGTTTTGTAGGGAGAGAAAAATACAAACACGCAAAAAAATGCTGGAAAATACATCTAAAAACCATTTTCCCGCTTTAGAAGCCCTCTAGAAGCAGTTATTTTTGCAAGATAATCTACTAAATATTGATGTCATATTTTTCTGTCGGGGTGCCCAACCTTTAGCGCATCGGCCTCACACTGGGAGACCTGGGTTCAAATTCAGGTCAGTCCACCTGTGTGGAGTTTGCATGGTCTGCATGGATTTTCTCCGGGTACTCCGGTTTCCTCCCACATTCCAAAGACATGCATAGTAGGCTGACTGGACACTCTAAATTGCCTCTAAGTATGAATGCGGGCGTGAATGGTTGTTTGTCTCCTTGTGCTCTGCGATTGGCTTCAGAGTGTCCCCCGCCTGTGGCCCGTAGTCAGCTGGGATAGGCTCCAGCACCCCCCGCGACCCTAGTGAGGTAAAAGGAATTCAGAAAATGAGATGAGGTGCCCAACTTTGTGAAAGCTGGCTTCTAGTTTAAATTATTTATTACGCGTTTCCCTTCACCTTTAACTCCGAAACTTTTTTCATTACTTAAATATGAATGTGTTTGTCTGCTACATGACATATTTAAATAATCCTGTTAATCCATACTACCAATAGAAAAAACATCTTGAAAATTATCAAGGTTGACCAAACTTTGTTACACTGAACAGCCTTGAGACGCGTTAGCTGACATCCTGCTATCTCATTTAACCTTGTTCAGATGTTAGCCGACACACAATATTGCACAATAAATACCGTCTTTTCTCAACATTTACAACAGTAAAAGTAAATTCTGACGTAAAGTAAGGATGACCATCACTGTGTACTTCTATTTTATTTGATGTTACAAGTGATCTACGAAGAGCTGAACGACCGAGTGACACGGCAGCGTAGACATTGTTTGACAGACAATAAAGTGTAAGTAATGAATTTACTCACTGCGTAAACATCCTTAAACTGTGCAGATTTAGGAAATTTAGAATAACGGACGCCATAGCTGTCAGAATGTACGACTGGCTGCAAGGTAGCTGGCTAGCTAGCTCAAGCCCCCTGTTTATACTCTGATGTGGAAAAGGCCAAGGGAAAAAATTCTGAATACACCAAATTAACCCGTGTTAACTTTTGAATTTAATACTGAACTCAAACAAACACTTAAAAGCGCTGACTGGCCACACATTGCAGGTAAGAACAATACACAGCAATAACTAGTGCGCATTTTAAAACTGAACTTCACAGGGATTCGTAGTGTTGACTGCCGAGTCGTCGACCAATCTGAACATTGATGTTAGAGGTGGGAGGATTCTGCTATTACAACAAATCACCAGCAGGTGACAGCATTTCAAAGGTCCGAACTACTGTAGTCCAATGTTTTGAGCTGCGGCACATATTTTGATTGCAAAAATCTCAAGGCACAACACCAGCTGAAAATCTTCTCATTTAGACTAGAATAGTCACATGTATTTATTATATACAGTCACTGGCATCGTATTTTTATTAACAGGAATCAAATTCATTCTTTCATTCATTTTCTGAACCGCTTTATCCTCTTTAGGGTCACGGGGGGTGCTGGAGCCTATCCCAGCTGACTTTGGGCCAGAGGCGGGGGACACCCTGAATTGATGGCCAGCCAATCACAGGGCACGAGGAGATGGACAACCATTCACACTCCCACTCATACCTAGGGGCAATTTATAGTCTTCAATCGACCTACCATGCATGTTTTTGGCAATCCATTTTATGCTTTAAAAATAGGCACAAATTAAGAAAAACATGTTATGGGTATGTCACATGTTTTGAGGTATTTTTTTTAAATCGGAATCCAAAACTGGTCTCAGTTTTTCTCTAGCATGTTGAGATTTTTTAATTGTTTTCAGTTTGACCATTTTACTATGTTACTACATGCAAATAACTAGCCATATCCTTTGGTAACACAATAGTAATCCAAAATACACATTGCAGTCATTCATGCCTGTTTCTTTTATATTTTCTTTCATGTCAAGATTTATTTTAATTTAGTTAACCTAATTCCTTTTAAATTTAAATTTATATATATATATATATATATATATATATATATATATATATATATATATATATATATATATATCCTGTCCAAACAAGCGCCCCGGCGGCTGTGTGGTTAGTGCGTCGGCCTTGACCTGGGTTCAAATCCAGGTCGGTCCACCTGTGAGCAGTATGCATGTTCTCCCCGGGCCTGACTGGGTTTTCTCTGGGTATTCCGGTTTCCCCCCAAATTCCAAAGACATGCATGGTAGGCTGATTGGACACTCTAAATTGCCCCCAGGTATGAGTGTGAGCGAGAATGGTTGTTTGTCTCCTTATGCCCTGCGATTGGCTGGCCACCAATTCAGGGAGTCCCGTGCCTGTGGCCTGAAGTCAGCTGGGATAGGCTCCAGCGGCGACCCTCGTGAGGATAAAGCGGTTCAGAAAATGAGATGAAAGATGAGATGAGACATGAACAGTTTTAGCAAGAGTTCAGTGTCTTTGGTAGCCATGTGAACGATGTTCTTTAACCAATAAGAATGTCACCATTGCAATCATCACCAAGCCAAATGCGACAGCCCAGAGGATAATACGGATCATCCTCTTTTTATAATCTGCCAAACATTCTTCCCCTGAAAAAGATTTTTCAAAAAAGAAAAACAGTTGTTGTTTTTTAATATATGAGTGTCAGGCAAATAGAAGTTCATTCACCTTCTCCAAAAGCTCCATTGGGGACATTGAATGCCTGCATCTGGAGAGATACCAGTTTAATACTCATTTCTTGCGATGCCAAAAACACATTTGCAGATTTGCACCTAATGCTTTGACCATATGATGCTGCAAACAGCTTTCCATGTGACACTGAACCCAAGTAAGTCTTATCTGAAGAAGAACAAGAAAGAAACTTGGTCTACATTTTCCAACAGTGACGTCATGCAACATTTCTATTTGGACTTACGTACTGGCACATGCAAAGCAAACAGGCTGAGGAGACAAAGAAGCTGTCAGCCCGTTGACATAATATTGATTCTTTTCCTGAAAAGAGAAGGCAAAAAGTACTTCAGTCATACCATGGTTTAGGTTTACATTTCTGTGTTCTATACAATTACAAAACTGTTTGTGATGTACCTTTTTGAAGGTGAACTGCAAGGTAGCAGAATTGTCAGCTAGTGTGAGAGATAAAACAGCTGATTGCCAGTGACAGGTTCCACTTGCCAGAACCTTAAGAGGGTCCAAGTTGAAAAACCAACTTTTCTAGATGAATATTAAAATGATAATATATATGAATCCATTTGACTATTGACATCCATTGGGGTTGTCTACAAAAGTACACGTACAAACGCCATAAAAATCTCAAGACTATCATGGCATTCTGAAGTAAAGCACTAATCAGTGTCAGCCACGTGTCAACAAGAATGTAAACACAACCGCAACGGCTAAAAGCAAATTTAACTATTCTTAAGTGACTTTGTATTAGCCTATTGCTAAATGTCTGTGGAAAGTTTCAAACACCCCATCTAATGTCAGTGCGGGAGTGTGTTTGTTGAGAAAAAAACTTTAGATTATCGAGATTGCCTCAGAGTTGTAAAACCATTGAAGTGAATTGTCAGTCAGTCAGTCATTTTTTTTGTACCACTTAACCTCAAAAAGGCCGCGAGGGGTGCTGAAGCCTAACTTTGTGGAGCAGGCAGTGGACACTGAATTATTGGTCACCCAATCGCAGGGCACAAGGAGACGACCAACCGTACATGCTCACAGTCATACCTAGGGCCAATTTAGATTGTTCAACCAACCTACTAAGCGTGGTTTTGGGACGTGGGAGAAAACCAGAGTACCTGGAGAAACCCCACGCAAACCCGGGGAGAAACTGACACACAGCAAGGTCTGAACCTGGGATCTAACCTGCTGAACTGGGAGGTTCAAGTGAGTGAATACTAAAAGTTTTGTATAATTTTGCAAAGTTTCGTGTCATTGAGCAGCCCAATGGACGTGTGGTTTTACGCGCCAGCCTCACAGTTCTGGGGTTGGGGGTTCGGTTCCAGGTTGGTCTTCTTTGTGTGGGGTTTGTATGTTCTCTGCGGGCTTGTGTCCCAAAAACATGCAGGGAAGCTGGTTGAGCACGCGTCTGCTAGTGCCCTGCAATTGGTCAGCCACTGATTCAGCCTGACCTCCACCTGGTACCCATAGTTGGCTGAGATAGGCTCCAGCGACCCTTGTGGGGATAATCGATACGGAAAATGAATGAATGAATTGTGTCATTGAATAATGGTTGTACCATATTTTTTTAATTATTATAAGTCGCAGTTTTTTTCATAGTTTGGGCGGGGGTGCGACTTGTACTCTGGTGCAACTTATGTGTGAAATTATCTACCTCCCAAGTTTGGGGAGTTGTTTAAAAGTGACACCGAGGATGAAGATTTCATTGGATTTAGTGATTTGGAGTGAAACTGATAGTTTGGTAAACTAATTAGCATGTTCTTTATGCTAGAGTTATCTGAATAACTCTTAATATGTTACGTCGTTACTGACATTACCAGGCATGTCAGTGATGTAACGTTAGTATACCGTACATTTATTCAGCCTGTTGTTCTCTATTTTATTTAAATTTTATATTGCCTTTCAAGATGACATGTATGTTTTTGGTGTTGAATTTTATCAAATACATTTCCCCCAGAAATGCTACTTATACTACTCCAGTGCGAATTATTTATGTTTTTTCCTTCTTAATTATGCATTTTTTGGCTGGTGCGACTTATAGTCCAGAAAATACGGTAGTCCTCAGCTGAGCAAAGTGTCAAAGTCATCACAAGGATTGCGAACTCTCACGCGCTTCCTGGGGACACACCAGTGTTTTACAGAAAGGTAAAGGAAAGGATCCACTAAATAGTTTGCCAATTGACATTCTGGGCACTTTCAAAGCAAATTGTCATGGAAATGTTTTAGTACCACTTCGACAATGCTTGCATTACATGTTAAAAAAATAAATAAATAGCATACCAGAAAATGACCAGAAAACTATGATTAACAGCATTCAAAATGTCATTACATTTAAAAGATTTTACAAATGAATAGCTTACTCATTTCCTGCTTGTTGCTATGGACAGACAGTGTTCCATGACTCACAAATAAATTGCACATTAGCACATAGTATCGTACAAAAAATAATGTTGATTGTATTTTTTGAAACAAGATAATCAATTGAATGAAAAACACACGCAGCCAAACCATGCTAAAATGACCCTGTATACACAGCTAGGAAGCAGTCAAATGTTTTACCTTTTTTATAGTGAGAATATACTGTACTCCCATGGTAGCTTTGATGCATATTTCTCCCTCTTGGCTTTTCATAGTGTAGGCTCCTGCTCAAAACCAGAGGGCAGGGACAAAACTTTAAATTGAATCCAACCTTGAGCAAAAACTGTAAAAATTTGGAACAGACTGTGTGAATAGTGAAGTGAGGAAATGTTTGTGTTTGTGTATCGTGTATACCTATCTGAGGGGCGACTTCTAAGGGCTGCAGGACTGGTTGGTAGATGTGAGCACCAATATTTGCGGCAGCAATGATCGATTCATCATTTCCAAGTACTAAATAAACATAACTCCATCACTTACAAATTATTATACATATTTATAGTTTTACCTCTGTGCTAGTTTTGCTTGGACAGTTCATTCAATTCATTTTCTCAACCGCTTTATCCTCATTAGGGTCACAGGGGTGCTGGAGCCTATCCCAGCTGGCCAGAGGCAGGGGACACCCTGAACCGGTGGCCAGGTGATCGCAGGGCACAAGGAGACGGACATCTGTGTGCACTCCCACCCATACCTAGGGGCAATTTAGAGTGTTCAATCAGCCTTCCATGCATGTTTTTGGAATGTGGGAGGAAACCAGAGTACCTGGAGGAAACCCAAGCAACAACATGCAAAGTCCACACAGGACATGGATGTTATCCCAGGACCCCAGAGCTGTGAAGGCGACGCACTAACCACTCAGCTGCCGGGCCGGTTGTTAGGACAGGACATATATAAATTTGAAAGGAAATATGTTAACTAAATTAAAATACATCTTGACATGAAAGAAAATATAAAAGAAACAGGCATCACTGCAATGTGTATTTTTGATTACTATTGTGTTACCAAAGGATATATGCCTGTTTGCGATGTCCATTTCAATTGACCCACAAGGAAATAGCATTTTAAGGTTTTTTATGTGCATGTAGCAACATAGTATAATGGTCAAACTGGAAAAAAAAATGAAAAAATCTCAACCTGCTAGAGAAAAACTGAGACCAGTTTTGGATTCCGATTTAGGAAATTACTTCAAAACATGTGACAAACCCATAACATTTTTTTCCATAATGGTTGCCTATTTTTAAAGCATAAAGGGGATTGCCCCTATGAAAAGGATGTACAGTAATTATTCATACTTGATTCTGCCAACTTCAGCTTTTCAATGGTAATAAAATGGAAATAAAATTAATCTGTAAGTTTACTCAAAACAACTATTAATGCAAACATCAATAACCATCTGTCAAATGTCTCTAAATTTGAAAAGCACGTGATAGAATTTCACAGATTCATTTTCCTTGCCAAAATACATAGCTTATGTACTATTCAATGGTACGATCACAGTTATAACAAAAAATACTTCAGAGGTAGTTAGTAGGAAGAGCAATTCAAATAATGACAGTTATGACATTGATGTTGTATATAAAATTCTCACTGCAAATGTGCATGAGTCTATGAGTCAACCAATTTATTTTCATGAATGACAGAGCACACAGCATTTTTAAACACATTACTTTAGAACTCAAATATTAAACATACCTGCATTGAAAAAAGTGAGGAAAAGCAAATACCATTCGCTTGTGTATATGCCGTGCATTCTAAAATATAAGATAAAAACAAAAACAAAAAAAGCTAATGCAATGTTAGTGGTCACGTTGCCTCACTGGTAACATCTTACTCATTATGGGTTTTTTTTCTCAGCCAACCACACTGACTTTCTCAGAGGGGAAGTCTTAAAGTAGGGTAGAACAATGTGTGACTCAGCCTAAACACCTTTTAATTTGATCTTAGAAGCCTGTCTGTGAATTTATTTTTCCATGAAGTTAAATGTTAAACATTTTTGATGTAGTTCATCTTAGCTGCTCTAAATGTTACGTTTAATGTAAAGTATGCAAATGCAAATACTAGTGAAAGATCCTAACTATCACACAACAATGAATCTTTACTGAAATCGAAGCATACCACTCTCCACACTGTCTATTGAGAGAAGCTCATTAACAAAGAAATTAAACACAAGGATTGAACATCTGCTACAAGATTTAAATGCTTCGCGTTTCTTGACTTTTGTGCAAACGCAACACTTGTTTGCTTTGCGTTAGAGATATAGTGACAGTTGGGTAGCAATTCATTTTCGGAACCACTTATCCTCACAAGGGGTGCTAGAGCCTATTCCAGCTAACTACGGGCACCAGGCGAGAGAAGCCCTGAAGCGGTGGCCAGCCAATATCAGGGCACAAGAAGACGGACAACCATTCACTCTTACAGTCATTCCTAGGGGCAATTTAGAGTGTTCAATCAGCCTACCATGCATGTTTTTGGGATGTGGGAGATAACCGGAGTGCCCGGAGAAAACCCATGCAAACTAGAAGAGAACATGCAAACTCCACACAGTGAGGACCCACCTGGAATCAAACCCTCGACCCCAAAACTGTGAGGCCAAGGCGCTAACCAATCGTCCTGCTTATATCATTAAACCAATAAATATTGCTATAACTATTTTAACACAACTTCGTGAATTTAATAAAGGACTAAAACAGAATATTATGAGCTCCCCTGACAGATTAAAGTAACCAATTTATAGCTCGTTCTGTATCAGGTTTACAGAACAGCACATTGTCATTGGAACATTTCGGTGAGACCGTTGACAATGATTCACTTATGTATCACTGAGATTGCTCAGTAATACGAATATAAGATGACCCCGTTTTTTTCAAGACTCAAATTTGAAACAAATGATTATAACAATCTATTCGAGAGCAAAAGCATGTTATTTCGCCTCATTCAAATCATGCAAATACTGTCTATCAAATCTTAATATCTGAACATTTAAATATGTCAACTAAAGTGCAGTCACATTTGTACATGAACAGCTTCTAGTTATTAAAATGTAAATTAATAGATAAAACAACAAAATTGCAATAACTGCATTAACCATCAGTGCTCTGCATTCGCTTAAAAGATATCTGGCGCCATCTAGCGTTGTGAATGGGTATCTAGACCCCGAATTCAAGACCACCGACACTTTTTCAGTCTTATTTCAATGCAAAAGACACTGTCTCATCTTCGGGCCAATATAATATTCTTCTCGACATTTAATTTGTTGCTCTATGAAGGTCAGTCCCTTCACTCTCATTATTTCACAGACAGATCTGGCACATCTAGTATGGCGAATATTTCTGGCCAACCAAACACATCCATGGCCTAAATGAGCAACTCAGCATGTTTAGGTATATAACAGCCAAAAATGAACTCATTATTGTTAAAAAAAATTACAAAAATTCAGTATAACAATTAGGGATGAAAAACCTCTATCACAATACTAGTGGTAACTGGAGAGCTAAATATTTTTTTCAGGTGATGCTGGCTTGGATTGTCAAATCTATTGTCAAATTTAATGTTATAATGTATTGTTCAATTTGTCAACTGCACATGGTGAGCAACAAATGGATTAAAAATCTGCAAACTACATGAGAAGTTCAGTGCACTGGATAAATCAAAGTGGTGGAGGGCAAAGGTCGTCTAGGACAAAGTACCCGGTAAACACACAAACCACGCACATAAGTGAAATGTGCCCTATAAGGAAAACAGAGATTCCTTATATATATATGGGTGGTAGAAAGGCAAATATATGTATATTATATATATAATTCATAAACACATTAACTAAGGACATCATTGTATTACAGAATATAATGCAAATGTCGATGCTACAAGTTTTAAATTGATCTAATAAAATAAAATGTTTTGGGAGCTGGATCATTTCGAACACAACTGTTTGTAGGATAGTAATGCTATGGGTCCATGCCGTATATAGGATAAATGAAAAAAAATATTTAAACATTCTGAAAAATATAAAATAATATATATAAATAATAAGTAAAAATATATTTTAATATTTCTGTCTAGAAAGGCAAATATATGTATATATATATATATATATATATATATATATATATATATATATATATATATATATATATATATTTGCCTTTCTCGCCAGAAAGACTCAAATATATTTTTACTTATTATTTATATATATTATTTTATATATACTTCACAAAGGTATGTACACATATCATCAACACACACTTTCTTGCTAGTTAATTTGTAGTATTAACTAAGTAACTAAATGTACATATATTTGCCTTTCTACCACCCATACTTAGTTAATACTACAAATTAATTAGCAAGAAAGTGTGTGTTTGATGATATGTGTACGTACATACTTTTGTGAAGTGACTGATGATAGCAGTGTGTGTCTCATCTACTGCATCTCTCAGATTTTTAACTGAACAGGTCAAACAATCAAACAAACATTTACTCTCCTTGTCACAGGATACGTGCGTGTGGGTGTGCTTGTGTATTCTGCCTGCCCTGCTGGCCTGTGTGATGATCACTGAGTCATCATCCTTCTCAGCTCCTACATTTTCAGGAAAGCTTCATTCTATCGTTCATTGCAGGGTCGTGTTGAATCGGATCAACAGCACCCCTCCGTAAATCTCCTTGAACTGTAAGAGCAGCACGTTCTTTCATTGCAGGGTTTCAAGTTTATTGAATGTTTTACACCGATTTAAATAGATTTGCACATGCAAGCTAGTTTTTAAAGCTGGGGCTGACATTCTTGGTCTTTATCTCCTTTTTTTAGAGTGGTGAAGAACCGAGCACAATGAGGAGTGGAGTGCGTCTGTGTATGATGGTCCTGTTGGGTTTCGCTTTTAGCCAGGTAAGGCCATTTTAGCATCTTTAAAATGAGCAATGCACCTAAAAACTTAATTACTCACAAGGGGATTATACATTTTAAGGTAGTAAACAATTATTATTAGTAGTATTTTTATCCCACAGAAGGCAACCCAACAGTGTAAAAATTATATAGCCTGTCTCTGGTGAAATAAATGGAATTTATGCTGTAAAAAATGCATTACCAATTGAATTAGTCCCTAACTTCACAGTGCATCTATTCCTTGATACCTTATCAAGGTCACGGGGGGTCAGACCTTATTCCTATTTTTAATGTATTATTATTTTGTTTTATTGTCAGTTCACTCTGTCTCCAAAGCTATAGGCACACAATACTGACCAACTCTTTTTTTTAAATATATTCTCGGCTCTGTGCTTTATCACATTCACTTGAGTGAAGATTTAAATATAAGTACCTTCAAACAAGCAAACAAAGGAAGGCCAGAGCTAGAATTTAAAAACGTTCTAACTCTGAAGCTGACGTGCTAACCTAAAGGCAACAGCTGCTGCCGCTGCCATGTATGTATAGTACAAAATACAGTGTAATTTTAAAAAAAAAGTATTTTCCCATGAGTTTTTTCAAAGTCAGTTTTACACACTAATTAAATCATTGCATTTTGTCAAAGAATATTCAAAATCTATTATCAAGACTCACACAGATCCAAAACTATTAATATTGTGCAGTTAGACGTTGTTTTTGTAACAGTTTGCCTCTGCATAGTGGAAACCAATGACATAAGGATGACAAAAGGCAAAAATTCTGGCAGAGAGCATATGGCTAAATGGAAAACAGTAGTTGAGACTCGTTGACTTGATCGTGTGAGGAGTCTGAATACAAAATTGAAAGTGAGTCGGGGGAGGAAGTAAGTCCTGAAGAACATGATTCTAGGAAGAATTTACCATACAAGCTCAAACCGGAGGCAGAATCTTTATAACACAGCGCACGTAAATGCGCAAACAAGAGAGACCCCGACACAGAAGCATCTTGGCCTACATTAACATCAGATCTCAGGCACTATCTTACATTTTCCGGTACTCGGTCGTTTGGTCGCCGGTCTTTTGGTCGCCGGTCTTTTGGTCACCGGTCTTTTGGTTGCCCAGAAGGTTATTGATAATTACCATTTAAATCGTTGCTCAAATTCCCTAAATACGAACTGTGAATTATTATTTAGTCATACTTAATGCCCTATTAATTATTAGGCAAAAGAAAAGCTCCAAATTTCCCGTACTTTTATTGTGTATTGTTGGAGAACTTGTTAAGACGATGACTGACGTCCCTTCCTAAGGGGACAACTCATGTACATACAAACTCTTATACACTCACACGTCCGCTCAGTGAAACTGCTCAGGGCCATTGTTGGCTTTTATTGATGCGTATACCGTGTTGTTTTACCTTGTTTTGTCGATGGTCTTTTGGTCGCCGGTCTTTTGGTTGCCCGTTGTTTGGGTCCGGGCGACCAAAAGACCGGCGACCAAAAGACGGCGACCAAAAGATGGCCACCAAAAGACCGGCGACCAAACGACCGCACACGTATTTTCCCCTCTCAACTATGGGGTGCCGTTTATAAAGCTGCATCTGCTACAAAGGACAGCAACTCTAAATCTTAAATCCCAATCCCACTCGGTCCCAGTGTGACTGTGAGTGTGAACGGTTGTGTGTCTCTGTGTGCCCTACGACTGACTGGCAACCATTTCGGGGTGTCGTTGGCTTTTTACCTGAAGTCAGCTGGGATAGGCTCTAGCACCAGCGACCCTAACAAGGATAAGCGTTGTTATTAAAATGAATGAATGAATGTATGCAAATTGAAATGACCGGTGACCGGAAGACGCAAAAGTGGGAGGGGCTCAAACTCTGTTTGTGTTGTTCGATATTGAACAAAACCTACTCAACGGCAGGAATCGGGTTTTGGAAATGGATCATTGTGATAATAACAGTATCTAGGTAAAAATAAACATTTTGAGAAATTTGATTACAGAGTATTTTGTGTTTTTCGAGTCATTTTTACTTATGTACGGAGACTTTAGGCCAGTATAGCTATTACTATAACAAGGCAAGATGGTTTGTATTGCTTGTAAGTGTAGGGTTTATCCCCTTCACCTCCACTTTATCAGTTCAACAGAGCCATACCATGACATTTTAGAAAAATATATATGGAATATATGGGTGGCCTGGTGACGCGAGTGGCTAGCGAATCGACTTCACAGCTCTGGGGTCCTGGGTTCGAGTCCAGGTTAGTCCACCTGTATGGAGTTTGCATGTTCTAACCCGGGCTTGCGTGGGTTTCCTCTGGGTACTCTGGTTTCCTCCCACATTCCAAATACATGCATGGTAGGCTGATTGGATGATTTAAATTGCCCCTAGGTATGAGTGTGAGTGTGCATGGTTGTCCGTCTCATTGTGCCCTGCGATCGGTTGACCACCGATTCAAGGCCCCACCAACGACCCTAATGAGGATAAAGTGGTTAAGAAAATGAGATAAGGAATATATAAAGAAATGGACAAATACAAATGTTTTCTGGTAAGAGCACATTGCCTAGAGAAGCAATAGAAATCATATTTTCAAGTTCCTGGATTAAATTGGTGGGATCCAAAGATATATATTTTCCCAAAGCCAGAAATCCTTGCCCCCCCCTCTCAATAGTAGTATTTGTCTGTTTCCTTTCTCATTATGTTATTATAAATGTTATCATTGTTCTTCCAAGCATACCTTTCCTTCCAAGTTTTTTTACTCTGTCAATATTTGCCTTTTGAAGGACCCCCAACCCGGAGTTCACATCTTTTGCGATGATCCATCTGTTGAGAGCGCGGTTACAAGTGCCTTACACTTTTTCAATGAAAAGTTGGACACTAGCTACAAATTGGCTCTCTTTCAGATATTGAAAGCCACCAAGGTAAGGAAAGTCTTAAGTGACCTGTTTTTTGCAATAGGAAATCTATTATGTTATCATATCATTTATTACATGAGACATAATATATCGATAAGTCACAGTTCTTCATAGAACTTTTTCATTCATGTTGAAATTGACAGAAAAATGCAAATGTCGATGCTACAAGTTTTAATTTGATCTAATTATGAATAAAATAAAATGTTTTGGGAGATGGATCATTTCGAACACAACTGTTTAATGCCATGGATAGTAATGCCATGGTACCCATGCTGTAAATATAGGATATATAAAAAATAATTATTCAAACATTTTGAAAAATATAAAATAAATATATATAAATAATAAGTAAAAATATATTTGAATCTTTCTGGGGTTAAAGATCTGTAAATGTAAATATGTATTCATCGTGTTTTATTGAATTGAGATGGATTTGATAATTTGGTATTTACGAATATTACAAAATGTTGTTCAACTACTGTAAATTATCTTTGCTTTACAGTTGCTCCTCTCACCGAGGGAAGTTTGTAGGGGTTCCTCTTTTACTTTAAAGAACCTCCAAGTGTCATTCATGCTTAAAAAAAATAGAAAAATAAATAAATCAGCTATTTTTGAGCCCAAGCAACTAAACAATGTGTTCTCGTCTGTATGTTTTTTTTCTCCCAGTCAGAGAACGGTTCCGAATCTTTCTATTCACTGCAGTTTTCCAGCAGAATAAGCGACTGTCTTGCAGGAAGTCCGAAACCCTGGACAGACTGCAAATATCACCCTTATGGGCGTAACGTAATCATATTTCATGAAACTAATTTCTGTTGGAGGAATTTGGCACTAAAAAGCTTTTGTTATATATTTAGGATTAACAAACTCTTTTTAAAAAAATGTTTCCCAAAGGCTCCGATCTCATGCAATGCCACAGTCATCATAAAAGACGCTGAAATAGACACTATCCAGGCCGACTGTCCACTTGGTGAGTCATTCAGTTCATATTTGAATTGTATCTTGAAATATGAGAAGTGGAGGATGCATTATTAACATGCACAACATAGTTTATTTGGAAATAAAAGAGCATTTAAAATCAAATGGTTTCGAATGAACCAGCACTAGCTGCATGGACGGTCGATATACAGTGGTACCTCAAGATACGAGCTTAATTCGTTCCGGGACTGAGCTCGTATGTCGATTTACTCGTAACTCAAATGAACGTTTCCCATAGAAATGAACTAAAAACAAATTAATTTGTTCCAACCCCCTTAAAAACACCCAAAATAGGATATTGAATTGGAAAAACATTTTATTAGTTTCGGGGAGAGAGACAGTGCCCATGATGTTCTTATGAGCAGCCTCTCGTGTCCGCTGTATGCTCGTATATCAAAATATGTGTCGTATCTCAAAATAAATATTTGCCCGAAATTTTACTCGTATTTCAAATTGCTCGTATGTCGGGGCACTCGTATGTCGAGGTACCACTGTATAGAGTACCACAAAAGCCAAATAATATATACATATTACTTTTTCTGAGAATGTACGTGTGTTTGCTTTTGTGTGTTTGTCCGTTAATATCGGACAAAATGGAAACAACACTGTACATCCAATTTGAATGTGGTTTTGAACAAAAATTGCAAATGTATGTCTCTAGGATGTTACCGCTCTCGATTTTTGAATTTGGGCCCCAGTTTTTAAAAAAATCGATTTTTCTAACTGGGAGTTGCATTTTTAAGGTCAAAAAGTGCAACTTTGGGCTCAGTTTTTCGGTACATGCGAAACTTTTAGACAAAAATTACTTTGATTATTTAAAGCCCCATGGAGATGCAAACATTTTAAGCCTGTCTTTTTCCAGGTTAATGGCTGCATGTAGCAAATAATCCATAAAAACCCTAGATTTTGGACACTCGAGTGCATTCTAAAAAACAACCTATTACTATGTTCGGCACGTTTTACAGCTGCATTTTACATCTAACAAGCACTTCAATTGGTGCTTCATGTCCAGGTGAAGATCAAGTGTTGGTTTCCGTTTCATCTCCTTCAAAAAAACGATTCATCCAGGCATGATCGGCAAGTTTGAGGGTAGCCTTTTGCAACTTTGGGTCAATTTTTCCGATACACGCAAACCAGCCAGACCAATACATCTCTGCTTTTTCCATAGCACAATACAGAGACAAACATTGCATGCATGTCTTATTCCAAGTTATCTGTACTGCAGAGCTAAAATTCGATAAAACACTCAACTTTGGATCGAAAGTGGAGAGGCTTTGTCGCCCAAGCATGTACTAAATTATTTCAAAATACACACCTTTGCAGGCGGCCCGACGGCTTGAGTGGTTAGCACATTGGCCTCACAGCTGTGGGGTCCTGGGTTCAAATCCAGGTCTATCCACCTGTGGGGAGTTTGCATGTTCTCACCGGGCCTGGGTGGGTTTTCTCCGGGTACTCCAGTTTCCTGCCACATTCCAAAGACATGCATGGTAAGCTGATTGGACACTCTAATTTGCCCCTAGGTATGAGTGTGAGAGTGAATGGTTGTTCGTCTGCGATTGGCCTGCCACAGAGTCAGTGTACCCCGCCTCTGGCCCGAAGTCAGCTGGGCTAGGCTCCAGCACCCCCCGTGACCCTATTGATGATAAAACTGTTCAGAAAATGAATGAATACACTCCTCAATCAAACTGAAAATATGTCCAATCCATTTTAACTGGAAGGGGCTGGAAACAATGAAATGATTTGATTATCACTTCTAGCCCTTAGTTGAAATGGATTAAACGTCTATTGCCAAAAATAGTAGCCAAAACGTTTACCTACAAGAGATTTATAAAACAAAACAAAATAAAAATATTAATTAAATTCACAGAATAAACTATGATCTAGCAACACTTTTTTGAATATAGTATTGCTGTCATTTGTTTTTCAATTTATTTAAAAAAAAAGAATGTGTTTTTTGGTGTTTCATTTGTTTTAATTAATTGTATTTGATTAATAATTTATATTGTATTACTGTTTTCTCTAATTTGCATGTTTTTATTCATATTCCATACCGCGCATCCTCAAAAGTGTTGCTATAGCCTGACCCAGCTAACTTCAGGTGAAATGCAGACTACACCATAAACTGGTCGCCAGTCAGGAATTAAATCTCCTTGTCTCCTTGTGCCCTGCGATTGGCTGGCCACCAACTTAGGGTATCCCCCGCTTCTGGCCCGAAGTCAGCTGGGATAGGCTCCAGCACCCCCCGCAACCTTAGTGAGGATGGAGAGGTTCAGAAAATGAGATGAGATGAGATATAGTATATAATTTAGTTTGTAATTAGCTTGGATAGGCTTGACACTAAAGAAGGTAAGAAGTGAAAAAAATGGATGGATGAAGTTAAAACACATCTGCGCTTACTTTTTTGTGTCCAGATGACTATATTGTGCCAGAAAGAGCTTCCTGTCTGGGCTGTCCGACAGCGATAAATGAAAACTCAGAGGACCTTAAAGTCCCTCTATCAGTGTCCATCTCAAAGTTTAACTCCATCTCCAACTCGACACACCTGTTCAATCTTAACAACATTGAACACGCAACAAGACAGGTAAAGGTGTTTGAGTTGGTTTGGTAAAATAAATAATTACTCATGTTTTCCCAACTTGCTTTGCAGGTGGTAGCTGGTTTCCGATTTAAATTGAGATTTGACATGAGAAAGACCATCTGTGCCAAGGCTGAACACGCTGAACTCAGTGACCTGTGTGTGCATAATGATGAGGAAATGGTAAACATGAGCACAAGAGTTAACCCGCGCCGTGTGTTCTGTTCACAAAATTTGTTAAGCGCTATCTCTGTTGTGTGTGTGCACAGGAGTTTGTTAACTGTAATTCCACAGTGGATGTAGCACCTTGGAGACTTGTGCCCCCTCAGGCCAACATAGAGTGTGAAGACGGTCCTCTCCATCCTCCAGTAGGCCCTCCGTGATGATTACAATAACAAAATCACAATCCACCTTTGAATCATTCCAGAATTGCAGGACATTTTACGTCCATCCTTGAAATTTTAAATAATCAACATACAAAATAAAATAAAATAAAAAGTTTCTAAGCAATAAAAAAAGTAACCCTAACTTACAACCACAATGACCAGATGATAAACAGTATAGATAGATTAGATTATAACTTTATTTAATCCCGTATTTGGGAAATTTCTTGGTTGCAGTAGCAAGACAGACACAAGACACACAAGACATTGTAGACCTAGGTAAAAAACTGGAGCACACACAAGAAGTCCACAAGTTGGGGACCTTCTGCAGACTGAGGCTGAGGTTACCGCACAGTCCCTCTAGTCTGGGGGTTTTAAAGATCATCTTCCTTGCCTAATAATAATATATTATACAACAATATCACATGTATAATAATAGATAACATATTATATATTGAGCTGGCTGAATGTGTAGGGGTTCGCTCGCCTGACTTCAGATAGGGCAGGCCTGATTCTTTCCCACTGTATGATTGTGAGTGTGAATGGTCGTCTGTCTTTCTCTGTGCCCGATGGCTGGCTGGTGACCAGTCTAGGGTGTCGTCTGTCTTTCGCCCAAATTCAGGTGGGATAGGCTTCAGCAACCCCCCGCAACCGCAATGAATGAATGAATACTATATAGTATTTAAAAAAAACTGCTTAAATAAAAATTGGGGACGTTTCTAAAAAACATTTCTAATGTTAATTAGTATTAGTGGAACATGTCTCACAATAATAACTCTGTTACAATAGCATTTTTATCATGGCATAAAAAGAGAAAAGCAGTGAATTACAAAATATGATTGATTTGACGTGGCGGCCTGGCGGATGAGTGGTTAGCGCGTCGGCTTCACAGTGGGGTCTGGGGTACTGGGTTTAAATCCAGGTCGGTCCACCTTGTGATTCCATTCCTTGTGCCCTGTGATTGGCTGGCAACCAATTCAGGGTGTTTCCCCCGTCTCTGGCACGAAGTCAGCTGGGATAGACTCCAGAACCCCTCGTGACCCTAGTGAGGATAAAGCGGTTCAGAAAATGAGATGAGATAGATTTGACATCAGTTTTTCAAAAGAATGAGAAGAAATTTATGTCCTCTTTTATCATTTTCATCAAATAGTTAGCCTTGATTGAATGTCTCATGCTGCCTCATGCAACCAAATTATGGATATGATCAGACTAGGACTAATATATATTTCTTTTAACAGCAAAATAAACCTGTACCCCTGAAAAAAAATACCATTAGTAGAGATCAGTAAACATGTCTTAATACCTAGTATGGTGAATATGAAATAAATAATGTAAAATATATATAACCTTACCATTGATCTGCAAGATGAACCAAGCAATAGTTTATTAGCTACTATTGACAAATGTGTAGCAAAAACCAGAGAAGTGAAGGCTTAATTGTCACAAATTTTGACCCTTCTACAGATGATGGACAATCAGCCAATGGCAAGGCGCCTGCCTCCTGGCTGGACTCCCTTCAGGTCTGAAATAGTTCCCCAATCCCAAACAACAACGTTAGTAACAGACAAAGAGGTGTCATCCGAGGAGGACACAACAAGCACGCCTCCCATTGCTGCCAACGAAAACCCCTTCCACTGCCCGTCCAAGCCCTGGAAGAAATTTTACCCTGCCCATCCTGATATTCCAACACTGGACCACACAGCACCGGCCCCCACACACAAGCCTCTCCTTGATGAAGATCTTCTGGGATGAATGCTTCATCTAGGGAACATAGCTCCTGCTTTATAATCTCTTTCACCTTATATTGAACTGGTTTAAAGGAATATCTCAGTTCTGCAACAATGTTAAAACAAACTAAGAAAGGGTATGATTCCAATTGGACATTTCTAAGATTCTGTGGCTGTGTATCACTGTAATCTAGAGGTGAAAATACTTGCTATGGGTAAAGATATACAAATGAATCTTGTTCTACCTTTTTTTCTGGGCTGTTGTTGTTTCTAATGAAACAGGAGTTAATTTTTAAAATCAATTATACCTGTATTTTGTTTGTTTGTTTGTTTCCTTCAAAATTTGAAAAACTTTGAAAATACAACAGTGAACAATGTACCGGATTTTCTCCACACAAAAAAATCATTTTAAAGCAGTGGCATGCCAGAAAACAAAAATAAAGGGATTCCTGTCAATTATATCTTGCATATATTTTTATTAAGAGGCCTGTTGATCTAAGACGGATAATCTGCAGTTTGTGCAAAAACACAGACGGTCTGGTCAATGTTTAACAAAAGTATTTGTACATTTTCACAGAACACCCAGATGGAGTCACTCAGTACAGATATACAAATGTTTGCCCTGTGATCAGGTGGCAAACAGAAACAACAGTAAAAATGGTAATGCAAAAATTAACCATGTATTCCGAAAGGAAGCAATTTAAGGCATTTGTTTACAAATATACATATATGTAACTACTTGGCAAGAAGGACACTATATATCTTAATCCAATCTCATGCTGATAGGCTGAGAAAATAATACACTGGCTCGATGTACATCATTCATAGTATAGGCTAAGGTTTTGTTTTTGTCAAAATGGCATATCCTGAAAATGTAAGACAGTTAAAATAAACAACAAGACAGTATGCATATAATCATACATAGTATATACATAACATCATTACAGATTGGCCACAAGTGGTTTTAAACAATGATTTCAGTAGGCAGGAATCTCAAATTCTCAAGATTATTTTACCTTCAAACATATTTAACTACCCAAAACTATTTATGTTCATACCTAGAGAAAGTTTAAGAGGAAAAAAGGTTTAGAAAATGAATACAAAATCTAGGTCCAAACAGTTAATTTATCAAAAACACCAACACAATTTTTTCACTTTACATTAGTATGCCGTGTATTTGTATTGCATTATGTTTGAAAGTTGTTTGGATATTTGTTGACACAGCCCAAACTGTTTGGCAAGTTTGAGTAAGCGATCTTGACACTAAATAATGAGAAATTATCTCCATTATTTATACCACTGAATCTGCAAACACAATTCCTCACAATGATAAGATGGAATGATTTGTTAGCATTAAAAATACAAAAAAACACACACATTAATGAGGAGCTAGTGTACTGCATCTGCACTACACAAATACACCAACTCCATAATATTTTAAGGTAAAATATGCAATGAATATTTTCATTTGTGTCTACTTTGACTGGTTCCCTAACTCTTTATCCCTAATAGCAAAAATCAGATGAAATAGAAAAAGATGCACAAGACATTGACGTTCTATAGGTTGAAGTCCCAACAAGCCTGGCAAATGAGTTCTTCAATCTTGAGCAGACATATGAACACAGGGACAGTACACTGCCATAGACAGAAATAAACATTCACACGCTCTTATTTAGCTTTCAATTAAAAAAAACAGTATGTAACTACTGGAATTGTGCATGAATTATACACTGCTCAATACTGCATCATGGATGAGCACTACCTCAGAAACATGCAACCAAAAAAAGTCTGTAACTTATTTGCTCAACTGCACAATGAACTTTGATCACCTGAAAAACAGACCGTTAAAAAAAAAAAAAAAAAAAACATTTGTCATTATAAATAATGAGTGCATGTTTGGCCGTGCCAGCAAAAGAATACATTCAAGCGATTATTGCTGCAAAAAATATGTCACTTGTGCATTACATCCCTAGTGAGCAAAACTGATCGCCAAATACGATCAAACATTGAATTGGCATATGTAATTTATGCAATAAGTATGTGCTCATTTGGCCAAGAAGAGGGTTCTAATACAGTGTCACAAAATGTCCTTGACATCAAAGTGGGGCAAGCTAAAAGTGCGATTTAGTGTGGAAACAAATCGACCAATAAAAAAAAAAAGAGCCGATGATCAGTAGTAATACAAATCATATGACATGAAATTCATTCATCTTCCGTGCTATTTGTCCTCACAAGTGTGCTGGAATCTATCCCAGCTAACTTTGGCCAGTAAGTAGGGAAAACCCACATAGGCACAGCAAGAACATGCAAACTCAACACAGAAAGGCCGGAGCCTGGGTTTGAAACCTTGAACTCTGAACCGTGAGGCTGACGTGCTAACAACTCTTCCATGTTTTGTTAAAATTGACATTCCACATGCTCATGAACCATTCCACCGGGGACGGCGGGTTCCATCCCCCTCTACCGTGTCGGGACTCGAACCCATTCTGCGCAGCGCCGGCAGCATGGTAACTGCTAGGCTAAAAGCACAGGCTAGCAGCTTAGCTGTTCGAGTTCTCTGCTGTTGTCATCGGGGGTGAGGTTGCCAAAGCATGCATTGCATACAATGAACCTGTGTGCAGCCTTTATGCACGGTAATTGGAAGATGAATTGGACAGATTTTCTATCAGGGAATGTCGGTAGCAATGTTGTTGGGCGATAGTGTGTTTAGTGTCATGCTCGCACACCAAGACATTTTAATCAAGAGGAAAACATCACGTTCTCCAGGTAGTTTGAGAAAGTCTGTTTTGCATTACAAAAATACAGTAAATAATATGAATAAAAAATCCAGTTAGTGCAGTAAGGAGAGCTACAATTGGGATTGTCTACTTTGCTTAAGTTAAAAAAAAAAAAAAATGTATAATCAGCCTCATGACATAAATATGACCAGATCTCTTACACTGGACGCTAAAGAGGGTAACAAAGGGAAAATGATTTAAACATACGTTACATTACTTCCAAAACATATTTACTTTTTACTCTAGATTTTGGTTAAATGGCAAACGCAGAATCACCCTAAATGGATGGATGGAATGCTGGCCTCGCGGGCTCAACTAAGTATTTATTCTTTCACCGCAAATATGAAGACTGAAGATTAAATGTAGTCCCCCTTCGCGTAACTTTTGGGCCCAATTTATTTTATTTTTATGTCCTCTTCTTCTTTTTTTTCAGGGAATATTTTCTAGGGTGTGGCCTCAATACACCACTAATCAAGCAGCAAGACATACCCACTATCAATATTTGTAGTTGGATGTAAAAAAGGTAATTTTCCTAGCCTTTCAGCTAATCAGTGTTTCTTCTCTGCAAATAGAGTTTAAGTAGTATATTTTAAGTGCAGTGATCATTAAATAGTCCAGTCTTATAAAAAAATAATAATAATACATTCTCCATGATAATAATCCTCTATGAAGGCACCTCCAGGAAGAATGACTTCAAACAAACGAGTGGGGAAAAAAAGAAGAGGTGATTCAAGGTGAAACATAAAGTGGAATGTTCGTATTTTATCCTTCCCCCCTCTTTATCTGAGGTCACATTGTCAGGGCGGCAGCCTCAGTGGGGAACCCAGACTTCCATCTCCCCAGCTTTTTCAGGGGGGTCTTGACTCCCGAGGCGTTCCCAGGACAGCCGGGAGACATAGTCTCTCCTGCTAGTCCTGGGGGAAACCCGAGGCTTACTCCCAGTGAGACATGCCCGGAACACTTCACCAGGGATGAGCCCTTGAGACATCCTAATACATTGCCCTAGACACTGCATCTGGTTCCTTGGAGGAGTAGTGACTCTACTCCGAGTCCCTCTCAGAAGACTGAGCTTATCACCCTAAAGGAGGGCTCGGACACCCTGCGGAGGAAACTCATTTCAGCCGCTTTTACCGAGGATCTTGCTCTGAAAGTCACCACTTTCAGCTCGTGTCCATAGGTGAGGGTAGGAATGTAGATCGAGTGGTAAATTGACAACTTCGTCTTTTGACTCAGCTTCTTTACCACGACTATGAGAGCAGACGCCCCACAGATTCGCCTCTCAATATCCAGATCCATATTTCCCTCACTTGTAAGCAAGACCTCAAGATACCTAAACCCAGCCACTTCTTTTTCCGACTGAGGCCCATGGTCCCAGATTCGTGTTAAATATAGTAAAAAAAACTGACAGATGTGAATTTGTTGCTGACTGGTTTAGTTTAGGGCATGCTGTCTAATTGTGTGGAAAATCCAGTCCATTTTGGTGGTCCAACCTCCATGGTGAGCGTCATTCATCTGTTTCATGAAATAGTCCAATGCTTCCTGCCGAACGAAAGAACAACAGAAAGACATAAGGAAAGATTGGATACTGTGGAAAATGAAAATGTGTGTGACCCGAAATCAGAACACATTTGGGACGAGGATGAATTATACTGCACATAAATGTTTTGTTTTCAGCAATAACTACACGAGCGCACCATTAATTCAGGCCCTACTACTGTATCTCTTGTATGTATAAATGAAATATTCCTGAAAATTGTACTAAATAATATTGAGACAGGATTGCAAATTCTTATTGATTTCACAAAATGTAAACGTATTTACATACCTAGTGGATATTTTTACACCCAACAAAATAGGTTTGTAATTTCCTATTGATCTCCTAAAATGCCAGTAAGATAGTTTTTCCAGGCTATTCCCAGACCAAATGACTGATCTCGTCTAACCATAACATTATTGTCTTCCCTCGAATTTCACTGATAATATAGACTAGACCTGGCTGCGCTAATCGAAAAAATGCGAAGTAGAATCACCCTTGCCATTTCTACCATATGTTTTCGCATCTATACAATACCAAGAAGTGCATATTAAACGTTACAGTTATATACAAATCAATACTGTACAGTAATACCTTGACATACGAGTGCCCCTACATACGAGCAATTTGAGATATGACTACAATTCCGAGCAAATATTTACCTTGAGAGAAGAGACAAATTTTGAGATACGAGCATTAGAGACAGCCAGTTGGCCAGGCCGCGAGAGGCTGCTTTATGATTTCACAGCACTGTCTCTCTCGCCGCATCTCCCTCGTGCAAAGATCTCTACTGGGTGGAGCGTTGCATTTTTTCTCTTTTGTTTTTGCATTAGTCAGTGCAGAATTAAGGGATACACAATGGATCCAAAGCAAGCCGGTGTAATGAAGGGTAGTGCGAAGAAAAGGCGTATGATGACAATCGATATTAAGCAGGAAATAATTGAAAAACATGAGTATTGTCCGCATCACTGAGTTGGCTCACCAAAACGTATGGAGAAGCAGCAAGTTCGCCCCGAAAGCCCCGGTGGAATGCATTAACCTCTTTGCCTTGGTTATTGCACAAGAAGGTTTAAATTTTATGTAACGTAAGATTAAAACGTTTTAAGTGTGTATAGAAATATATGTTCATTTAAGTTAAATTTAAAATTTATGTTGTTACGAGCGCATCCGTCAAGTGACTCTCTCTCTGACTTTCTCTCTCTCTATCTCTCTCTCTCCCTCTCTCTCCTCCATCCACAAACTCCCCGTTGTATAAAATAATGCCTCATTTTATTATTAAACTTCATAACCACTAGTTATTTGTTGCTTTGTTAGTAGATTTAACAAATAAAAATGTTTTTCCATTGTAATATCCAGTTTTTTTTTGTTTTTTTTTCAGAGGGTGGGAACGAATTCATTTGTATTTAGTTCATTTCTATGGGAAACGTTGATTTGAGATACGAGTAAATCGACATACGAGCTCAGTCCCGGAACGCATTAAGCTCGTATTTTAAGGTACCACTGTAATGTATTAATATTTCAATAGAATTTAGCTGCTTCCTCGTTGTGGCCGACATCTGTCGCAGAAAGATCCACTCGTCCATCTTCTCTGTGGTGCGGAAATTCAACAGCGATATCACAGGGGGATGGCCTGTTGCTACCCGATATTGACTGGTGGCAGTCTGGTCAAACTGCTGACATTGCTTTGCGCACGACACTTTCCCCCTGTCTTATAAAGGACTTAAGAACCATGAAAAACAGTACTATGAACATTTTATCTACTGTAAATAATACCTGTTCTGTCTTTTCCAGGGCCAAGGTCTTCCTAATGTAGGCAATGTCATCAAATGACTGCAACTCAGGCATGCCGGAGCCGAGCATCATGGAGAACAGGTTGATAAACAGGTTGGCATGCTGTCGGATGGCCAGGTAGGCTTTATAACACATTTCCTGGAACCTGCATGCCATAAAAGAAACATGAATGTGTTTCCTGAAAATGCAAATCACACATTAAAGGCAATGTGAATAGATACTGAATTACACTTTTAAAGTAGGTCAGGACTGGCTGCTCCTCAATTTAATGTGATTAAAAGATAAATTTATTTAATTATGGCTGAAATGTTGGAAATAACAACAAAAGCTTTACCAGAACACATTGGTCAAGTATAGTCAGCCGAGGAAGATTTCAACATCGTTTGGGGAAATCATAACCCCCTATTCTGTCTGTCTTCCATATCTCCCTCCTCTATAACACCTAAATCAAATTATCAGAAAGCCTGATAACAAGCCTGATGACTTTTATTCTGGTGTGTTTGAGGAGGGAGACATAGAAAACAGGCTGAATAGGTGCCCTTGAGGACTGGAGTTAGTGACCCCTGCTTTATATCTTGTCATTTTAGTCTTTTTATTGCCAGTGGAAAAACAACTTTCAAACCGCAGAATCAAGAATTCCTTTGTGCAGAGTGAGGATTGTTCTCCTCTATGTATTCCTGGGGGGAATAAAAGTAACACACTGACTGGTCAGCAGGAAGTGATTTACAACAGCAGAAGTACCTCTCAAACTCTTTGGTCTTAGCGCACTCCTGGGAGCCCTTACTGATAACAATGAGGAAGTCTTGAGTCAATACAAAGGGTACTCGCTCTCTCTTGTATCCAAATTTCTTTTTCTTATGATCCAGGAAATGTCCAAAGTCAATATGAAATAACTGAGGCAAAGGACAAACAGCAAAAAAGAATAATAATAATAATAAAACAAGATAAGAAAGAAAGAAATCATCCATTGTTTTTCTTCTGGTAGTATAGTTGTTCCCCCATCTGCTTTCAGCACAAAAACCTCAAATTAACCTATTTTTAATTTTTAAGAAACATATTCTTTGTTATTCGCTATAAATGCTTTTTTTCTGTTATGTTCTTTCTAAAACAACTTACAATAGATGTAAGACAAAGCTCAATGAAAAATTGTGAAATGTTTTTACACCAGATTGTGTTTTTGCAGTTACCTGTCCATCATCTTTGACCATAATGTTGCTGTTGTGTCTGTCTCCAATG
The DNA here is from genome assembly GCF_051989625.1 of Stigmatopora argus. Taxonomy (NCBI): domain Eukaryota; kingdom Metazoa; phylum Chordata; class Actinopteri; order Syngnathiformes; family Syngnathidae; genus Stigmatopora; species Stigmatopora argus. Next base: position 1,626,218 of record NC_135394.1, read on the forward strand.
CCAAGAATAAATGTGGCTACACAGTAGCCAGCGCAAGACCTGGTAAAAAGGTCCACAGCCATATCATACCTGCATTTGAATCACATAAAACATAAAGCAATGTGAAAACGGACAGTCAGGTTAATTGAATTAGCAATTCCCTAAGAGGTCAAAAAGATTAACAGCAATGATTGGTGCCATGAGAGATGTAGAACTTACATCTCGCCCTTGTTCTTGTCTCTTAGCCACTGATGTAGAGTGTTTGAATTGAACTGCAAAGCCCCTTTCAAGCCACCTTTACATTGAATCTGCATGATAGTGTGTGAGCTACGAACCACCTCGATGAGACCCACACAGTCTCCTAATGAGAGACAGCCATAGGGCAGCATGCTGGAGGCAAAGACAAACATGAGTGCACACAACTGCACGCAAGCTCCTGACAGAGGTAAAAAGGATTTGGAAAGCCATGAGAACTTATGTACAAACTGTGATAGAAAAAAGCATTTACCGTAGGTCTAGTCCCTGATTCTGCCAAATGTTCTCCATGATTTTGATAATCTGCAAAGTCAACATATCTTGGCGCAGATCTACAGCAAAAAAAAAAAAAACGACAACAGAGATAGTCAAAACTATTGAGATCAACACCATTTCTTGACCTCATTTTGTTCACACGATAACAACGAATTGCAGTATTTTCCAGACTATATAAAAATATATATAATATATTTGTCACACTGGTCAAAAAATGTCTCATGATAAAGAATTACATAAAAATTACATTTTGGGTGGAAAATACTAGTATTGCTTCAGCAACAACAGAGCATTTAAAAATATATATTTATTCCATAATTTTTGGCTTAAGATATTTCCATCTGGAAGGATGTCCAAATAAGAAGATGGATAAAAGTTCAGCCTCCTTAACAAATGCCAACATTCAGACTTAAATGCAGCTGTAATAATAATTGTTAATAGGAATGCATGAGAAATATAATGTAGAGTCGAAAGTCATAGACAGCTGAGGCCTTTACACACAGAACTACTAACTCATTCATCTTCTGTACCGCACATCCTCATAAGGGTGGCAGGGGGAGCTGGAGCCTGTCCCAGCTGACTTAAGGGTGAGAGCCACACTACACACTAGACTGGTCACCAACCAGCCGTAGGGCACACAGAGAGACAGATGACTTGTCAGAAGTGGCACAGAAAATGAATGAATAAACATAAATATATACTCAATTCAAGTGTGTTCTCACTCTAACTCAAATCAAGAGTGCCTGTTGGAGATGTTTATAATTGTTATTATTTCTTATTGTTGTGGTGGCCTGGTGAATGAGTGGTTTGCAGGTCAGCCTCACAATTCTGGGGTCGAGGATTCGATCCCAGGTAAGTCTTTGCTGTGTGGAGTTTGCATGTTCTTCCTTGGCTGGCATGGGTTTCTCTGGGCACTCTGGTTTCCTCCCACATCCCAAAAACATGCTTGGCAAGGATGGTTGGACACTCTAAATTGTCCCTAGATACGAGTGTGAGTGTGAATGTCTGCCTTCTTGTGCCCCCCGATTGGCTGGCCACTGATTCAGGGTGTCCCCCGCCTGGTGCCCAGAGTTTGCTGGGATCGGCTCCGGCACCCACCGCAATCCTTGTGAGGATAAGCGGTTTGGAAAATGAATGAATGTTAAAGTTGTGAACAACATGAACCATTTTATATATATTTTAACATTATTAATAAGCAGCATCAAGGTATAAGGCGCAGGCCCAGCTGTGAAAAAAGTGTGCTTTATAGTCCAGAAAATACAGTACTATGATAAAAATAGTATCAGCATGGATCATGTATTTTACCATCTCCATTTTTGAAGATAATCTCATTGTTCTGAAAGAGTAGCTCAGACATTATGTCTGGATTTTCCCAGTTGAGCCACAATGGCCTCTTGGCTGATGACATGATCCTGCATTCATCTAACCTGTGCATAAACAACGTTGCATTATTTTCTTTTACACCCTGGTAAGTGCCTACACACATGCTCATGAAAAAGTTTTAACCCTAACCTTAGGTTGCCCAGTTGGTGTGCAGGGTTAAGGGGTGAGGTGAAATTCTGGAGTGCATCCATGTAATCGGGTCGTTTCATCTGATCCACCAGGAACCGCATCTGAACCTTTTTAATAATGACAAAAGCACTTCATTTAGTAGGTCCACTGTGAGTGTGAATAATCGCTGCTTGTCGTACAGACAATGACTGAAATACCTCAACCGTGAGAATGCCAGAGTACCCTTTTCTATTTAAAATAAAAGAAAACTCTGAAGGGAAATATTTTGAAAGGGAGCACCTTCTGTGTCTCATCCTTTTTCTCCTGTTTGAGGATATCAGTGAGATTGATGAGCTTCTCCATGGCCTCCACCTGCCTACTCAGGTGTTTGAGGTACATGCCACAGGCCCTGCAGTAAGCCTCTAAGAGTAGCCCAAACCTTTGGCTCACAGTTTTGTTGTGCATTTCAGCCCTATGAGAAGGGAAAAAAGGAAAAGGTTTACGATTTCATTCGCACAGAAATGATCGATTCCAGCTAAAGGACACAAAGGAGGAAATAAAAATATTTTTTATAAACTCACTTGAGATGCCAAAAGAAAAAATGTCCAATCCTTTGATTGGTTAGTGCCTTTTTGAGTAGAAAACGGGCCAGGGGATTGTCAAGATATTGCTCATATTTAATAACCTGGGACAGAAACAAAAATGGACAACATCAGAAAGGAGTTTAAAAAAATACTAATAGTATATAGAAGTTAGCACAATATGGGCAAATATGTTAAAATTAAAATGATTAAAATCAAACTAGCTGTGGTGGCAAAGTGGTCTATTTTTTGGTATATGGAGTTTACCAATTTCGTCATACGCAGCTGGGTATGATGACAATTAGGCTTTTGTCGAGTCAATGATGATGACAAAGCCTATGTCCGATTATTATTGTTTGCACTTTCTTCTCACTGCACAAAATGTATCTTAAACCTCCAGTATCCAACAGGTTTGACAACCACTGTGAGACACATACCTGTACAAGCTGGATGAGGTACTGAGATAGTTTGTCATCAGTTAGGTATTTATCAAGGCAGCGTACAGCAAAGTGGCGAACCATTGGGTCTGGGTAGTTGCAGTCCAACAATTCCAGGGCCTGCTCCGGACGGATGGATGGCCATTCCTTCAATAGGCAGTACATCTAGCATACACCAATAGAGAAAAATATATTGAAATATTTAGATCATTATTTTGTTGACAAACCTTTGACATTTACCACTGACATGACAGTAACAGAAAAATGTAAATTAAATGCCTAATTGGTTATTAAAAACAAAAGAGACACACCTGGGCTACTTCATCTCTGGAGTTCCATTTTACAGCAAGGAGGATCTTGGGAAGGATCTCTGGGAAATTCATACAATAGTGCCTGTTCAAGGGAAGACATATCAAAAGGATAAATATAAATCATAATTGTATTATCGAAATTTGGATAAAAGGCTAAAAGAAAATCATAGCCATCATATTTTGGGGGGAAAAAACTACCTATATCTCCAGAGGAAGTCTTTCTCTTGTTCTGTGATTTCTGAGAGGGGGTCTCTGTTACTAAGGTGTCTCAGCTGATCTATGTCATTCTCTGTCAGGGCATGGTCCCTTGCAACACGATTGCTCTGGAACAGAACAGCAAGAAAATGTTGAAGAAAATTACAGAGGTACCTCGAGATACGAGCTTAATGCGTTCCGGGACTGAGCTCATATGTCTATTTACTCGTAACTCAAATGAACGCTTCCCATAGAAATGAACTAAAAACAAATTAATTTGTTCCAACCCTCTGAAAAAAAAAAAAAAAAAAACAGGATATTGGATTGGAAAAACATTTGTATTTGTTCTGATTTGCCATCTATTAACAAAGTAACAAATAACTAGTGGTTTAATAGTACTAAAATGTGTTTAATAGTACTAAAATTAGACGAATTTCGTGGAGGGGAGAGAGACACAGACAGAGAGGGGGGCGGAGACTTTTATACGGCAACGCGCTCGTAACATAACATAAACAAATTTAAATGAACTTGGATTACGATGCAGACACACTCAAAAATAAGTTTAATTTAAACTTACACTGAACTTCATTCTAATTTTGTTTTGAATTTTGATACCTTTCTTCTCCCGGGTTGGCTCTATTTGCCCCGCATCCACCCTGACATTCAGATGCATCATATCGAGGGTTGTCTGCTTTTGTCTTCCCTTCAAAATATTCCGAAAATAATGCACACAAATGTCCTCACCATAGGATAACGCACGACCACTTGCCAACTTGCCCGGGAAGTAGTACTCCTCTCGTATTAGCGAACAAGCTCCGCCATTCGCACTGACTAACGGGGGGAAAAACACTGAAAAAATGCAACGCTCCGCCCAGTGCTCGTAGAGACATCACACGAGGGAGTTGCGACCAGAAAGACAGTGCCCATGATGTTCTTATGAGCAGCCTCTCGCGTCCGCTTTATGCTCGTATATCAAAATTTGTCTTGTATCTCAAGATAAATATTTGCTCGAAATTTTACTCGTATCTCGAATTGCTCGTATGTCGGGGCACTCGTATGTCGAGGTATTACTGTACTTTGATTTAATATGTCTACTATGTCGAATGAGGAATCCAAGTAAGTAAAATTAGTTTTTAATCACTGGTTACAGTTTTATTCCATAATAAAAGTCTGCTACATTTACTCATGTGCTATTGATGTATTCAGCCAAGCCATTGTAGTATAACACAAAATATTTGGCCAAGTTACAGCAGTGATGCCTTAGGATCTATTCAGGAGAGCTTCTTAAGCAACTCGAGTTACAGATAAAAGGTATCACTTTAAACACCATGTTAGTCATTTATCATAAATAAATCAACTGTTTATTCTCCCTACTTTGTGTCACCCAGTATCTGTTATATCTGTATGAAGATACCTGATGCACTCTACCTCGATTTGTATACAAACCAATTAACCCATGTATACTATCATAATCCATATAAAAACAATGACTACGAGATTTGGGATTCTACTTAAAGTGAATTGTCTCTTGATGATTCCAACTTTAGTCACACTATAGGGTAGTAGAAATAATATATTCTTAAATGCATGGCAGCTCGTTAATAATCATGAATGATTTAATAATGTAATTCAGGTGACCGCCTCTGATTAGTGGCATCTAATCACTGACCAAGCACAACAGCTTTCTGTAATATGAACACGGACACAGGGGAAAACAGTAAAAACTTGATTCTTTGTGATATGTGAATTGGTATTTGTGTGAAAAACTCTGATAGAGCTTAATTCCAACATGGCTATGTTCTGCTAAGCCTGTAAACGAAAAACTGTAAAGGTTGTGTCCAATTCATTCTCTGCACTGGTGCTATTTGAGAATCGCAAGAATACTTACATACATAGTTTTAAAAGTAATTTTATGTGAGTAAATTATTAATTGTGGTATACCTGTCCTGAAAGATTGTAATTAAACCCCAGTTCTCGTGAAATAGTCCAGTTAGCATGATCCTCCACAGCATTCATGTCCGGATATTTGAGTGGATTACTGAAGTGGTCAAATTCCAGTTCCAGACATGGAGTTTCCTGAACAAAGTAAGTGACACTGTGAATATACCAAAGGCACGATTTGTAAAAAGAGGTGCATGAGTTCATTTTACGTTGTTTGGCCTATTAGCAGAATCACAACAATGATTATTTTTTCACTGAGAAGATAATTTAGACACCAGACTGAGTGTTTTTCCAGAAATATTCAATAATCGCATTTTATCTATTTACCTTATTGGGATTTGAACCTGTGACTCCTATGGGATTGAGAAGATCTTCTAAACCATGAGGAACAGGCCAGAGATTCAGCGCCATTTTGTTCGCTACCAAAGTGTGGGTGTAGTCAAACAGATTGACATTTCCCCAAGCCAGTGGACAGTGCTCCTTGAAGAAAAAGAAAGAAAAAGGAATAGCAAGTAGATTAATATTTGGGCAAATCTGGATTGATAACATTGTGAGATAGACGAAATGCGCAAAATGGATCATCTTGTCTTTCTGATCATTATATCTCATCTCATTTTCTGAACCGCTTTATCCTCATTAGGGTCGCGGGGGGTGCTGGAGCCAATCTCAGCTGTCTCCGGGACAGAGGCAGGGGACACACTGAATCAGTCGGTGCCAGCCGATCGCAGGGCACAATGTATAATGACAATAAAAGCATTCAATTCAAAAAGGAGCATTGTTGTTGCTTTGATTATGAAAAAGACCAAATACATTTGTATTTAGTTTTGGCATCTTACCTTATAGTATGTAACACAATTTCAAGTATTTATTATTAAGGACAATGTGTACACTTAAAAATAATAATAAATAAACAATGTAGTACACAGAATACTATTTGTCTAAAGTTTAACGTAACATGGTGATCTACAAAGCAAGTCTTCAGTGATGGAAGCAGGTGAGAAATAGGTAGGAAGTCGGACTGCATTTCATGTTGGCAGCCAGATTATTTGAGTGTATTTAGAGTAAATGCCTGAACAAAAGGCTGTTGTGGAGAGGTGTTTATCTTTAATTCAGGTTGTGCATGAAAGAACATCCACCAAGCTAAACTCAACCTGCCGTGGCACAGCAGGGGAAAGGACAAACCCCTGGTGTCTGTTTACAATATCAATGGCTGGCACTCAATGACACAATCTACACACACATACAAGTGCGAGCACGCAGGTTTGTCCTAAGCAGGGAAGATTTTGCAAAATAAATGTTTTGTTTAATGTCAACAGACAGATGATTGTAGCACACTAGTTTAGGATATACAGTCATACCTCTACTTAGGAATGCCTTTATGTACGAAATTTTCAGGTTACAAAAGCTTTTATATGCAAATGAATGCCTCGAGATACGAAACAAAATCCAAGTTACGAAATTCCCCTCAAAGTAAATGCATTTCCTTATCCATTATTTTATTTTGAAATTGTAGCGGATGCATACATTCTCACTTTAGAACTTTAGAACCTCGCTACTGGTGCAAGTTTTGTTGCAACCCAGGAGATTTAAAAAAATGTTTGGAACCCGTTGACAGATGTTGCACGTTCCATTTTGTTGTTGTTTTGTCTACTCCTCAAAATAAAAGACATAAAAAAATCGGATATCTTTATTACATTTCTTTAATTTCCTCAAAGCATTTACTGAACCACTTAACCTCACATGGCTCACGGGGATGCTGGAGCCTTTCCCAGCTAAGTATGAGCACCAGGCAGGTGATCAAACAACTTCCGGTTCATGTAACGTAAAAAAAGAAAACGACTTAAATCTCGTAGCATTTTAACTTTTTTTAACTCTCATTATTTCTTCAATCGCCTAACATTATCTGACAAGCAGTTTTGTAAACACAGACTTAGCATCGACAAAAGTAGAAGACCGTGAAGCCTAACAACTACCGGTTTCTATTGCATAAAAATAAGCAACAAAATGACTTTAATTTCATAATTTTACGATTTTCTCTCTCGGAATATTACAATGTGTGACATTTCCACACATGACCATTGTTCACAGCACATTAGTTACGAAGAACACTGCTCTACAGAATGCATAGCAGGGATAATGAACATTTAATAATGAATGCTCATGAGTCATGATGCATTTGTAGCCAACATAGTCATTTTGATAGTAGGCTAATATAGAGGAATACATGAGTTGCCTGATGTTCCCTATTTTACTATTACTTTCACATATAATGATTCTTCTTAGTGATACGTACATTAAAAAAACTGCCCTGAAAAAAATGCAACTTATATTCCAGTGCAACTTACTATATAGTATATGTTTCCCCCCCATTGTGCATTGTTTGGCCAGTGCAACTTATACATACACATATATATATATATACATATATATACATATATACACATATATATATACATATATATATACATATATATACATATATATATATATATATATATATATATATATATATATACATATATATATATATATATATATATTCCTATCAAGGTCATATGAATCATGGCACTGATGCCATGTAGTGTTCCCAAATTGATTTCTATTTTACCTCTTTTGCGCCCTTTCTGCCTTTGACTGAGCAAATGGAAAGGCAAAGTCTAGCAGCTCTTGGGATGTCTGGGATGTACATGTCATAGGTCAGCCATTCATTCCACCTTTGGATAAAGAATAAATGAAGGGTTTTGTGAAACAATCTCGTCCCATGTGGGCTTTCAAGCATTCCCACCAAGCCAAAACAATGAAACACTGTGATTGAACACTGGATTCAACCCGGGACCCCAGAACGCATCCTTTTTTCAGTCTATTTCATGGTGTGAATCCTTGGTTTCTACTTCATGTTGAAATTTCAGCACCTATATATGTGTTGCTATGTACTCTACCCGGAGTACTAGTACTTGTTGCCACATTCACCATAATAATTCAGGTTTAAAGCCCAATTTGTATTTACCAGTTTAGGAATTCACAAGGGCATGTCATTTTCCCATCTGCATATTGATTGATGTGTACACAATAGTTTTTGATTCATAGAGGTTCCATCACACTCCAAACTCAAAATGATTCATGAGAAGTGTGTGTCAATGTCCTCGATTAAAAATCCTTTTTAAAGTGCAGTTTATACTTGAATCGCCAAAGTTGCAAAACTGTAACAAACTACATTGCTGAATGAAATTCATAATGGTGAAAAGGTTACCTGGGGTTAGAGCAGGGAACCCTTTGCGTGTTCACATTGTCACACATCTGCTCTCCTCCATGATATATACCTGTTCTCACATAAATCTAATAGAATAGATGAATAGGAAAACAAGAGACTAAACATTTATTCAGAAAAATAGCAAAATTACATAAATTAATCACAGAGACAAAATATACACTCCACTATACCATTAAAAATCAGGAATTTTTAACTACTAGCCTGGAGACCAGGGGTCAGGAACCTTTTTGACAGAGCGAGCCATAAACAATTCATATTTTTAAATGTTATTCCTTGCCATTATCAGAATTTAAAAGTCAAAATACATGAACATGTGTGCATTTTTAGTCATTGCACCTCTTTTAAAGTACAAAAAGTCAGAATTCTTTTGACAAAACTGTAACGCTGTTGCTAATCAATGACAAAATGCATGCAGAAGAGTCTAATGAAATTAAAATTAAAAAAGTTAAAAAGGGGGTAGAGATGGTGTCAACACTACAGCGCAAAGGTGACGCTCCTACTGATTCGTTTGGGACTCAGCCCTCACCAGAGGTTTCCATATTTTAGCTCACATGTTAGCAGAAAGCCATATGCAGCCATCAAAAGAGGCACATATGACTCCCCTGCCATAGGTTCCCTACCCCTGCTCTAGACCATTCCACTCTTCTGAAAAGTATTTAAGTTCAGTGCTTAAAAGGGACAGACAACACCTAGTAAAAATGACTTTCATGTAAAAGGTGGTTCATCAAAAGATTTAAAGGTCCTTTTTCATTCATTCATTCATTCATTTTCTGAACTGTTTATTTTCACAGAAGAAGGAGATGGACAACCATTCACGCTCACACTCTAGGCCAAATTAGAGTATTCCACCAGCCTACCATGCATGTTTTTGGAATGTGGGAGGAAAATTGAAGTACCCAGAAAAAAACCACACAAGAACACACAAACTCAACACAGGAGGACGGATCTGGGATTGAACCCAGAACCTCAGAACTGTGAGGCCGACAAACTAAGCACTCTGACGTCGGGCCACCCTGATTTAAAGGTCCTGTAATCTCAAAATGAAAATGAATACAGTAAATTGTTGTTTTGTGCAAAAGTAAAGACTGTTAATATTAATTTTCTGAACTGTTTATCCTCACAGGGGTTGGCAGGGGGTCCTGGAGCCTATTCCAGCTGACTTCGGGCACAAGGCTAGGGGCATCCTGAATTGGTGCCCAGCCAATCGCAGGGCACAAGGAGACAGACAACGATTCACCACACACTCATACACAAGGGCAATTTAGAATTCAGCCTACATGCATGTTTTGGGGATATGGCAGAAAATCTGAGTACCAGGAGAAAACTCACGCAAGCCCGGGGAGAACATGCAAACTCCACACACTCGGGACCCACCTGGGATCGAATCCCCGACCCCAGAACTGTGAGGCCAGCACGCTAACCACTAGTGCACCAATCCGCCTGTTGCTAACAACCCGGACAAATTTGAATAAATTAAAAGATAATGACTTAATATAAAGGCTTTAAAGGGGACAAAAATAGGATTTATTTGATAAGGGAAAGCACATATGAATGAACATATTCATATTCATGTTTTTTTTCCCAAATTGAATAATTTAATATTTTGCATTTACAAAGACGGTACTCGGACGTTTGGTCGCCCGGAAGGTTATTGATAATTACCATTTAAATTTGTTGCTCAAATTCCCTAAATACAAACTGCGAATTATTATTTTGTCATACTTAATGCACTATTAATTATTAGGCTAAAGAAAAGCTCCAAATTTCCCGTACTTTTATTGTGTTTTGTTGGAGAACTTGTTAAGACCCTGCCTGACTGACGACCCTTCCTAAGGGGACAACCCATGTACATACACACTCTTATACACTCACACGTCCGCTCAGTGAAACTGCTCAGGGCCATTGTTGGCTTTGATTAATGCATAGACCGTGTTGTTTTACCTTGTTTGGTCGCCGGACTTTTGGTCACCGGACTTTTTGTCGCCGGCCGTTTGGTCGCCGGACGTTTGGTCACTCGGACCCAAACGTGCGGCGACCAAAAGTCCAGCGACCAAAAGTCCGGCGACCAAACGTCCGGTCACGTACAAAGACAGGCATATTAACTTCCTTATGATATCTACCCTAATCATGTGCTTTTGATTCATACTGTATCTCAGAAATACCACGTGCGATGATTTTTCTTAAGATTTTCCCTTCAAAGTAACACATTTGAACTCCCTATTAAAACCATGAATATGGAGGTGAAAATTGTGAATCAGGGGGCCGCTTTTCGTGGGACATTGTAAAATTCAACAATTTTAAGGCAATTTTAACGCTGTGGCGATGCGAGTAAATACGGTACTATTTTATATTTACGTCTTTCTCCAATACTACTCTACTACTAAAAATGAGATTCTGAGCACTGGGTAAAGGTGTTGTCTGTCTCTTTAAATACCTTAAAAACTCATAAATGAATAAAAGATATTCCCACCTTGTCTATGTCCCTTATATTGACGTTAACATATGTAGCACAGAGGATCCGTATTCGCAGTGTTCCATTGATGGTCCAGAGTGACTTGGCCGCTGCCTCGCCATTCATATATGATGATGCCGTAGAGATGCGACGGGAGTATGATGGCATGACAAAGTTATCCGTAGGCAACTGAGCATAGAGGCTGTCCTTAGCCATGAGCATGAGGTTGGGCATTCTGCTCAGCATAATACAACTACGAATGTACTAAAAAGGGTGAGCAAAAGGGAGTGTAAGTGCAGATATAAGTATAACAGGTTTCCAGCTTCAGAAGAAAGAAAGACTTTTGCTGCAGTCTGGAAATTTAGCTTTGGTGGTTGCTAATGTGTTAGTCAAATACATTGGCACAAATGTCACTTCATTGCTCTCACTAAAACTGTGAGGTTAAGGTCAAGCTAATCATAAATTTAGTCAAACTAGTGAGACTGATAGTTGTAATGTCGCTACCTTACGTTTAGGGGAGCTATCATTTCACTTACTTTATACTGGCTGATTGGGTACTTTTCCAGCAGGTACTCATCACAGCCACAAACTTTGAGGATGTATTTACCCTGATATTCCTGAACACACATCTTTAGTTGTTCGGGGGAGAGCAGCATACTACGTGTCTTCTTACGAATGGCCTCTGCAATCACCTGTGTTACAACAAGATGCGTACTATATTGGACAGGAAACCAGCAAATAAATTTGCTGTAGATCCCAAATGTGGTTCCTCAGCAAAATTAGTTAAATAAACAAATCTATAAGATGGCTTTCACAAATTGTTTAAGTATATACAGTGGGTGAGTGTTTCTGCCTGCGCACATGCTTTTACCTGCTCTGGCACACAGTCATGGTTGATCTTCAAAGTATACTTTTGTTTGTCATTATTTGGAGAAACAATCACCCAAATTACAACAATAATTTGACCTGAAATAAAACAGACGAAAAGGCCAACACAAACATGATTGATGAACAAAGCAATGATGTTGTCTTTTTTCTCCAGGGGCAAACAAGTCAGTAAAAATGAAACATTCAGGATCTGGTATGCTCGGGGCATTGAACCGATTGCAACTGGACTGTTCTGATTGCCTCTGAAGATTTTGTGCCTCTCTTACGAGCATGCCTCATCACTTCATGGAACAAAGTGAGGGAACACAAGTTATTTATCCTCTAAATTAGAACCAACGATATAACAAAGACTGATTGTTTCACAACAGTGAATAATGTGCTTTGAAAATAATGTCATTCCAATACGATAGCATCAGCATTGGCAACAGAAAAACTGATAGTTATTTTTATATTAAATTTGGTCACAAGATTGCATCCAATCAGCACCCTGCTGTTAAACAAATCCCTAGACAAAAATACCTCCTTTGTGAGGCTTCTTCTCTTTAGAAGATAGTGTATTATTTGTAAAAAACAGATTCTTCATGTAGGGCTTTCTTTAATATAAAAAATATGATTCATCATTTACCTGTTGCATTATTTTTGGGATAGTTATTATTCATTCATTGATTTTTTTTTTCATGTATGCAAGTTCTGAAGCATCTCATTTTCTGAACACCTACCTTTGTCCAATTTGCTGTAAATGTGTTTTGGGAGTTCTTGTGTGGATTCTACATTAGGTGGATAAACATAAAGGGCTCTGCTGTGGGGCCCACTGGCATCTCTGAGTTCCACAGAGTCTTTGCACACATTCAAGATGTTTCTCCTGAAGTCCTGAACCTCAGGATCTTTCACTAGGTCAAATTCACACACAGGCATACCAATGGCAAAACCTGTCAAAATACAAAGATTATACAGTATTTAGATTTTAAACCGTAAGAGGTCACATGATGAATTAAATATGATATTGGTAACAATACCTATTACTAACATGCAGCCATGTATTACTCTTATTTAATACTATTGTGTATTCATAGAAGTGCATGCTGTATTTCACGATGCAAACTATTGACCACACAGGTCCATTTATCCACACCCTTTGGATTAACGGGCCAAAAAGGAACAAAACACACGGGACTCACCAATCTCTCTGTTCAGAATCTTTTCCTCTCGGTTGCCAACTGGTTCAATTACTTTGAGGAAGGGTTGAAAAAGTCGGAGGTCACAAAGCCTTCGAGTCTCATCGAAGAACTCCTCCCGCTCAGCTTCCTGTAGAAAGGAAAACTGAGTCCCTATCCAAACTATTACTGTGAATTTGCCGTAAATGTGAATAGTGAAGACGTGTGTGGAGTTGTGTCCAAACTAGAAAGCATATTTGCTAACATTTACATACAATATGTAATGGAAAACTTCCAGGAATTATGGAATAAAAAATAAAAAATAAACACAAACATTTACAGTCACACTGAAAATTGTGTTTGGCAGAATTGAACGTTTTAAAACAAGTTTCCTATTAAATTCCAACAATCTACCATAAACAACTATTTTTTTACTTTTTTTGTTACAGCAAATGACTATATAAAATGTGTATGGGTAACTGATCTAAACAGTGGTGGGCCCAGTCTAGTTTCACCTGCAACAATGCTCTTTAAAGTAAGTGTAAAGAGTAAGGTTTTGTTTCTAAATGCAGAGCACATTCTCCTGAAAACTCATGAAATTAAAGTGTTGGCTAAAATCTCAGTAGGAAAGGGGGTACAGTGTGAAAAGGAGCATAGTGAGATCACCTTTAGTACTGATTAAATATGGATCACAGGGGAAAAAAAATCCAAAATCAACATTTTCAACTTCCTTGTTGACAAGGCTATCAACAAACAAATCCTGAAGGGTGTGATTTGTTAAGAGTGCAACACAATGCAAGAGTTATGACAGGATAACTCGTGGTTGCTTTACAATGACACAACACGTGATTATAATGGTCTGAGCACATGACCGTTTTAGGGCAACAAAAACATCACCATGCAGTAGTAAACTATCATATCAATCTGACTCCATATGATATTATTCCTCTTTTCCCAAAGGTGTTCAACAGATGGAACCATTCGGAAAATTGGTCTGAAAACAAAGCAGCAGAGGATCCCAGAAGAACCCTTCCAGAATGTATGAAGATATAGAAGAGAAGTCTGTAAAACTGTTATTCTGGTTGGGCAATTATTCCACAAAGGACTGCTGTGGGGCGCTCCTGGTTTTTGTTCCGATCAAAACACCCCGGACTGATTAACTAATGGGGTTTTAGGCTGTCACAAGCAGCACCTGACAGCAATTAAGTAAATACACTATTAAGATACTGGATTGGAGAAAAAGTGTTCGGTTGTTCTAAAAATTCGCACCCACTGCGTTTCTATGTGGACCAATTACCCATCCCTGCTCTATGGGAATTATTTTGAAAGGAAAACTTTCTATAGTCTTTAGCTTGACTTCTTCGTGCAGTGGTACCTCGACCTACGATCAGCTCTACTTACGACATGCTCGAGGTACGATGAAAATTTCGATCGAATAATTCGCCCGAGATACGATCAAAATTTCGAGATGTGACCAAGCCAGGTGGCCATGACATGAGAGGCTGTTTATCATTGTAGCGCACTGTCTTTTTTTGCCGCATCTCTTTCGTGTATAACAGATATCTACGAGCACTGAACGATTCATTCAGACGAGTTTCTCCTAGCATCGACCATGAAACGCACAACGCGCATGCGCGGGCAAAAAGAGGGCTTTCTGGGTAATGAAGTATACTTGTGCACACAACACCGATAGGCAATGGCACCCTTTCTCAGAATAAAACGTCATTACCCACAATCAATACGTGGGTAGGCTGTTATTCCTTCCTTAGCCTGTTAGCTCCCGTTAACGGAGCGATCGCTTATTCAAGACTACTTCTCGTTGGCAAGTGGTCGTGCGTTATCCTATTGTGATGACATTTGTGTGCATCATTTTCGGAATATTTTGAAGGGAATACAACAGCAAACAGCCCATCGATAGCGAAAGTCAGGGTGGAGGTGTGGAGAACAGCTAACCCGGAAAACAAAGCTAAATTTTTTTTTAACAAAATTAGAATTCAGTTTTGTGTAAAGTTACATTAAACGTATGTTTGAGTGTGTCTGTATATATTAATCCAAGTGAATTTGAATTTGTTTGTTCGTTTATCAGTGTGTTGTTACCGTGGATAAAGTCCCCCCAAACACCCCCCCCCCCCCCGCCTCTGTGTATGTCGCTGTCTCTACCCTCCACGAAATGCGTCTAATTTTACTTCTATTAAACACATTTTATTACGATTAAACCACTAGTTATGTGTTACTTTGTTAATGGATGGCGAATTAGAAGAAATAAAACATTTTTTCCAATCCAATATAAGGTTTGTACTGTATTATTGCACAATTTTCAAATAAGGACTATATGCCTACCTGAGTAACGCTGACAAAGATGTAAGATGTCTCTTCCTGCAAGACGTGATGGAGGGGATACTTTCTGGCTTCTTTAAATAGCTCATGCTTGATAGTTATGAGAGTTGCCTCACGGAGGCATTCTAAGGTCAGAATCATCCCATTTGGTAAGAGGCAGTCCACCAGGATCCTAGAAATACACAAGGAATGATTGTCAACTAAGAACAGTTTCATTTGTATCTAAACTGAAATCAATAATATTGACCTGGGTGGCATAAGGTGGATGCCCCATAATTCTCCAGAAGACGGCCTGGGAGGCATCTTCCTATCTATCTCCCAATTCAGTCACACAGGATAGCTGAAAGCACAAGAAAAGCAGCACATCACTGTGTAACATAGACTGAGATTAAGTGTTGAGCCCAATTTTGTCAGACAAGAGCACTCAGACAAAACGGTTCTTCACTAAGGCTAAATATTTATCATCAAACACACTCGAAAGTTACAATTTTCTGCTGCTTTGGCTGTCTGAAATCAGATTTTTACCTCAGGAAGAGAAATGACAAACCATCTAAAACAGTCAGTTTCCACGCCGAAATGGAATGAGTTTAATTTTGCAGTTAAAATTATTTACACAATGCTAAAAAGACCATGCAACGTATTACAATCTCTCGATAGTTTTCCAATATTTATGCCGAGGAATAAACACTGATAAGAAATTGACATTTATTAATACATCGTCTAAATTTGTAAAATTTTCTCGAAAAATAAAAAGGGTAAGAACATGTGTTGTGAGCCATTCTTTGAGCTGCGACCCTGATCAGGATGCAGCTAAGCACTTTGGACCAAAAAAGGAAGCTTGCTCCAAACACAGGATGTGGGGAGTGGGGAAACAGTGGCCTCTACACAGGCTTTCTTTGAATTCTGAAATGAGTAAGAGCCAGTTGAATAACTTAAATGGGCATTGAATAACACAGTGGCAAACTTAAATCTATTTTCAACCTTGACATCATCATTTTTTAACACCTAGGTCATTGCTGTAAAAGGACATTTCTAGGAATTTTATTATTTCAGAGTAAGATTTTCTTTATCTCATTTCATTTCTGAAACGCTTTATTCTCAGTAGTCCTACGACGTCGCTGTTGCAAATGCCACTGATAGTCTTGCTAGCATTGATGGTTTTGCGATTAGCATGAGTACTTTGTAATCACAATTAAGGATGCTTGAACCATTCGAGCAAAAATACAATACTGAAGGAGAAGGTCAACAGCAAAATGGCACAGTATTTAATCCATTCATTCATTTTTCTAAACCGCTTTATCCTCACTAGGGTCGCGGAGGGTGCTGGAGCCCATCCCAGCTGACTTCGGGCCAGAGGCAGGGGACACCCTGAATTATTGGCCAGCCAATCGTAGGACACATGTACACAAACAACCATTCACGCTCACACTAATGCCAAGGGCCAATTTCAAGTGTCCAATCAGCCTACCATGCATGTCTTTGAAATGTGGGAGGAAACTAGGATACCCGGAGAAAACCCACGCAGGAGAACATGCAAACTCCACACAGGTGGACCGACCTGTACTTGAACCCAAGTTCCCAACTGTGAGTCTGACACTCTAACCACTAAGTCACCGGGCTGCCCGGTTTTATTTATATTTTGTGAATATCAATAGACAGTGGACAAAAATACATAATTCTAATGAGAATAAGTAGAGAGCCCTACCTCAAAGAGCAGTAGATGATGGCTTAGTGCCACCCTTCATCTTTCAATCCAACCTCATGCTGCCTGTCACTCAGGGATGTGGAGATGGAGCAGACTTGAGCACAAACAACATCAGGTCAAATTAGGGGTGATGTTAGCAACCAGGCTAACTATGAGAATGACAGCGGGGATGCTGCCAAAGAGGCACAACGTGATCAAAAATAAATGATTTATTGGCCACTATCCAAAACAGTGACTGTTTTGCCTTCTATTAATATATATACATTGAATCATAAGAACAATGCCAAAGGATTTGGGAACAGTTAGCAAGATTCTCGTTCAATGGGGCTCCGCTGTCCGTCATTTGCCCCGACAATAAAACATTTATTCATCCTTGGCAAGCGACACATGACAAATTGAGCTCGACCACACACACGGCAGACCTTTCGTAGGTTTTCCATGGGCGTCAACGCGGAGAATGGGTAGACGACGAGGTCTCGGCACGGCTAACGCGAGCCAGCCTGCCCACCCCACCACAACACATCGGCCGGTTGATGGCTTTCAACGGCGGGGGAGTAAAGCAGTCCGTTCCCCCGTCCTTAAATCCACTATCCCTGGGAAGACCTTTTTTTCTCCCACGCCGCGCTGCAACTTCTTGTTACAGTGAACAGAACATCTCCAGAATTTTGACCCAGAAGGGATGAACATGCGGCGTAATGCGAGGATGATGTGAAGTGAGATGGTAGCGGTCCAAGTTCTGCAGGGTCCTCCCTCATATGCCTGCCTGCGTCCCAAAACGACACACTTTTAGTGCACTCACACTAAACTACTGCGTTTGTTTTGTGTGCTTGTATGACCTCCACTGTGTATTTATCCAATAATGTGTGCATGCAGGTCCATGTCGTTTCAACACCATGTAATCCCTTTTTATTACTCACTATAACCAAGTACCAAATCTTTGCATGGAGCATCCCTGAGGCAGGAACTATTGGTAGAACTTGTGTGCAAGGTGTGTGTTTGTGTGGTTGTTTGTGAATGTTTGTGTGTGTGTGTGTATGTGTGTTTGTGTATGTGTGTGTGTTTGTGTATGTTTGTGTGCGTGTGTGTTTGTGTGTGTATGTGTGTGTTTGTGTGTGTCTGTGTGTGTGTGCGTGTGTGTCTGTGTGTGTGAGTGTTTGTGTGTCTGTGTGTGTGAGTGTTTGTGTGCATGTGTCTGTGTGTCTGTGTGTGTGTCTGTGTGTGTGTGTGTGAGTGTTTGTGTGTGTGTTTGTGTGTGTCTTTGTGAGTGTGTTTGTGTGTCTGTGTGTGTTTGTGTGTGTGTGTTTGTGTGTGTATTTGTGTGTGTCTGTGTGTGTGTGAGTGTTTGTGTGCATGTGTCTGTGTGTGTCTGTGTGTGTCTGTGTGCGTGTGTGTGAGTGTTTGTGTGTGTGTGTTTGTGTGTGTCTCTGTGCGTGTGTGTGAGTGTTTGTGTGTGTGTGTTTGTGTGTGTCTCTGTGAGTGTGTTTGTGTGTGTGTTTGTGTGTCTGTGTGTGTTTGTGTGTCTGTGTTTGTGTGTGTGTGTTTGTGTGTGTGTGTGTTTGTGTGTGTGTATTTGTGTTTGTCTGTGTGTGTGTTTGTGTTTATCTGTGTGTGTGTGTTTGTGTGTCTGTGTGTGTTTGTGTGTCTGTGTGTGTTTGTGTGTGTGTGTTTGTGTTTGGGGGGTTGCAAATACTTTATTGGATTGCATCCATCTTCTAGTGTACATTAGGAAGTCATTCATTCATTCATTTCCTGGACCGCTTTTATCCTCATTAGGGTTGCGGGGAGGGCTGGAGCCTATCCCAACTGACTCCGGGTCAGAGGCAGGGAACACCCTGAATTGATGGCCAGCCAATCGCAGGGCACAAGGAGACAAACAACCATTCACGCTCACACTCATACTTAGGGGCAATTTAGAGTGTCCAATCAGCCTACCATGCATGTTTTTGGAATATGGGAGGAAACCAGCGTACCCAGAGAACACCCTCGCAGACCCGGGAAGAACCTGCAAACTCCACACAGGGGGACTGACCTGGGTTTGAACCGAGCACCCCAGAGCTGTGAGGCTGACGTATTAACCACTCAGCCGCCGGGCCGCCACTTTAGCAATTTACTTTAATATGTTATATGGGTGTATAATGTTTCAGAAATTGATCAAACTCAGGTAGGTTGTCCTATCGGTTCATTACCACATGTTCCAAGTGTTGCACAATATCAGAATCGAAGAGTCTGAATTGTCACAAATCACGTTGAAGTATAAGCCATTTGCGTCAAGGGTTTTTAAAAAATGATTTGAAAAACAATAAGGATTTCAAATCCAAGCAAACATATTAAGCTTCCCTTTAATAAATGAACTACTACTCTCAGATGAGGTGATTGAAAGATATTTATGAAATGATGAAAACATTGACAACCAACCCCTTTCTCCCCTCAATAGAAATCAAGAGTGGTACTATAAAGAGCCATTTATAATTGTCAACACCTGTCATTATTTACGTAATACAGTCGTACCTTTACTTAGGAAATGTTTCCATAAGTGTTTTTGTGAGTAGAAGGATATTTTACATTGAATTTGCATAATTTGTTCCACGATCTCAAAAACTATCATCTAAACCAGACCTGGGCAATTAATTCCACTAAAGGCCATAGTGAGTGCAGGTTTTCGTTCCGACACATAAGAGGAAACATTTCCACCAATCTGGTATCTTAGAAGTGCAATCAGTGGATTGCAGTCAGGTGCTTCTTGTTTCAGCAGAAATCTAATTAGTTGTCTGTGCCGGATCGGTTGGAACAAAAACTTGCACCCACAGGGGCCTTCGAGGACCAGATTGCCCAGGTCTAAACCCTTTAAAATGCTAAAAGTACTATACCAAATTTGTCTGAAATTTGTAGGCATGTTTGCTGAAAGGAAAAACATAAGAAAATGATTTATTAAGCCATTAAAATGATTTTAAAAAATCACATTGGATTTTTTTAAAATAAGAGTAAGAGGACAGTGGGTTAAATGACTAGCTCCATATTGTGCTTAAGATGAGAAGTTTAACATCATATGGGCTATTTTTTTTCCATAATTTAATGCAGGCCAATAAAACCAGGTCAGCGATCTACATGTTGTACACCCCAAGATATTAGGAAAATAAATTGCCTTTGTAGTGACGTTTTTATTTTAATTTTTTTTTTTTTTTACAATTTATCGACAACTATTTTTTCTTTTTTAATTCTTTCCATTTTGGATTTAGAGCTCTTACTGTCATCATTATCACAAATCAGCCGTGGCTGCGTTGAGCGTGGACGATACCATTAAGAAGGGGTGCATGAGAAACGTATGCAGCGCGGGTCTCAACCCCGAATGTATTTCACACCTCGAACATTTTTTAATATTAAATGTAAAACACAACGTAAAAATGTTCACGACTTTTTTTGCTGACCCAGTGGGTTCCTTTTGTTGAGAGCGACTATTATCTCCGACGTTACCCCTGCTTAGAGTGCGAGTGATAGGCGCTTTCATTCTGCTCAGCCGCCTGCTTTTCGGACAGAAGTTGGCTAAGGGATGCGTCTGCCGTGATGGCGCTGCAGCTGAGCAACGGCGATGCATCTTACTACCAGAATGCACACTACTTCAGGAATTACACTTCGTCCGCTGTCAGCTACACTAACAGCAGCCATTATCTGTCCCGTTTGCCAGGTAAGAAAAGGCTACTCGTGCAGAACCTGCTACTGGTCGTCAGCAGTTTTTGTTCCGAGAATGACAGAAGGCATTTGCACATTGTTTTTAATATGGAGGGATGCCTCACGCAAATGCTTCAAAAAGCTCCTATTTTACGTCTTGAGTATAGAGACTGGAAGAGCCATGATTTAATCTAATCCTAATCTAATCTAATATAATCCTGCTAAGATTGAGCACTAACGCAGTTGACCTGTGTCACTCTTGAGGCTTGTTGACAGAGCAAGTGCCAAACTGATATTATATGGCAGGATTTTGTGGCGTTTAATATGCAAATCCTGTGGAGACCACTCAAAAAAGGTGTTCATGATATACGTACTACATTTTCACCCCCGCAGTCGCTGATAAAATTGCCCTTTCGAACCGTAAGGCGGCAGCAATGTGATGCAGGTTCCCTTCCTCACTTATGCATACGTCCTTGTCACGTTACATCGCTTCAAGTAGAAACTCCATTCCATATTCGACTCAAGAATTGCATATGGATGCCTTGGGGGAGAGCTAAATACCCAATTCACCATGTAAAGGAATTATTAATGAGTACAATGCTCGTGAATGCATCACAGCGATTTCCCCAACCCTTCAAGGCTTGTGTGCAGAACAAGGATGACATAATCTCATCTCATTTTCTGAACTGCTTTATCCCCACTAGTTTCGCGGGGGGTGCTGGAGTCTATCCCAGCTGACTTAAGGCCAGAGGCGGGGGACACCCTGAATTGCTGGCCAGCCAATCGCAGGGAGACAAACAACCATTCACGCTCACACTCCTACCTAGGGGTAATTTAGCGTGTCCAATCAGCCTACCATGCACGTCTTTGGAATGTGGGAGGAAACCAGAGTACCCAGAGAAAACCCACGCAGACCCGGGGAGAACATGAAAACTCCACACAAGTGGACTGACCTGGATTTGAACCCAGGTCTCCCACTGTGAGGCCTACGCGCTAAACACTCACCCGCCGGGCCGCCCGGATGACATAATATCAGAGCAAATTGGATTTTAACATGATAAAGTCGTTGCTATGTATTATTAGATGCACTTTACAAACATTTTAAAGAGAAATATACAGTGGACAATTTGTCAAACAACAGAAATCAAATTGTTACCTTGCGCTGATTCAAATTACATATATTCATTCATTTTCTAACCGCTAAGGTCGTGGGGGCTGCTGGAGCCTATCCCAGCTAACCATTGGCACCAGGCGGGGGACACCCTGAATTGGTGGTTAGGCAATTGTGAGACACAACCATCAGAGCTGCCAACTTCTCTGGAATTCCAGGAGTTTACGCCGGACAAGCAACGCAGACTCCTAACAACCTCCCTTAACACCGGAAATGCCAAAAATTGTCATCTAAATTTTTTTGGGGAAGCAACCATTACAGAAAAGTGCCACATTTCCAATTTAAATGCCTCGAAATTCACACCATCGCTACGTCCTCCACCATCTTCCACATTTGATTCAACTGCACTGTAATCCGGATGAATTTGGTAACACAAGTGCATTGTGAATCATCCCAGAATGATAACAGTTTGATTTAAATTGTCTTGCGTTATTTTTTTTTAAGTTTTAGATTGATTTTGTGCGAATCGCTTTCACTCCTGATGAAAACCTAAAACTCCTGAAATGGGACAAGGGTATTCCTGAAATGGGGTCGGCGGACGTTGGCACCTCTGAACCACTCATGCTCCCCCTCATAGCCATAGGAAATTTAGAGTGTTCAACCACACTACCTTGCATGTTTTTGGGAAGTGGAAGAAAACAGTATATTTCATGCTAATATTGGATTGGATTGGATAACTTTATTCATCCCGCATTCGGGAAATTTCGTTGTCACAGTAGCAAGAGGGTGAGGATGCAGGAATAGGAAAGGCATTTTAGACATAAATAGATAGGTAATAAGTAAGTTAATAAATAAATACATGAATAAATATATAAATAAAATAAAAAAATATATATCAGATGGTATTTCATCAGAATTTACATTAATAAACATGTACAGTCTTTAAAATAATCATGATCAAATGATTTTTGGATTGATTACTGCTTATGTACTGGCAGAATGAAACAATCGGATTATCCTAATTAGATAGAGCAAAAGTCCCTTTGCCATACTTGAGCATGTTATAGCACATCACTTGTAATGAAACTATGAAAGACTAAATTAGTTAATATACTTGTATCTAGGCCTGGTATATTTTTTGCAATAATATTTTACATTTGGCATGGTTGATAAAAGTAAAATTCTCAAAGATGTGTCAAACTTGTAACATAATTATATTGTCTTTACACTGACCTTCAAAATAAGTGAAAATCCAAGAGTGAATAAGTCAGTGCAGAAACTAGTAATTTATCATGTGGACGAATTGTTTACTACACACTGCAAGCAGTGAGATAAATCGCCGGTGGATTTTCATTATCAGTGTAATAGTTTGTTGATTGGATAGCATAGTGCAGTGTTTCCTCAACCAATGTGCAGTGAGCAATGGTCAGGTGTGGTGCGGGAAATTGCAAGAAGTCATACAATGTAATATTCAAAGAGAAAAATTAATATGAATATAATGAGATTAAAATTGAACTATTATAAGGTTCAAATCAAAACATGATGAATGTTATATTATAGATTATACTATTACAAGATTCAAATTGTGAAACAGTCATTTTGTTGCTTATTTTTCCTCTAACATGATCCAGAAGTTGTTTGATTTTTGACTTTTGGCAATGTAAAGTCTGTGTGAGGACAATTTTATTTTGCGTAATATTAGATGTACAGTAATATTTGGAGAAAAGTCATAAAATTATGCGATTAAAAACATTACATTATTTATTTTTTGCATTTTCAAACCGGAAGTTGTTCAGGCTCTGCAGACATCAACGTTTGGTGAAATTAGGTCAGTGTGAAAAATTTGATTTTGTAATCATTTTGGAGGTTTGTGATTCCTGCTTATAAAACTTTGATGAACTAGGACGAGCTGAGTTGTGTCGTGGATGCTTCCTGTGCTTTTCCTATTACCCAGTCAAGCAGATGGAAGCAGTGCACAAGGCACGTGCTTTTCATTGCTCCATAATTGATGTGATACAAAGGGTAAAAAAAAGGCTGTAGAAAGAGATACTTGGTCTATTTTGAGATTTTCAGAAGATCTCACGAGAATGCGGTGCTCCAAGAAGAGAAGAGGTTAGAGTGCCTTGATTTTGACCTTAAAAACATGACAAGTTGTGTAACAAGAAATTTTAAGTTTGTTTTAAGCGTTCCTCTTGAATAATAATGCTGAAGACTAAATTTGACCAAACTCAGTTCACAAATGACTATTTTTAACTACTTTAAAGTAGTCAAAGTGAAGAATAAAATATGCTCATGTTAGATGCTAGTGAGTTTAAAAAACAACTCTCAGATCTGCACCTTTATAAAAGGCTGGTAAGGTTACTGGCACTATATGCAATGGTTCAAAGTAACGGTTTTTCTTTTGTGGTTGTAAGGGGAATCATTCTGCTCCGTACAGGACAATTTCAAACTCCATACTCACTGCATACTGTTTTATCTATTTGTTGATTCACTTTGGTGGTGGTTTCACAAAAGTTGTAAAAAAAAAAGTGTAGATGTGGCAAAACGCACCACAAGGAAAGCGAATAATCCAATCGTTTAAATATTGTATATCCATTTTTAAAAAGCAACGTACAACACTGCATTAGTAAATCATTGTTATCCTAGTGATACAATGTATACATCTTGGAGTGCAGGTTTCTTTTCAGCATTTTCAAGAGATCACATGACTGTCATTGCTAGTATTTAAATATAGGTGAAATGATATCTCTTTAAAAGCCAGTAACCCACTTGATGTGTTGCTGCTGAAAGTCACACATTTGAATAATCACCTGAATATCACTTTAAGCACTCACAAATGCCAATTTCCGATGTATAATAATGCATTTTTTTTCTCAAATCATTTATTGTGTTCAAGTTTTCCAGTGCTATGACAAAGCTACTTAAATTGTTTAAAAACAACAAAATCAAGAGTGGGTAAGCCCTTAATTTTTCTCCAAATTAATGCTAACCTGTATGTATTTGTATTCAATAAATAAATCTAATGCCATTCAATTGTACACAGTGTTGGCTCAGCATAGTGAAAAAGAACCACTCTTATCTAATTCGAAAACACAGGCAGCCAAGAGGGTTATTTTGGGTTCATACCAAAAAGATACCCGATGAAAGCTATGACGCAGCTGTTTGATGATGATTGGCCCTGCAAATTGCATCCACAGACACAAGCATATGCAATCTGTCACTCAAATGGTGAAAATACAGTACAGTGGTACCTTGAGATACGAGCTTAATGTGTTCCAGGACTGAGCTCGTATGTCAATTTTCTCATAACTCAAATGAACGTTTCCCATAGAAATGAACTAAAAACAAATTAATTCGTTCCAACCCTCTGAAAAAACACAAAAAACAGGATATTGGATTGGAAAAACAATTATTTGTTCTTGATCGCCATCTATTAACAAAGTAACAAATAACTAGTGGTTTAATAGTACTAAAATGTGTTTAATAGTACTAAAATTTGACAGATTTCGCAGAAGGGAGAGAGAGTGACAGGGGGGGGAGTGGACTTTTTGCCTGGCAACGCGCTCGTAACATAACATAAACAAACTTAAATGAACTTGGATTACGATGCAGACACACTCAAGAATAAATTTAATCTAACCTTACACTAAAGTAATTCTAATTTTGTTTTAAATTTTGATACCTTTCTTCTCATGGGTTTGCTCTATTTGCCCCGCCTCCACCCTGACTTTCAGATGCAACCTATCGACGTTTGTTTGCTTTTGTATTTCCTTCAAAATATTCCGAAAATAATGCACACAAATGTCCTCACAATAGGATAACGCACAGCCACTTGCCAACTTGCCCGGGAAGTAGTACTCCTCTCGTATTAGCAACGGGAAGAAAAAAAACACCGAAAAAATGCAACGCTCCTCGCAGTGCTCGTAGAGACATTACACGAGGGATTTGCGGGGAGAGAGACAGTGCCCATGATGTTCTTATGAGGAGCGTCTCACGTCCGCTCCCTGCTCGTATATCAAAATTTGTCTCGTATCTCAAGATAAATATTTGCTCAAAATTTTACTCGTAGCTCAAGTTGCTCGCATGTCGGAGTACTCGTATGTCGAGGTGCCACTGTACACTAAACACCTAACATCTAGCTTTTTGGTTTGATTTCACTTGAAGACTGTACAGTTGAAGTAAAAATTGTTGATTGGCTGAAAGAAAAGACTGTTGTTAACAAGCCAGGCAAATTTGGATGAAAAATACCTTTTTATTCTTTCATTTTTCGTTTCGCTTATCACATTCTGAATTGATGGCCAGCCAATCGCAGGGAACAAGGAGACGGACAACGCTCCCATTCATACCTGCGGACAATTTGAAGTGTTAATTTGCTTACCCATGCAAATTTTAGAGATGTGGTAGTAATCTAGAGCAGTGTTTCCCATGTGAGCGATGCTCAAGTGTGCCGTGGGAAATTACAAGAAGTCATACATTGTAATAATCCAAGAGAGAAATTTCAATATTAAGAGATTTAAAATCGAACTATTACGAGGTTAAAATTGAAATCTGAAATCATAGATTTTATGATAACAAGATTCAAATCGTAATATTATGAGATCAAAGTCATTTTGTTGCTTAGTTTTATGTAAAGTAAACCGGAAGCTCTTTGGTTTTCCGGGCTACAACTTTTGTCGACGTTAAGTCTGCGTGAGCACAAAACGGCTCTTTTCGTAATGTTAGGTGGTCGAAGCAATATTGGGAGGGAAAAGTTATTACGCGATTTAAGTGATTTTCCTGTTTTTACGGTACGTGAACCGGAAGTTGTTTGGTTTCAGGGGCATCAACTTTTAGTCACGTAAAGTCTCTGTGAGCACATTACTTTTTTGCGTAATATTGGGAAAAAAGTCAAACTAAAATAAGGTTAAAAAACGATGGCTTCATTTTTACAACATCAGTCGAACTGAAAAATGTTAGGCGTCATCAACTTTGTCAATAAAACTTGATGAGAACGACTCTATAATGTTAATGTAGGCGACATAGTTTTAAATGAGAAGATTTTTCAGTTAGTGGTGTGGCTTGAGATTTTTTGAATGCAAAAAGTGTGGCGCATTTAAAAAAAGGTTGGGAAACACTGAACTAGAGTATTTGGAGAAAACCCAGGCATGTTCGGGGAGAACATACAAACTCTACACAGGAAGGTCGAAACCCACCGGGTATTAAATCCTTGATCTCAGAACTCTGAGACAGGCGTGCTCCCCACTTGACTTCTGTGCCGCTCAATGAATAATAATAAATTAATAAGTATATGCAGTATCGATTTAAAAAGTGAAAAAAAATGCTTGGCTTGTCAGGTGTCAAACACCGTAGATGTGTCTGATGGCTGTGCTCAATCCACACCCCTACCCTGTGCCAACTGTCAATCATACTACCTTCACTCTATCCTGTGTGGATGCTATTTTGTTTAGAGTCGTTCCTCTCAACTTAAAAGGGCACCGTACAATTCTGAAAAAGACACCGACGTACGTGAGAATCATCATCCTTCTCAGTCTGCCGTGGAATGTTTTTGTTTTAAATAAGTAATAATTAAAAAGGAACAAGTGATAATCAATACACCAGTCTAGTATAGCACTCTCGACAAATTGTATGCATAGTTTCTGGATAATATAATACATTTAGTTGCAGATTAGTCATCAGGTAGTTCAGAATTTATTTCAATTTGATTGTTTTGAAATGCACATTGATGAATGTTGATCGCACATCGCCTGGCGTCAATCAATTGAACTGCAGATTTCTATCTTTAGTGCAATAGCATATGAAATTAAGAATTAAGTCAAGAAAAAAGTTAATGAATCCATTTGCTTGCTGCTAATATGTGTTTGGTGCTTGATTAGCAGCTCTTGGTGACTCCTATTGAAGTCGAATTACAGTGGTACCTCGACATACGAGCACCCCGACATACGACCAATTCGAGATACAAGTAAAATTTCGAGCAAATAATTATCTCGAGATACTAGACACATTTCGAGATACGAGAAAGCCAGGTGGCCAAGACATTAGAGGCTGTTTTTTCTTGTTGTTTAGTAAAATAAATAAACAACAGACTAACCAGGTAAATTAACAGATATTGCTTACTTAGTGGCAGCGGCGGTCCAGAAAGTAAGAAATCCCTGTGACTACACCTGGCTCAATTTTAGACCCACCTAATGCTGGCAAAAATCCAGACAAGTCTCAGCCTATAACTCAGAGATTCAAATTGTTCTCAGCTTGTTCCCATGTTTTACGCACTCAACATATACACAGTTGTACCTCTACTTACGAAATTAAATGGTTCCAGAACTTTTTTCGTAAGTAGATGTCTACTTTATATGTAAATTCTCTAATTTGTTCCATGGTCCTTACACAACTGCCTACTAAACACTTTAAAATTGGTGTTCCAATTTTGTAGAAACGCAAAAAAATTATAAGAAAATGATTTATTAATGTCTTAAAATGAATATGATGGCCACAAACCCTGTGGAAATGTGCCCTGCGCCGCTAAGATAGTTCCCTCCGCTGAAAAAGTTCCCTCCGTGGCCGTTATATTGGGAGACGTAATACTTGTTTGTCTGCCAGATGGAGGCAAAAGCCCGTTCTACCAGTGCCAAAAGCTGTCCACTTTGTACATTTTAGACTTTTACCTGTGCCATGTGTGTTAAAATATTTGCCGCGTTGCATTTGTATGGTTATTAATCGCTTAATAAGGGGAATTGGAATCATTAATAAGGGGAGGATTTAGCTGAAGTGGACAGGTATGTAAGAGAGAATCTTGAAACATCTATAGTGGTTGTTTTTGAGACAGCCAATTGAATTGAATGCTTTTATTATTATTATATGAGATGGAATGAGAGCGAAGAAATGAGAGCCCAGTAGAAGGTAGCAAGTCTCTTAAGTGAGAATCAATGCATCCGCGACAATATTTTCAAAATAAAATAACGGATAAGGAAATTCATTGTTGTAACTTGGGTCTTTTTCATATCTTGAGTCACTCATTTGCATATATAAAATTTTGTAACCTAAAAAATTCCTATCTAGAGGCATGACTGTAATGATATTTCATGAATTTAGAAGCCAATCGTCAAAATGACTTGAGTCTCTTTAGGTTTCCTGCACAACCTATTTATGTAGCATCCAACTTCAGGCTGTCATCTCCCATGGAAGTAAGAGGGTTTTATGATTGTCATCTTGTGCATGAATGTGCATCGGTGTGTTAAAGTTTGTGTGCTCAACTGCATCGCTGCTGGGTCACCCTTGTCTTTCCAATGGCAGTTGAACTGTGAATGCTTTCCAGTCTTGCAGTTTCCCTTGCCAATTTGTTAGGCTGCCTTTGGGCATTCTTCATACTGTATTTATCACTATGGTTTCACTGGACTGACTAAGTGAAGCCATATTGTATGAGTCCTCTTTCATCAGCTATGTTTGTATGCCATGGTAATAGTCCATTATTGTATAGGATACAAAACACTGCTCTTTCCGAATGAACATTGTTGACAAAATGGAAGCAGTCAAAAATTTTATGAGGGGCATGATATCTTCCAAACCGCTTATCCTCACAAGGCTCACGGGCTATGCTGGAGTCGATCACAGCTAACTTCTGGTGAAAGGAGAACTACACACTAGGACAGGTTGTCAGTCACCCATAGTGTACACATACAGACAAGCATTCACAATCACACTGCCACTGAGCGGGAATCGATACCACGCTTGTCTGCGCCAAAGTCAGCTGAGTGAACCACTACACCATAAGTTGACTTGAAATAAGCTTATTTTTTATGGTCTAGTTGGTCTACAGTTTGTTTCACTCGTGTAAATATAAATGTATATAGTAATTTTTGCCGAACTCCGGATTATTTTGTTGCTTGTAGCCTGTAACTTGCAGTGATCGCTGCTACATTGGATTGGATGTCTATCGCCGTCAATAGCACCCAATACCTAAAAATAAATGAATACATTTTAGAGACCGAACATTTTTTTACCCGCTTATAATCACATCTTGTCTTGCGTTTCTCAGGTCCAGAGACCATGTTGAAGCCTGCTCTCAGTTTCTTCAGCCATGTACCGCCGCCTTTCCAACACATGGACTCCTTGCACCGGCTGGGACCTCCACCTTTAGTGCCTACACAGTCTCTCGGCCCTCCGCCAGTCGTACCGACTCCAGCAATCGGACCGGCAAATGTGGTTGCCGCCCCGACTTTGGTGCCCCCTCCCATGACCTCTACTCACACATTGAGGCCTCTTCACATTGCATCTGTACATAGTTTAGGCCCACCACCAATGATTGAAGCCCAGTCGGTCAGACCTCCTTCTTTGACACACACCCTGGGGCCTCCACCTCTAGATCCCTCACAAGTAATGGTGCCTCCTTCATTAGACCTCACACAACCAGTGGGCTCTTCTGCATTGAACCACGCCCATGCGTTGGTTGCCCCTGTAACTCCTGGAGCTAATAGATTCCCCCTGCCACCCAGTCCCTTGTCATCCCCTCTTATCCCCAGCCCAGACCTCTCACAACTGCCCCCGAGACATGGCCCTCCATTGGTCGCATCCCCAGGGCCCGGCCTTATTCCCGGTCCTCTGCCAGGTCAGCTGGCCCCAACTTGCGAGCAACCCCAGGAAGAGGCCTCTGCTATGGGCAGGGAGGAGCAGGAGGACACTATTGCATTGGAAGAACTCTGCAAGCCACTATACTGTAAACTCTGCAATGTTACTGTCAACTCACCTCAGCAGGCCCAGGCTCACTACCAGGTTAGCATATGAAAGGATACCTGCCCACCTGTTGAAGATTTGAAAAGCTGCATACAGTAATCCCTCGAATATCGCGGCTTCACTACATCGCTGTTTTTTTTTCTAGGGGAATTTTTTTAAATTATATTTTTGGGGGGAAGTTCATAAAAATGTGAAAATCCACGCTGAAACTCACAAGCGGAAGCCACTCCCCTGTCCTCTGCTTGCTACTAAGACTCAGCACTGAAGTAATAAAAAAATAAAAATAAACTTTTTTTTAAAGTTCAGAAAAATGTGAAAATTCACGCTGAAATTCGCAAGCACTGCACATTTTTTAGATTCTTTTTAAATAGGGGGTACTTCGCGGTTTTTCGTTTATCGTGGCCATGTCTGGTCTACATTAACCGCGATAATCGAGGGATTACTGTAAACTCTAGAAAGTCTGTTGTCACCCTGTCTCCTCAGGGGAAGAACCACAGTAAGAAATTGCGGAATTTTCTAGCCGGCAGTCAACAGCCACCAGCCATCAGGATCCCTGAAGCTCTTGAGGTCTCTGGGCACACAAACATCATCTCAGGATCTAACGAAAGTGACACCGCAAGGCAGGTAAGGTCAACAAAATAGTAAGTAACGAGCATTTAATACAGGAAGAGGTTGAAAAATCAACCCTCTCAGGATTATCAAGATCTAGTAAGAACATTGGGCAATCAGAGCAGACTGGGATTTATTTGGAAGTTGTCTCAGTCAAGGGCGGAGCTTAAGAGGATGATGGCGGTGCGGCCACTTGGGGACTGGTTTGTGGGCGCAAAGGGGGTGTAGTTGGATAAGGGGCGAGTATGATAATATGCAGAACGATAATACGGTGTTTCAGTGTTGAAATATCTCTGCCAGGCCTTTCCCATCTCTCTGGGCCCGCAAAGTCAGATGTGATAATTCACCAGTACGAACCCATCCACCCCGTCAGTAGAATTCGAAGCGGCCAACGAGTGATATTTTACTTGTATCCCTTCACCATTCCCATCCCCAACTCCACAAAAGGGCCGCTGTTCACGTTTGTTCTTTTAACTGTTCAGTCTAATTCCACCAAAAATGAATATAACTTCAAATAGCATGAGATTAAACTGAATTTATTTGCTTGTGATAGAATACCAGATGCAATCATTTGTGCAAATACGTATCGAAAAGATGCTTCAGTTGCCTGTTTCTCTCTTCGTCCTCCCTGACAATACAACACTGTTCTGCTTTGTCCTGTGTCGGCAGGCATCGTATAAGGGGCCCACCAGAGTCATTTTGGCCACAGAGAATGACTATTGTAAGCTGTGTGACGCTTCCTTCAGCTCACTGTTAGTTGCGCAAGCTCACTACCAAGGCAAGAACCATGCAAAGAAACTACGGCTTACTGAAGCTCAGCAAAACATAAATAACATGTAAGCTCTCGTGTTTAACCCTCTTTAAGTAACAAGTGCTTGATATAAATATTTTTTTTAAAAAGTGGACTTTGATGGAACATTACTACCGTATTGATCCGAATACAAGATGTTTTTTGCATTGAAATAAGACCAAAAAAGTGCTGGTCGTCTTAAAATCAGGGTGTAGCCATTGTACCCGTTCACAACATTAGATAGAGCCACATACCTTTTAAAGCGAATGCTGAACACTTTGATGGTTAATTGAATTCAATGCCTTTATTGTCATTTTAGAATTATAATTAGATTTAAGGCTTCACCATGATGGGCACACATAAATAATCAATAAAAAAGAAATAAAGCAATAGGTAGTCAACATAATAGGTAGTCAACATAATAGGTAGTCAACATAATAGGTAGTCAACATAATAGGTAGTCAACATAATAGGTAGTCAACATAATAGGTAGTCAACATAATAGGTAGTCAACATAATAGGTAGTCAACATAATAGGTAGTCAACATAATAGGTAGTCAACATAATAGGTAGTCAACATAATAGGTAGTCAACATTATAGGTAGTCAACATTATAGGTAGTCAACATTATAGGTAGTCAACATTATAGGTAGTCAACATTATAGGTAGTCAACATTATAGGTAGTCAACATTATAGGTAGTCAACATTATAGGTAGTCAACATTATAGGTAGTCAACATTATAGGTAGTCAACATTATAGGTAGTCAACATTATAGGTAGTCAACATTATAGGTAGTCAACATTATAGGTAGTCAACATTATAGGTAGTCAACATTATAGGTAGTCAACATTATAGGTAGTCAACATAATTAGTACAGTAATCCCTCGAATATCGCGGTTAATGTAGACCAGACATGGCTGCGATAAACAAAAAAAAAACCGAAGTAGGATCACCCCATTATAACTACCACAGTATACATGTTTTTCAACATGTCACTTTTCATGTTGTTCAAAAAGTATATATCCATTAAATATTGCAGTTAAAAGCATGTCAAAAGACTAATGTATTAATATCTAAATATAATTTATATATTTCAAAATTTAACGACCTTATTTCTTCGTGTATAACACGCAGCCATACTTTGTGACAAAAAAAAATTGTATACATTTTTTTTCATTTTTCTCTGCTCACACCAAGGATTGCACCATTACTGGTAACTGGCAAATGCTGAACACATGTCGCCATGACAAAACATTTATTCACGTACCATATGTTTTGTCATGGCGACATGTGTTCAGCATTTGCCAGTTAGCAGTACCAGTGGAATCCTTGGTGTGAGCTGAGAAAAAGTGGAAAAATAAATTTTATACCAATTTTTGGTCACAAATTATTGGTGCGCGTTATGGACTTGTGGGTGTTATACTCGAATAATTATGGTAACTTGTTTACCAAACTCTTGATCTCACACCAAATCAATACTGAGTTCATTCAAGTGTTCATCTTAAGTGTCACTTTTGATTTACTCGACAAACTACAGAAGGGGGAATCTGTACCAATGGGATTTGATGGTGTTGAACATGTATGATAAGTTTCTCATTTTGAAGTGATTGTTTCCCGTGGCCATTGATTTCAGGGACGGTAGCAGTGAAGGAAGCCCACGAAGGAACCGTAAAGATGGCAGTGAATACAGACTGGTGAAAAATCGGCGAAGCACACAGCTACCTATATCCATGCAAGGTAAAAGCCTGATCTAAAATTCTTCCGACTTGAACTCATATTCTGTTTGTTTGTAGGGCCGTATTACAACCCCAGACCCAGGCAGCGGATCCCCAGGGATTTAGCTATGTGTGTTACCCCCAGCGGACAGTTTTACTGTTCCATGTGCAACTGCGGAGCTGAACAAGAAACAGACTTCCGACAGCATTTGGAAAGCAAGCAACACAAAGCTAAAGTGTCAGAGTTAAGGTACCGGAATGAGATGGAGAGCTTGGGCTACAGCTAAAAGCATAAGAAAAATGTGAGACAATAATGGAAAAGCACGAGACCAAAGTGGTAGAATAAAATATTGATTGGGGTACTTTTACTGAGGCATTGGTGTCAAAATGTTGTTGTTTAAAACCCAGATAAAATGTCACAACTTACAACAGGAAAATGCAGCCAGAGTGTGGTTTTATGGTATGTAGTAAAATTCTATTAGAGGTTCACTTTTTGCCAACTCAGGATCCATGTTATTCTAAAAAGGTCTTGTAGCTTCACAGAACCAGATGTGACACGATCTTTTGGATCACCCCAAAAAAAATTAACGAACAATCGTGTTTATCCTGTTATGTATGAATCGGATCAAATCCAAAGCACAACCGTCATGTGACAATAATGTCAAACATGATGTGTGACATGAAACTGTTGGCCTTTGCTGACCTTGTGTGGTCCTTCGTTTCAGGCTAGAGGCTTCACCTTGACTGGCCTTGTTTGTGCCTTGAGAAGTAGAGAAACTGAATAATTCAAAATATGCTTTGGCCAACCATTTTGGCAATGTAGTTCCGGTTACGGATGACTTTTCTTTATCCTTGCGTGATAGCTTTCTGTATAAAACAATGAGTAAATTATATAATAGTATTTGAGGTATACATATTTTAGTGTACATATTTAAAATTATTTACATGTTAATGTCAACTAATACTACTATAAATATTCAGAATCTAGAATTGTTAGGATTTCAGTATGCACCATTTACTGTATTTTTTTGACTCTAAGTTGCACTAGCAAAGGCTTCACAATGAAGAGGAAAAAAAATAATATAGTGAGTCGCACTGTAGTATAAGTGATATTTTTAAATGATATTTTATGAGAAACCAAGAACACATGTACATTAAGGTAACAATAGTAAAATGTAGAACAACAATCCAAATAGGAATCTGTTAACATAACAGTTTTTCAGATGACTAGACCCTAAAAACTAACATAACAGGCTGTTGGTGTTCAAAGAGAGGGAAAAAATATATTTTAGGTCACACAAATATTAGTTGCAGGCCCAACCAAACTATGAAAAAAAGTGCAACTTATAGTCCGGAAAAGTCGGAACTCATCAATAACAAAGTTATTGACACCCTGGCCAAATTCTGCATTAACATTTTTTTTCCGGGAGTGGGGAGGGGTGTTTTGAATGGCTAGCTTCTGCTTGCTAGTATCGTTGTGATCATTTTGCACAATAGTCTGAGCATCCAGTTCAAAATCAATGTGGGGAATAGATTCAATATTGTAGATCACACAGGCACATAAAACACTGTACAGTAATACCTTGAGATATGAGCTTAATGGGTTCCGGGACCGACCTGGTATGTGGATTTACTCGTATCTCAAATCAATGTTTCTCATAGAAATGAACTAAACACAAATGAAATCTTTCCCACTCTCTGAAAAAACACCAAAAAACATCTTTTTATTGGTTCTAATTCACCATCTACTAACAGAGTAACAAATAACTATGTAATGCTTATGATGTTCAGTATACTACTAAAATGAGACATTATTCAATACAATGAGGAATGCGCAGAGGGGCTCGTAACATAACACAAACATTTTTTTTAACTTAGATTATGATAGAGAAACACTTAAAAATAAGTTTTAATCTTATCCCACACTAAACTTAATTCTAATTTTGTTTTAATTTTTTTTAACTTTTCTTCTTCCGGCTTGGCTTTTTGCCTCGCTTCCACCTTCACTTTTAGCCGTTTTTAAAAGGAACCTATCTAGGATTGTTTGCTTTTGTCCCCCCTTCAAAATTTGACGAAAATGACGCCCAAAAATGTCCTCACAATAGGACAACGCACGACCACTTACCAACTTGTCCGGGTGCTCCTTTCGTATTGGCGAGCCAGCTCCGTCATGCGTGCACCACTCGTGTTTTGATTATTTCATGCTTAATATCGATTGTCATCATACGCCTTTTCTTCGCACTACCCTCCATTGCACCGGCTTGCTTTGGGCCCATTGTTTTTCCCTTCATTTTGCACTGACTAACACAAAAAAATCACAGAAAAATGCAACGCTCCGTCCTGTGCTCGGAGATATCTTCACACGAGGTAGATGCGGCGAGAAAGACAATGCGCTGTTATCATCAGCAGCGTCTCGGCCACCTGGCTGTCTCGTATGCTCGTATCACAAGGCAAATATTTACTCAGATGCTTAACTGAGACCTGGCTAAATGTAAACTCACCGATGGCAGGATTGAAAATACCGGGATACAATAACTATTCAACTAGTCCTACTACACTAAATGCTTGAAACATGCATAGATCTGCTCTTTTCCAATAAGTATGAGAGGATCCAAAAGACATTCAATATGATTACAGGTCTATTGGACCTCAACTTCATCCTATTCTCAAGAAAGCTTACTAAAATTAGATATACATGCGCCCAAAAAAGACATTCAATATGATTACAGGTCTATTGGACCTCAACTCTATCCTATTCTCAACAAAGCTTCCTAAAATTAGATATACATGGGCCCAAAAAACATCAGAGCAGATGAGAGTACCAAAAAGGGAGATCCCAAATCCGACACTGGCGTTAAATAAAATCAATTGGGATGATTATCTCTACCATAACAGCTGCAACACTTCCATGAACATTATCCAAGACAGGGTCTACATTCACAAGAATTAAAACAAAACCATCAAAGAGAATCAATCACCTCCCATGGTTAAATGAAGACACAGGCATTAATGAAAAAATGAGACCATACTCTCAAAACATCACTTAAAACAAAAAGGATTAATGACAGACATTTATTTCAAACGACAGTTTAAAAAAAACACGCTAAATAAAATTCAATTCAATTTGTCAAATTTTAGGTTCATTAGAAACAATCTAATGCCTGAATCAGCAAAATTATATTTTGACACAATGATCATATCACACGACTTCCTGCCTAACATGTTGGTCATCGGCCTGTAAAACAACACTAAAACCAATTGAAACAATTTATAAAAAAACTTTGAAAGTATTTGACAGAAAGCCAAAAACACACCACCACTGTCGGATATTAAAGAAACACAAACGCCTGAACTGGAACAATACTGTTAAATATGCAGATGCCACCTTAGACTACGAAATCTTCCAACACAAAGACGCTCATTCACTGAAGGCTTTTGTACAAAAAAAAATCCAACATCTCAACAAGGGCTGGCTCTAAAGGTGACTGTGTAGTTACCTTCAAAAAGAGTGCTTTCAGCCAAAGCACCTCTGTCCACGCCGCACATAACCTGGAACTCTATACCAATTAACATACGTAAACTCCCGTCTCTGAACCTCTTCGCCAATCATCTTTAAGCCTGGCTGTTGGACGAACAAAATTGCCATCACGATGCTGTCTAAATTTGAGCTACGTGTGTGTATATGTGTCTAGTGTGTGTTATTGTTTATCTTGTACCTACACGGTACTCGGACTTTTGGTCGCCGGACGTTTGGTCGCCCGGAAGGTTATTGATAATTACCATTTAAAATTGTTGCTCAAATTCCCTAAATACAAACTGCGAATTATTATTTAGTCATACTTAGTGTCCTATTAGTTATTAGGCTAAAGAAAAGCTCCAAATTTCCCGTACTTTTATTGTGTTTTGTTGGAGAACTTGTTAAGACCCTGACTGACATCCCTTCCTAAGGGGACAACTCATGTACATACAAACTCTTATACACTCACACGTCCGCTCAGTGAAACTGCTCAGGGCCATTGTTGGCTTTGATTGATGCGTAGACCGTGTTGTTTTACCTTGTTTTGTCACCGGACTTTTGGTCGCCGGACGTTTGGTCGCCGGTTGTTTGGGTCCTGGCGACCAAACGTCTGCGACCAAAAGTCCGGCGACCAAACATCCGATCACGTACCTACTCAAGGGACTAAAGATGGAAATTAGCCGGCGGCTACAATCTTACATATAGTATGTGTTCATTAACACCCTGCGTATCGGCTGGCCACTGATTCAGGGTGTCCCCTGCCTCTGGCCCGGCGACAGCTGGGATAGGCTCCAGCACCCCGTTCAGAAAATGAGATGAGATGTATATTAACCCGAATATAAATATGTTCATTAATATGTACTGTCCCTTATCAAAGTACGCCATGTACATGCATGCACACAATGCAATCCATCATCCTGATCCCCACAAGCGCATTCCATTAGTTACCTACCGAAAGAGTGGGCAGCTTTCAATGTGTTGTTTGGAGTCGTGCCTAAAGACTCATGCGGACTAAACATTCAAGCGCCCCCATTTATCATAAGTGAAGTGGCATCATTGTGTCAACTCCCACATTAGTCGCTCCCATTAGTTATAAATATTGTTCAAAGGACACAATAACCCCATCACTATCATGAATGCGGCCCATGAATACACAATGTAATTAAGTCTATAATGGGAATATATGTACACTGTGTAGGACAAAATGTTGTGGTCTTCAGAGAGCAGAGCATGTAAGAGTGTTTTTCCCCCTCAAACCACTAAGGACAGTGGCATGAAGCTGATAAAAGTGGTCCCCATACTCGTTAAAAGAATAGGATTTTCTCACATGAAATCTCTAGTAGCAAGCGTGTCTGAGCCCGTGCCTTGAAAGGAAAGCCTATAAGCCAGTATCTCAGATTCTATATTCACGGTATTGTACCGTTTTACACATACTGTATGCAGTATTCAGTGCTACATGCATTTTTTTTTGGATGGGCGTTGCATCTTAGTTATACATCAATGGCACTGGCTACATAAATACACAAAAGACATTTTTAACAGGACTTTTTAGGGAAATATATGAAGAATTACCGTATTTTCTTGCATATAAGTTGCATTTGTAACTAAAAAAATGATGACTGAATCAAGAGTACGGCTTATATGGGCATAAGACTTACAGCTTTGCTATACTCTTTCACTAGTAAATGTCGGCAGATTAGCATTTACTATTTGCGGTTATTTTCTGTTTTGCAGTAAGAAAACAACCATTACTGGATGAATTATTAACTTAATATTGACCCTAATAATGTGCTTTTGATTCATACAGTATCTCAGAAATACCACGTGTGATAATTTTTTAAAAAGATTTTCCCTTCAAAGTAACACATTTGTACTCCTTATTTAAACTATGAATATGGAGCTGAAAATTGTAAATCAGGGGGCGGCTTATAGGCGAGAAATTGTGCAATTCAACAATTTTAAGGCAATTTTAAGAGTGCGGCTTATATGCGAGAAAATACTTCCTTCGCTTGAGTCCAAAAACTGCATTTGTAATGTTTTGTATTTTGCCCTTTTTTCACCCCTGAAAACTTTGTGAAACTTAGTTTGGTTGGTGCAGTATGAGGCTTTCCAAAAACAGTTTTTATAGATATCCTGTGCCAGATTTTCAAATTGACTCAATTTCTATGGATGTTTTTAATATAAAGTGTTCTCACTTTCAGGCATCCTTGTAGCGATCTGAATTCAGAATAGAAAAGATTGAAGCAGTTAGTTATTGCTCAGTGATGAGAAGAAAATGTGAACTCTCCACCGGGATTAGCTGAAGGCATTTATTAAGTTATGTGCTGATGAGCCTGCATATTACTGTAGCAGCTATTTTAAATTGCTTTGTGTGCACACCGCTCAGTTTCATTGGTGTCCATTCTGCACTGAATTATTATTATTTTTTTAAATGTGTTTACTT
Source organism: Stigmatopora argus (assembly GCF_051989625.1). Classification (NCBI taxonomy): domain Eukaryota; kingdom Metazoa; phylum Chordata; class Actinopteri; order Syngnathiformes; family Syngnathidae; genus Stigmatopora; species Stigmatopora argus. Next base: position 1,666,068 of record NC_135394.1, read on the forward strand.
TGCACCTACAGTAATCCCTCTAATATCACGGTTAATGTAGACCAGACATGGCTGCGATAATCGAAAAATCACAAAGTCGGGTCACCTCTATTATAACTACTTTTTTTTCTTCAGTGCTGAGTCCTCGTAGCAAGCAAAAGACATGGGAGTGGCTTCCGCTTGCAAGTTTCAGCGTGGATTTTCACATTTTTATGAACAAAAAAACAATTCTAATTAATAGCAGAAAAAAATCGCTAAGACGTGAATTTGCGATAAGTGAAGTCGCGATAATCGAGGGAAGACTGTATATACCTTACACAAGATCTGCATCTAGGGTAGTAATTTAAAACATCATTGCTACCCTTCTCTCTACTTTCTTTTCCTCCCTCATGTTTCCCGATCTAAATAGAAAGTCTAGTTTCATCTGTCTTATTCTGAATAAATTGTTAAGGTCCCTTTTCATATTGTTTATAATCAGCACACACAAGTTCAACTGCAGCAGTTTCTCAAAAACTTTACACCAAGTACCACCTCAGAATTTACTTGGTTCTCCAAGTACCACCACTGTGGCCTAAAATGAAATACAGTACAGTAGAATGCTGAAATGTTCATTAGAAAATGAATGAACATGAGGCTAATAAATAAGCAGCAGTTTTATTTATTACTATTATTGTGAGCCACTGTAACAATTTATCATGAACTCCCAACGTGTGAGTATTCATCCTGAAAAATGAGGCTGCAAAAGTGCAGTAAGAAAATCCGCTCTACATTTTCCTCTTTCTTTTTATCTGATCAGCCAAACTAAATGTCTAACACAAATATGAAGTATCAGCCTGACTATGGAAAACCAATTCAAATTACAAGTTTCAGGAAAAAAATATATCAAAATGACGTGTCAAGACTGTTTTACATTTCTACTACCTTAGTAAATACTTTTACCAAGTGACATAGCTATTAAACTGTGCTATTTCCAATTTTTGGGGGAGATTGTGCAATTTAAAGTGAGGCTACCTACTTGCTGATTCACTCCCTATTTTACCATTGTATTTACAATTTCAATAACCAAATCATGGATATTATTGGGCATCATGTAATCGTTGTATTTATATTTTCAAACAATTTGTGCTCAACCTCACGTAACCGCATGTCCCTGGATTGATCTTGTGCATGTGCATACCTGATAACTTGAAATAGTTTGTAGTATAAAGTTCTGAATTGTGATGAGACTGTTTGTCTATGTTGTTTATTACAGGGGCATTAGAATTATGCTGTTAAAAATGCCATTATTCATTGCATTTTGCTGCTGCTGCATATTACAGAATGAATGGATGCCTGAAGACAATATTTTGATGGTGTGTATTCTTAATAAACAATAAACATGAGTATTATATTAGTTTTCATTTGAGATGTTTAATACAACAATGAACTATGCATGCAATAATTTTCCAATTTGAGTGCGGACACATGCTAATTTTTGGTCATCAAGCAAATGTAGTGATAACAATTTCAAGTTTAGAGATTAGGTAAACAGAATGAATGGTATTATGATTATGTGACAACAGATGTTTTAAAAACATTTCCTTTTAATTGAGAAGCTGTGGTAGAATCGATAGTAAATAATTATAGTACTAGTTAGAACTGGGCAACCATCCCCCACTAAAAAAAACCTGACATTTTTCAAACGGCATTCCCCAATCTGGATTTTTTTTTTCTTTTAGACTCGATTTTCATGGTTTCATGATTTTTTAAGTGTTAACATCGACGCTACTTACCTGAGTGGTACTCAAAACTGGGCCATTTGCATGACAAAGTCCTATAACTTTTGACCAGGCCAGCACCCACATTCTGAGTTCTTATTCAACTGACAGCACATTTGTAGAAAAAAATACATTTAAAAGAGAAAAAATATTGAGTCTTTATCTACCTGGGATGCACCCTCTCAAGTTGATTGCTGTGTGTCATGGTGCCAAAAAAAAGCCAGACATCTTAGACAGATTGTGACTGGCATTATCACCCATTCCCACTATTACAAACAAATTTTAGAACACAATCATGAAACAACACATGGAGAGCAAAAAGTAGAAATGTTTTTTTTTCTCATTACTTTAATCCCTCGATTATTGCAGTTAATGTGGACCAGACATAGCCGCAATAAATGAAAAACCGCGAAGTAGGGTCATCCCTATTTTTTATATATATATATATATATATATATATATATATATATATATATATATATATATATATATATACACACACATATATATATATATATATATATATATATATATATATATATATATATATATATATATATATATCAGTGGCGGTCTGTGCATTTCCTAGTGACGCCTTCAGCAAAAACTATTTTATGGCTATAAAACCTCTACTGCAGCTACAGCTGCGCCACATAAAAATAATCAATAATAACCCCACACAATTGAAATATTATTTAGGAATATAGTCATATTTTACTCACCAAAAATCATTTTTAACTGTACACAATATCCATCCTCCTTTCTTCCTTCTTTTCTATGGCCATCGAAGCTAATGCTGAAAGTCGAGCCTGTCCTGTCGTATTTCTGTCATACGTTTTTATTTGATTTATATATATTTCATTTTTATTTTTTTACTTCAGTGCTGAGTCCTAGTAGTAAGCGGAGAACAGGGGAGTGGCTTCCGCTTGCGATTTTCAGCGTGGATTTTCACATTTTAATTAACTTAATAAAAAAAAATTAATACAAAAAAAATCCCCAGAAAAAAATCTGAGATATGGTGAAGCCGCGATATTCGAGGGATTACTGTAACATCAGGGAAGGTGTCTCCTGACAGCATAAACTACTATTTATAGACTACTGGATTTGCCCTTGAAGTTAAATAAGCAAAATGATTTAGATTACATACATTAAAACAAAATAATGAAATTACACATGTCGGTCTAAACAGAATATATCTATTATCAGGTTTGAGCAACTGTTGAACAACGAGTGTCCTAAAAGTACTTCAGGAGAGGTCCAGCAAAAGCCTTCCATCCATTCGTGGCTGGTGTTCATCATTGCTAATAAGAGTAACATGCACTGCACTGGAAGCGTTGAGATACCTTGTCTGGAAGTATGGTCAGGATAACCAGTAGAAACTTCGACTACACTGAGAACATGTGACAGTGTTGCACCCGCCATTTTTCTGCAACACATAACAGTGAAAAATTGCCATAAAAATAGATTTGAATTATTTTAACTTGTTTCTTTATGGGTTAAAATGTAAACATACCTCTATCCTGGAGAAGCAGTGTGGACAGTTTTTAGTATTGAGCGACATCCAGTCCTCATTGAGGTAGTCTTCAATGGTGGGAAACCGATTACCATACCTGCTCTGTAGCAGGCGCCGTCTCTGTTTACTGCCCTTTACATAGTCATCCCATAGAGCCTTCATACCCTCTAAAACACACAAAATCTGTGAAGAGCCTGAGCCATGCTAGGTGGTGTCATGTACTCAAAATATACCCTCACCAGCCTGTAAGCCTTTCGACATTAATCACACTAATCATGTATACCTCTACTTACGAAATTAATTGGTTCCAGAACTTTTTTTGTAACTTGAAAATTTCATAAGTAGAAGTGTACTTTATATGTAAATTCTCTAATTTGTTCCACGGTCCTCACACAACTACCAACTAAACCCTTTAAAATTAGTCAAAATGTCCCAATTTTGAGTGAGAAAACACAAAAATGCGAAAAAAATTTAAGGAAATTATTTATTAATGTCTTAAAATGAATAAAGCACATGAAAATGTGCCCTGTGCTGCTGAAATAGTTCCCCCCGCGCCCGTTATAATGGGAGACATAATACCCGTGTTTGTCCGCCAGATAGCAGCAAGAGCCCGTTCTACCAGGGCTGAAAGCCGACCACTATGTAGTACATTTTAGACTTTTGTGTGCGTGAAAATGTGTGCTGCATTGCATTTGCACGGCTTTTAATCGGTTAATAGGGGAATCGCAATCATTAATGAGAGGAGCATTTAGCCGAGGTGGACAAGTATGCAAGAGAGAACCTTGAAACATGGATAGTGGTTGCTGTGAAACAGCCAATTGAATTAAATTGAATGCTTTTATTGTCATTATATGAGATAAAATGAGCCCAGTAGAAGGTAGCAATGTTCTAAAGTGAAAATCAATGCATCCGAGACGATATTTTCAAAATAAAATAACGGATAATGAAACGGATTAACTTTTGGGGGGATTTCGTAGCGTGGAGTCACTCATTTACATATAAAAAAAAAATCGTAACCTGAAAATTTCAAAATCATAAATTGTTAATGAAAAAGATTGTTGCCAGTCTTCTTAAATATTTTTTTTGTACCAGAATGTTATATAATATTAAAATACCACATATTTTATGTAATTAAATTATAAATACTGACACGACCCTTGTATATAGTAACTAACTGCAATCTCATTAACATACCAAGTGAGCGAGGCAGGTCTATCAAGCCTTGATCTGAATCTTTTTCCAGGTTGTTTTTCAGCACTTTGCAGTCATTGGTTCTGTGGTAAGTCTTTTTGCAGGAAATGCAGAAGGCAAATTCACAAATGGTGCAAAGGGCCAAGTTGCTGTCCTTCTCTATAATTACTGGAGATGCACAGGAGATGCGTGGACAGTATATTACATCTGAAAGGAGAATCACATGACACCTATAAAGCTAATGTACTACTGGCTGAAAACACAAGACTTGGAATCAATACAATCAACACAAATAAATCAAAATGGCTTTTTTAAAATACTTTTTTATCTGCAGCTTGTAATTTCTATATTTCCTAAAAATCATCACATGCAGGACCCAACAACACATTTGGCATGTCCTCTTCCATATAAAAAAAACACAATTTAAAAATTATTAATTTAGTGATTATTTAGGAAAACAAATGGGAAAATTTTATGGAGGCCCAAGGCCAAGTGACAGTTTGCAAAGGTATGCAAATATGAATGAATAATACAAATGACCATATTTTCTCGCATATAAGCTGTATTTATCGCTAAAAAAATATGACTGAATTCAGGGTACGGCTTATATGCGCATAAATTAGACTTGACATGCACGAAACTGCAAGGTGACAAAGACGAAACGCCATAACGGAAGACAATGCGGCGGATGAAATTCAAGGAAAAAAAGACATCTTTTTTTTCTTGTTCGAAAGTGACAACTATTGCAGTAATTTGAACCATTGAAAAAATCAAGCCATTTCGAAATTAGAAACAATATGGCCGCCACAACATCTTAACCTGGCAAGAAAATTGTAATTTCTGTCATTAAGCATCAGGTTCTCATCAAGATAGACTTATTTCTTCTTTCAAATAGAATAATTTGATATTTTGTATTCACAAAGACAAACATCTTAACTTCCTTAAGATATTGACCCTAATCATGCGCTTTTGATTCATACGGTATCTCAGAAATACCGAATGCGATGATTTTTTGTAAGATTTTTCCTTCAAAGTAACACATTTATACTCCCTATTAAACCATGAATATGGAGGTGAAAATTGTGAACCAGGAGGCGTCTCATACGCGAGAAATTGTAAAATTAAACGATTTTAAGGCAATTTTAATGGTGCGGCTTATATGCGATAAAATACGGTAATTCAAATTGACATTCATCTCAATGCCCACATCGTGTATGTTACCTGACATATGATCCAGGGTGGACTGCAAAAGAAGACGGTCATAGCGTTCAAACAGTTCATCTCCTACTAGGGTCTGCACCTTCCAAATCAAAGCAAAATAAAATCAATGATAGCGAGACTTAACCCACTTCAAACCCCATTTGTACCCTAATCGTACTTGTGCTTGTGAAGGTAAAGTTGTACAGCCTTCCTGAGCACAGGTGACACCACGAACATTTCCCTCTGTTATCTGGACCTTGCAGTACTCGGCAAGACAGGCCCGGCAGAAGACATGACCGCATTCCTGTATTTTGGTACATTCTGAACCCAGGTAACTTATAAAACAGACAGCGCAGTCATAAAGTGTGCTTTGAAAAACTTTCTGTGTCTGTGCTGCATCATGGATCAGTATCTGAGACAGGAGAATTTGTGTTGGAGTCAATGAGAGGCCAGAGAAAGGATTGTGTTCCTTTAAAGTGTCTTGTGTTTTGTTTTTGTCATCACTGAGAAGGACAGAAGAGGGAGGGAGAGATGATTTGGAAGATAGAGTGGTCTGACTGTTTTCCTGCTTTGAAGGGGCCACATCCACTGTTCCTTGGCTATTGAATGAGGTGCGGGGGTCATTTGACAGTTCTAGCAGTGAAGTGATGTTCAGGAATCTGATAGTATCTTCCCTTAGAAATTGCACCCAAGAAAAGAGCACAACATCACCTCCGGTAGCACCGTAGAGATCAATGAGATGAGTTCCAAGATCTGCAAGCTGGGGATAAAATGTGTCAAATACATGTTCAAAAAATGCTTATAAATGTTCACGTGTTGCACAGATTACCTGCTTTTGAGTCAGCCAGCTGCAACAGAGAGTGAAGTCAGGTGGAGAGGAGGAGGGATAATTCTCGGGGAGTTCAAATGTCAGATGCAGTGTTGGAAGAAATGATATTTCATACTGCTTTAATGTGTCACCTTTGAAAGAACAATTATTATTACCGTAATGTCTTGCATATAAGACGCCCCGCGTATAAGCCGCACTGTTAAAATTGCCTTCAATTTCTTGAATTTTACAATTTCTCACGTATGAGCCACCCCCTGATTCACAATTTTCACGTCCATATTCATGGTTTAAATAGGGAGTACAAATGTATTACTTTGAAGGTAAAATCTTTTTTTAAAATCATCACAAGTGGTATTTCTGAGATACTGTATGAATCAAAAGCACATTATTAGGGTCAATGTAAGGTTAGTAATTCATCCAGTAATGGTTGTTTTCTTACTGCAAAACAGAAAATAACCACATAGTAATGCCGACATCTACTGGTGAAAAAGAGTATAGCAACGCTGTAAATCCTGTGCCCTTATAAGCCATACACTTGATTCAGTCATCATTTTTTGTGTTACAAATGCGGCTTATATGCAAGAAAATATGGTAAGCGTTTTTGTTGGAATGGCTAACTATATTATCAACTCTATATTCTAAACAAGTGGTTAGCACGTCAGCCTCACGGTTCTAGGGTCGAAGGTTGATCCCAGGTCGACCCTCACTGTGGATTTTGCATATTCTCCCTGGGTTTGCATGGATTTTCTCTGGGTACTCCGGTTTCTTCCCACATCCCCAAAACACTAGACTGGCCGCAGGTCAGCCATAGGGCACGCAGAGAGACAACACACACACAACCATACCACCACCAAACACGAATCAATTCACTGCTTGCCCACTCCGCAGTCGACTGAGTGAACCACTACACCATCAGGTGGCATTCGATTAAATATTAAGGAAAAATAATAATACAAAATTATATATTGCAGTGTGCAAATGTTTGACTGTGTCATTCAAACGTTGGAAAGATTTTGAAGAGTTTGTGAAAAACACGCATGGCTGCTTGCAGGTCATTATTTTGTTGATCAATAGGGGGAAACCTCCACTAAGGCATGTGGTAATCCTGCTTGGACGCAAGATGGCGATGTTTTTCAACAGTTGACTACCCATATTCAATAAGGCCTGGGTAGAACATGCAAACTCCACACAGTTGGACCTACCTGGATTTGAACCCAGGACCCCCACTGTGAGGCTGATGCGCGAACCACTCACCCCACCGAGCCACCTTATATATAAAATAAAACTTTATATGTACTACCTCAAACTAAACAATTTTCAAAAGTTGGGAACCACTTACAATTTATTTTTGAAAACTATATTTAATACTACAATCTAGTTAGTATAAGAAAGTAACAAGAAACAAAACAATGCGTTTACCTTCCCTGAGTGCCACCTTGTATCCCGAGGGCAGTAGTACCGGAACTCTTAGCTCTCCTGCTGAATTAGATTCGTGGCGAATGAACTCCTCCGGCCCAAAGATACTGAGCAGAGCAAGCAGTTCATTTTCTTGCTCCTCCAAGTCCATTGCCGCAATTTACATGTCCGACAGCACCTTTCACTTGCTGCTCCTCTCGTTCAATGTTGTGTTTCCTGGTTGGAGTTTGTTTGTCCCACTCGTGACTCATCCGTATGATGTAACAATCAAGGCACCGGAGCAACTCTGTCGGCATACAGCAAGTGAATATTGTATTGATTTCTCATCTCATCTCATTTTCTGAACTGCTTTATCCTCACTAGGGTCGCAGGGGTGCTGGAGCCTATCCCAGCTGACTTCGGGACAGAGGCGGAGGACACCCTGAAATGGTGGCCAGCCAATCACAGGGAGAAAAACAACCATTCAGACTCATACCTAGGGACACTTTAGACTTTTAGAGTGTCCAAACAGCCTACCATGCATGTCTTTGAAATGTGCGAGCAAACCGGAGTACCTGGAGAAAACCCACACAGGCCCAGAGAGAACATGCCAACTCCACACAGATGGACCGACCTGGATTTGAACCCAAGACCCCACTGTGAGGCCGATGCGCTAACCACTCAACCACCAGGCTGCTTATGATTTATTTATTGTTGGGCAAACGTTGAGATCAATGTTATTGAGATCATTCATTCATTTTCGGACCCACTTATTCTCACACCCCAGGGGGTGCTGGAGCCTATCTCACCCTAAATTGGTGGCCAGCCAATCCCAGGGCACTTTAGCGTTGATTTGGCAAACTTGGGTGAACCCTGAAGAGAAGCAAGATAAGAAATGAGTACCTTTAGTACACATTACATAATAAATAACCTGAAACACAGTCTTACCCCATCCACAACTACTGCTTTACCTTCTTTGGTCTTCTCATCAATTTTGACAGATTCCACCATCTCTGTGGCTTTAAACATCTACAAAACACCAAAGTGTGATTATGAAATTGCTTATTTAACCATTTTAATACACAAATTAAATTGTATTAGTTGCTACTAGTTTTTACCTGCTTGGTTTTAACCTGCTCTTCTGCAGTGCTGGTTGACGAACATTTAGAGAGAAAAAACTTTCAAAGACGATTGATTGCCTTTGACAACTTTTAATGTTTCAATAGTGCAACAAACAAACGTCATCAAAATGGGCGATCATACGACCCGTGAAGACTTTCAGTTTGTGTTTTTAATTTTTGGGGGATTTTGTAACTTGGATTTTTTTTGTATCTCGAGACACTCATTTGCTTCCGTAACCTGAAACATTTGCGGCTGGAGACATTCAAGTAGAGGTATGACTGTAATATTAGGATAAAAAAGTTAAATAATGAGATCAAAGTATCCATTGTTATTATTTTTGTTTGTATGTTGTTATTTGTGCACTTTGTGGTGAAACCTGAAATCTCATTATACTTGTATAATAACAATAATAGGATTCAATTCAATTTAATATTTTCTTTACATTGTGAACCAAATGTTGTTTGGGTTGCACCGACTTCAACTTTTGGCGACGTAAGGTCTGTGTGAACACAAAATTGCTTTTGATGATGATGCGTAGCGCTAGCAATGTGATTTTGCGTGATAGATAAAGTTTGGTGTGAACGCAGCATAATAAATGACTGCGTTGCCAGACTTGTACACTGGATTCTGTCAGATCAAGTCCATCAAATGTGGATGCACCATTTATTGGGAATATGCAGCATTGCATTCACGAGATGAAATGATTGAGTTATTTTGATTTTTTCTTTTTAGTTGGACAAGTTCGGCGGGCCATATTAAAAAGCCCTGCATGTCGTATAAAGCCTGCAGGCCATTCTTTGTCTAGTTTAGAGCGCCAGGTCATTCTCTTCTCCTCCTGCTTGATTTGTTCAGCCACTGCCTGGATACACTCTTCCTTGTGTCCCTTATTCCATGATTTTAATTTACAATTCGTTGAGCAGAAGAGAACTCTGTGACAGCGAGTGCAAGCATTTAGTGTCACAGATGCTGAGCGGCCACAATGGTAACAGAATCTAAATGGTATCCTGAAAAGGAAAAGAGTCAGTTAGAGATACCTACCCTGTTTAATGAATGAGACAATTATGACTTACCATGTTATAGGAGGTTTGCCGTCACTGGAAGTAGCTTCTTCACCTATGAGCAAAGTCGCTAGTGAAAGGCAGGAGTCGACACATTTATGAAAATGATATGTACTTACTATTTTGGACAAGTTTTTCTATCTCAATCTCTTTCTCAACGGCCTTGCATCTAAGGAGATCTCCCATTAAGCTAAGCAGGTTACGACGTGCTTTGAATGTTTCTCTCTCCTCCATGTTGAGCCTATGAAAGGGCGTTTTGGCGATATGCGAGTCCTAGATGGCAGTAATTCAAACACTAATTAGATACTGGATAGTTGTCATACAAAAAGCGAAACAAAAATAGATATACATAAACAGTAAATGCATGGGATCATTTGTCAATTCCATGCTTTTAAATCAGATGTTTGCCATATGTTTAGACAATTATACAATGTTTGATATATAAATTGTTTTCCCACACAATTAGTGTGAAACACAGGCAGACTATGAGAGAAAGGTACCGTATTTTCTCGCATATGCCGCACTCTTAAAATTGCCTTAAATTCGTTGAATTTTACAATTTCTCACGTATATGAGGTACTCGGATGATTCGCCTAAAGACGTTTCGCCGACGGACGTTTGACAGATCGCCGAATGGACGTTCCACCGAACGGTCATTCGGCCGAACGGCGGAGGTTTCTCCCAAACGGGATTCGCGCGCTCGCCCCGCCCCCGGATCGTGTGTGTACAAGTTCTTCAACCTCGGCCCATGGGCCATATACGGCCCGTTAGGATTTTTAATCCAGCCCGCCGCCGGCGTTGTCCAAATTATAGTAAAAATCAATGATTCATTTCCCTTTGCCGCTCACCACTCTCAATTTATTAGTCTACCGTCAATGGCAGCCCGGGAATAAGCACTCTTGGGCGGGCAGATGTAGCAGAACCGAGCCGTGAAATGACAGCAATCAGGTTAAATACATCCTAAAACAGCATTTAATGATCAAATACAAATACTGGAGCTCTTTGGACATTAGAACCGAGCCCAGGGAAGTGAATTCATTGGTAAAATGTCGCGATGAAGTCACGATAAGGCAAAAAACGTCTATATACGACCATTCGCCAAACGGCTCAAAATGCGTTTAATGATTAAATACAAATACTAGTATTGTATATACAAATACTAGTATTTGTATTTAATCATTAAGCGCTGTTTTCGGCTGGATTTGACCGAATTTGAGAGCATTTTGAGCCGTTTGGCGAATGGCCCTGTTCATAAAATGGCCGACAAGCGACGACGTCTAGCTCCTTTGCCTTACAACGCGCATCGGATATCTAGTCTGTATACACGATACCTATGGGAATACCAAGCAAAAAAAAAAGGAAAACGACGAAGAATATGTGAATTTCCTTTGTCTTCTTTTAAATAAAATACTAGTATAAAATACAATACTAGTATTGTATTTGTATTTAATCATTAAACGCTGTTTTCGGCTGGATTTGACCGAATTTGAGAGCATTTTGACCCGTTTGGCGAATGGTCGTATATAGACGTTTTTTTGCCTTATCGCGACATCATCGCGACATTTTACCGAGGAATTCACTTCCCTGGGCTCGGTTCTAATGTCCAAAGAGCTCCAGTATTTGTATTTGATCATTAAATGCTGTTTTAGGATGTATTTAATCTGATTGCTGTCATTTCACGGCTCAGTTCTGCTACATCTGCCCGCCCAAGAGTGCTTATTCCCGGGCTGACATGCCCGCCCAAGAGTGCTTATTCCCGGGCTGCCATTGACGGGAGACTAATAAATTGAGAGTGATGAGCGGCAAAGGGAAATGAATCATTGATTTTTACTATAATTTGGACAACGCCGGCGGCGGGCCGGATTAAAAACCCTAACGGGCCGTATATGGCCCACGGGCCGAGGTTGAAAAACTTGTACACACGATCCGGGGGCGGGGCGAGCGCGCGAATCCCGTTTGGGAGAAACCTCCGCCGTTCGGCCGAATGACCGTTCGGTGGAACGTCCATTCGGTGACCTGTCCATCTGTCAAACGTCTGTCGGCGAAACGTCTTTAGGCAAATCATCCGGCCACCCGTATATGATGCCCCCTGATTCCCAATTTTCACCTTCATATTCATGGCTTTAATAGGGGAGTACAAATGTGTTACTTTGAAGGGAAAATCATTAGAAAAATCATTGCACGTCATATTGATGATACACTATGAATCACATGCACATTATTAGGGTCAAAATCATAAGGAAGTTAGTAATTTATCCAGTAACGGTTGCTTTCTTACTGCAAAACAGAAATTAACCAACAAGTAGTAAATGTTAATTTGCCAACATCTACTAGTGAAAAAGTGTATAGCAACGTTGTAAGTCCTGTGTGCATATAAGCTGTACACTTGATTCATCTCATCTCATTTTCTGAACCACTTTATCCTCATTAGGGTCGTGGGGGGTGCTGGAGCCTATCCCAGCTGACTCCAGGCCAGCGGCGGGTGGCCAGCCAATCGCTGGGCACAAGGAGACGAACAACCATGCACACACACTCATACCTAGGGGCAATTTAGAGTGTCCAATCAGCCTACCCTGCATGTTTTTGGATTGTGGGAGAAAACCAGAATACCCAGAGGAAACACTCGCAGGCAAGCAGGCATAAGAACATGCAAACTCCTAACTGGTAGACATGGCCTGGATTTGAACCCAGGATCCCAGAGCTGTGGGGCCGATGTGCTAACCGCTCGCACCACCGAGCTGCCCTATCCTTGATTCAGTCATCATTTTTTGAGTTACAAATACGGCTTATATGTGAGAAAATACGGTATGTTTTTTTATTTAAAACACAAGGGAATTACAGAGGGATTTGTGTATTAATTTTTCCTTGTAAAACAGACCACTGGTCTAATGTTTTTTTTTTTTAAATCAGAGGAGTTAACCACATTTCAATAAATGTTATTTATGCATGCAATTGTCTTACTTGGTTGAAAGAGAAGTGTGCATAGTCAACTGCAGTTCCCTTGGTATCACCAATCTGAACTGGCATCAACATGTCAGCACCAGCCTTTTCTAACATGTCCAACTATGTCACAGATTATACAAAAAATGGATAAAAAATACAGTGAGACAGAAAATGGTGTTTAATGAAACAATGTGGTCTTTTTGACTGAATCTTTTTATATTGTGGAAAAGTATAAGAACTTATTGCAATTTCCCCATAAAATGGGCATGATCGATGGCCTACTTTTAGGGAAATGGTGTGTGGTTAACTATACCAGTGTTTCTCTTTTGTCATCCAAGTTGTAGCTGAAGTTACTGAGGGCACAGAGAGCATTTCCAACTCCGGGACCTAATGGAATGTTGGGATCTGCACCTCCTTGTAACAGCTCCTTCACTGCCTACACAGAGAAACAAAAGTCATACTGGGTGTATCGATAAAGGTGTGCCTTATAGTCGTGAAAATACGGTACTTTTGGGTGGATTTCGTAATTTGGATCTTTTTTGTATCTCGAGTCACTCATTTGCATATGAAAATTTAGTACCTAGAGCCATTCGTAAGTATATAGTGAAGAATATGACATATTTTACTCCTTCATTTATGGTAGCTGTTTCATTTTGATATAGTACCACAGTAGGATTAAAACTATTGTTCTCAACTCAATCACAATGAACAAAAGGTCTTTTGTTTGAGTTTCTGCTTTAAGGTGTGGTCCAGGTGATAAGTGGTCCCAAGTGATGAGTGGTCCAGATGAAATCAGGGACAAAGGGATCCCCGCGGAGAGGGCGATGGTCCAGATGATACCAGACACAAAGGAATTCCTTTGGAGAGGGCGACCATGCCAGATGTGGATTCAAGGACAAGCAGATTCTAGGAGAGGACACCCCGCAGAACGTCGTGGGACAGTCCACATATCATTAAACTCAGCGAATGAATATTCATCTGTGTTATACTATAATTGGGCAAACGCGGGTTTGGACTTTAGTCTCTTTCATCCTCCACTGAAGCAGGGCGACGCTCAGCTGGTTTTATATTTGGGAAAGGGACCCGGAGCTCTGTAAGGATCAATATCTTGAATAAATCATCTGTGGAGTAACGCGCATACCCTGCTCTCTTCCTTCGATGCTGAACACGCACAAATTGTTGGACGGGATAGACTGAGTTAAGGAATTATGGTTAGGGGCTAAAACTATACGTCTAACAATTTTGGCGACCCTGTCCGTGAGTCGGGGGGGAGAGAGGCTGCGTAGACAAATAGGGGTCCGACAGAAATACGACTCACGTCTGGGACGTGTTAAATGGTTAATAACGTCTGGGACGGGATTATTGGTCAAGTCGGCGAACTTGAGACTACACAGGTTGGCAGTCCGGGACTGTCCGGAAACTTCTTCGGCGACTTCTTAAAGCAGGCCTGAAATCAACTAAAGGTGAGCAGAATTCCTGTTTCTATAATGTCAAAATTCTGCTATTGGATTGTTTAAATTACTGAGAAGTCGCAGTAGAAATTTCACTTATATAGTCCGAGTATTTGTTCGAGGAACATTGTCGTGATTATATTGAAATCAGGGATTTCAGGATACCTGTAGTAGGTAAAGAATCTGGGATTCTTAAGGTATTTGTTCGGGGAACATTTTTTAGGGGTCGTCAGGGACACCCCGCCGAAGTCCAGGACTTCGAAGCGCGCCGGGGGCGTGATATTTAAAGTATTTGTTCAGGGAACATTACTGTGATTGAAATAAAGGAATCGGGGATTCCTAAACGGTCGTATTAAAATAAGTCTTCGGCAGGGAAACGACTGGGTCCACAGAGGTTTTATTCTTAGATCGATCCTAATAAAATTCTAAATTTCTTGATTCCGAGAATTGAATATACTCAAATTCTAAATTTAACCGGTGATTTGTGATGACTGCGTTGGTAAAAATGCGAGGAGAGGTTGAAAATGTGTGTGTGTTAGAAGGAATGTTGAGAGGGCTTGGGATAGAATGGAGTGTGTGTGTGTGTGTGTGTGTGTGCATGTGTGTGTGTGTGCGTGTGCGTGCGTGTGTGTGTGCGTTTTGAGAGGAATGGGGAGAAAGATGCTGAATGAGAATGGAATGGAATGAATTGATGAGTTTGTATGGAAATGTAGAGGCACAGGTTTTCAAAGACAAGCTAAATTAAATGTGAGTTGGAGAAATAATTTTGTATGTTGGAAGGAAATTTACATTGTACAGGTCAAAAGCGTTTGTCCGTAGCGTTGAAAAAAGGAGCATGACATCACAGCTAAGGCAGAACTAAAAAATAAAAAATAAAAAATAAAAAAAGCGGAGGGAGGTGATTAGGTGGAGGCGTGATATAGTGATATATGGTACTTAGAGATATTGCACCAAATAAGTCCCCCCCTCCTCTGGTGAGGGGAGGAAGTTCATGGCGGAGGAGGCTCCTGGCGTTGATGAAGTGGACAGAGTTGTGCGCTTGACACGAGACGGGCCATATAGCGGCTATTGTCGAGGGTGTTCCGGAACCTTTGATCTCTACTGTGTTGGAACTCCAACTTTCCAAATTACCAGGAATGTGGTGGGGCCCGAGATGGTCAGTTACATGGTCGATACGGTGGTCGCTGGCGTGGTTTCTCTGGTGGCCGGGGAAGAAGGTACTCGGGACAGGGCCAACAAGGCAACTTTTTTATATGTGGCGGTATTGGACACTGGAGATGTGATTGCCCCAGTCAACAACGGCAACCGCAACAACTGTTCCCATGGCAACCCCAAGCACAGCAGTATGGCCCACTACAGCAACAGCGGCCTACGCGTGGGGGAGGACGAGGCACTGGCAGACCATGGCGGCCCACAGCAGCCGGCCCAGTCACCTGGACAATATTACCACGGCGGAGATGATTCTTACGGACCAGGGGATCCTTCACACAATAGAGGTGACTTTACCAAATGGTGCAAAGATTCCGTGTTCACAACCAATATGAACATGTGGACAGTGGTGGACAATCTATAGGTCACGTCTTGAGCCTGAAACTCCGGCCACTGGGGGACTGTTGTCTGTAGATCACCGGTGGAAATCATTCATTGACTGGCTCCGGCCCTACCATCCACCCATGGATGATTTTCATTGTACGTTGTTTTGTGACATGGAGGATGATTTAGTCTATTAAGACCATTTTCAGAGGGTTCTTGGAGCACCCTGGCAGTTGAAAGGCTTTGGCTCTGTCTCCTGGTCATGAGGCTCGCCGACTCGGTCCGATGGTCATCGCCAGCACCCCTTCACAGATGCGCACACCCCTCACCCGACAAACAAAAAGAGGGGGGTCGCCCAATTGGGATATATTAGTGACAAATTATGGGTCCTCTATTAAACACTGAAATTTAAATTAGGAAATTGCTAAGTGGAAGGTTAGTTTCTCTAAATTTAATTGTGGTAAGAAGGAGCTACAAAAATGTCTCTTATTTTAAATAAACACAAGCTGGAGCAGAATAGGAATTTAGCTATCCTCATAGATATTTTAGCCATATGAGAGTGATTTGCGATTTAGACTTAAGTATTAAGAATCATCCAAATTATTAATGATGTCAAACATGGAGAAAACAATGCAGAGATGGCATGGATCCAAATTATTAGGTAAATTGTACCTGACAAGTTTAGATAAAATAATTAATTTAGGATAGGCATGATTTCTCTGTGATGGAATAAACAATACATGTTCAAGTGCACGGGACATGTATCTTGTTTTGCCCATCAACAGATGAAATATGCTTTAGCGTGAGTCGTAAGAATGAATGACTATGAGAATATGTCTAAAAAATTGCAGACCACTGAGTGTAAATGAATGGTTGTTTGTTTGTCTTTTTGTGTTTCTAATTGGCCGACCATCAAGATATAATCAATCAGATATCAAGGTGGAAAATGATTTAGAAATTTGAAATCAATTTTTGATGAAAATTATGGAAAAATGTTTAGTCAAATGAAAAAATATGGAAATCCAATTTGGTGGAATGTACCAGATGCCATTATTCACTACACGATTGGAACTGGAGGATGAGGCTAATCATATGTCTGCATAAAAGAAAGAACTTTAAAGAAACACATTAAATTTGGGTTGGCAGAGGGAGATTGTGCTTTTCAACAGGAAACATGGAGAGCAACCCAGGATATGAGTGTGGCTATTGCAGAGAACGGGAAAGCTGTTTTCCTGAGGAGAAGGCAGCCTGGTTTGCTTTTTGCACTTTTCCTATTTTTAGTATGATTAGTTAATTGGTGTAATTACAGGAAAGAGAAATTGGCAAAATAATGTACGGCACCAAAAGGTCGTGGGTTCAAGCCCTCCCATTGGCTCTACTCTCGATTCGTCAAACCATAAACAAAACCAAAAATTTTGCCCCATTTGAATTACTTACGGGCCGGCTGATGCCCGGTCCTAGTTCCTCCATCACCCCATATGAAGAGGTTCTATTACCCGATCTCTCAAATGCAGCATATTGGTCTCAATTGCATTCTCTGGTATCTAGTATTTCTTCACAGATAAAGGAGGTGGCTGCAGCTGCACGTGATCACCCAGTCTCAACCCACATTTTTCTCAAGTTCTATCCAGGAAGTGGTCGGAGCCCAGGTGGACAGGTGTACTTTCAAAGTGTCTGCTCGTACATCAAAGGCGGTTCAACTTGAACATAAGGGACAGAAGTGGTTTAATTATTTCCAAATTGGAGCCGTTGATCCATGTAACCCATAACCACACACTTCACCACAGGATCCTCCAAAGGCGGCCTTTGATTCTCCCGGGGACAGGTCACATACATCTAAACATGACACATAGTTCCTGGACATAGTTCCTGTTCTGGACTGGGCTTATCCCAGTCCAAGAGAGGGAAGTGGTGTACAGGATGTTTTGGCTTATTATTGTTTTAATTTTTCTCTTGTTATTTTTTGAAGGAGCGCTCCACGTGTATGTCATACTCCTGTTTGGCGATCTTCAATCAGACGGATGTGGCTCCAATGACACCGCAATCTCCAACAGATGAGACACCACTAGCTTCCTAACCCTGTGTGTGGTCCTCGGATACCGATCCATGGTGGCCAGTGGGGATGTGTAAACCTAGTCTACTCAGGCGAAAACTGGCAAGGTGACTCCGTCAATCGTGTCCCCTAAATTGGTTTAGAATGATTACAGGTATTACGGCAGGATCTAACAATTGGCTGTTAATGGCAGAGCAAGCTGCCAGCAAAACCCAAGATGATTGCCTCGTGTATGGGTGCTCGACCCGTACTCCGTATTGTTTCGGCCCCAGTCGAAAATGAATGTATTGTGGACCTTCTAAAAAACAATAACCCGAAATTTAATTGTTCTAAGTACGATTCGATATTCCCACTTGCCCAAAAGGATAAAGAGAAACAAATTTTTGATAAAGCAGTAGCACAACAAAATTTTACCTGTCTCAAATTAAAGGGGATTGGAAAATCATTGGGAAGCATTCCGTCTGATTGTTGTGTATTAAATATGTCTTTTCCGGTACCACACCCCTTATCCCGAGCGGAACTCCTGGTTATGGTGTGGAAGCAATAAGTTGTATGATAGATTACCCACAAATGCTTCTGGTGTGTGCTCTTTGGTGTCTTTGTTGCTTCCAGTTTCTGTTTCCCCAGTGAATCTCACAGCTGCAGTACAATTGCCTTCAAACCTGAAGGATATTTTGCATCGCAACAAGAGAGCAACACCCGCCTGGATGGGTCTCAGCAGGATTCAGAGGTCTTCTAATTTGGCATTGGAAGGCCTCCGAACCCTGACTAATAAGATGGCAGACCATTCAGGTGTGGGTGACTCACTCTGGGACCGATGGATGGATCAGTTCGGTACCTGGAAAGGTTTGATGGGGAATGTCTTCATATCTGTTGTTGTTTTCACGACTTTACTTAGTCTTTGTGGATGTTGCCTCATCCCCATGGCTCGTACTCTGGTTATTCGTTTGATCGATAGGGCAGTGGGACCAGATCCGAAAGGTCGGTATACTCAATTGCTACAAACTGATCCCTCTGCAACCACCGCCGAGCATGTGTTCATGGATACACTAATGTGATGCTTCTTTGTTTCTTTTCTTATACTAACGTAGTGCTTCTTAGTTTTTCTTACTAACTTGTGTGTCGTTTGTCGGTATGGTCTCTTTTGGGAGACCAAGAGAGGGAATGAAGAATATGACATATTTTACTCCTTCATTTATGGTAGCTGTTTCATTTTGATATAGTACCACAGTAGGATTAAAACTATTGTTCTCAACTCAATCACAATGAACAAAAGGTCTTTTGTTTGAGTTTCTGCTTTAAGGTGTGGTCCAGGTGATAAGTGGTCCCAAGTGATGAGTGGTCCAGATGAAATCAGGGACAAAGGGATCCCCGCGGAGAGGGCGATGGTCCAGATGATACCAGACACAAAGGAATTCCTTTGGAGAGGGCGACCATGCCAGATGTGGATTCAAGGACAAGCAGATTCTAGGAGAGGACACCCCGCAGAACGTCGTGGGACAGTCCACATATCATTAAACTCAGCGAATGAATATTCATCTGTGTTATACTATAATTGGGCAAACGCGGGTTTGGACTTTAGTCTCTTTCATCCTCCACTGAAGCAGGGCGACGCTCAGCTGGTTTTATATTTGGGAAAGGGACCCGGAGCTCTGTAAGGATCAATATCTTGAATAAATCATCTGTGGAGTAACGCGCATACCCTGCTCTCTTCCTTCGATGCTGAACACGCACAAATTGTTGGACGGGATAGACTGAGTTAAGGAATTATGGTTAGGGGCTAAAACTATACGTCTAACAATAGGTACATATGGCCCCTTTAAATAATGCATGTCAAGATATTTACCATTTCATTGCCACTTGATATAGCCAAGGAAAGTGGTGAATGTCCACTCCACAGGAGATCTGTTCTGGCTCTGTGAGAGAGCAAGAGCGAGACTGCTTTGCATGCGTTCTGTATTAAAACAAGCACACAATACATCCAAATCACTTTTTTTGCTGTTCAGTTACAGGTCATTCCAAAATTGGAAGATATTTGCGCATGGAAATTCTTCAAAATTAAGCCTTCACTTTTCAGATTATCTGATATTCATAATTAATAATGAAATCTGAAAGGCTTGATTAGTAGCTTATTTTACAGATCAGATCAGGACTTTTATGATATTGGTGTTTGCAATATTTAGCATCATCAATAAAACTATTTTTGGTAGTGATACGCTTCTGTGATATGGTGACGTCAGAGATTTAAAAAACATCAACTTGATCAAGTTATGAACAACTATTTCAAAGACAGAGTGAGCAGCACAACAATTTTCCACTTTGTCCTTAAATTAGTATTCAAAGATTATTGGCTGATCATTCGTGATTATCCTATGGAAACCGAAGAATCAGTATGGACTTGCTGTCCAATGGCATGGTGTGTTCACAAAGCTTGGTAAACATTTCACTTTAGGGAATCAAATGTCTGACGTAGATTGTAGTGTTTTATTTAAAGCATAAACCCTGATTACCTTTGTTTTCCTCCCACAAATACATTCCACAATTCTTTCTGTTTTTCTATCAAAAAGCCCCACTATATTTGAGGTTATAGCAGTGCTCATTGTGGCATTGCTCTACTGTAGTTTCTCACCAAGTGATCAGTTTCTCTTTGGCAGACTATATGCAGAGCAGTTCGGCCTCCTTCAAGGGGATTTGGCTCCCAAGGTATCCTGCATGATTTTCTGATTATTATGGAAACCTGCAAAACAATCATAAATGATGAGTTTTTGTAGCAATTTAACTTTGACCAAACTAGATCATACACGCCACCTTGTCTAGTTCATAGATCTCATTCTGGTCAGATGCTCGTGCATCTGGGTCAGACAAAGCATGCAGCAGCATTTCTATGATTTTGGGACTTTCTGGGCCTGGCAGTGTTGCAGCCACATGCAGAGCATAATGGCCTTTCCTCTACAATAAAAGAATTGGTGTTAAATTAACTGAGGATTTTTAGTTGTTTTTTCAAAAAAAACAGATATAAAAAAACCCAAATCATTAAAAGTAAAGTAAATGCTACCTTAAGTGAGAGAGCAATATCAGTGTGAGCTCCACTCAGTAAAAGTCTCCTGACCGTTTCAGGATCTCTCGCCATAATGGCCAGAAAGAGGACAGGTAAGGGGACTTTGGATATATTAGGGTTAGCTCCCCGATCCAATAACAGATTCAGTGTGGACAAACGAAAACGGTGCCTAATGGCGAAAGTAAAAACAGCCAAAGTACAAAGGAGGGGAAAAGAAAATGGGACGAGATTTCCAACAGACTTACAAGAATTTTTTTGCCGCTATTTTGCGAACCGTCTCCTCAGTCTCAGAATACTGAGGAAACCCAGTGTGACTCAGAGCTTCAGCTGCGACTTGCAGGAGCTTTTCTGAGACTTCTATGTTGTAGCTGTACATGGAGCAAGAAGAAGAAAAGTATTGTTCCCGCCAGATAAATTCATTGTCCAGCTGCAAACACAAGAAAGAGTTTGGTTAGCAAAATTCTATTCAATCAGGGACAATAAGATCCTAATTGTGTGCACTTCTACACTTAGTCTCATCTCATTTTCTGAACCGCTTTATCCTCACCAGGGTCGCGGGGGGTGCTGGAGCCTATCCCAGAGGCGGGGGACACCCTGAATCGGTGGCCAACCGATCGCAGGACACAAGGAGACGGACAACCATGCACACTCACACCCATACCTAGGGCCAATTTTGAGTGTCCAATCAGCCTACCATGCATGTTTTTGGAATGTGGGGGGAAACTGGACTACCCGGAGGAAACCCACGCAGGCCCAGGTAGAACATGCAAACTCCACATAGGTGGGACGTGACCTGCATTTGAAGCCAGGACCCCAGAGCTGTGAGGCCGGCGCGCCAACCACTCGCTCCACTGGGTCGCCCATTCTACACCTATCTAGTTATTCATTTTATTTCACATTGGCTAGTATTTACAGGTCAATTGTCACCTGATTCGATTCTTTCAAAAATTGCCCGGTCTCCTGGTTCTCTCCGTTAGAATCATTTGTACTAGTGAACTCCTCTTCAGGGAGCTCTTCAACGATTTCCTGTGGAGTAATGATTAAACATGTAATTTGTAAAACAAGGGTGCACACTTTTTTGCCGAAAGATGTACTTTTTAAGGAGCCAGTTTGGGTGATTTACCCTTTTTTCCAGGCCAATGACAAAGCTCAGAATTTAGGTATGCTGATGATATATATACCTGATGCCAGTAAGGACCCAAAGTAGTGTAGGCACGTAGTAATCATGCTTGGACTCGCGATGGCGCTGTTTCCCAGCTCAAGTCTCAAATAGAATGTTATTGTATTTTTTTACTGGATCAAATCTTACTGTCGTGCGATCTACCAATAGTACCTTAGCAAATGACTGGTAACTCGCGTTTGACGTATTGCGTACTTCTGGTGTAAATTGTACACGCAAATTTTATGTGTCTCTAAAGCAGTTACAGTGGTACCTCTACATACGAGCAGCTCTACCTACGAGATGCTCGAGATACGAGGAAAAATTCGAGCAAATAATTAGCTCTAGATACGAGAAAAATGTTGAGAGGCGAGAAAGCCAGGTGGCCATGACATGAGAGGCTGTTTATCATTGTAGCGCACGGTCTTTTATGCCGCCTCTCTTTCGTGTATAACAGATATCTACGAGCACTGGGCGGTTTCTTCACATGAGTTTCTCCTACACATGGACCAGAAAATGCACAACGCGCATGTGCGGGCAAAAAGAGGGCTTTCTGGGTAATGAAGTAAGTACACCGATAGCCAATGGCACCTTTTTTGGATTGGATAACTTTAAACTTCATTACCCACAATCAATTCGTGGGTAGGCTGAGCTGTTGCATTTTTTCAGTGTTATTCCTTACTTAGCCTGTTAGCTCCCGCGATCGCTCATTCAAGACTATTTCTTGTTGGCAAGTGGTCGTGCGTTATCCTATTGTGAGGACATTTTGTGCATCATTTTCGGAATATTTTGAAGGGAATACAACAGCAAACAGCCCATCGATAGCAAACGTGAGGGTGGAGGCTTGGCAAACAGCTAACCCGGCCAGAAGGTATAAAAATGTAAAACAAAATTAGAATTCAGTTTTGTGTAAAGTTACATTAAACGTATGTTTGAGTGTGTCTGTATATATTAATCCAAGATAATTTAAATTTGTTTGTTCGGTTACGAGTGCGTTGTCGTGGAAAGTTCCCCCGCCCTCTCTGTGCGTCTTTCCTGTCGGTGAAATCCGTCTAATTTTAGTTCTATTAAACACATTTTATTACTATTAAACCACTAGTTATGTGTTACTTTGTTAATAAATGGCGAATTAGAAGGAATAAAACATTTTTTCCAATCCAATATCCTATTTTTGGTGTTTTTTCAGAGGGTTGGAACGAATTAATTTGTTTTTAGTTCATTTCAATGGTAAATGTTCGTTCGAGTTACGAGAAGATCGACATACGAGCTCAGTCCCGGAACGAATTAAGCTCATATTTAGAGGTACCACTGTATAGGCTATTTGAGTACAGCTTTTGTTATTGCCACGTCAGACACAATAGTCTCAGCATTTTGGAAACTAGCATGTGGTGCACAATCAATGACAAAAAAATAAAAAGCACTGAGTAAAAATGTATTCAATCAGGGACAATAAGATCCTAATTGTGTCTACTTCTATACTTAGTTATTCATTTTACTGCACAATGGCTAGTATTTACAGGTCAATTATCACCTGATTCGAATCCTTCAAAAATAGCATGTTGTCCTGGTTGCCTCCATTAGCATCATTTGTAAGAGTGAACTCCTTTTTAGGGAGCTCTTCAACGATATCCTGAGGAGTAATGATAAAACATGTAATGGGTAAAATGTACACACAAATGGGCTATTTGACTACAGCTTATGTTGTTGCCACGCCAGTCACAGTAGTCTCAGCATTTTTTAATTTAACATGAGGCGCACAATCAGTAAGAAGAACATAAAAAGCACTAGGGAGCTGGAATTAAAGGAACTCCTTAAAAAGGAAAAATAAATATTGAGATATGACACTTCATTTTGGTAATGGTAGCATATTTCATAAAACTTTTCTATAGGCTTTGTAATGTAACACTCAATGGCTATAAAATCATTCTTATATATTCATTTTGTTTCTATACCCCAAAATAATAATAATAATAATAATAATAAACGAGCCCGTTCTCTCAATTATTTTCTAGCAAATCTCGAAAAACCAAATGTTTTTAAATTAATGTGATTAGCATTTTTTAACAATTAGATAACAGTGATTTACAAAAATAAAAAGTCCATGTGTTAAAAAAAATAGTGATTTGTGTAAATGTATTAAATTATCCAAGTTTTTGGATGCTGGTACTATGATAGCCACTGTGAACATGGCCATATCTTACCTCTGTATCTTCTGGAGGTCCAGAAAATGTGCACAAACACTGGATTGGATAGTAAAGGACATGACACACTGACAAACAAGACATGCCCTCAGAATTCAGCCTGTCAATATAAGCTCCCATATCTAGTAACAGGTTAATCACATCATTATGGCAGTTGATCTGAAAAACAACAACCAAAAAAATACAGTGAATCAGGCCAAAATGTTGACAATTGAAAATAAAATGGATTTTAAGTGACAAATTCAATAAATCTAACAGCATAAAATCATAACATGTATCATAATGACACGAGAACATGCTTTACCGTGGCAGCAATAAGTGCAGTGTGCCCTTGAGAGTCTGCCACGTCAGGGTGGACACAGCCTTCTAGGATAATCTGTAAAACACTCTGTCGCTCTCCTATGGAAGCTTGATGGATTAGCAGCTCAGATGCGACTTCCAATGGCCCCTTTGGCCCAAAAAAGTCTCTTTTACAAGAAAGTACGTTGGCAACAGGCCAGTCCAATATTTCAGCCTGTTGTCTGAAAAACAACAAGAAACAACAATATAATACCAGTCATTTGAGGATGGTTTTCAACCACTTTTCGATTTGTACATATTTGGTATCATTTTTGTTGTTTGTAACCTGTGTCTGTGAATATGAGCCAACATTTTAGCTGGTAAGCGCTGAACAGAAGGTGGATCTTCATCTGGGTGGGAATCAGGTTCCCACAGCTGGCCAAAAAAATGCTTGTCGAATTCTCTTCTAACATGTGGGAGCAACGGTAGTTGATCAATATCAGTAGAATAATTCTCAATCCCAGAGGGAAGAATAGAAATGTCGTCATAGAGCTGCAAACGATCATCTCCGTCTACCTAAACAAGAATGTAAACTTTAATAAACACTGTACAAAAGCAAACATGACATTTTTGCTTTTGTGATCTTTCTTCACAAGTTAAACTGAAAACTAAACTATAAAGTAAGCGACAGGAGGACATGTGTTGTGGGTGAAAGTACAGAAATGTATGGTTTGTGTGCTTCCTGACACGCGGCAATAAAGTGTTGTTCCCACCAGTCTCTTGATTAACTCATCGGCTGCCATTCACAGCAAAGATTTCCAATCCATTTGAACTGGGAGGGCAGTATTATATGCCACAGCAAGTTTTTTAATTTGTTACAGATTTCTCACAAAAACTCAAATAAATGTAACGTGTAACAAACAAAATAAAAAAACCTGTGGCAATTGGATTGCGTGTCGTGAGTATTTGTATTGGATCTAATTGCATCCGTGCTTTGGCCAATTTGCCGTCATGGCTTTTTTTCTGCAAAGCCTTTAGACTGGATATTTTGGCTGACACTTCTCAGCCACCATGGATAAAGACTTTTGTTCCTAACTGCAAAATGACGCACCAAACCAAAACATTTATTTCTCCCGTTCTTAAGCTTAGGCAACGCTGCCATCAACTAGAATGTTCCAATAACAAAGGTGTATAAATCCCTGTCCAAAGCAGTCTCTAGTGAGTGAGAATTTAACAGAAAGGCCCCACCCCTCACTTATTGGAAAAGTTTGTATACACAATTTGCGAAAGTGATGCGCTGACGGTACCCCACCACCCCTTAGAAAAAAAAATGCTGTCAGAAGTGGGATTCACACATGCTTGTACCTGCAGAAGGACAAACATAAAAATATTATTATTTCTGCTCTTCTCAAGCTTTAGCAAAGCTGCCTTTGACTAATGAGACAGTTGCTCAAATTTGTCCTCTGTAGAGAACATTTGTAAACCTAAATATCTCCAGCCCAGTGCATCTAATCGCATTAACTTTTGAGCTCCATAGAGGACATTCAGAGCTTTCGTTCCAAAGATACCAAATGTCTTCTGCAATATTCCAATTTGTTCACCTAGATTGGGGAATTTCAAAATAAATGTGATTGGACAACATTTTTTCCCCGGTAGTCAGGAGGATATCTAGCCTATTTATTATGTTGACCACTTATTTATCTATTTCTATTGATTATTTGTTCATCATTGCTATATAATGACCAGTGGATGTCGGCAAAGTAACATTTACTATTTGTTGGTTATTTTCTGTATTGCAGTAACAAAACAACCATTACTGGATGAATTACTAACTTCCTTATGATACTGACCCTAATAATGTGCTTTTGATTCATACAATATCTCAGAAGTACCACGTGCAAGGATTTTTCTTAAGATTTTCCCTTCAAAGTAACACATTTGTACTCCCTATTAAAACCATGAATATGGAGGTGAAAATTGTGAATCAAGGGGCGGCTTATATGCGAGAAATTGTAAAATTCAACGGTTTTAAGGCAGTTTTGATGGTGCGACTTATACGCAAAGGCGGCTTATATGCGAGAAAATACAGTAGGTCAGTGAATTCAGTTCGTATTTATCAAAATACTTAACCCCTGAATATGTCTTGGTGTATCCCTCGGAGAGAACTCTTTGTGGAGTCTGGTAAGAAGTAAAGAGTAGACATTTACAATAAGTCTTGATGATAACGTGATTGTAAATATTAAAAGATTAAGGCTGTATGAACTGTAATACTATTAAATAAGAATGAATACCAGGACCAGTGTAAAACTGATTTTAAGCAGTTAAATTACTCACCTCACTCAAATTTAAAATGGTAGTTTGCTCCAAGTCAACAGAATAGTCAGTAAACTCTTTTAGGCGGAAGCTACCTTCCACAGTATTGCACAGTTGAATCAGATGCTTTCCATGCCAAATACCCACATCCTGACATCCATATGGCACACTAAACACACCGGGACCAAACCTCTGGTCGGCATGGTACAAACCCTGAAGAGCAAAACAATTATTTAGTGCTACAATTGCTTTCATTATCCTGCTAAATGCCCATAGACAGCAGCGAGGCTCACATAGCCCAGCGACCTCATGAAGATTACGTGCTACAGACAATGGGTGGGTGTAATTTTTTAATGAATGTTACCTTAAATATGGCTCCATCAGGGAAAATGTGTTTACCATATCCTTCTCTCCAGTTGAGGTAGAATTTCCCATAGAATTTATTGTCTGATGGCCAATAGTACATTCCATCACCATGTCTGTAGTCTTTGTAAAAAGAGCCTTCGTAGAACTAAACAACAGACAAATTACTAGACTTACTAAGGGATTTCTTCAGATATTGCGGTTGTTTATCATTTTGTTTTTACCCTTTTGAGGATAGTCACTACAGTGGACAGTTAGGTGTTGATTTCTGATCATGCTTATGAAAAAAAAATGAAAAAAGTTTTCGAATTTATTTTCATAATAGTGCATACATGCATGAAAGTTTAAAGGTTAGGCACAGTATTCTCTAAACTTTTCCTCCGAGGGCTGTTTTGTTTAAATAACTAAGAATGCAGGGGCCAACTTGACTTCTTCCAGCTTTCATTTGTAAAACAGAATCAGAATGAGGGGAAAAAAACAAAGATTAGGTTTTTAAAATGTATATATTTTTAATTATTGACTCATTGGCATGTCGGGCGGGAGGCGTTAGCCCACCTGTCTAACAGTTCCGAGAGGGTTCAATCCCAGGGTCAGACCTTCCTGTTTGGAGATTGGAATGTTCTCCCCTTACGTGGGTTTTCTCCGGGTACTCCAGTTTCCTCCAACGTTGCAAAGACATGCATAGTAGGCTGGTTGAAGACCCTAAATTGGCCCGAGGTATGAGTGTGAGTGTGCATGGTTGTCCGTCTCCTTGTGCCCTGCGATTGGCTGGCCACCTATTAAGGGTGTCCCCCGCCTCTGGCGTGCAGTCAGCTGGGATAGGCTCCAGCACCCCCCGCGACCCTAAAGCGGTTCAGAAAATGAATGAATATGGGGTTTTGACGGGAAGCACTTTTTTAAAAGAAATGCAACAAAATGTAGATTTGGTGCTAGTCTAAAAAAAATCGACAGCAGATAGTAGTTTGGATACCGATGGGGCTAAAAGGGCCACTAATAATACAGCTACATTGCTATCAAATTTCACAGTTTTATGTACGCTATGGGTGAGTGGACAGAGAAAAAAAGTCTTACCTCCCCATTTTTCCAAGTATACTTTCCCTTGCCCTGTTTAAGGCCATCCACAAACTCTCCCTCGTATCTTGAGCCGTCGAGAAACTCCTGAACAGCAAATCCTTGTCGTTTCTCCTGACATATTTCTCTGACCGGACTCCGTGGACTATTTGGGCGGCTTGACATTTAAATAGAAACTTCAATTAACAAAAATAACTGTCTGAACACCCCCAGGCAAATTTCATTGTACTTGAGAATATTGACGCGAGTAAGTGTTGCCCCTCCCCACGTGCTCAACTCACGGATTAATGATGCATTGCTCTGAATGACAATTTAGAGAAACATCATCAAAGTGCGTCACAAAATGACGTACACCATTCGCGCCCGAACATTTGTTTTTCTCGGATGTGCCATTAAAATCCATAAACAGCGTGTCAGTGGACAGCTATTAAAATGTTGACCCTTAAGACTAGTGATGGGTTTATGAGGCATCGTTTCGACAGTGATACTGCTTTGACTGTGTTGACACTGCGTTGCTGAATACTGACATCTGGTGGACATAAAAAAACCTACAGGAAAAACATAGTTGACAGACTCAAGTGACAATTTGATGACCTATTGCATCCAATTACCATCATTTACGTCTTTGCATGCACATTTTCTTGTTCCATGTCATGTAATTAAAAATGCTCTTCAATATTTTTACGTGAGAATCTGTCATAATGTCTCTCATATCATCCCATTTTCTGATCCGCTTTATCCTCACTAGGGTCGTGGGGGGTGCTCGAGCCCATCCCAGCTGACTTCGGGCCAGAGGCGGGGGGACACCCTGAATTGGTGGCCAGCCAATCGCAGGACACAAGGAGACAAACAACCATTCACGGTCACACTCATACCTAGGGGCAATTTAGTGTCCAATCAGCCTACCACGCATGTCTTCGGAATGTGGGAGGAAACCAGAGTACCCGGAGAAATCCCACATAGGCCCGGGGAGAGCATGCAAACGCCACACAGCTATACCAACCTGGATTCAAACCCAGGACCCCCACTGTGAGGCCAACGCGCGCGCTAAACACTCAAACGTTCGGGCCGCCCCATCGGCCATAATGTTAAAACCTAAAAAAAAAACCTGGCCCTCCTATGTGGAGTTTGCATTTTTTCCTCGTGCCTGTGTGGGTTTTCTCCAGGTCCTCCAGTTTCCAACCACATCCCTAAAACATGCATGGTAGGCTGATTGCACCCACATTGGCCGTAGGTATGGTGGTTTTAATTGAAATTAAAAGTGAAAATGTAGACACAACGATTACAATTGTTAGTATTACTGGGCCATTCACTGTTTGTTTTTATTAAATTTCAGATATCTGGCTGTAAAGCTCTCGAGTATTTTGGTGAATTTGGGATGCATTAACAAACCAACCTCAAGAAGAATTTTTCTCCCATTGGAAACAAGTTGATAACACACCTTTTGCAGGCTGGGTGAATCGCAAATGCATACCAATCAACCTCGTCCAATTGGTCACCTTATTACTAATTGCAATACCTCTTACTAAGCAATAATAAACCGTACAAACGCAACGCGGTACGTATTTTTTCAAATGGGGAACAAATAAAAGTACAAATTTCCCCAAAGTGGACAGGGTTCCCAATCAGTCGGTGTGCTTTTTATATGCACCAAATTCAAGATTCTGTAGATGTCGCTGTATGACACTGAGATCTTGATACATTCGGGTACATTAGTTGCTCACGTGCACAATCTGGATTAGAGCCCAAACGGTTCAAAACAGATCGGTTTTACAAACAACATAATTTTTTACCCACAAAAAAATCCCGTACAAAAGTTGTTATACTGCATACACAATTTGAAATGATCAAAAAACGTATAAAATACGGTAAAAACATATGTCAACATATGTTTCATAACACTGTGTGGACTACATTTAAAATAACATCATTAAAAAAATAAATTAAAATGCATTCATAAAAACGACACAATGTCTAGAGAGTAATAAGAATGATGTTAAAGCATAATGAGAAAGTAATGAGGTTATATCATAAATAAACAGATTAAATCTCACATGGGAACACATGACAAGAACTATGCAAAAACCATTCTTTGCAGAATTTTTTTGCACCCAAAATTAAAATAACTAAAGATTAGAATAATTTTTAAAATGCCATTTTCAAAAGTCCAAAATTTGTTATGTTTACCTTGAAACATTGGTAAAATAAAAAAAATAAAAAAATAAATAAAACTAGTATGCACTTTGTTCTTTTGCTAAAACAAGAGATTATCTTAAGGAAAAGTAATTGGCATTTATTTCCAACAGCCAAATGTAACGAGGCCTCTAATCAACCTGGGTGGGTTACAAAAAAAAATCATAACAATTTCTTAGACATGTGTGCAGTGTACGACTTGAAAGTAAGTTAGCTCGCTAATATATTTTGTGGTAAATATCACTCTTATCAGTCCATTCTGACTTTATGAGCGATGTAGACCATTTTCATACTGCAGGTATAATTCTTTCGCGCCCCCTCCCTTTTTTTCCTTCTTTTTTCAAATTCGGCTCGGACCGAATTTATGTCATGAGCTGGGTATTCGATGAGTGTCCAGTATAAATGCTAATGTCACTAACATCCAACTTGTATGTCACAAAACAGACAAAAGTACAAAGGATCAAACTTCAATATGATGGATGGGAAACTGTAAAACTGAAAGCACATACAGTCGACAGACAAAAACTGAAGACTAAATAACTCATAAGTAGACCTGGGCAATAAAACAATATTGATAATTATCGTCTAATCATTTTGGTCAACAATTTGATAAAATTTGATACATTTAAACAGCAATTATACCACCCGGATAGTACCACAAAGAACGGGGTCGCTAATGCGACGTGAACGCTAGTGCCAGACCAACGTTCAGTAGACGAAGAAGGTGGTAAGTAGCAAACAGCTATTTTAAACATGGTTATCAATAGAGCGGCTAACACAGAGCATTAAAGCAAAATGACTAGCCAAAATGAGCGATTATGAGATGCAGGACAACACCGAGCCAACCCACTAAAAATCCAAGTGAAGTTTCCCTGTCATTTTGTTTTCTTAAAACGTTACAAAAATCTAAAACTTGTCAACTTGGGTTACTTTAATCCAACTTAATTTTTTTAAATGGCCACATTTGAGGTAAACTTACATTGTTTCTTTTTGTGAGGATAAAAGTAGTCTGCTTGTCAATGGTGATGTCTTCAGTTGATAATTTTATCTATTTCATATTGCACAGCAACTTTTGGTTTAATTGGAAAATTTATAAAAATAAAGACTCCTGTCAACATTCTTGTAGGTTTTAGTAGTCATTACTTTTCATAGTGTAATGAAGGGGGGGGGGGGGGGGGGGGGTTGTCTTCTCTATTGCACCACTTAACAGCAAAAATATTTTTTAAGATCATGTTTTATATTCTCTTTTCTTTTAAAGTAGGGTAACGTCGTTAAATTACCGACTGATAATTTTTTTAATGGTGATAACAATTTTTGTCATATCACCCAGGCCTACTCATTAATTTGTGAGCTTTATTGCCAAATGTACTGTCAACCCAGATGAAATATGGTATAGTCCAGCCTGAAATTAAAAACCATAAACAAGAGTGTCAGTTATAGCTATAGTTTTCCTTCAGGTTGATATCTTCCCAATCTGGTGTATTGTCATCAAGGACCATGACTTGGGACTTAAACTGGACATTAAATGGCCTTCTGGAAGAAAATATGATAGTCTTGGGTCCTTTTTTGGTCTGGATCTGGAATCTCTTCTCAAAAGTGACTGGGACAGATCCTGAGTAAGAACATAGTGTTGATGCAAAGGACATTAAAATACTGGACTGCTGCATGACTGAAACCTTCAAATTTGAAATGGTGATAATATAATATTTTGGATGTTTGAGGTCCAGACATTCATTTGCCATCAGGCACTGATGCATACCTGCCTCCCGCAAACACTCTTCCTTGTGCCTCTCATCCCATGCTATCAGCTTACAGGCCATGGAGCAGTAAAAGACTTTATGGCAGCGTGTACAAGCAGTTAACTTCACAGCAGCAGAGCGGCCACAATGGTAGCAAAACCTAAATG
Organism: Stigmatopora argus; assembly: GCF_051989625.1. NCBI lineage: Eukaryota > Metazoa > Chordata > Actinopteri > Syngnathiformes > Syngnathidae > Stigmatopora > Stigmatopora argus. Next base: position 1,698,635 of record NC_135394.1, read on the forward strand.
GTGACCTAAAAAGATTCATTGAAGAAAGATCAAATAAGTTAAAACAATGGGATCATTCTGAGGTGCAAGATGTTTCTTGTTACTGTACCTTCGTTTGACTGCAGAGGGAGAAATTGCACCTGTGAGTAAGAAGACATTGTCACACAAACTGACCTGATACTTTTTTGTTCAGGTTACAGTCGTACCTCTACTTACGAAATTAATTGGTTGCAGAACTTTTTTCGTAACTTGAAAATTTTGTAAGTAGAGCAGTACTTTATAAGTAAATTCTCTAATTCGTTCCACGGTCCTCAGACAACTACCAACTAAACCCTTTAAAATTGGTCAAAGCGTCTCAATTTTGTATGAAAGATGTGAGAAACAAACAAAAATGAGAGAAATTTATAAGAAAATGATTTATTTATGTCTTAAAAGAATAACAAGAATACAAGATCTATCTGTGTTTAAGGATCGTATGCACACGCGCATTTTCTAAGACCCGACGGCGTCAGAAAGCCGTCCACTTTGTAGTACATTGTTTTTTAATCACTTAATAAGGAGAATTGCAATCATTAATAAGGGGAGCATTTAGCCAAGGTTGACAGGTATGTATGAGAGAATCTTGACACATGGATTTTGGTTGTTGTGAGTCAGCCAATGAGAGCCTAGTAGAGTGTAGCGAGGTTCTAAAGTGAGAAACAATGCATCTGCGACAATATTTTCAGAATAAAATAACAGATATGGTAATGTATTTACTTTTGGGGGAATTTTGTAATATGGATCTTTTTTGCATCTTGAGGCACTGATTTGCATATAAAAACCTTTCGTATCCTGAAAATTTCGTACCTAGAGGTATGACTGTATGTTGAAAGTATGAGTTAATGTGTATTTTGCCCAAATACTCACCACGTTGTACAAGGTACTCCTCTCTCTCAAGATTATCTCTTTCTTTCTGGGCAACACTCTTCTTCAGGAGGCTTCCCATCATGCTTAGCAGTTGACGCTGTATTCTGAATGTCTCTCGCCCTGCCATGCTCAGTGCATGATATGGAGTGTGGGCTATGCCGGAATCCTAGGGAGTTGCATGGCAGTCTTTTTTTGGTTTTGTTTTTCCAAATTTCTGAGGTTAAACAACTACTAAAGTATGTTTTTTTACGATGTACTGTAGACATGTGTATCAAAATAAAAGAAAGTCATAATTTCACAGGCCAATAATTTTGCCAATTCCGTTTGAAGTGCTGTAGTTTCCACAGAATTCAATGTTTGATTTTGTTCTAGTTTCAAGTGGACCTATGCCAATGAATCAAAATAATTCTCATGATGTTCAGCCCCTTAATTTCAATAGTTTTCAGGATAATTGCTTTGAAAATTATCTTATTTTGGAGGAGGGCAAAAATACCACTGAACATTAAAATATTCAGTTAAAAGTGAAAAAAAAACAACACAACTTCATCATGAGTTTCATATATTGCCCATTCTTAAAGAACTTGGAATTATATATTTTGTTACCTGGTCAAAGGAGACGTGTGCATAGTCCACTGCCGTTCCGATAGCGTCACCAACCTGAACTGGCATCAATATGTCCGCACCAACCTTCTCTAGCATGTCGAGCTATGATAAGAATCAGAGAATTGTCATGTATTGTGGTTGCTTGCTCAAGTATTCCATACTGATACAATACAATCCAGTAAATTAAATACATGTGTTCTTGACGGCCATATACATATGAATGTTATCAACAAAAATTGTTATCACGATAAAATAAAATAAATCAGTCGAAAGGACAACTACGGAAAGCAGCCCGACTCTACTATTTTCCCGTAGATAAAGTACTGTGCAGTGACTGCTGGGATATAGAGTTCTTAATACACCCAGTTCTTCAATACAGTTACTATGACGGCGACCACACTAATTTGGTGCTGGCCGTCATTTCGGCTGTATTTACAAAAGAAATCCTGCCGTTAAATGTTGGCGTCAACAGAGCATTCAAAGCTAGACTGTGAACTATGTATATATATATATACAACTAACTACGCCAAGCAACCCCAGACTCTACTATTTTTCCGTAGATAAAGTACTGCGCAGTGACTGCTGGGATATAGAGTTCTTAATACACCCAGTTCTTCAATACAGTTAGTATGACGGCGACCACACTAATTTGGTGCTGGCCGTCATTTCGGCTGTATTTACAAAAGAAATCCTGCCGCTAAATGTTGGCTTCAACGGAGCATTCAAAGGTAGACTGCGAACTATATATATATATTATGTATAATAACTCGGAGCTTGCCGTCATTCCCGGAGGCTTAAGAACTACAACCGCGGGACCCGGTGTTTTGGAATACTCATTTGGGCAATTGTTTAATTCGGACACAGAAAATGATGACTTTGATGGATTTGTGGGTGATGATGACATGAGTAAGTTGTAAAATGTCTAAATAAAGTACAATCAAACTCAGTTTTGCTTCCGTTGCCTTTTTAAAAACATGTTTTTAGCGTGTGGGTGTAGCGTGCAAGAACTATATTTCCCAGCAGTCACTGCGCACCGGAACCCGGAAATAGGCTACTTCCGGTAGCCAGCGCTATTGCGTTTTGATGTTCATCCATATATAATATATATGCGTCTAAAAAAACGGTGCGTGCTTTGTGTGTCTAAAATACAGAAATAGCACTCGTTACTGACACTGCGCCGTAAAATACGATGCGCCGAATAGTCGTGAAAATACGGTAATTCGTTTTTAGTTCATTTCTATGGAAACATTCATTTTAGTTACGAATAAATCGATATACGAGCCCAGTCCCGGAACAAATTAATCTCGTATCTCTATATGTAGTTTAAAAAATACCTGTGAGGCCATGGATTTTCTGAATGTAGTACAGTGGTACGTCGAGATACGAGCTTAATTCGTTCCGGGACTGAGCTCGTATGTCGATTTACTCAAATGAACGTTTCCCATAGAAATGAACTAAAAACAAATGAATTCGTTCCAACCCTCTGAAAAAACACCAAAAACAGGATATTGGATTGGAAAGACATTTTAATTTGTTCTAATTCGCCATCTATTAACTGTTAGAATTATTATGGAATATTCTATATGTGTTGTAAGCATTTTTAATAAGTAATAAGGCATTTTAATTACTTTTGTATAAGACTGGGACAAACTCGAGGTCACCCTGCTGGCTCCAGCTTGTTGACATAACACCTCACCCTCCAAGGACTGTTTACTGGGAGATCTACGAAGGACTCATAAATTGTTTTGTCTGGGACACCGGCAGTTTACCTTATAAAGAAATTATTATGCTTATACTGCAAATTCTTACGCAGGTGTTTTTCTTTCAATGGCAATTGTTTAAATCAGATTACCTTTGAATGTTTTGGTTATGTGCCGCTAAATGAACCGAAGAGTATGCCGCTCGTCAGAATGCACTGGGGACTAAGACGGCGTCACATTGCATCTCCTTGCAAGTTGTAAGCAGAGTTTGTTGAAAGATGTTTTTCCTTTTTTAATTAAATATTACTAATAATGATTTAAAAGGTTTGAATCATTATTCCAACATTAACAAAGTAACAAATAACTAGTGGTCTTGCAGTTGGGTAAGTGCTAAATCAATGAGTAGCCAGTTCAACCCCTACTAACTACTGCTGTCAAAAAGTCAAGCCGGATTGCAAAAAAGACATTTCAGAAAAAATAGTGTAGCTTGGTACCAGTTTTGGTCTGTTGGCATCTAAACGGTAGTTGAAGTTTCCAAGAGCACAAAGAGCACTGCCCACTCCACGACCCAAGGGAAGGTTAGGATCGACACCTCCTTTTAAAAGCTCTTCCACTGCCTTAGGAAGGAAAACAATAGGATGACACATGGATAATGCTGCATTCAGTGGGTTGGCCGCGTTTTTTTTCATCCGGTAGGTTCCCATACAAAGTCAATGTAATGCGCGTAGAATAGGGCTGTCACGAGAACAAATACCACAATACACCAGTGACCCTTGTGAGGATAAGTGGTTCAGAAAATGAAAGAAAAAACCATACATTTTAATTTATAGGATTTAAGTCGTTTTGTTCCTTATATTTACATTACGTAAACTGAATGATGTTTGTTTTCTTGAGCTCAGAATTTTGACTATGCATTAACATGTGATAGGGCTGTCACGAGAACAAATACCACAATACACCAGTGACCCTTGTGAGGATAAGTGGTTCAGAAAATGAAAGAATAAACCATACATTTTAATTTATAGGATTTAAGTCGTTTTGTTCCTTATATTTACATTACGTAAACTGAATGATGTTTGTTTTCTTGAGCTCAGAATTTTGACTATACATTAACATGTGACAGGTTGTTTACCGTGTTATTGCCGCTTGCTATAGCCAAAGAAAGAGGAGAATGACCACTCCAGAGGAAGTCTGTGCTGGCTTTGTAGGAGAGGAGGAGAGATACTACCTTGCTGGCATTCTGTAAAAAATAAAATAAAAAAATAAGCACAGTGGTTAATCAGAGACAGAATAATTTCATAAATTATAGTTAAGAGTGATGGAAATGTATAGGTTCGTTTGATCTTCAAAGTTCAGTCACATCTTGTTTGTCTCGTTCATTAGTGTGTAGAAAATGAAAAAAATAGATGTGAGCAAATATTTTTCAAATACTTCCAAGACTTAAATATAGAGCTGCAAGAATGGATTAGTAATAACACAGGTACATCTAATCAAAATCTTACTTAAGAATGGAAGGGCCTTTCTTGATAGTAACACAATGTTAGTTCTGGGCGCATGGAGATAATGGGAATCACTCACACTACCTCATACATGTTAAACTCAACATTTGGAGTTTATTTTCCTTCAGAAAATGATGGGTAAGGCACACTGCAACCTGTGGATGCCAGATCATTGCATCAAGTGATCAAAACACAAGGCTGCATTGGTGTCTGAAATTGTAACCACACGTAGAGTAGTGCTGGGATGATCTATTCCGATGAGTTTTCATCCCATCCTCATCAGTTTTGCGCATTTCCTACTGAGTGGCATTTTTGTGGGAGTCCAATCACTTCATTTTAAGACTTCACTGAAATAATTGACATTGCTCTAATCCTTGCATGACGGCTCACTAGAATCCACACTTCTTACTCTTTCCAAAACGACAAAAAGTCAGAGGAACATACAACTGCATAGAGTAATCCCTTCAATATTGCGGTTAATGTAGACCAGACGTGGACGCGATAATCGAAAAATCGCAAAGTAGACTCACCTCTATTATAACAGTTTTTTCCTTCAGTGCTGAGTCCGAGTAGCAAGAGTGTGGATTTCCACATTTTTATGGAAAAAATATATGTTTTATATACATGTTTATGTATATATGTATATATGTATATATGTATGTATATATATATATATATATATATATATATATATATATATATATGTATATATATATATATATATATATATATATATATATATATATATATATATATATATATATATATATATATACGAGTTAGGTTCCGAGCGATTGTTCATAAGTTGAATTTGTTTGTAAGTTGATTCAGTGCTATATTTTGTATTATAATTTATGTTTAAGGCCTATATAAGTATATTGAAGGTTTATATAAGTGCATTTGTATGTTTAAGGCTTGTATAAGTAACACGCATTGGTTTGTACTAAAAAACATTTAATAAAATGGAGAGAATATGTACAGTACTGTATAGAGAGAGAGAGAGAGAGATTTATGTACAGTGGTACCTCGTCATACGACCGCTCGTCATACAAAATTCTCGTCTTACGGCGGAAATTTTGATTTAATTTAATTTAATTTTGAATAATTCACCCGTCATGCGATCAAAATTTCGTGATGCGTCCAAGCCAGGTCTTTTTTGCATATCTTTCATGTATAACAATATCTACGAGCACGGAACGATTAATTCAGACGAGTTTCTCCTAAGACCAGGAAACACACAACACGCATGCGCGGGCAAAAGAGGGCTTTCTGGGTAATGAAGTATACTCGTGCACACAACACCCATAGGCAATGGCAACCTTTCTCAGAATAGAACTTCATTACCCACAATCAATATGTGGGTAAGCTCAACTATTGTATTTCCTGTTATTCTTTCTAAGGAAAGAAGCTCCCGCGATCGTTCTTTAAAGACTATTTCTCGTTGGCAAGTGGTTGTGCGTTATCCTATTGTGAGGACATTTGTGTGCATCATTTTGGGAATATTTTGAAGGCAATACAACAGCAAACAGTCCATCGATAGCGAACGTGAGGGTGGAGGCGTGGCAAACCTCCAACCCGGAAAACGAAGGTAACAAAAGATTACAACAAAATTAGAATTCAGTTTTGTGTAAAGTTACATTAAACGTATGTTTGAGTGTCTGTATATATTAATCCAAGTTACCGTAATTACTCGAATATAACACGCATATTTTTGCTATATAATTAATTCCAATAGTTGGGGGTGCGTGTTATAATCAATAACTAATTTTTTTTTTTATTTTTTTATTTTTTTATTTTTTATTTTTTTTTGTGTCTTGTTACATGGCCCTTAGCCTGGTGCTTTTTCTTGCCAAATAAATTGAATTGAAATTGAATTGAATAAAATAAATTACAAATTTTCGATCGAAAAAAGCATTGTCAAACTCACTTTGACGCACGGATTTTACGTCATCTCGTAGAGCCGACGCACGGATTTTACGTCATCTCGTGAAGCCGACGCACGGATTTTACGTCATCTCGTAAAGCCGAGACCACCACTGCCCCCCTCTAGCCTCGTACCCGTCTCAGTTCACCCTCTCTCAGTTCAGTGTTATAATCAATAACTAAAATAAATTACAAATTTTCGATCGAAAAAAGCATTGTCAACCTCACTTTGACGCACGGATTTTACGTCATCTCGTAAAGCCAATCGGATGATGTGTTGTGGGAGGAAGAGGAAGTGGATGAAGGAAGCGTGGACGTTGATAGGATTCTCAACGAAGAGATGTATGAGAGGACAGACAAAGAGAGAGAGGAACTCTTCATTTGAAGGATTCTAATGAATAAATTTGTTTGAACAAAACAATCGTGAAACGAAGAAAAAAAGGTAAGATTTCTGATTTTCGTCAGCGGGAAATTTTAGGTGCGCACTATATTCGAGTACTGCGTTTTTCCAGATTTTTTTGGCCCAAAATTACCTGCGTGTTATTTTCGAGTGCGCGTTATATTCGAGTAATTACGGTAATTTAAATTTGTTTGTTCCGTTTACGAGTGCGTTGTCGTGGAAAAAAAACGAACCCCACCCCCCCACGTCCCAAAACGTCTCTGTCTCCCGTCGGCGAAATCTGCCCAATTTTAGTTAGATTAAACACATTTTATTACTATTAAACCACTAGTTATGTGTTACTTTGTTAATAGATGGCGAATTAGAAGAAATAAAATAAAAAAATCCAAACCAATATCCTGTTTTTGGTGTTTTTTCAGAGGGCTGGAACGAATTAATTTGTTTTCCATTTATTTCAATGGAAAACGTCCGCTCGAGTTACGAGAATCTCGTCATACGAGCTCAGTTCCGGAACGGATTAAGCTCGTATCTCGAGGTACCACTGTATTAGAAACTGGCCGAAAGAAGCGATCTAACGACGATTGCACAGTTTTCTTCTTTTTTTCATCATAAATGATGCGGTAGCACTGTATGGCATCATTCAATTGATTTGCAAACTTTGTGCAACGTTCAATATTCTGGTCCTGCTGCTCGATCTTTCTGTTTATAAGTGGTACTGACGGTCGAACGATTCAAGTTGTATGCCCGTGCAACGCTCACCACTCTCACGCGCATCAAGCTTCGTTATTATTGCCACTCGTTTCAAATGAAATGGCTTGACTCTTCCTTGCACCTCCCTCACTAGAAGCCTTTCACTTTTCACCAACCATATTGAATAATGGCTGAACGAGATATTTCATGATAAAAATGCAAAAGATTCTTTGCGCACTAGAGATACATCACGCACATACGCAATTTACGCAGCTTAGGCAACTTACGCAACTTACGCAACTTACGCAACTTACGCAACTTACGCAACTTACGCAACTTACGCACTGCAACGAACTGGGCAGAGGAAGGTGGATGCTGGGTGAGCTGAGCGCTCACAGCGCCAGGCGTCGGTATTAGCGGCGGAAAGAGGCACTACTCGGAAAAACGCGTGCAATACAAACGAACTTACGAACATTTTTCGACATAAACGCAATTTGCAGACATGTTCGTATGTACCATTGTTCGTAAGTCGTATGTTCGTAAGTAGGGGACCGTCTGTATATGGCAAAACAGGGTTTCGCTTACGAGTTTCAGTGTGGATTTTCACATTTTTATGAACAAAAAAAAGTACGATTTTTGTGAGAGTCTGATCACTTCATTTTGGGACTTCATTGAAATCATTGATGTTGCTCTATTATCTGAATATTGACTACTCACTCAGAATCCAGACTCTTTACTCTTTCAAATTACACCAGAGCAAAATGACAGGTCTCAATGCAGCATAAAGTTACAAGAATTGTTTTCCATCAATTATCTGGGGTTACATAAGAAGATGAGTTGACCGAGTGGTTAAGGTGATGGACTGCTAATCCATTGTGTTCTACACGCATGTGTTCGAATCCCATCCTCATTGGATTTGTGCCGATCGTACTTCAGCAGCAGTTTTATGAGTCGATCACTTCAATTAGGGACTTCACTGAAATCGTTGATATTGCTCTATTGTCTGTATCTTGACTACTCACTCAGAATCCAGACTGTTTACTCTTTCAAAAAGCACCAGAGCAAAACAACTGACCTCAGTGCAGCATAGTCACAAAAATATTTTTCATGTCAATGATCTGAACATACACATCAAGATGAGGTGACCGAGTGGTTAAGGTGATGGACTGCTAATCCATTTTGTTCTACACGCATGTGTTCGAATCCCATCCTCATCGGATTTGTGCCGATCATACCTCAGTAGCAGTTTTATGAGTCGATCACTTCAATCACATCACTTCACTGAAATCGTTGATATTGCTCTATTATCTGTATCTTGACTACTCACTCAAAATCCAGACTCTTTACTCTTTCAAAACACACCAGAACTAACACGACAGACCTTAGTGCAGCATAGTCACAAAAATATTTTTTTTCTGTCAATGATCTGATCATATACAACAAGATGAGTTGACCGAGTGGTTAAGGTGAAGGACTGCTAATCCATTGTATTCTACACGCATGGGTTCGAATCCCATCCTCATCGGTTTTGTGCAGATTCTACCTCGTTAGCAAATCAAAACAAAACGACAGACCTCAGTGCAACATAGTGACAAAAATATTTTTTTCTGTCAATTATCTGAATAAATAAAAAAGATGAGGTGACCGAGTGGTTAAGGAGATGGACTGCTAATCCGTTGTGTTCTACACACATGGGTTCGAATCCCATCCTCATCGGATTTGTGCCGATTGTACCTCAGTAGCAGTTTTGTGAGTCGATCACATCATTTTGGGACTTCACTGAAATCGTTGATATTGCTCTATTATCTGTATCTTGACTACTCACTCAGAATCCAGACTCTTTACTCTTTCAAAACACACCAGAACTAACACGACAGACCTTAGTGCAGCATAGTCACAAAAATATATTTTTTCTGTCAATGATCTGATCATATACAACAAGATGAGGTGACCGAGTGGTTAAGGTGATGGCCTGCTAATCCATTGTGTTCTACACGCATAGGTTCGAATCCCATCCTCGTCGTTTTTGTGCAGATTCTACCTCGGTAGCAAATCAAAACAAAACGACAGACCTCAGTGCAACATAGTGACAAAAATATTTTTTTCTGTCAATTATCTGAATAAATAAGAAAGATGAGGTGACCGAGTGGTTAAGGTGATGGACTGCTAATCCGTTGTGTTCTACACGCATGGGTTTGAATCCCATCCTCATCGGATTTGTGCCGATCCTACTTCAGTAGCAGTTTTGTGAGTCGATCACTTCATTTTGGGACTTCACTGAAATCGTTGATATTGCTCTATTATCTGTATCTTTACTACTCACTCAGAATCCAGACTCTTTACTCTATCAAAAAGCACCAGAGCAAAACGACAGAGCTCAGTGCAGCATAGTCACACAAAAAAAATTATGTCAATGATCTGCTCATGCACAGCAAGATGGGGTGACCGAGTGGTTAAGGTGATGGACTGCTAATCCATTATGTTCTACACGCATGGGTTCGAACCCATCCTCATCAGATGTGTGCCAATCATTCCTCAGTAGCAATTTTGTGAGTCGATCACTTCATTTTGGGACTTCACTGAAATCGTTATTGCTCTATTATCTGTATCTTGACTACTCACTCAGAATCCAGACTCTTTACTCTTTCAAAACACACCAGAACAAAACGACAGACCTCAGTGCAGCATAGTCACAAAAATATTTTTTATGTCAATGATCTGAACATACACATCAAGATGAGGTGACCGAGTGGTTAAGGTGATGGACTGCTAATCCATTGTGTTCTACACGCATGGGTTCGATTCCCATCCTCATCGGATTTGTGCAGATCATACCTCAGTAGCAGTTTTATGAGTCGATCACTTCATTTTGGGACTTCACTGAAATCGTTGATATTGCTCTATTATCTGTATCTTGACTACTCACTCAGAATCCAGACTCTTTACTCTTTCAAAACACACCAGAACTAACACGACAGACCTTAGTGCAGCATAGTCGCAAAAATATTTTTTTTCTGTCAATGATCTGCTCATGCACAGCAAGATGAGGTGACCGAGTGGTTAAGGTGATTGACTGCTAATCCGTTGTGTTCTACACCCATGGGTTTGAATCCCATCCTCATCGGATTTGTGCCGATCCTACTTCAGTAGCAGTTTTGTGAGTCGATCACTTCATTTTGGGACTTCACTGAAATCGTTGATATTGCTCTATTCTCTGTATCTGCACTACTCACTCAGAATCCAGACTTTTTACTCTTTCAAAAAGCGCCAGAGCAAAACGACAGACCTCAGTGCAGCATAGTCACACAAAAAAAATTATGTCAATGATCTGCTCATGCACAGCAAGATGAGGTGACCGAGTGGTTAAGGTGATGAACTGCTAATCCATTATGTTCTACACACATGGCTTCGAACCCATCCTCATCAGATGTGTGCCAATCATACCTCAGTAGCAATTTTGTGAGTCGATCACTTCATTTTGGGACTTCACTGAAATCGTTATTGCTCTATTATCTGTATCTTGACTACTCACTCAGAATCCAGACTCTTTACGCTTTCAAAACACACCAGAACAAAACGACAGACCTCAGTGCAGCATAGTCACAAAAATATTTTTTATATCAATGATCTGAACATACACATCAAGATGAGGTGACCGAGTGGTTAAGGTGATGGACTGCTAATCCGTTGTGTTCTACACGCATGGGTTCAAATCCCATCCTCATCGGATTTGTGCCGATCATACCTCAGTAGCAGTTTTATCAGTCGATCACTTCATTTTGGGACTTCACTGAAACGTTGATATTGCTCTATTATCTGTATCTTGACTACTCAATCAGAATCCAGACTCTTTACTCTTTCAAAACACACCAGAACTAGCACGACAGACCTTAGTGCAGCATAGTCACAAAAATATTTTTTTTCTGTCAATGATCTGATCATATACAACAAGATGAGGTGACCGAGTGGTTAAGGTGATGGACTGCTAATCCATTGTGTTCTACACGCATGGGTTCGAATCCCATCCTCATCGGATTTGTGCCGATTGTACCTCAGTAGCAGTTTTGTGAGTCGATCACATCATTTTGGGACTTCACTGAAATCGTTGATATTGCTCTATTATCTGTATCTTGACTACTCACTCAGAATCCAGACTCTTTACTCTTTCAAAAAGCACCAGAGCAAAACGACAGACCTCAGTGCAGCATAGTCACACAAAAAAAATTATGTCAATGATCTGCTCATGCACAGCAAGATGAGGTGACCGAGTGGTTAAGGTGATGGACTGCTAATCCATTATGTTCTACACGCATGGGTTCGAACCCATCCTCATCAGATGTGTGCCAATCATACCTCAGTAGCAATTTTGTGAGTCGATCACTTCATTTTGGGACTTCACTGAAATCGTTATTGCTCTATTATCTGTATCTTGACTACTCACTCAGAATCCAGACTCTTTACTCTTTCAAAACACACCAGAACAAAACGACAGACCTCAGTGCAGCGTAGTCAAAAAAATATATTTTTTCTGTCAATGATCTGAACATATACATTAAGATGAGGTGACCGAGTGGTTAAGGTGATGGACTGCTAATCCATTGTGTTCTACACGCATGGGTTCGAATCCCATCCTCATCGGTTTTGTATAGATTCTACCTCGGTAGCCAATCAAAACAAAACGACAGACCTCAGTGCAACATAGTGACAAAAATATTTTTTTCTGTCAATTATCTGAATAAATAAAAAAGATGAGGTGACCGAGTGGTTAAGGTGATGGACTGCTAATCCGTTGTGTTCTACACGCATGGGTTTGAATCCCATCCTCATCGGATTTGTGCCGATCCTACTTCAGTAACAGTTTTGTGAGTCGATCACTTCATTTTGGGACTTCACTGAAATCGTTGATATTGCTCTATTATCTGTATCTTCACTACTCACTCAGAATCCAGACTCTTTACTCTTTCAAAACACACCAGAACAAAACGACAGACCTCAGTGCAGCATAGTCACAAATATATTTTTTATGTCAATGATCTGAACATACACATCAAGATGAGGTGACCGAGTGGTTAAGGTGATGGACTGCTAATCCATTGTGTTCTACACGCATGGGTTCGAATCCCATCCCCATCGGATTTGTGCCGATCATACCTCAGTAGCAGTTTTATGAGTCGATCACTTCATTTTGGGACTTCACTGAAATCGTTGATATTGCTCTATTATCTGTATCTTGACTACTCACTCAGAATCCAGACTCTTTACTCTTTCAAAACACACCAGAACTAACACGACAGACCTTAGTGCAGCATAGTCACAAAAATATTTTTTTTCTTTCAATGATCTGATCATATACAACAAGATGAGGTGACCGAGTGGTTAAGGTGATGGACTGCTGATCCGTTGTGTTCTACACGCATGGGTTCGATTCCCATCCTCATCGGATTTGTACCGGTTGTACCTCAGTAGCAGTTTTGTGAGTCAATCACATCATTTTGGGACTTCACTGAAATCGTTGATATTGCTCTATTATCTGTATCTTGACTACTCACTCAGAATCCAGACTCTTTACTCTTTCAAAACACACCAGAACAAAACGACACACCTCAGTGCAGCGTAGTCACAAAAATATATTTTTTCTGTCAATGATCTGATCATATACAACAAGATGAGGTGACCGAGTGGTTAAAGTGATGGACTGCTAAACCGTTGTGTTCTGCACGCATGGGTTCAAATCTCATCCTCATCGGATTTGTGCTGATCATACCTCAGTAGCAGCTTTGTGAGTCGATCACTTAATTTTGGGACTTCACTGAAATCGTTGATATTGCTCTATTATCTGTATCTTGACTACTCACTCAGAATCCAGACTCTTTACTCTTTCAAAAAGCACCAGAGCAAAACAACAGATCTCAGTGCAGCATAGTCACAAAAATATTTTTTATGTCAATGATCTGAACATACATATCAAGATGAGGTGACTGAGTGGTTAAGGTGATGGACTGCTAATCCATTGTGTTCTACACGCATGGGTTCGATTCCCATCCTCATCGGATTTGTGCCGATCATACCTCAGTAGCAGTTTTATTAGTCGATCACTTCATTTTGGGACTTCACTGAAATCGTTGATATTGCTCTATTATCTGTATCTTGACTACTCACTCAGAATCCAGACTCTTTACTCTTTCAAAACACACCAGAACAAAACGATACACCTCACTGCAGCGTAGTCACAAAAATATATTTTTTCTGTCAATGATCTGGTCGTATACAACAAGATGAGGTGACCGAGTGGTCAAAGTGTTGTACTGCTAAACCGTTGTGTTCTGCACGCATGGGTTCAAATCTCATCCTCATCGGATTTGTGCTGATCATACCTCAGTAGCAGTTTTGTGAGTCGATCACTTAATTTTGGGACTTCACTGAAATCGTTGATATTGCTCTATTATCTGTATCTTGACTACTCACTCAGAATCCAGACTCCTTACTCTTTCAAAACACACCAGAACAAAACGACACACCTCAGTGCAGCGTAGTCACAAAAATATATTTTTTCTGTCAATGATCTGATCATATACAACAAGATGAGGTGACCGAGTGGTTAAGGTGATGGACTGCAAATCCATTGTGTTCTACACGCATGGGTTTGAATCCCATCCTCATTGGATTTGTGCCGATTGTACCTTAGTAGCAGTTTTGTGAGTCGATCACATCATTTTGGGACTTCACTGAAATCGTTGATATTGCTCTATTATCTGTATCTTGACTACTCACTCAGAATCCAGACTCTTTACTCTTTCAAAACACACCAGAACAAAACGACACACCTCAGTGCAGCGTAGTCACAAAAATATTTTTTTCTGTCAATGATCTGGACATATACATCAAGATGAGGTGACCGAGTGGTTAAGGTGATGGACTGCTAATCCCTTGTGTTCTACACGCATGGGTTCGAATCCCATCCTCATCGGTTTTGTGCAGATTCTACCTCGGTAGCAAATCAAAACAAAACGACAGACCTAAGTGCAACATAGTGACAAAAATATTTTTTTCTGTCAATTATCTGAATAAATAAAAAAGATGAGGTGACCGAGTGGTTAAGGTGATGGACTGCTAATCCGTTGTGTTCTACACGCATGGGTTTGAATCCCATCCTCATCGGATTTGTGCCGATCCTACTTCAGCAGCAGTTTTGTGAGTCGATCACTTCATTTTGGGACTTCACTGAAATTGTTGATATTGCTCTATTCTCTGTATCTTCACTACTCACTCAGAATCCAGACTTTTTACTCTTTCAAAAAGCACCAGAGCAAAACGACAGACCTCAGTGCAGCATAGTCACACAAAAAAAATTATGTCAATGATCTGCTCATGCACAGCAAGATGAGGTGACCAAGTGGTTAAGGTGATGAACTGCTAATCCATTATGGTCTACACGCATGGCTTCGAACCCATCCTCATCAGATGTGTGCCAATCATACCTCAGTAGCAATTTTGTGAGTCGATCACTTCATTTTGGGACTTCACTGAAATCGTTATTGCTCTATTATCTGTATCTTGACTACTCACTCAGAATCCAGACTCTTTACGCTTTCAAAACACACCAGAACAAAACGACAGACCTCAGTGCAGCATAGTCACAAAAATATTTTTTATATCAATGATCTGATCATATACAACAAGATGAGGTGACCGAGTGGTTAAGGTGATGGACTGCTAATCAAAGGTGTTCTACACGCATGGGTTCGAATCCCATCCTCATCGGATTTGTGCCGATTGTACCTCAGTAGCAGTTTTGTGAGTCGATCACATCATTTTCGGACTTCACTGAAATCGTTGATATTGCTCTATTATCTGTATCTTGACTACTCACTCAGAATCCAGACTCTTTACTCTTTCAAAAAGCACCAGAGCAAAACGACAGATCTCAGTGCAGCATAGTCACAAAAATATTTTTTATGTCAATGATCTGAACATACACATCAAGATGAGGTGACCGAGTGGTTAAGGTGATGGACTGCTAATCCATTGTGTTCTACACGCATGGGTTCGAATCCCATCCTCATCGCATTTGTGCCGATCATACCTCAGTAGCAGTTTTGTGAGTCAATCACATCATTTTGGGACTTCACTGAAATCGTTGATATTGCTCTATTATCTGTATCTTAACTACTCACTCAGAATCCAGACTCTTTACTCTTTCAAAACACACCAGAACAAAACGACACACCTCAGTGCAGCGTAGTCACAAAAATATATTTTTTCTGTCAATGATATGATTGTATACAACAAGATGAGGTGACCGAGTGGTTAAAGTGATGTACTGCTAAACCGTTGTGTTCTGCACGCATGGGTTCAAATCTCATCCTCATCGGATTTGTGCTGATCATACCTTAGTAGCAGTTTTGTGAGTCGTTCCCTTAATTTTGGGACTTCACTGAAATCGTTGATATTGCTCTATTATCTGTATATTGACTACGCACTCGGAATCCAGACTCTTTACTCTTTCAAAACACACCAGAACTAACACGACAGACCTTAGTGCAGCATAGTCACAAAAATATTTTTTTTCTGTCAATGATCTGATTATATACAACAAGATGAGGTGACCGAGTGGTTAAGGTGATGGACTGCTAATCCATTGTGTTCTACACGCATGGGTTCGAATCCCATCCCCATCGGATTTGTGCCGATCATACCTCAGTAGCAGTTTTATGAGTCGATCACTTCATTTTGGGACTTCACTGAAATCGTTGATATTGCTCTATTATCTGTATCTTGACTACTCACTCAGAATCCATACTCTTTACTCTTTCAAAACACACCAGAACAAAACGACACACCTCACTGCAGCGTAGTCACAAAAATATATTTTTTCTGTCAATGATCTGATCGTATACAACAAGATGAGGTGACCGAGTGGTTAAGGTGATGGACTGCTAATCCATTGTGTTCTACACGCATGGGTTCGATTCCCATCCTCATCGGATTTGTGCAGATCATACCTCAGTAGCAGTTTTATGAGTCGATCACTTCATTTTGGGACTTCACTGAAATCGTTGATATTGCTCTATTATCTGTATCTTGACTACTCACTCAGAATCCAGACTCTTTACTCTTTCAAAACACACCAGAACTAACACGACAGACCTTAGTGCAGCATAGTCACAAAAATATTTTTTTTCTGTCAATGATCTGATCATATACAACAAGATGAGGTGACTGAGTGGTTAAGGTGATGGACTGCTAATCCATTGTGTTCTACACGCATGGGTTCGAATCCCATCCTCATCGGGATTGTACCTCAGTAGCAGTTTTGTGAGTCGATCACATCATTTTGGGACTTCACTGAAATCGTTGATATTGCTCTATTATCTGTATCTTGACTACTCACTCAGAATCCAGACTCTTTACTCTTTCAAAAAGCACCAGAGCAAAACGACAGACCTCAGTGCAGCATAGTCACACAAAAAAAATTATGTCAATGATCTGCTCATGCACAGCAAGATGAGGTGACCGAGTGGTTAAGGTGATGGACTGCTAATCCATTATGTTCTACACGCATGGGTTCGAACCCATCCTCATCAGATGTGTGCCAATCATACCTCAGTAGCAATTTTGTGAGTCGATCACTTCATTTTGGGACTTCACTGAAATCGTTATTGCTCTATTATCTGTATCTTGACTACTCACTCAGAATCCAGACTCTTTACTCTTTCAAAACACACCAGAACAAAACGACAGACCTCAGTGTAGCGTAGTCAAAAAAATATATTTTTTCTGTCAATGATCTGAACATATACATCAAGATGAGGTGACTGAGTGGTTAAGGTGATGGACTGCTAATCCATTGTGTTCTACACGCATGGGTTCGAATCCCATCCTCATCGGTTTTGTATAGATTCTACCTCGGTAGCAAATCAAAACAAAACGACAGACCTCAGTGCAACATAGTGACAAAAATATTTTTTTCTGTCAATTATCTGAATAAATAAAAAAGATGAGGTGACCGAGTGGTTAAGGTGATGGACTGCTAATCCGTTGTGTTCTACACGCATGGGTTTGAATCCCATCCTCATCGGATTTGTGCCGATCCTACTTCAGTAACAGTTTTCTGAGTCGATCACTTCATTTTGGGACTTCACTGAAATCGTTGATATTGCTCTATTATCTGTATCTTCACTACTCACTCAGAATCCAGACTCTTTACTCTTTCAAAAAGCACCAGAGCAAAACGACAGACCTCAGTGCAGCATAGTCACACAAAAAAAATTATGTCAATGATCTGCTCATGCACAGCAAGATGAGGTGACCGAGTGGTTAAGGTGATGGACTGCTAATCCATTATGTTCTACACGCATGGGTTCGAACCCATCCTCATCAGATGTGTGCCAATCATTCCTCAGTAGCAATTTTATGAGTCGATCACTTCATTTTGGGACGTCACTGAAATCGTTATTGCTCTATAATCTGTATATTGACTACTCACTCGGAATCCAGACTCTTTACTCTTTCAAAACACACCAGAACAAAACGACAGACCTCAGTGCAGCATAGTCACAAAAATATTTTTTATATCAATGATCTGAACATACACATCAAGATGAGGTGACCGAGTGGTTAAGGTGATGGACTGCTAATCCGTTGTGTTCTACACGCATGGGTTCAAATCCCATCCTCATCGGATTTGTGCCGATCATACCTCAGTAGCAGTTTTATCAGTCGATCACTTCATTTTGGGACTTCACTGAAATCGTTGATATTGCTCTATTATCTGTATCTTGACTACTCACTCAGAATCCAGACTCTTTACTCTTTCGAAACACACCAGAACTAACACGACAGACCTTAGTGCAGCATAGTCACAAAAATATTTTTTTTCTGTCAATGATCTGATCATATACAACAAGATGAGGTGACCGAGTGGTTAAGGTGATGGACTGCTAATCCATTGTGTTCTACACGCATGGGTTCGAATCCCATCCTCATCGAATTTGTGCCGATTGTACCTCAGTAACAGTTTTGTGAGTCGATCACATCATTTTGGGACGTCACTGAAATCGTTGATATTGCTCTATTATCTGTATCTTGACTACTCACTCAGAATCCAGACTCTTTACTCTTTCAAAAAGCACCAGAGCAAAACGACAGATCTCAGTGCAGCATAGTCACAAAAATATTTTTTATGTCAATGATCTGAACATACACATCAAGATGAGGTGACCGAGTGGTTAAGGTGATGGACTGCTAATCCATTGTGTTCTACACGCATGGGTTCGAATCCCATCCTCATCGCATTTGTGCCGATCATACCTCAGCAGCAGTTTTATTAGTTGATCACTTCATTTTGGGACTTCACTGAAATCGTTGATATTGCTCTATTATCTGTATCTTGACTACTCACTCAGAATCCAGACTCTTTACTCTTTCAAAACACACCAGAACAAAACGACACACCTCAGGGCAGCGTAGTCACAAAAATATATTTTTTCTGTCAATGATCTCAACATATACATCAAGATGAGGTGGCCGAGTGGTTAAGGTGATGGCCTGCTAATCCATTGTGTTCTACACGCATAGGTTCGAATCCCATCCTCATCGTTTTTGTGCAGATTCTACCTCGGTAGCAAATCAAAACAAAACGACAGACCTCAGTGCAACATAGTGACAAAAATATTTTTTTCTGTCAATTATCTGAATATATAAGAAAGATGAGGTGACCGAGTGGTTAAGGTGATGGACTGCTAATCCGTTGTGTTCTACACGCATGGGTTTGAATCCCATCCTCATCGGATTTGTGCCGATCCTACTTCAGTAGCAGTTTTGTGAGTCGATCACTTCATTTTGGGACTTCACTGAAATCGTTGATATTGCTCTATTATCTGTATCTTGACTACTCACTCAGAATCAAGACTCTTTACTCTTTCAAAAAGCACCAGAGCAAAACGACAGAGCTCAGTGCAGCATAGTCACACAAAAAAAAAATATGTCAATGATCTGCTCATGCACAGCAAGATGAGGTGACCGAGTGGTTAAGGTGATGGACTGCTAATCCATTATGTTCTACACGCATGGGTTCGAACCCATCCTCATCAGATGTGTGCCAATCATTCCTCAGTAGCAATTTTGTGAGTCGATCACTTCATTTTGGGACTTCACTGAAATCGTTATTGCTCTATTATCTGTATCTTGACTACTCACTCAGAATCCAGACTCTTTACTCTTTCAAAACACACCAGAACAAAACGACAGACCTCAGTGCAGCATAGTCACAAAAATATTTTTTATGTCAATGATCTGAACATATACATCAAGATGAGGTGACCGAGTGGTTAAGGTGATGGACTGCTAATCCATTGTGTTCTACACGCATGGGTTCGATTCCCATCCTCATCGGATTTGTGCAGATCATACCTCAGTAGCAGTTTTATGAGTTGATCACTTCATTTTGGGACTTCACTGAAATCGTTGATATTGCTCTATTATCTGTATCTTGACTACTCACTCAGAATCCAGACTCTTTACTCTTTCAAAACACACCAGAACTAACACGACAGACCTTAGTGCAGCATAGTCACAAAAATATTTTTTTTCTGTCAATGATCTGATCATATACAACAAGATGAGGTGACCGAGTGGTTAAGGTGATGGACTGCTAATCCATTGTGTTCTACACGCATGGGTTCGAATCCCATCCTCATCGGATTTGTGCCGATTGTACCTCAGTAGCAGTTTTGTGAGTCGATCACATCATTTTGGGACTTCACTGAAATCGTTGATATTGCTCTATTATCTGTATCTTGACTACTCACTCAGAATCCAGACTCTTTACTCTTTCAAAACACACCAGAACAAAACGACAGACCTCAGTGCAGCGTAGTCAAAAAAAATATATTTTTTCTGTCAATGATCTGAACATATACATCAAGATGAGGTGACCGAGTGGTTAAGGTGATGGACTGCTAATCCATTGTGTTCTACACGCATGGGTTCGAATCCCATCCTCATCGGTTTTGTATAGATTCTACCTCGGTAGCAAATCAAAACAAAATGACAGACCTCAGTGCAACATAGTGACAAAAATATTTTTTTCTGTCAATTATCTGAATAAATAAAAAAGATGAGGTGACTGAGTGGTTAAGGTGATGGACTGCTAATCCGTTGTGTTCTACACGCATGGGTTTGAATCCCATCCTCATCAGATTTGAGCCGATCCTACTTCAGTAACAGTTTTGTGAGTCGATCACTTCATTTTGGGACTTCACTGAAATCGTTGATATTGCTCTATTATCTGTATCTTCACTACTCACTCAGAATCCAGACTCTTTACTCTTTCAAAAAGCACCAGAGCAAATCGACAGACCTCAGTGCAGCATAGTCACACAAAAAAAATTATGTCAATGATCTGCTCATGCACAGCAAGATGAGGTGACCAAGTGGTTAAGGTGATGGACTGCTAATCCATTATGTTCTACACGCATGGGTTCGAACCCATCCTCATCGGATGTGTGCCAATCATTCCTCAGTAGCAATTTTATGAGTCGATCACTTCATTTTGGGACGTCACTGAAATCGTTATTGCTCTATTATCTGTATCTTGACTACTCACTCACTCGGAATCCAGACTCTTTACTCTTTCAAAACACACCAGAACAAAACGACAGACCTCAGTGCAGCATAGTCACAAATATATTTTTTATGTCAATGATCTGAACATACACAGCAAGATGAGGTGACCGAGTGGTTAAGGTGATGGACTGCTAATCCATTGTGTTCTACACGCATGGGTTCGAATCCCATCCCCATCGGATTTGTGCCGATCATACCTCAGTAGCAGTTTTATGAGTCGATCACTTCATTTTGGGACTTCACTGAAATCGTTGATATTGCTCTATTATCTGTATCTTGACTACTCACTCAGAATCCAGACTCTTTACTCTTTCAAAACACACCAGAACTAACACGACAGACCTTAGTGCAGCATAGTCACAAAAATATTTTTTTTCTTTCAATGATCTGATCATATACAACAAGATGAGGTGACCGAGTGGTTAAGGTGATGGACTGCTAATCCATTGTGTTCTACACGCATGGGTTCGAATCCCATCCTCATCGGATTTGTGCCGATTGTACCTCAGTAGCAGTTTTGTGAGTCAATCACATCATTTTGGGACTTCACTGAAATCGTTGATATTGCTCTATTATCTGTATCTTAACTACTCACTCAGAATCCAGACTCTTTACTCTTTCAAAACACACCAGAACAAAACGACACACCTCAGTGCAGCGTAGTCACAAAAATATATTTTTTCTGTCAATGATTTGATTGTATACAACAAGATGAGGTGACCGAGTGGTTAAAGTGATGTACTGCTAAACCGTTGTGTTCTGCACGCATGGGTTCAAATCTCATCCTCATCGGATTTGTGCTGATCATACCTTAGTAGCAGTTTTGTGAGTCGTTCCCTTAATTTTGGGACTTCACTGAAATCGTTGATATTGCTCTATTATCTGTATATTGACTACGCACTCGGAATCCAGACTCTTTACTCTTTCAAAAAGCACCAGAGCAAAACAACAGATCTCAGTGCAGCATAGTCACAAAAATATTTTTTATGTCAATGATCTGAACATACATATCAAGATGAGGTGACCGAGTGGTTAAGGTGATGGACTGCTAATCCATTGTGTTCTACACGCATGGGTTCGAATCCCATCCTCATCGGATTTGTGCCGATCATACCTCAGTAGCAGTTTTATTAGTCGATCACTTCATTTTGGGACTTCACTGAAATCGTTGATATTGCTCTATTATCTGTATCTTGACTACTCACTCAGAATCCATACTCTTTACTCTTTCAAAACACACCAGAACAAAACGACACACCTCACTGCAGCGTAGTCACAAAAATATATTTTTTCTGTCAATGATCTGATCGTATACAACAAGATGAGGTGACCGAGTGGTTAAAGTGATGTACTGCTAAACGGTTGTGTTCTGCACGCATGGGTTCAAATCTCATCCTCATCGGATTTGTGCTGATCATACCTCAGTAGCAGTTTTGTGCGTCGATCACTTAATTTTGGGACTTCACTGAAATCGTTGATATTGCTCTATTATCTGTATCTTGACTACTCACTC
Organism: Stigmatopora argus; assembly: GCF_051989625.1. NCBI lineage: Eukaryota > Metazoa > Chordata > Actinopteri > Syngnathiformes > Syngnathidae > Stigmatopora > Stigmatopora argus. Next base: position 1,721,474 of record NC_135394.1, read on the forward strand.
AGAATCCAGACTCTTTACTCTTTCAAAACACACCAGAACAAAACGACAGACCTCAGTGCAGCATAGTCACAAAAATATTTTTTATGTCAATGATCTGAACATACACATCAAGATGAGGTGACCGAGTGGTTAAGGTGATGGACTGCTAATCCATTGTGTTCTACACGCATGGGTTCGATTCCCATCCTCATCGGATTTGTGCAGATCATACCTCAGTAGCAGTTTTATGAGTCGATCACTTCATTTTGGGACTTCACTGAAATCGTTGATATTGCTCTATTATCTGTATCTTGACTACTCACTCAGAATCCAGACTCTTTACTCTTTCAAAACACACCAGAACTAACACGACAGACCTTAGTGCAGCATAGTCACAAAAATATTTTTTTTCTGTCAATGATCTGATCATATACAACAAGATGAGGTGACCGAGTGGTTAAGGTGATGGACTGCTAATCCATTGTGTTCTACAACAATGGGTTCGAATCCCATCCTCATCGGATTTGTGCCGATTGTTCCTCAGTAGCAATTTTGTGAGTCGATCACTTCATTTTGGGACTTCACTGAAATCGTTATTGCTCTATTATCTGTATCTTGACTACTCACTCAGAATCCAGACTCTTTACTCTTTCAAAACACACCAGAACAAAACGACACACCTCAGTGCAGCATAGTCAAAAAAATATATTTTTTCTGTCAATGATCTGAACATATACATCAAGATGAGGTGACCGAGTGGTTAAGGTGATGGACTGCTAATCCATTGTGTTCTACACGCATGGGTTCGATTCCCATCCTCATCGGATTTGTGCAGATCATACCTCAGTAGCAGTTTTATGAGTCGATCACTTCATTTTGGGACTTCACTGAAATCGTTGATATTGCTCTATTATCTGTATCTTGACTACTCACTCAGAATCCAGACTCTTTACTCTTTCAAAACACACCAGAACTAACACGACAGACCTTAGTGCAGCATAGTCACAAAAATATTTTTTTTCTGTCAATGATCTGATCATATACAACAAGATGAGGTGACTGAGTGGTTAAGGTGATGGACTGCTAATCCATTGTGTTCTACACGCATGGGTTCGAATATCATCCTCATCGGATTTGTGCCGATTGTACCTCAGTAGCAGTTTTGTGAGTCGATCACATCATTTTGGGACTTCACTGAAATCGTTGATATTGCTCTATTATCTGTATCTTGACTACTCACTCAGAATCCAGACTCTTTACTCTTTCAAAACACACCAGAACAAAACGACAGACCTCAGTGCAGCGTAGTCAAAAAAATATATTTTTCTGTCAATGATCTGAACATATACATCAAGATGAGGTGACCGAGTGGTTAAGGTGATGGACTGCTAATCCATTGTGTTCTACACGCATGGGTTCGAATCCCATCCTCATCGGTTTTGTATAGATTCTACCTCGGTAGCAAATCAAAACAAAACGACAGACCTCAGTGCAACATAGTGACAAAAATATTTTTTTCTGTCAATTATCTGAATAAATAAAATAGATGAGGTGACCGAGTGGTTAAGGTGATGGACTGCTAATCCGTTGTGTTCTACACGCATGGGTTTGAATCCCATCCTCATCGGATTTGAGCCGATCCTACTTCAGTAACAGTTTTGTGAGTCGATCACTTCATTTTGGGACTTCACTGAAATCGTTGATATTGCTCTATTATCTGTATCTTCACTACTCACTCAGAATCCAGACTCTTTACTCTTTCAAAAAGCACCAGAGCAAAACGACAGACCTCAGTGCAGCATAGTCACACAAAAAAAATTATGTCAATGATCTGCTCATGCACAGCAAGATGAGGTGACCAAGTGGTTAAGGTGATGGACTGCTAATCCATTATGTTCTACACGCATGGGTTCGAACCCATCCTCATCAGATGTGTGCCAATCATTCCTCAGTAGCAATTTTATGAGTCGATCACTTCATTTTGGGACGTCACTGAAATCGTTATTGCTCTATTATCTGTATCTTGACTACTCACTCGGAATCCAGACTCTTTACTCTTTCAAAACACACCAGAACAAAACGACAGACCTCAGTGCAGCATAGTCACAAATATATTTTTTATGTCAATGATCTGAACATACACATCAAGATGAGGTGACCGAGTGGTTAAGGTGATGGACTGCTAATCCATTGTGTTCTACACGCATGGGTTCGAATCCCATCCTCATCGGATTTGTGCCGGTTGTACCTCAGTAGCAGTTTTATGAGTCGATCACTTCATTTTGGGACTTCACTGAAATCGTTGATATTGCTCTATTATCTGTATCTTGACTACTCACTCAGAATCCAGACTCTTTACTCTTTCAAAACACACCAGAACTAACACGACAGACCTTAGTGCAGCATAGTCACAAAAATATTTTTTTTCTTTCAATGATCTGATCATATACAACAAGATGAGGTGACCGAGTGGTTAAGGTGATGGACTGCTTATCCATTGTGTTCTACACGCATGGGTTCGAATCCCATCCTCATCGGATTTGTGCTGATCATACCTTAGTAGCAGTTTCGTGAGTCGTTCCCTTAATTTTGGGACTTCACTGAAATCGTTGATATTGCTCTATTATCTGTATATTGACTACGCACTCGGAATCCAGACTCTTTACTCTTTCAAAACACACCAGAACAAAACGACAGACCTCAGTGCAGCGTAGTCAAAAAAATATATTTTTCTGTCAATGATCTGAACATACACATCAAGATGAGGTGACTGAGTGGTTAAGGTGATGGACTGCTAATCCATTGTGTTCTACACGCATGGATTCGGATCCTATCCTCATCGGATTTGTGCCGATCATACCTCAGTAGCAGTTTTATTAGTCGATCACTTCATTTTGGGACTTCACTGAAATCGTTGATATTGCTCTATTATCTGTATCTTGACTACTCACTCAAAATCCAGACTCTTTACTCTTTCAAAACACACCAGAACTAACACGACAGACCTCAGCATAGTCACAAAAATATATTTTTTCTGTCAATGATCTGATCATAAACAACAAGATGAGGTGACCGAGTGGTTGAGGTGATGGACTGCTAATCCATTGTGTTCTACACGCATGGGTTTGAATCCCATCCTCATTGGATTTGTGCCGATTGTACCTTAGTAGCAGTGTTGTGAGTCGATCACATCATTTTGGGACTTCACTGAAATCGTTGATATTGCTCTATTATCTGTATCTTGACTACTCACTCAGAATCCAGACTCTTTACTCTTTCAAAACACACCAGAACAAAACGACACACCTCAGTGCAGCGTAGTCACAAAAATATTTTTTTCTGTCAATGATCTGAACATAAACATCAAGATGAGGTGACCGAGTGGTTAAGGTGATGGACTGCTAATCCCTTGTGTTCTACACGCATGGGTTCGAATCCCATCCTCATCGGTTTTGTGCAGATTCTACCTCGGTAGCAAATCAAAACAAAATGACAGACCTCAGTGCAACATAGTGACAAAAATATTTTTTTCTGTCAATTATCTGAATAAATAAAAAAGATGAGGTGACCGAGTGGTTAAGGTGATGGACTGCTAATCCGTTGTGTTCTACACGCATGGGTTTGAATCCCATCCTCATCGGATTTGTGCCGATCCTACTTCAGTAGCAGTTTTGTGAGTCGATCACTTCATTTTGGGACGTCACTGAAATCGTTATTGCTCTATTATCTGTATCTTGACTACTCACTCAGAATCCAGACTCTTTACGCTTTCAAAACACACCAGAACAAAACGACAGACCTCAGTGCAGCATAGTCACAAAAATATTTTTTATATCAATGATCTGAACATACACATCAAGATGAGGTGACCGAGTGGTTAAGGTGATGGACTGCTAATCCGTTGTGTTCTACACGCATGGGTTAGAATCCCATCCTCATCGGATTTGTGCCGATCATACCTCAGTAGCAGTTTTATGGGTCGATCACTTCATTTTGGGACTTCACTGAAATCGTTGATATTGCTCTATTATCTGTATCTTGACTACTCACTCAGAATCCAGACTCTTTACTCTTTCAAAACACACCAGAACTAACACGACAGACCTTAGTGCAGCATAGTCACAAAAATATTTTTTTTCTTTCAATGATCTGATCATATACAACAAGATGAGGTGACCGAGTGGTTAAGGTGATGGACTGCTAATTCATTGTGTTCTACACGCATGGGTTCAAATCCCATCCTCATCGGATTTGTGCCGGTTGTACCTCAGTAGCAGTTTTGTGAGTCAATCACATCATTTTGGGACTTCACTGAAATCGTTGATATTGCTCTATTATCTGTATCTTGACTACTCACTCAGAATCCAGACTCTTTACTCTTTCAAAACACACCAGAACAAAACGACACACCTCAGTGCAGCGTAGTCACAAAAATATATTTTTTCTGTCAATGATCGGATCGTATACAACAAGATGAGGTGACCGAGTGGTTAAAGTGATGTACTGCTAAACCGTTGTGTTCTCCACGCATGGGTTCAAATCTCATCCTCATCGATTTGTGCCGATCATACCTCAGCAGCAGTTTTATTAGTCGATCACTTCATTTTGGGACTTCACTGAAATCGTTGATATTGCTCTATTATCTGTATCTTGACTACTCACTCAGAATCCAGACTCTTTACTCTTTCAAAAAGCACCAGAGCAAAACAACAGATCTCAGTGCAGCATAGTCACAAAAATATTTTTTATGTCAATGATCTGAACATACATATCAAGATGAGGTGACCGAGTGGTTAAGGTGATGGACTGCTAATCCATTGTGTTCTACACGCATGGGTTCGAATCCCATCCTCATCGGATTTGTGCCGATCATACCTCAGTAGCAGTTTTATGGGTCGATCACTTCATTTTGGGACTTCACTGAAATCGTTGATATTGCTCTATTATCTGTATCTTGACTACTCACTCAGAATCCAGACTCTTTACTCTTTCAAAACACACCAGAACTAACACGACAGACCTTAGTGCAGCATAGTCACAAAAATATTTTTTTTCTTTCAATGATCTGATCATATACAACAAGATGAGGTGACCGAGTGGTTAAGGTGATGGACTGCTAATTCATTGTGTTCTACACGCATGGGTTCAAATCCCATCCTCATTGGATTTGTGCCGGTTGTACCTCAGTAGCAGTTTTGTGAGTCAATCACATCATTTTGGGACTTCACTGAAATCGTTGATATTGCTCTATTATCTGTATCTTGACTACTCACTCAGAATCCAGACTCTTTACTCTTTCAAAACACACCAGAACAAAACGACACACCTCAGTGCAGCGTAGTCACAAAAATATATTTTTTCTGTCAATGATCTGATCGTATACAACAAGATGAGGTGACCGAGTGGTTAAAGTGATGTACTGCTAAACCGTTGTGTTCTCCACGCATGGGTTCAAATCTCATCCTCATCGATTTGTGCCGATCATACCTCAGCAGCAGTTTTATTAGTCGATCACTTCATTTTGGGACTTCACTGAAATCGTTGATATTGCTCTATTATCTGTATCTTGACTACTCACTCAGAATCCAGACTCTTTACTCTTTTAAAAAGCACCAGAGCAAAACAACAGATCTCAGTGCAGCATAGTCACAAAAATATTTTTTATGTCAATGATCTGAACATACATATCAAGATGAGGTGACCGAGTGGTTAAGGTGATGGACTGCTAATCCATTGTGTTCTACACGCATGGGTTCGAATTCCATCCTCATCGGATTTGTGCCGATCATACCTCAGTAGCAGTTTTATTAGTCGATCACTTCATTTTGGGACTTCACTGAAATCGTTGATATTGCTCTATTATCTGTATCTTGACTACTCACTCAGAATCCAGACTCTTTACTCTTTCAAAACACACCAGAACAAAACGACACACCTCACTGCAGCGTAGTCACAAAAATATATTTTTTCTGTCAATGATCTGATTGTATACAACAAGATGAGGTGACCGAGTGGTTAAAGTGATGTACTGCTAAATGGTTGTGTTCTGCACGCATGGGTTCAAGTCTCATCCTCATCGGATTTGTGCAGATCATACCTCAGTAGCAGTTTTATGAGTCGATCACTTCATTTTGGGACTTCACTGAAATCGTTGATATTGCTCTATTATCTGTATCTTGACTACTCACTCAGAATCCAGACTCTTTACTCTTTCAAAACACACCAGAACTAACACGACAGACCTTAGTGCAGCATAGTCACAAAAATATTTTTTTTCTGTCAATGATCTGATCATATACAACAAGATGAGGTGACTGAGTGGTTAAGGTGATGGACTGCTAATCCATTGTGTTCTACACGCATGGGTTCGAATCCCATCCTCATCGGATTTGTGCCGATTGTACCTCAGTAGCAGTTTTGTGAGTCGATCACATCATTTTGGGACTTCACTGAAATCGTTGATATTGCTCTATTATCTGTATCTTGACTACTCACTCAGAATCCAGACTCTTTACTCTTTCAAAACACACCAGAACAAAACGACAGACCTCAGTGCAGCGTAGTCAAAAAAATATATTTTTCTGTCAATGATCTGAACATATACATCAAGATGAGGTGACCGAGTGGTTAAGGTGATGGACTGCTAATCCATTGTGTTCTACACGCATGGGTTCGAATCCCATCCTCATCGGTTTTGTATAGATTCTACCTCGGTAGCAAATCAAAACAAAACGACAGACCTCAGTGCAACATAGTGACAAAAATATTTTTTTCTGTCAATTATCTGAATAAATAAAATAGATGAGGTGACCGAGTGGTTAAGGTGATGGACTGCTAATCCGTTGTGTTCTACACGCATGGGTTTGAATCCCATCCTCATCGGATTTGAGCCGATCCTACTTCAGTAACAGTTTTGTGAGTCGATCACTTCATTTTGGGACTTCACTGAAATCGTTGATATTGCTCTATTATCTGTATCTTCACTACTCACTCAGAATCCAGACTCTTTACTCTTTCAAAAAGCACCAGAGCAAAACGACAGACCTCAGTGCAGCATAGTCACACAAAAAAAATTATGTCAATGATCTGCTCATGCACAGCAAGATGAGGTGACCAAGTGGTTAAGGTGATGGACTGCTAATCCATTATGTTCTACACGCATGGGTTCGAACCCATCCTCATCAGATGTGTGCCAATCATTCCTCAGTAGCAATTTTATGAGTCGATCACTTCATTTTGGGACGTCACTGAAATCGTTATTGCTCTATTATCTGTATCTTGACTACTCACTCGGAATCCAGACTCTTTACTCTTTCAAAACACACCAGAACAAAACGACAGACCTCAGTGCAGCATAGTCACAAATATATTTTTTATGTCAATGATCTGAACATACACATCAAGATGAGGTGACCGAGTGGTTAAGGTGATGGACTGCTAATCCATTGTGTTCTACACGCATGGGTTCGAATCCCATCCTCATCGGATTTGTGCCGGTTGTACCTCAGTAGCAGTTTTATGAGTCGATCACTTCAATTTTGGGACTTCACTGAAATCGTTGATATTGCTCTATTATCTGTATCTTGACTACTCACTCAGAATCCAGACTCTTTACTCTTTCAAAACACACCAGAACTAACACGACAGACCTTAGTGCAGCATAGTCACAAAAATATTTTTTTTCTTTCAATGATCTGATCATATACAACAAGATGAGGTGACCGAGTGGTTAAGGTGATGGACTGCTTATCCATTGTGTTCTACACGCATGGGTTCGAATCCCATCCTCATCGGATTTGTGCTGATCATACCTTAGTAGCAGTTTCGTGAGTCGTTCCCTTAATTTTGGGACTTCACTGAAATCGTTGATATTGCTCTATTATCTGTATATTGACTACGCACTCGGAATCCAGACTCTTTACTCTTTCAAAACACACCAGAACAAAACGACAGACCTCAGTGCAGCGTAGTCAAAAAAATATATTTTTCTGTCAATGATCTGAACATACACATCAAGATGAGGTGACTGAGTGGTTAAGGTGATGGACTGCTAATCCATTGTGTTCTACACGCATGGATTCGGATCCTATCCTCATCGGATTTGTGCCGATCATACCTCAGTAGCAGTTTTATTAGTCGATCACTTCATTTTGGGACTTCACTGAAATCGTTGATATTGCTCTATTATCTGTATCTTGACTACTCACTCAAAATCCAGACTCTTTACTCTTTCAAAACACACCAGAACTAACACGACAGACCTCAGCATAGTCACAAAAATATATTTTTTCTGTCAATGATCTGATCATAAACAACAAGATGAGGTGACCGAGTGGTTGAGGTGATGGACTGCTAATCCATTGTGTTCTACACGCATGGGTTTGAATCCCATCCTCATTGGATTTGTGCCGATTGTACCTTAGTAGCAGTGTTGTGAGTCGATCACATCATTTTGGGACTTCACTGAAATCGTTGATATTGCTCTATTATCTGTATCTTGACTACTCACTCAGAATCCAGACTCTTTACTCTTTCAAAACACACCAGAACAAAACGACACACCTCAGTGCAGCGTAGTCACAAAAATATTTTTTTCTGTCAATGATCTGAACATAAACATCAAGATGAGGTGACCGAGTGGTTAAGGTGATGGACTGCTAATCCCTTGTGTTCTACACGCATGGGTTCGAATCCCATCCTCATCGGTTTTGTGCAGATTCTACCTCGGTAGCAAATCAAAACAAAATGACAGACCTCAGTGCAACATAGTGACAAAAATATTTTTTTCTGTCAATTATCTGAATAAATAAAAAAGATGAGGTGACCGAGTGGTTAAGGTGATGGACTGCTAATCCGTTGTGTTCTACACGCATGGGTTTGAATCCCATCCTCATCGGATTTGTGCCGATCCTACTTCAGTAGCAGTTTTGTGAGTCGATCACTTCATTTTGGGACGTCACTGAAATCGTTATTGCTCTATTATCTGTATCTTGACTACTCACTCAGAATCCAGACTCTTTACGCTTTCAAAACACACCAGAACAAAACGACAGACCTCAGTGCAGCATAGTCACAAAAATATTTTTTATATCAATGATCTGAACATACACATCAAGATGAGGTGACCGAGTGGTTAAGGTGATGGACTGCTAATCCGTTGTGTTCTACACGCATGGGTTAGAATCCCATCCTCATCGGATTTGTGCCGATCATACCTCAGTAGCAGTTTTATGGGTCGATCACTTCATTTTGGGACTTCACTGAAATCGTTGATATTGCTCTATTATCTGTATCTTGACTACTCACTCAGAATCCAGACTCTTTACTCTTTCAAAACACACCAGAACTAACACGACAGACCTTAGTGCAGCATAGTCACAAAAATATTTTTTTTCTTTCAATGATCTGATCATATACAACAAGATGAGGTGACCGAGTGGTTAAGGTGATGGACTGCTAATTCATTGTGTTCTACACGCATGGGTTCAAATCCCATCCTCATCGGATTTGTGCCGGTTGTACCTCAGTAGCAGTTTTGTGAGTCAATCACATCATTTTGGGACTTCACTGAAATCGTTGATATTGCTCTATTATCTGTATCTTGACTACTCACTCAGAATCCAGACTCTTTACTCTTTCAAAACACACCAGAACAAAACGACACACCTCAGTGCAGCGTAGTCACAAAAATATATTTTTTCTGTCAATGATCTGATCGTATACAACAAGATGAGGTGACCGAGTGGTTAAAGTGATGTACTGCTAAACCGTTGTGTTCTCCACGCATGGGTTCAAATCTCATCCTCATCGATTTGTGCCGATCATACCTCAGCAGCAGTTTTATTAGTCGATCACTTCATTTTGGGACTTCACTGAAATCGTTGATATTGCTCTATTATCTGTATCTTGACTACTCACTCAGAATCCAGACTCTTTACTCTTTCAAAAAGCACCAGAGCAAAACAACAGATCTCAGTGCAGCATAGTCACAAAAATATTTTTTATGTCAATGATCTGAACATACATATCAAGATGAGGTGACCGAGTGGTTAAGGTGATGGACTGCTAATCCATTGTGTTCTACACGCATGGGTTCGAATCCCATCCTCATCGGATTTGTGCCGATCATACCTCAGTAGCAGTTTTATGGGTCGATCACTTCATTTTGGGACTTCACTGAAATCGTTGATATTGCTCTATTATCTGTATCTTGACTACTCACTCAGAATCCAGACTCTTTACTCTTTCAAAACACACCAGAACTAACACGACAGACCTTAGTGCAGCATAGTCACAAAAATATTTTTTTTCTTTCAATGATCTGATCATATACAACAAGATGAGGTGACCGAGTGGTTAAGGTGATGGACTGCTAATTCATTGTGTTCTACACGCATGGGTTCAAATCCCATCCTCATCGGATTTGTGCCGGTTGTACCTCAGTAGCAGTTTTGTGAGTCAATCACATCATTTTGGGACTTCACTGAAATCGTTGATATTGCTCTATTATCTGTATCTTGACTACTCACTCAGAATCCAGACTCTTTACTCTTTCAAAACACACCAGAACAAAACGACACACCTCAGTGCAGCGTAGTCACAAAAATATATTTTTTCTGTCAATGATCTGATCGTATACAACAAGATGAGGTGACCGAGTGGTTAAAGTGATGTACTGCTAAACCGTTGTGTTCTCCACGCATGGGTTCAAATCTCATCCTCATCGATTTGTGCCGATCATACCTCAGCAGCAGTTTTATTAGTCGATCACTTCATTTTGGGACTTCACTGAAATCGTTGATATTGCTCTATTATCTGTATCTTGACTACTCACTCAGAATCCAGACTCTTTACTCTTTCAAAAAGCACCAGAGCAAAACAACAGATCTCAGTGCAGCATAGTCACAAAAATATTTTTTATGTCAATGATCTGAACATACATATCAAGATGAGGTGACCGAGTGGTTAAGGTGATGGACTGCTAATCCATTGTGTTCTACACGCATGGGTTCGAATTCCATCCTCATCGGATTTGTGCCGATCATACCTCAGTAGCAGTTTTATTAGTCGATCACTTCATTTTGGGACTTCACTGAAATCGTTGATATTGCTCTATTATCTGTATCTTGACTACTCACTCAGAATCCAGACTCTTTACTCTTTCAAAACACACCAGAACAAAACGACACACCTCACTGCAGCGTAGTCACAAAAATATATTTTTTCTGTCAATGATCTGATTGTATACAACAAGATGAGGTGACCGAGTGGTTAAAGTGATGTACTGCTAAATGGTTGTGTTCTGCACGCATGGGTTCAAGTCTCATCCTCATCGGATTTGTGCTGATCATACCTCAGTAGCAGTTTTGTGAGTCGATCACTTAATTTTGGGACTTCACTGAAATCGTTGATATTGATCTGTATCTTGACTACTCACTCAGAATCCAGACTCTTTACTCTTTCAAAAAGCACCAGAGCAAAATGACAGATCTCAGTGCAGCATAGTCACAAAAAAAATTTTAATGTCAATGATCTGAACATACACATCAAGATGAGGTGACCGAGTGGTTAAGGTGATGGACTGCTAATCCATTGTGTTCTACACGCATGGGTTCGAATTCCATCCTCATCGGATTTGTGCCGATCATACCTCAGTAGCAGTTTTATTAGTCGATCACTTCATTTTGGGACTTCACTGAAATCGTTGATATTGCTCTATTATCTGTATCTTGACTACTCACTCAGAATCCAGACTCTTTACTCTTTCAAAACACACCAGAACAAAACGACACACCTCACTGCAGCGTAGTCACAAAAATATATTTTTTCTGTCAATGATCTGATCGTATACAACAAGATGAGGTGACCGAGTGGTTAAAGTGATGTACTGCTAAACGGTTGTGTTCTGCACGCATGGGTTCAAATCTCATCCTCATCGGATTTGTGCTGATCATACCTCAGTAGCAGTTTTGTGAGTCGATCACTTAATTTTGGGACTTCACTGAAATCGTTGATATTGATCTGTATCTTGACTACTCACTCAGAATCCAGACTCTTTACTCTTTCAAAAAGCACCAGAGCAAAATGACAGATCTCAGTGCAGCATAGTCACAAAAATTTTTTTAATGTCAATGATCTGAACATACACATCAAGATGAGGTGACCGAGTGGTTAAGGTGATGGACTGCTAATCCATTGTGTTCTACACGCATGGGTTCGAATCCCATCCTCATCGGATTTGTGCCGATCATACCTCAGTAGCAGTTTTATTAGTCTTTTATTTATTAGTCGATCACTTCATTTTGGGACTTCACTGAAATCGTTGATATTGCTCTATTATCTGTATCTTGACTACTCACTCAAAATCCAGACTCTTTACTCTTTCAAAACACACCAGAACTAACACGACAGACCTCAGCATAGTCACAAAAATATTTTTTTTCTGTCAATGATCTGATCATATACAACAAGATGAGGTGACCGAGTGCTTAAGGTGATGGACTGCTAATCCATTGTGTTCTACACGCATGGGTTCGAATCCCATCCTCATCGGATTTGTGCCGATTGTACCTTAGTAGCAGTTTTGTGAGTCGATCACATCATTTTGGGACTTCACTGAAATCGTTGATATTGCTCTATTATCTGTATCATGACTACTCACTCAGAATCCAGACTCTTTACTCTTTCAAAACACACCAGAACAAAACGACACACCTCAGTGCAGCGTAGTCACAAAAATATATTTTTTCTGTCAATGATCTGATCATATACAACAAGATGAGGTGACCGAGTGGTTAAGGTGATGGACTGCTAATCCCTTGTGTTCTACATGCATGGGTTCGAATCCCATCCTCATCGGTTTTGTGCAGATTCTACCTCGGTAGCAAATCAAAACAAAACGACAGACCTCAGTGCAACATAGTGACAAAAATATTTTTTTCTGTCAATTATCTGAATAAATAAAAAAGATGAGGTGACCGAGTGGTTAAGGTGATGGACTGCTAATCCGTTGTGTTCTACACGCATGGGTTTGAATCCCATCCTCATCGGATTTGTGCCGATCCTACTTCAGTAGCAGTTTTGTGAGTCGATCACTTCATTTTGGGACTTCACTGAAATCGTTGATATTGCTCTATTCTCTGTATCTTCACTACTCACTCAGAATCCAGACTTTTTACTCTTTCAAAAAGCACCAGAGCAAAACGACAGACCTCAGTGCAGCATAGTCACACAAAAAAAATTATGTCAATGATCTGCTCATGCACAGCAAGATGAGGTGACCGAGTGGTTAAGGTGCTGAACTGCTAATCCATTATGTTCTACACGCATGGCTTCGAACCCATCCTCATCAGATGTGTGCCAATCATACCTCAGTAGCAATTTTGTGAGTCGATCACTTCATTTTGGGACTTCACTGAAATCGTTATTGCTCTATTATCTGTATCTTGACTACTCACTCAGAATCCAGACTCTTTACGCTTTCAAAACACACCAGAGCAAAACGACAGACCTCAGTGCAGCATAGTCACACAAAAAAAATTATGTCAATGATCTGCTCATGCACAGCAAGATGAGGTGACCGAGTGGTTAAGGTGATGGACTGCTAATCCATTATGTTCTACACGCATGGGTTCGAACCCATCCTCATCAGATGTGTGCCAATCATTCCTCAGCAGCAACTTTATGAGTCGATAACTTCATTTTGGGACGTCACTGAAATCGTTATTGCTCTATTATCTGTATCTTGACTACTCACTCGGAATCCAGACTCTTTACTCTTTCAAAACACACCAGAACAAAACGACAGACCTTAGTGCAGCATAGTCACAAAAATATTTTTTTTCTTTCAATGATCTGATCATATACAACAAGATGAGGTGACCGAGTGGTTAAGGTGATGGACTGCTAATCCATTGTGTTCTACACGCATGGGTTCGAATCTCATCCTCATCGGATTTGTGCCGGTTGTACCTCAGTAGCAGTTTTGTGAGTCAATCACATCATTTTGGGACTTCACTGAAATCGTTGATATTGCTCTATTATCTGTATCTTGACTACTCACTCAGAATCCAGACTCTTTACTCTTTCAAAACACACCAGAACAAAACGACACACCTCAGTGCAGCGTAGTCACAAAAATATATTTTTTCTGTCAATGATCTGATTGTATACAACAAGATGAGGTGACCGAGTGGTTAAAGTGATGTACTGCTAAACCGTTGTGTTCTGCACGCATGGGTTCAAATCTCATCCTCATCGGATTTGTGCTGATCATACCTCAGTAGCAGTTTTGTGAGTCGTTCCCTTAATTTTGGGACTTCACTGAAATCGTTGATATTGCTCTATTATCTGTATCTTGACTACTCACTCAGAATCCAGACTATTTACTCTTTCAAAAAGCACCAGAGCAAAACAACAGATCTCAGTGCAGCATAGTCACAAAAATATTTTTTATGTCAATGATCTGAACATACATATCAAGATGAGGTGACCGAGTGGTTAAGGTGATGGACTGCTAATCCATTGTGTTCTACACGCATGGGTTCGAATCCCATCCTCATCGGATTTGTGCCGATCATACCTCAGTAGCAGTTTTATTAGTCGATCACTTCATTTTGGGACTTCACTGAAATCGTTGATATTGCTCTATTATCTGTATCTTGACTACTCACTCAGAATCCAGACTCTTTACTCTTTCAAAACACACCAGAACAAAACGACACACCTCACTGCAGCGTAGTCACAAAAATATATTTTTTCTGTCAATGATCTGATTGTATACAACAAGATGAGGTGACCGAGTGGTTAAAGTGATGTACTGCTAAACGGTTGTGTTCTGCACGCATGGGTTCAAATCTCATCCTCATCGGATTTGTGCTGATCATACCTCAGTAGCAGTTTTGTGAGTCGATCACTTAATTTTGGGACTTCACAGAAATCGTTGATATTGCTCTATTATCTGTATCTTGACTACTCACTCAGAATCCAGACTCTTTACTCTTTCAAAAAGCACCAGAGCAAAATGACAGATCTCAGTGCAGCATAGTCACACATTTTTTTTAATGTCAATGATCTGAACATACACATCAAGATGAGGTGAACGAGTGGTTAAGGTGATGGACTGCTAAACCATTGTGTTCTACACGCATTGGTTCGAATCCCATCCTCATCGGATTTGTGCCGATCATACCTCAGTAGCAGTTTTATTAGTCGATCACTTCATTTTGGGACTTCACTGAAATCGTTGATATTGCTCTATTATCTGTATATTGACTACTCACTCAAAATCCAGACTCTTTACTCTTTCAAAACACACCAGAACTAACACGACAGACCTTAGTGCAGCATTGTCACAAAAATATTTTTTTTCTGTCAATGATCTGATCATATACAACAAGATGAGGTGACCGAGTGGTTAAGGTGATGGACTGCTAATCCATTGTGTTCTACATGCATGGGTTCGAATCCCATCCTCATCGGATTTGTGCCGATTGTACCTCAGTAGCAGTTTTGTGAGTCGATCACATCATTTTGGGACTTCACTGAAATCGTTGATATTGCTCTATTATCTGTATCTTGACTACTCACTCAGAATCCAGACTCTTTACTCTTTCAAAACGCACCAGAGCAAAACGACAGAACTCAGTGCAGCATAGTCACAAAAATATTTTTTATGTCAATGATCTGAACATACACATCAAGATGAGGTGACCGAGTGGTTAAGGTGATGGACTGCTAATCCATTGTGTTCTACACGCATGGGTTCGAATCCCATTCTCATCGGATTTGTGCCGATTGTACCTCAGTAGCAGTTTTGTGAGTCGATGACATCATTTTGGGACTTCACTGAAATCGTTGATATTGCTCTATTATCTGTATCTTGACTACTCACTCAGAATCCAGACTCTTTACTCTTTCAAAACACACCAGAACAAAACGACACACCTGAGTGCAGCGTAGTCACAAAAATATATTTTTTCTGTCAATGATCTGATCATATACAACAAGATGAGGTGACCGAGTGGTTAAGGTGATGGACTGCTAATCCATTGTGTTCTACACGCATGGGTTCGAATCCCATCCTCATCGGATTTGTGCCGATCATACCTCAGTAGCAGTTTTATGGGTCGATCACTTCATTTTGGGACTTCACTGAAATCGTTATTGCTCTATTATCTGTATCTTGACTACTCACTCAGAATCCAGACTCTTTACTCTTTCAAAACACAAAAGAACAAAACGACACACCTCAGTGCAGCGTAGTCACAAAAATATTTTTTTCTGTCAATGATCTGAACATATACATCAAGATGAGGTGACAAAGTGGTTAAGGTGATGGACTGCTAATCCCTTGTGTTCTACACGCATGGGTTCGAATCCCATCCTCATCGGTTTTGTGCAGATTCTACCTCGGTAGCAAATCAAAACAAAACGACAGACCTCAGTGCAACATAGTGACAAAAATATTTTTTTCTGTCAATTATCTGAATAAATAAAAAAGATGAGGTGACCGAGTGGTTAAGGTGATGGACTGCTAATCCGTTGTGTTCTACACGCATGGGTTTGAATCCCATCCTCATCGGATTTGTGCCGATCCTACTTCAGTAGCAGTTTTGTGAGTCGATCACTTCATTTTGGGACTTCACTGAAATCGTTGATATTGCTCTATTATCTGTATCTTCACTACTCACTCAGAATCCAGACTTTTTACTCTTTCAAAAAGCACCAGAGCAAAACGACAGACCTCAATGCAGCATAGTCACACAAAAAAAATTATGTCAATGATCTCCTCATGCACAGCAAGATGAGGTGACCGAGTGGTTAAGGTGATGAACTGCTAATCCATTATGTTCTACACGCATGGCTTCGAACCCATCCTCATCAGATGTGTGCCAATCATACCTCAGTAGCAATTTTGTGAGTCGATCACTTCATTTTGGGACTTCACTGAAATCGTTATTGCTCTATTATCTGTATCTTGACTACTCACTCAGAATCCAGACTCTTTACGCTTTCAAAACACACCAGAACAAAACGACAGACCTCAGTGCAGCATAGTCACAAAAATATTTTTTATATCAATGATCTGAACATACACATCAAGATGAGGTGACCGAGTGGTTAAGGTGATGGACTGCTAATCCCTTGTGTTCTACACGCATGGGTTCAAATCCCATCCTCATCGGATATGTGCCGATCATATCTCAGTAGCAGTTTTATCAGTCGATCACTTCATTTTGGGACTTCACTGAAATCGTTGATATTGCTCTATTATCTGTATCTTGACTACTCACTCAGAATCCAGACTCTTTACTCTTTCAAAACACACCAGAACTAACACGACAGACCATAGTGCAGCATAGTCACAAAAATATTTTTTTTCTGTCAATGATCTGATCATATACAGCAAGATGAGGTGACCGAGTGGTTAAGGTGATGGACTGCTAATCCATTGTGTTCTACACGCATGGGTTCGAATCCCATCCTCATCGGTTTTGTGCAGATTCTACCTCGGTAGCAAATTAAAACAAAACGACAGACCTCAGTGCAACATAGTGACAAAAATATTTTTTTCTGTCAATTATCTGAATAAATAAAAAAGATGAGGTGACCGAGTGGTTAAGGTGATGGACTGCTAATCCGTTGTGTTCTACACGCATGGGTTTGAATCCCATCCTCATCGGATTTGTGCCGATTGTACCTCAGTAGCAGTTTTGTGAGTCGATCACATCATTTTGGGACTTCACTGAAATCGTTGATATTGCTCTATTATCTGTATCTTGACTACTCACTCAGAATCCAGACTCTTTACTCTTTCAAAAAGCACCAGAGCAAAACGACAGATCTCAGTGCAGCATAGTCACAAAAATATTTTTTATGTCAATGATCTGAACATACACATCAAGATGAGGTGACCGAGTGGTTAAGGTGATGGACTGCTAATCCATTGTGTTCTACACACATGGGTTCGAATCCCATCCTCATCGGTTTTGTGCAGATTCTACCTCGGTAGCAAATTAAAACAAAACGACAGACCTCAGTGCAACATAGTGACAAAATTTGTTTTTTCTGTCAATTATCTGAATAAATAAAAAAAGATGAGGTGACCGAGTGGTTAAGGAGATGGACTGCTGATCCGTTGTGTTCTACACGCATGGGTTTGAATCCCATCCTCATCGGATTTGTGCCGATCCTACTTCAGTAGCAGTTTTGTGAGTCGATCACTTCATTTTGGGACTTCACTGAAATCGTTGATATTGCTCTATTGTCTGTATCTTCACTACTCACTCAGAATCCAGACTCTTTACTCTTTCAAAAAGCACCAGAGCAAAACGACAGACCTCAGTGCAGC
Source organism: Stigmatopora argus (assembly GCF_051989625.1). Classification (NCBI taxonomy): domain Eukaryota; kingdom Metazoa; phylum Chordata; class Actinopteri; order Syngnathiformes; family Syngnathidae; genus Stigmatopora; species Stigmatopora argus. The sequence goes on from NC_135394.1 coordinate 1,739,805, forward strand.
ATAGTCACACAAAAAAAATTATGTCAATGATCTGCTCATGCACAGCAAGATGAGGTGACCGAGTGGTTAAGGTGATGGACTGCTAATCCATTATGTTGTACACGCATGGGTTCGAACCCATCCTCATCAGATGTGTGCCAATCATTCCTCAGTAGCAATTTTGTAAGTCGATCACTTCATTTTGGGACTTCACTGAAATCGTTATTGCTCTATTATCTGTATCTTGACTACTCACTCAGAATCCAGACTCTTTACACTTTCAAAACACACCAGAACTAACACGACAGACCTTAGTGCAGCATAGTCACAAAAATATTTTTTTTCTGTCAATATTCTGTCCTACACAACAAGATGAGGTGACCGAGTGGTTAAGGTGATGGACTGCTAATCCATTGTGTTCTACACGCATGGGTTCGAATCCCATCCTCATCGGATTTGTGCCGATTGTTCCTCAGTAGCAGTTTTGTGAGTCGATCACATCATTTTGGGACTTCACTGAAATCGTTATTGCTCTATTATCTGTATCTTGACTACTCACTCAGAATCCAGACTCTTTACTCTTTCAAAACACACCAGAACAAAACGACAGACCTCAGTGCAGCATAGTCACAAAAATATTTTTTATGTCAATGATCTGAACATACACATCAAGATGAGGTGACCAAGTGGTTAAGGTGGTGGACTGCTAATCCATTGGGTTCTACACGCATGGGTTCGAATCCCATCCTCATCGGATTTGTGCCGATCATACCTCAGTAGCAGTTTTATGAGTCGATCACTTCATTTTGGGACTTCACTGAAATCGTTGATATTGCTCTATTATCTGTATCTTGACTACTCACTCAGAATCCAGACTCTTTACTCTTTCAAAACACACCAGAACTAACACGACAGACCATAAGGCAGCATAGTCACAAAAATATTTTTTTTCTGTCAATGATCTGATCAAATACAACAAGATGAGGTGATCGAGTGGTTAAGGTGATGGACTGCTAATCCATTGTGTTCTACACGCATGGGTTCGAATCCCATCCTCATCGGATTTGTGCCGATTGTACCTCAGTAGCAGTTTTGTGAGTCGATCACATCATTTTGGGACTTCACTGAAATCGTTGATATTGCTCTATTATCTGTATCTTGACTACTCACTCAGAATCCAGACTCTTTACTCTTTCAAAACACACCAGAACAAAACGACACACCTCAGTGCAGCGTAGTCACAAAAATATATTTTTTCTGTCAATGATCTGAACAATTACAACAAGATGAGGTGACCGAGTGCTTAAGGTGATGGACTGCTAATCCATTGTGTTCTACATGCATGGGTTCGAACCTATCCTCATCACATTTGTGCTGATCATACCTCAGTAGCAATTTTGTGAGTCGATCACTTCATTTTGGGACTTCACTGAAATCGTTATTGCTCTATTATCTGTATCTTGACTACTCACTCAGAATCCAGACTCTTTACTATTTCAAAACACACCAGAACAAAACGACAGACCTCAGTGCAGCATAGTCACAAAAATATTTTTTATGTCAATGAAATGAACTTACACAACAAGATGAGGTGACTGAGTGGTTAAGGTGATGGACTGCTCATCCATTGTGTTCTACACGCATGAGTTCGAATCCCATCCTCATCGGATTTGTGCTGATCATACCTCAGTTGGAGTTTTGTGAGTCGATCACATCATTTTGGGACTTCACTGAAATCGTTGATATTGCTCTATTATCTGTATCTTGACTACTCACTCAGAATCCAGACTCTTTACTTTTTCAAAACACACCAGAACAAAACGACAGACCTCAGTGCAGCATAGTCACAAAAATATTTTTTTTCTGTCAATGATCTGATCATACACAGCAAGATGAGGTGACTGAGTGGTTAAGGTGATGGACTGCTAGTCCATTGTGTTCTACACGCATTGGTTCAAATCCCATCCTCATCGGATTTGTGCCGATCATACCTCAGTAGCAATTTTGTGAGTCGATCACTTCATTTTGGGACTTCACTGAAATCGTTGATATTGCTCTATTATCTGTATCTTGACTACTCTCAGAATCCAGACTCTTTACTCTTTCTAAATACACCAGAACAAAATGACAGACCTCAGTGCAGCATAGTCACAAAAATATTATTTTTCTGTCAATGATCTGAACATACACAACAAGATGAGGTGACCGAGTGGTTCAGGTGATGGACTGCTAATCCATTGTGTTCTACATGGGTGGGTTTAATCCCATCCTCATCGGATTTGTGCTGATCCTACCGCAGTAGCAATTTTGTGAGTCGATCACTTCATTTTGGGACTTCACTGAAATCGTTGATATTGCTCTATTATCTGTATCTTGACTACTCACTCAGAATCCACACTCTTTACTCTTTCAAAACACACCAGAACTAAAACGACAGACCTTAGTGCAGCATTGTCACAAAAAAAAAATTCTGTCAATGATCTGATTTTATACAACATGATGAGGTGACTGAGTGGTTAAGGTGATGGCCTGCTGATCCATTGTGTTCTACACACATGGGTTCAAATCCCATCCTCCTCGGATTTGTGCCGATCCTATCTCAGTAGCAGTTTTGTGAGTCGATCACATCATTTTGGGACTTCACTGAAATCGTTGATATTGCTCTATTATCTGAATCTTGACTACTCACTCAGAAACCAGACTCTTTACTCTTTCAAAACACACCAGAGCAAAACACCAGAGCAAAACGACAGACCTCAGTGCAGCATAGTCACAAAAAATTATTTTTTCTTTCAATGATCTGATAATTCACAACAAGATGAGGTGACCGAGTGGTTTAGGTGATGGCGTGCTAATCCATTGTGTTCTACATGCATGAGTTCAAATCCCTTCCTCATTGGATTTGTTCAGATTCTATCTCGGTAGTAACTCAGGACAAAACGACAGACCTCAGTGCAGCAGAGTCACAAAAATATTTTTTTTCTGTCAATGATCTGAACAAATACAACAAGATGAGGTGACCGAGTGGTTAAGGTGATGGACTGCTAATCCATTGTGTTCTACACGCATGGATTCGAATACCATCCTCATCGGATTTGTGCCGATCCTACCTCAGTAGGAGTTTTGTGAGTCGATCACTTCATTTTGGGACTTCACTGAAATCGTTGATATTGCTCTATTATCTGTATCTTGACTACTCACTCAGAATCCAGACTCTTTACTCTTTCAAAACACACCAGAACAAAACGACAGACCTCAGTGCAGCATAGTCACACAAAAAAAAATTCTATCAATGATCTGAACAATTACAACAAGATGAGGTGACCGAGTGCTTAAGGTGATGGACTGCTAATCCATTGTGTTCTGCATGCATGGGTTCAAATCCCATCCTCAACGGATTTATGCAGATCCTACCTCGGTTGCAATTTCATGAGGTGATCACTTCATTTTGGGACCTCACTGAAATCATTGATATTGCTCTATTATCTGTATCTTGACTACTCACTCAGAATCCAGACTCTTTACTCTTTCAAAAAACACCAGAACAAAACGACAGAACTCAGTGCAGCATAGTCACAAAAATATTTTTTTCCTGTCATTGATCTGTACATACACAACAAAATGAGGTGACCGAGAGGTTAAGGTGATGGATTGTTACAACAAGATGAGGTGACCGAGTGGTTAAGGTGATGGACTGCTAATCCATTGTGTTCTACACGCATGGGTTCGAATTCCATCCTCATCGGATTTGTGCCGATCATACTTCAGTAGCAGTTTTGTGAGTCGATCACTTCATTTAGGGACTTCACTGAAATCGTTGATATTGCTCTATTATCTGTATCTTGACCACTCACTCAGAATCCAGACTCTTTACTCTTTCAAAACACACCAGAACAAAACGACAGACCTCAGTGCAGAATAGTCACAAAAATATTTTGTTATGTCAATGATCTGAACAAATACAACAATATGAGGTGACCTAGTGGTCAAGGTGATGGACTGCTAATCCATTGTGTTCTACACGCATGGGTTCGAATCCCATCCTCATCGGATTTGTGCAGATCCTACTGAAATCGTTGATATTGCTCTATTTTCTGAATCTTGACTACACACTCAGAAACCAGACTCTTTACTCTTTCAAAACACACCAGAGCAAAGCAAAAGACCTCAGTGCAGCATACAGTCACAAAAATATTTTTTTCTCTCAATGATCAGTTTTTATTCATCAAGATGAGGTGACCGAGTGGTTAAGGCAGGGGTGTCAAACTCATTTCACATCGTGGGCCACATACGGCCTAGGGAGATGTCAAGTGGGCCGGACCATTAAAATTATACCATGCTCTGCTATAAATAACCAAAATATCATGTCTTTCCTTTGTTTTGGTGTAAAGAAGCACAAGAACACTAGGAAAATATTGAAATGGAATGAACTATCCTTTTACAAAACATTTCATGAAACACCTCATATACATGAAACATACATACACATACAATACATACTGAAAATTTATGGAGTTGTATGAACAGTAGAATTCCATCACACAACTTTTGTTTTGAAGCTGCTGACTAACATTAAAGTGCACATTTTTTAAATCACCACAGTAAGGATTCATCTTCACAGAGCTGTATTCTTTCAATGCAAACAGTTTCTAAGGCAGCATTTTAAAGGTGTTAGTCTACTCTGGACTTGTATTTGTTCCTGAAACTTGGCATCTTTTGGCCTGTACAAGTGCATCAACACCAGGGGTCATGTCCTGACTAGCTGTCACTTTCAGAAGCGGTAGAGACCAAGGTATTAACAACGTCGTAACAAGCAGCAGATGGCGCATTGATACCGTCTGCTGCTTTCAGTCTGTCTCAGTGATGCGCCTTGTCTTCAACTCTGATGGAAAGAGTGCGCCCCTTAGCGGACAATCCATGAATTGCAGCGAATTAAAAATATTAATTCCATGTCTTTTATGCATTTTTTTCCACTTTCAAATTATCCTGCGGGCCTGATCGAACCTTCTTGGGGGCCGGTTCCGGCCCGCGGGCCGTATGTTTGACACCCCTGGGTTAAGGTGATGGACTGCTAATCCATTGTGTGCTACATGCATGGGTTTGAATCCCATCCCCATCGGATTTGTGCAGATCCTACCTTGGTAGCAAATTTGTGAGTCAATCAATTCATTTTGGGACTTCACTGAAATCATTGATATTGCTCTATTATCTGTATCTTGACTACTCACTCAGAATCCAGACTTTTTACTCTTTCAAAACACACCAGAACTAAAACGACAGACCTCAGTGCAGCATTGTCACATTTATTTTTGTCAATGATCTGAATTAATACAACAGGATGAGGTGACCGAGTGGGGTTAAGGTGATGGACTGCTAATCCATTGTGTACTACACGCATGGGTTCGAATCCCATCCTCATCGGATTTGTGCAGATTCTATCTCGGTAGCAACTTTATGGGTTGATCACTTCATTATGGGACTTCACTGAAATCATTGATATTGCTCTATTATCTGTATCTTGACTACTCACTCAGAAACCAGACTCTTTACTCTTTCAAAATACACCAGTGCAAAACAACAGACTTCAGTGCAGCATAGAGTTACAAGAATATATTTTTTCAGTCAATGATCTAGTATCAGACAAGAAGATGAGGTGACCGAGTGGTTAAGTTGATGGACTGCTATTCGTTGTGTTCTACATGCATGGGTTCAAATCCTTTTCTCGTCAGATTTGTTTATATCCTACCTCAGTAGCAATTTTGTAAGGCTTTGATCACTTCATTTCAGAACGAAAATCAATGACCTTGCTCCATGTTCTGTTTCATGATTGGTCATTGAGAATCCAATCAACTTCCGTTTTCAAAAACCCATCTGTATGATTTTTCTCTAAATGAGCTGACACCATCAATTATGAAGTGGCTGTAGTCGCCAGTAGTTGGACTGCCTTAAGGTCCTAACAAATCTGAACAAGTACGAACACATAACAAAGCATTCGAACAGCACGCATAAAAGAAAAGTCAGAATGTATATGAAGGAGTCTCCTGTGTGCCCTCTATGGTGCAAAAAATGTTTGGAGCGTAAAACAAGCCATACCCCATCACTAGACCGCGGAAGATGGAGAAACTTGTGGGAGGGGCTGTCGGCGGAAAGTTTTACATGTTTGCAATGTTTTCCACCGCGTAAGGCAAAAACATAAAAAGGTAGGTGTTGGAGTAATCATTATTATAAATGTGTTTGCAATGAATATAAAGCCTTATAATATACATGCTTACTATATTAATCAATATATTTGCTTATTAGGAATAGTAATGCTCATCCTAAATGTGTAACTATATTAAACAATATATATATATATATATATATATATATATATATATATATATATATATATATATATATATATATATATATATATATATATATATATATATATATATATATATATATATATATATATATATATCGCTTTTATGTTAGAGTTAGAATTAATATGTGCTTTCAACGAAGACAAATGCTTACTCCAAGGTCGCTCTCCAGGACAGCTGGCTCCAGCTTGAGATACAAGTTCGCAATGACTTAACGATACACTGAGTCCTTGCTCCGAGGACTGATTACTGGAAGATACGCCTCAACCCTTTCCCCAGATGCAAGTTCACAATGAAGATCTGTGAAGGACGCTTAAATTGTTGTTGGTTCAGCGGATGGCTATCAGTCAACCTCCGGGATTACTCGCATATTGTTTTAATTTGTGACGCTAGGTTTGCTTGATTATGGAATTGTTTTGTTTCTTGCTTACGCAATTGGATCGAATCGATAACCTTGTAATTGTTTTGATTTGAGGCCTTAAATGGGCAGGACATAATGCCGCTCGACAGAATAATCTTGACCGGACGAGCGGGTAAATGTATTCTCTTCTTGCAAGGATTAAATGGTGATGTGACTACAGATGCCTTTTTTATTGAAAGCTGAATTTGGAAATACCTAAGGATAAACCTAACATTGGATAAACCTAACAGTAGGTTTGAAAATTAGAATTGTATCATGTCTAAATATAGTTGTTTTATTAGCTCAAGTTCGTTAACTTCATATCCTCGCTGGCAGTCTGTCCTAGAGTGCGTTAACATTGAAACTATCCAATTGGCCAAACTCTTTCCGCCACTTATTCTTAAGGAATAAAAAATTTGCAAGGAGTATCAAAGTTATGACTTCACATTTTCACATGGAATAGACTTGTGCATTCATTTTTTAAATACACAGATCTATCCGAACAACACAGTGTATTACTCACACAGTAGTCGCTGTCTCTCTGGCAGGCTATATGCAAAGCTGTTCGACCTCCCTCTTTAGGGAGTGTCTTGTTACGTATCCTCCAGGATTTAGCTGTTATTGTGGGACCCTGTAAATTAAATATAGTATTTATTTGTATCAATCAAAGCAGCACTATTTCTGAAAGGAATCACTTTCTTATCGTGCAGATTTAAAAAAAATATGTTTATATTTTATTTATCATTCAGGTTTACTACACACCTTATCTGGTTCATAGATGTCATCTTGATCACATGCCCGTGCATCTGGATCTGTTAAAGCATGTAGCAGCAGTTTTGTGATCTCAGGACCTTCTAAACCTGGCAATGCTGCAGCTACATGAAGAGGATAAAGTCCTTTCCTCTAAAACACAATAACAAGATTTTACAAAATTAAATGAAGCATATTTTAAAAGAATGGCTATTAGGCAGGTTGATGTCGAGTGATTTGCGGGTAAGCCTCACAGTCTTGGGGTCGAGGGTTCGATCCCAGGTCTATCTCCCTGTGTGGAGTTTGCATTTTCTCCCAGGGTTTGCGTGGGTTTTCTCCAGGTGCTCTGGTTTCCTCCCACTTACCAAAAACATGCAGGGTAGACTGGTTTAACAATCGAAATTGCCCCCAGGTATGAGTTTTAGCGTGAATGGTTGTGCGCCTCCTTGTGCCCTGCAATTGGCTGGCCACCAAATCAGTTTCCCTGTCTAGTGCCCGTAGTTAGCTGGGATAGGCTCCAGCACTCCCAACCCTTGTGAGGATAACGGGTTCAGAAGATGAATGAAATAAAAAAGAATATCCAAATTTTGTCATGACAGGGCTTCATCAAACTTCACCCATTATTTATATTAATAGGACACCATTTGATACTACACCCCCTTACAAAAGAGCACGTTTAAAATGACTTATATACACTAATTGCTAAACCAAGCACTAATTACTACCGATTTCAAACTCAGTACTCTCTTTGTTGTCTACTTCGGCTTCGTCTGATGGTTGATCCCATTACAAAAGGGTGTTTTGACTGTGTTGTAAGTTTTAAGTGGTAGTAGTGCCACAATAAACATGCAATGCAAGGGCTAGCTCTAAAAACTGTTTTAAAAACAGCTATTAGAGTAAGAGGGATTTTAAGTGGAGTTAGTACCGTTCAAGCTTAGAAAGCAGGGTAGAGTGGATTTTATTTTATTTTTCTTTGTAAATATAGTGAGTAGTAGTGGTACTGTTTTTTAAGCTTACGACTTCCTCAGAACACCCAAGTGATTGGCCGCTGCATATGAATGAGGCCCGTGGATGCCATCAGTGTTTACTGGAGATTTTTAATCAATCAAATATTTTTGTCCAACTTCTCGCCATATAAAACCCAGTCAGGCCGAGGGCCAGACAGGCTGGTTGTTTCCCCTCTCACCCAATCACAGGTCCAGCACCTGCTGGGCTAAGCAATGACAGGTGCGGCTCATCAGACACCAGGGAGCTATTTAAGGCACCCAGAGCTTGACCACATCGCTGTATAAGCTTTATCAGTTCACTGTAAAGTACCATATATTCACGACTATAAGGCGCACTAAAAAGTCTAGAATGTTCTCCAAAATAGACAAGGCGCCTTATAATGCAGAACGCCATTTGTATGCTTCATTGCCTGACTGAGAGCACTTCTTGCCAGCACGCTTCATATATATATATAGAGAGAGAGAGAGAGAGAGAGAAGGCGGACGTGGGTGGGGTCAGGCTTGCAGAGGGGGTGTGTGAGAAGATGCTAAAGGCACGCCCCTATCAGATATCCGTATATAGTCTGGGCATGTGCTTTATTGCAAAACAATTCCGGTTTGGTTTCTAAGGCTTATCTATCTTCTTACCTATCAAACTATTGTATGTGTGCAAATTTTGCTAATATTTTGTGAAATTTCGAGGAGTGTGGCCTAGTCAGGTAAACACTTTAGTCTGAAAATGACTCAGCTTTTGGACCTCATTTAAAATTTAAACTATTTCAGGCAACAACACTGGAAAGCTACCTCAGGAGGAAGAGAAATATCAGTTCGTGCCCCACAGAGTAAATGTTTCTTGACAGTTTTAGTATCAGCTGCCAAAATGGCTAAAAAGATGACAGGTAAGGGGATTCTTGAGGTGTTCGGGTCAGCTCCACGATCCAGTAACAGATTCAGTGTGGTCAAACGAACACGGTGCCTAGTGGAAAAAAAAAATGTAATAAATCAATGGGGATACAGAGTGAGAAAGCCGCACATGCAATCAAAAATAGTCATACTCAAATTTCATTGCAGCCATTTTGCGAACAGTCTCCTCAGTATCACCAGAATTCTGCTGAAACCAAGCATGACTCAAAGCATTAGCTGCTTCCTGCAGTAAACTCTCAGTAACATGAATGTTGTAGTTGTACATGCAGCATGCAGAGTCAAAAGCTGCATTGACATTTTTGTTGTTGTCCTGCTACAAAGAGTTGGATCAAAAAGATGCTGTAAGTATAGAGAGCTGATTGAAATGATTTAAAAAAAAAAAATGTGTGTGTTCCATACCTTGACAGTTCTAGATAAATATTCTTTCCACTTCACACTCCCCAATACAATATGGCCCTCCTTCACCTCAACTAAGCGTTCTGAAAGCAGGACCTTCTCTTCATTTCCACCGTCGTCCCTCCCTTCAGTGTCATAAAACTCTCTTATCTTATCACCACCATCTAATTTACCATCTTCTCTTCTGTTTCTTGCCTTCCCTTTTATTCTCTTGCTGCAAATGGAGCTTTTGCTTGACTCTGCCTGCCTAATTTGATGACCCATAGTAGGGGATGTCATCTGGAAATATAGCCGTGGAAAGTGATTAGGCCACCTTGTGTTTTTTTTTCAATGTCCTGCACCGAAAATATGCTAATTATGTAGACTCATACACTACATGCAGTCATACCTCCACGTACAAGTGCCTCTAGGTACAAAAGTTTCAGGTTACGATTTTTTTTATATGCTAATGAGTGACTCGAGATATGAAAAAGATCTGTGATCCTTATCTGTAATTCTATTTTAAATTCCCCTTATTAAGCGATTAAAAAGTGTACAAATGCAACGAGGCATATTTTCACACACACACATACAGACACACACACAGGACACACGTAAAAGTCTAAAAAGTACTACAATGTGGACGGCTTTCGGGTTCTTGCCGCCAACTGACGGACAAACACCAGTATTACATCTATAACGGCCGTGGAGGGAGATATTTCAGTGCTGCAGGGCATTTTCATATGCTTTATTTATTTTATGACATTAACAAATCATTTCCTTATAATTTTCTCTCATTTCTGTGTGTTTCCTCACATCTTTCATACAAAATTGGGACACTTTGACCAATTTTAAAAGGGATTAGTTGGTAGTTGTGTGAGGACTGCTGGAACGAATTAGAGAATTTACATATTAAGTACACCTCTCCTTGCGAAATTTTCAAGTTACGAAAAAAAGTTTTGAAACCAATTAATTTCGTGAGTAGAGGTACGACTGTATGTCTATATCTATTTCCCTATTACTCTTTCTATCTATAGTGCCTAGTGAAAGTATTCAGTCGCCTTGAACTTTTCAACCTTTCACCACATTTCAGGCTTCAAACAAATATATATTTTTTAAATGTCATGAATAAAAAACAAGTAGAACACAATAAGAAGTGGAATGCAATTTATTCAATCTTTTAAACTTCTTTAACAAATAAAAACCTGAAAAGTGGAGCATGCAATATTATTCGCCCCATTGCATTAATACTTTGTGGTGCCACCTTTTGTTGCATTTACAGCTGCAAATTCTTGCAAAACTGTTCGAGCTCAGTGAGGCTATGGAGAGCGTTTGTGAACAACAGCCTTCAGCTCTGCCCACAGATTCTCGATTGGATTCAGGTCAGGAATTTGACTTGGCCATTTTAACACCTGGATATGTTTATTTATGAACCATTCCATTGTAGACTTGGCTTTATGTTTTGGATAATTGTCCTGTTGGAAGATAAATCTCCATCCCAGTTTCAGGTCTTTTACAGACTCCAACAGGTTTTATTTCCAGAATGGTCCTGTATTTGGCTTCATTCATCTTCCCATTAATTTTAACCATCTTCCCTGTCCCTGCTGAAGAAAAGCAGGCCCAAACTATGAAGCTGCCTCCACCATGTTTGACAGTGGGGATGGTGAGTTCAGGGTGATGAGCGGTGTTGCTTTTACGACAAACATATCTGTTTGCATTGTGGCCAAAATGTCGATTTTGGAAGCCTGAAATATGGCTAAAGGTTGAAAAGTTCCAGGGGGCTGAATACTTTTCGCTAGGCACTGTAAATCAATATACATACACATACACACATATATGTACCTATATATATTATTAAATGAAAGGTTTTTTCTGTGTAGTCTTACCTTACTATCTACCTTTTCTTCATCTCCCTCTGTGTATACCTTGGTCTCTTTAGCCTATAAAATGCACAAATAGTTTTTACGATTTGTGTACTTTATATAATAACTTAAATGCATACAAATAAATACATATCTTGAATATGGAAAATAAAGGGGCTGATTTCTTTCTGAATGAATTGCAATAAGAAACGTACAGCATACGAAGTCTTACTTTTGTTGTGCATGTGAGTCCAGCGAAAGTGTATAGAGACTGAAAAGGATAGTAGAGTACGTGACAAACAGACAAGGCCGACATTCCCTCGCAATTCACCTTGTCGATGTCAGCCCCCAAATCTAACAACAACTGGATTACGTCATTATGACAGTTGACCTGAGAAGAAAGCGATACATGTAAAAGGTTACCATAAAAGAGTTTCAATTTTTCTTTTAGTAAACAAGTCAATCAAGCTTATTTAAACATACAGTAATACCTCGTCATACGAGTGCCCCGACATATGAGCAATTTGAGATTCGAGTAAAATTTTGGGCAAATATTTATCAAATATTTACTGTCTTTGTGGTCGCAACTTTTTTTTCCACGTTAGTCAGTGCAGAATGGCGGAGGAGCTTGTTCGATAATACGAGAGGAGCATATACTACTTCTCGCTGGCAAGTGGTCGTGCATTATACATATATGTACCATAAAAGTGAGGACATGTGTGCATCAATTTAGAGTGTTCAACCAGCCTGCTCTGCATGTTTTTGGTATGTGGGAGGAAACCGGAGTACCCAGAGAAAACCCACGCAAGCCCGAGAGAACATGCAAACTCCACACAGAGGCAGACGTGCTAACCACTCGGCCACCCGGAAAAACAACAGGACACTATAAGTTATAATCTTACTGTGGCAGCAATCAGTGCAGTGTGCCCCTGAGAGTCTGCTACATCAGGGTGAACAAGACCATCAAGGAGAAATTTTAAAATAGCTGGTCCTTTTCCTATGGATGCCTGTTGGATCAACAGCTCCGATGTGACTTCCAACTGTCCTTTAGGACCAAAACGTTGCCTTTTTAATGAAAGAACTGCATCAACATCCCAGTCTAAAGTTTCAGCCTGTCGTCTTGGAGATACATACAAAAAATATTTTATAATCCGATCATTTCCTTTTAGGTCTTGACTTTTTACAGTCATACTCAATAAATATAGTCAGTCCCACCATTTTCATAATCAAAACGTTTTTTGGATTCTTACCTGTGTTTGTGAATGTGGGCCAAAATACGGACTTGTAAGGGCAGGCTGTTGTGTGATTCTCGTCGGTAGCCTTTATACACATGACAATCAGACTCCCCTAGCTGGCCATAAAAATGATTGTCAAACTCTCTTTTACGGTCTGGGGGAAAAGGTAGGTGGTCTCCATCTGCAGAGTAATTCTCCATACCGCAAGGGAAGGCATTATTTGTGTCATTAGGTATCCAACTCTCATCTGAGTCTACCTGAAGAGGGAAAATATAGGATGAACAAAGCAAAGCATAAAATGAAGTCCTGTGTTTTTTTCAATACAAAAGATACAATGTTACCTCTATTTATGAATGTTTCCACATACAAAATATTCAGGTTACGAAACTCTTTTGAAAGCCAACTAGTGCTCCGATCTACGAAAAAAAGTTACAAAATCCCCCAAAACGTCAATGTCTTTCCTTTTGTTCATTCATTCAGTCATCTTCCGTACCGCATATCCTCATAAGGGTGCTGACGCCGATACCAAGACAGACTAGTACACCCTAGACCGGTCTCCAGTCAGTTATAGGGCACACAGAGAGACAAACGACTATCCGCACTCACAATCATACCACCACCAGCAGGAATTGAGCCCGCTCCTGGTCTCTCCAAAGTCAGGCGAATTAACCTCTACACCACAAGGCTGGAATGCCTTTTCTGTATCCGTTATTTCATTTTGAAATGATTGCGCTAGGGTTAGCGTCTTGCCGGACAATCTGACTGCAGTCCGCTGTCCTCCCATTGGCTGTCTTACGAAAGTTCTTCATTTGTTTTGTTTTTTTGAGTGCAGTTAAATAAACTTTGTTCTTATTCAAAATTACTGGTGCAAATGAAATAAAGTAGGCCCTGTTATCCATCCATGTGTGATATTGCAAAGCAATACGGCCATAATCCACCTACCATTGCTATGATATTGAAGCAAAAAAAAGCATTAAAAAGCAGAGACTCCTTGGAATGGCCTCTCTGTAATGAATGACGAGATACAGAGCCTGTTACTAATTTGGACAAAGAAGGAAGAAATTGCAGGACAGTGACAGAGTTTATCATTTCTGAAAAAGCAGTATTTAATGCCAAGTTGTTTTGAATTCATAATTTGAAGTTGTTTATGTGCATGTGTTCGTGTACTTTGTCTGTTGCCTACCATTAGGTTCCTCCTAACACCTGCATGAGTAGAAAATGTTTTGTGTGCTTGCTATTCATTTTAATAGATTATTAAATCATTTTATATTATCTTATTTTATCTATAAATACTGCTCTATCTACAAAGAGTTTTGGAACCAATTAATTTCCTAAGTAGAGGTACCATTATATAATAATTGCCACAAATATATCTTAGAAGGATGGAGAGTGGCAAATAAAACAAAGTAATAATTACATTAATAAATAAATAAAAATCCTAGTGAGCGGCCCGGCGACTTGAGTGGTTGGCGCGTCGGCCTCACAGCTCTGGGTTCAAATACAGGTCAGTCCACCTGTGTGGAGTTTGCATGTTCTCCCGGGCCTGCATGGGGTTTTTCCGGGTACTCTGGTTTCCTCCCACATTTCCCCCCAAAAAACATGTATGGTAGGCTGACTGGACACTCTAAATTGCCCCTAGGTATGAGTTTGAGCCTGAATGGTTGTGCGTCTCCTCGGGCTGAACACCAATTCAGGGTGTCTGCTGCCTCTGGCCTGAAGTCAGCTGGGATAGGCTCCAGCACCCCCCACGACCCTAATGAGGGTGAAGCGGTTAAGTAAATGAATGAATATTACCTTGCGCATTTACTAATTTCAGTAATTCTTTAAAGATGCTGTAAACTCAAAGTAAAAATGAACAAAATGTTGGATTGGGCCAAACACTGATGTTAACAACCTTGACAAATATGAATGAATTAAAAAAATAATTGAATAAGTACAGAGAATTAATCTTTAAAATCATCTTGTCCTGTCAGTGGTAGGATTCTGTAGGCATTTCCCTGCCATAGGGTCAATCACATTCCCAGGGCATGCTAGCATTGATGCTAATGTGTTTAGCATGTTTCCTCGGTAAAATGATTTAATTGGGGCACTCTGCACATATGGTCTCCCACCAAACTCAGTGGACGAGCACTGAGTGGGACTAGCACTGACCTAGGACCAAACAGTTATACGTGTTGCTGCATGCATTTTACCTGACTTTGAGAATGGGAGAAGATGGTTTGCTCCAAATAGGCAGCATATTCAGTTAAATTCTTAAGGCTGAAGCTTCCTTGTACAGGGGTACACAGTTGTATCAGATGTTTCCCATGCCAAAGCCCCACATCCTGACATCCATTTGACTCAGTAAGTACACCAGGCCCAAACCTCTGGTCAGCATGGTACAACCCCTGAAAAAGTGCAAAGTATTTTGGTACCATTCATGAACATCTATAAAGACAACATTATGGGGGTTACCTTAAATGTAGCTCCATCAGGGAAAATATGTACTCCATAACCTTCTCTCCAGTTAAGGTAGAATTTACCAATGAATTTGTTGCCTGATGGCCAACAGTACATTCCATTGCCATGCCTGTAGTCTTTGTAAAAAGACCCTTCATAGACCTGAACATGGCATAACATAGGATGTTAGTTAGGGTTTACTTACTAGATTATACAAGCAGAGGGGCCCGGCTTTGACGGTCCCACCCGCTTGGGCACCAAAGCCCAACTTTCGATCTAAAAAAAAGTGTTTTTATCGATTTCTAGCTCTGCAGTACAGATGACTTGGAATAAGACATGCATGCAATGTCTCTGTATTGTGCTATGGAAACGCAGATAATTATTTGTCTGGCTGGTTTGCTTGTACCGGTAAAATTGACCCAAAATTGAAAAAGGCTACCCTCAAACTGAAAAACCTGAAACAGAAACCAACACTTGATTTTCACCTGGACATGAAGCACCAATTAAAGTAACAGAAGCCTCTGCTTGTTAGATGTAAAACGCGGCCGTAAAATGTGCTGAACTTAGTAATAGGTTGTTTTTGAGAATGCACTCGTGTCCAAAATCGAGGATTTTTATCCATTCTCAGCTACGTGCAGCAATTAACCTGGAAAAAGACAGGTGAAAAAATGTTTGCATCTCCATGGTGCTTTAAATAAAGATTTTTTTTGTCTGAAAGTTTCACATGTACCGAAAAAATGAGCCCAAAGTTGCACATTTAGACCTTAAAAATGCGACTCCCAGTTAGAAAGTGATTTTTTGAAAAACTGGGGCCCAAATTCAAAAATCGAGTGCGGTAACATCCTAGAGCCGTATATTTGCCATTTTTGGGGGGGTCCAAACCGCATTAACAAAACACACTAACACACACACACACACACACACACACACTCAGAAATAGTAATATGTATAGATATAAAAAGTGGACATTTTCTCCATCACATTTTTTCTCCATAATCACTTGCTTGAAAATCAAATTTACTGGGAGGGTAAAGGATGGCGGTTTATTTATTGTGAAGTAAACAATTCACCTACGATTAAAAATGAATTGTTACCATGAATAAAATAATTAGTGATCACAGACTTTAATATGTCAAGGTTAAAGATTAGAAATACAATTTATGTGGCTGACTCAATCAGTGTTTTGACAGTTATTCAAATTTCAAAATGCTGGTCTAGTTGCTTAGGAAGAATATTGGCCAGAAGCAATAAGAAGATGAAAGTAATGCAGACTTTGGGAGTCAAGAACTACATTGAAAAAAGAAAAATCTGCCATCAGTGCCAAATAGCTATTTATGATTAGTCTACTGATTTCCATTTACAGTGACATCATGCAGTAAAATGGGAATATTTTGCAACTAAAGGATCAATTCAGGGTGGCCCAGCAGTTGAGTGGTTAGTCGGCCTCACAGTTCTAGGATCCTGGGTTCAAATTCAGGTTGGTCCACTTGGGGCTAGTGTGGGTTTTGTCTGTGCACTCTGGTTTTGTCCCACATTCAAAAACATGCATGGCAAGGCTGGTTGGACAATCTAAATTGCCCCTAGGTATGAACGTGAATGTTTTTCGTCTCCTCGTGCCCTGCGATTGGCTGGCCACCAATTCAGGGTGTCCCCCACCTCTGTCAATAGTTAGCTGGGATTGGCTGTGGCACCCTCCACAACCCTAGTGAGGATGAAGCGGTTCAGAAAATGAATTAGTGAATGAATAGGATAATTCTCACCAAAAAGTATATATATAAAAACTATTCCCTTCAAATGGTCCCCAGGTGGATGAATGGTTAGTTCATCAGTCTCACATTAGGATACCTGGGTTCAAATCCAGGTCAGTTCACCTGTGTAGAGTTTGCATATTCACCCTGGGCCATATTTGCTGTTTTTTTTCATAGGGTGAGAACGAATTAATTTGTATTTAGTAGTTCATTTCTAGTTTTAGTCCGCTTATCCTCAAGAGACTACAAGCAGCATTTTCATATTATCACTGATGAAACAATGGCATGCCTCTCTCATTATTCGGTCTTACCTCCCCATTTTTCCAAGTGTACTTTCCCTCGCCGTGTTTGAGTCCATTATCGAAATCCCCCTCATATTTGGAACCGTCGAGAAACTCCTGGACAGCAAATCCCTGTCGTATTACCTCGACGACTCCATTCTTCGGACTCCCGGGCCGTAGTTTTAGTTTCATCGTAACTCGCCCTCGGGCAGTCAAAACAGCTCCGGGGTTCGACAACATTTAGGCGAGAACCCAACCGAACATTTACCTTAATTCGTTTGCCTTGCAGCTCTCAGAGAGGGAGTTGTCTTCGGTGTTTTCATGTGTAAAAGTGCACCACATTGAAATACTTTGTTTGGCGTCATAGCAAAGACAATCTTAGACCCCCTTTACCTTCAAGATTGTATTATATGACGTCACTGATTGATAGCTGGCTGCCAGCTGTTTGTCTTTCAAAAAGTTAGTTTGACTCTTTTTTTTTAAAGAAACAATTAAAAAACAAACCTATGTTCGATCTAAAAGTCATTTTAACTCGCGATGGGGATCAATCAAATCCATTTGAGCCAAAATGGCTGACACCAAATGATACGTTTTTAGTGGCATTGACGGCGATCGACGTTAAATCCTCTTCGAATGTGAGGGATATAAAGTCTATTGCGGTCAATGGCACTAAAAGCTAGCCGTTTGTTGTCAGCCGCTTTGGTTCGAATGGATTTGATTGAAAATTTGATTAAAAATTGGCACTTTGATTGGAGCGTTGTATTGATAAAATCATTTTTTTCCAGGAGAATCAGGTCAAAGGTGCCACCAATCAACCCAAGATAAACATCATTTCTTACCTTACAATCAATACTAGAAATATAATTTTAAAAAAATAGAGTGAGTTCGTTGTCCTTTGGTTTGGTTGTCAAACCTGCTTTATCTCGACCACCAGGTGACGTGCTTTCACAATATCATTAAAATGATCATAATTGTGCTCAGAAAAAAAATATCAGATTGTGATTATTGTAAAGTCACAAATCCCTTTGAGGTTACAGAAATGTCAAGGACAATTTAAAAAATTAAAGTCCTCACTTTTATTTTATGGGCTTTTCAAGTTTAGTTATGGTGTGTTGTATGGATTAAAAGCTACAGTTTTGATTTACTTTATCCAGTTTCTTGTTGTACTATTTTACAGCAACATTGGAACCCTGTTTTAATTTAATAGTAAGGTTATAATGTAGTCTTGTTAATCAGCGTTCCATCTTTATTAAGATATTTTTGGGGGGTTGGAGTGTATCCCAGCTGACTCCAGGCCAAAGGCGAGGGACACCCTGATTTGGTGGCCAGCCAATTGCAGGGCACAAGGAGACAAACAACCATTCACACTCACACTCATACCTTGGGGAAATTTAGAGTGTCCAATCAGTCTACCATGTATGTTTTTGGAATGTGAGAGGAAACCGGAGTACCCAGAGAAAACCCACACAGGCAGGTGGACCGACCTGGATTTGAACCCAGGACCTCCACTGTGAGGGCAAGGCGCTAACCACTCACGCCGCCGGGCTGCCCTGTCAAAAACACCCCTATCTTTTATTTAGAAGTCAACATTTTTTAAGAAAATTGTTTTTTTTTAGGCCCGATCTTACCTCGACAGCTAATTAAGCTGATTTTGGTGTGCACCTTTTGTTCAATAAATTCTAGTTTTTGTGAATTGACTCCTTTGTTCCTTAGTTGTTGTGGGTCCATCTTTAATCATTCATAATAAGTGTGTAGATTGGAAGCTATTCCTGCAAGACTAAAAAATGTAACAACTAACCCCAAATTTTCCTATCTAAAATCACTTGGTATGTAGGCTCGATACTGAAAAACACCAAAAACAGGATAATACAATGGAAAAACATATGTATGTTCTAAATTCACCACCTACTCACAAAGTAACAAATGAACAAATCTAGTGGTTATAATCTTTAATACTAAAATGTGACATTACTCAGTACAGACTTACCACGGACGAAACAGAGAGAGAGAAAGAGAGAGACAGACAGAGAAAGAGAGAGACAGACAGACAGAGAGACAGACAGAGAGAGAGATAGAGACAGAGAGAGAGAGAGACTGAGAGAGAGACAGGGAGAGAGACAGAGAGAGAGAGAGACAGTGAGAGAGACAGGGAGAGAGACAGAGACAGACAGAGAGAGAGACAGACAGAGAGAGAGACAGACAGAGAGACAGTCAGAGAGAGAGAGACAGAGAGAGAGAAAGACAGAGAGAGAGAAAGACAGAGAGAGAGACAGAAAGAGAGAGAGAGAGAGAGAAACATTCAATTTAGCTAAAATTAACTTCGATTACTATACACACACTTAAAAATCTTTTTAATCTTCCGTTACACAAAATTTAAACCTTTTTTGTGTGATAACCGAGACAAAGATGTTAATTTATTCCACCATGGCTTTCGAGTTGGAACTTGCTGCTTCTCCATGCCTCAGAATCGAGTATACCCCTGTTTGTTTTTTAAAATTATCGAACCAGCCACGACTTGCTTTGAAGGGTTTTGCTGGCTGCCTTTTCAGATGCTTGCTTTGCTTTCAAATCCATGTACATTCCACTGTTTTTTCGCAGATTATAGACTCGGTCACACTATCTCCAGTAAAAAAATGCTACGTGTACTCGTAGCTATCTTTACGCGAGGGAGATGCGGCGAGAAAGACAGAGCGATGCTGTTCTCATAAGCAGGCTCTGGCATACTCGGACGGCCGCATCAGGAAGCATCTCGTCTAATCATATCTCAAATTTGTCTCGTATCTCAAGGCAAAATTTCCACAGAATTTTCCTCGTATCTCAAATTTCTCGTATTTCACAACACTTCCATGTCAGGGTATTACTGTATTAGCACCAGTAAATTGTTTTGTGTCTTTTAGTTCGCCATTCAGTTCAGAAAACCATGGCAGACAAACATCAGCAGAAACAAAATGCATTTTCTATGAATTGGAAGTTACACTGCATAGTATAGTCTCATGCCTTATAAAAAAAAAAAACAACAACATTACATTCTTTAAAAAAATGCCTAATTTGAACAAAGTCGATTAAACAAACTCATTTACCAGCAAGACATGCATTCTATCAATTGTAACTGTAGTTTTCATTCCGGTTTGCAGATTGTTTCTTCAACACATTTTCAGTTTCCACGATTTGGGATGTCAAGTGGTTACTTAAAGATTTGGCCATTTTAACAGCCGGTATTACAATAGTCGCCATTTTAGGTTCTTCTTGGCTTTGAAATGTGGGTGTTGTCTTCAAACTGCCAAAAGAGCCTAGACAAGGAGAAATGAAATAATAAATAGGTCAAACTTTTATTTTTTCAACCTCCTAAAGTTGTAATTGATAATACAGCCTCCCACCTGATTTTGGCAGACATTCTTCTTTGTGTCTTTCATCCCATGCTCTAAGTTTGCAGGTTGTAGAACAAAAGAAAACGTTGTGGCAGCGAGTACAAGCAATTAGCTTCACTGCAGCAGAGCGGCCGCAGTTGTAGCAGAATCTAAATGATGGGAACCTGAGAAAAAAATCAAAAGTTGACTGATCAGGCGAATATATGGATTTTTTTTCCCCCAAGATATATAGCTAATATAATAGGAGATATAGGTGATGATCTTTGTTAATTTTGATTTGTCACCATTTAGTAGTTAGTGCTACAAAAGAAAGTAACATAAGAAAAATATACTTTTGATAATGTGTATACATTTATACAAAGAGTAATTCGATTATCTTTCGTAATCAAAGTTCTTTTAAAAATGTATATCGGCCTCAAATAACAGCTTAAAAATCCAGATTTCACATTGGCATTTTTTTGTAATCAATCCTAACATATCTACTGTCAGTACAATAATGAAAATATGAGTATATACAATACATATGTTGGCACAATGTGAGAAGTTTTTGATTTGTTTACCTCTGTTTGACTGTGATGGGAGATTTCAATTCATGTCTCGAGTCAGCATCATTAAAAGAAAGGGTATATTCACCTGTGAAGAGAGACTTTTCTTTGAAACTCTCACCACAACAACTTTCATTTAACTTACCTTTCTCTCTTTGGGCAGCTGTTTCTCTCAGGATACATGCCATCGTGTTAAGCAGGTGATGTCGTGATTTAAATGTTTCTCTCTCCTCGATGCTGAGGATATGGAAGGGTGTGTGGGCAATACGAATGTCCTAGATAGTAGTACAGAATTACAGATTTGGGAACAAGTGCAAAAAATGGGGGGAAAAATACTTTAGCTCTACACTTGAGTCACATAAAATATTAACTGAAGACTATGACATATTTTAACCATATAATCTAATGAAGACTATGACATATTTTAACCATATAATCTAATGAAGACTATGACATATTTTAACCATATAATCTAATGAAGACTATAACACATTTTAATCATATATTTTAATACAGCTGAATCATTACAATACAACACAAGGCTTTATTTTTATATATTACTACTGTATGATTAAACACTTGTTTTCACCTCGATGACCACGCAAACAGAATGTTCCCTTATAATAATGCTTGTACAATGAATAAAGGCTCTCAGTATGAGATATTCTTTTGAGGTTGATTACAGACAGCTTCCTACAAGGTCAATTGATAAGGAGGCAAGAGGAATGGCCCTACAAGGGCAACGGAGATACAGAGACGACGGACAGTGGAAAAATCCCAAGGAGGATGGCACCCTTCAAGACAGTCATGGACCAGTCATCATCTTATCATTAATCAGCTAATGCATATTGATATTTGTATTATTATAACTGGGCAAACTCGGGTTTGGGCGTTGTCTCTCTCATCCTCCACTGGGCACATAGACGCTCAGTTGGCTTATGTTTGGGGGGGGGGGGGACCCGGAGCTCTGTATAGATAAATTTGCCAGGAATAAATCATCTGTGGATTAACCCGTTAAACCCTGGTCTGTCTCCTACGATGCTGAATACACTCCATTGTTAGACAGGATAAGACATAGTTTTAGGCGTTGGAGTCAGATGCTAAAACTTAACGTCTAACAATTTTAGTGACCCCGTCCGTGAGTCGAGGGGGGACACGAGACTGGTCGTCACATAAAATATTAACTACTGTGAAATAATTAAAAGTAAATTACAGGGATAACATAAATATATTAACAAAAATAAGACAAAATGTACTGCCAAATTTATCACATTTATTAATCTTCACAAGTGTTCAGTCGAAGATCATGTAGCTGTCTTACCTGGTTAAAAGAGTGATATGCGTAGTCAACCACATTTCCGATAGTATCGCTGACCTGGACTGGCATCATCATATCAGCACCAGCCTTTAATAACATGTCTAACTATAGCAGAGACAAATAAACACCAGTCAACAATTATGAACTATTATGATGACAATTCTCGGTAATGCACACATTAGCTGGAATGTCATGAGTGCTGCTAATTTGGGCAATAAGCAGAGTACAAGTTAGGCTGTTCACCAGGAAAACACACAAAAAAATGTAATTCATAACCTCTGATGGATGTTTTGGAAAAGCTAGTTTAATGCGAGAGAAAAAGCTATCAAATTCACAGAATAAAGTCAGATCTGAAAAAAGTGATCTAATGATTTAGGGCAAGGATGCTTACACTTTTTTTGCTCCAAAATCTACTTAGGAGTCTATCTAAGGAGCCAATCTCCCGGAAGGTAGGTGGGGTTACTCGACACTGAGATCGGCGGGAGAGCAGCTGCGAAGTGTTTCATTACCAACAAAGAGCACCGAAATGAAGCATAGATGAAGCAAATATTTTATGTGTTCAACATCAAAGCAACAATTTAGCAAGCAGCTGTGACAGGTCGTTTATGTTAGCCAAGGCTGTCGGGACCATATTTCAGATCAGATCTGATAAGTTTCTAATGATTGTTATGAGTCAGATATGAATGTTCAAAAAAAGTGTGAGTATTGCAGTGGGCAGATTGCAATATCGCTGTTTGAATTCAGTTTGATTTATTTTAAAAGGGACAGCACAAATTAATGAACATATTTATAGTCATGTTGATGAACATATATAGTAGTATGTAAATATGTAAGATTGCAGCCGAGGCCTAATTTCCATCGTTAATAGCTTGTGTAGGTTGAAGATAGACGATGACACATACTAG
Organism: Stigmatopora argus; assembly: GCF_051989625.1. Classification (NCBI taxonomy): domain Eukaryota; kingdom Metazoa; phylum Chordata; class Actinopteri; order Syngnathiformes; family Syngnathidae; genus Stigmatopora; species Stigmatopora argus. The sequence continues at coordinate 1,763,285 of NC_135394.1, forward strand.
ACACACACACACACGTAGCACAGTTTTAGACAGCGTTGTGATCGCAATTTTGTTCTTCTAATACCCAGGCTTAAAGATGATTGGCGTAGAGCAGGAGTGTCAGACTGGGGTTGGTTCGCGGGCCGCTTTAACGTCAACTTGATTTCACGTGGGCCGGACCATTTTAAATATAATAGATTTTTTTATAAATTGATTAAAAGAACTGGATTAAAAGACCTGAATATTCAGTTTTTATAGATCTAAAACAATGTTTATTTTAGCTTTTTTTAATATATATTTTTAGATTTTACAAAATGATTTTTGAACTAAAAACACAGAAAAAAATGGATTCAAAAATTACAATTATTGATTTAAAAGGGGGAAATCAGGAAATTTGATATAAATCTATACTCTTCATTTTAATTTGATCCTAAAACAGAAAGTCGGCACTCATGATTTACTTTCCCGGGCCACACAAAATGATGCAGCGGGCCAGATTTGGCCCCCGGGCCGCTACTTTGACACAGGTGGCGTAGAGGTTCAGAGACGGGAGTTCCTGTATGTTAATTGGTATTGAGTTTCAGGTATGGGCGGCTTAGACAGAGAAGGTGCTTTGGTTGAATGCACTCTTTTTAAAGGGAACTACACAGTCACCTCTAGAGCCAGCTCTTGTTGATATGTTGGAATTGTTTTGTCCAAAATCTTGCAGTAGAGGAGGAGCTTTGTGTTGGAATATTTTGCAAACTAAGGTGGCATCTGCATATTTAACAGTATTGTCCCAGTTCAGCCATTTGTGTTTTTTTAATATCTGACAGTGGTGGTGCGTTTTTGGCTTTCTGTCCAATACTTTCAGAGCTTGCTTATAAATGGTTTCAATTGGTTTCAAACGAGTACAAATGGTACAAACGAGACATTGTTCAGGCCCCAAGGAAATTGATATACAGGATGAAATTTTACTCTCAGGCGATCTACTAATAGTACCTTGGCTATCGACATAATGAGCACCCCTTTTTAGGGGGTTTGAATTACAGTGGGAAATTACTGTATCTGTATGCGGATAAATACCAGTTTTCCCCTTTTGCCATCCAGGTTGTAGGAGAAGTTACTCACTGCACATAGGGCAGTACCAACACCATAACCCAATGGAATGTTGGGGTCTGCACCTCCTTTTAACAACTCCTCTACTGCCTAAACAGGGAAACAAGATTAATTTCTTGTCCGACTATGCTAGGTTTAGTTGAAATGTATTTAAAGATAATCCATTTGAGAACGTGTATTACCATTTCGTTGCCACTTGCTATAGCTAATGAGAGAGGTGAGTGGCCACTCCAGATTAGGTCTGTTTTGGCTTTATGGGAGAGCAACAGGGATACCACTTTGCTAGCATTCTGCATTGGGAAAAAAGAGGACAAAAGAGAAAACATGATTTTAAAAAAATCTACATTCATTGATAGACTTTTTCTAAATTCTATCAGGCTTCTTGCATTGGGTGCCTGTGCTGAAAACTGTCTTGAATTGAATATTTTGACAGACCAAGGAAGGACAGTCTCTCAAATATATAGTAGAGGTAGATGGGAAAATCCATCTGAAAAACCTTAGAAATTATGTTTTTGGGATGTAAATGCAGCACATTTTTGGCATTAGTAAAATGCAGAAAATGGCTACCTTGTTATGTTCCTTGGTAATGAAACAAAAACATTTAAATTTTGTCTGAAGTTAATCAGGATTTTTAATAACAAAAGCACTATACTTTATTACTAGCTGATGTCTAAACAAATATACTGTGCAATTTAGTATGTGATACCAAATGAATAGACCTTGCACATTCGTTTAGACCAGGGGTTGCCTATCCAGTCTGTTTTCCATATCTCCCTCCTCTACAACACCTCAATCAAATGATTAACTCATCAGCAAGCTATCCAGAAGCTTGATATGGAAAACAGACCAGATTGGGGCTCTCGAGGACCAGACTTGGCCACGCCTGCTGTAGACCTTTGGTTATTTTCTTATATTGCTCCACTGTTAGAACTCACACAGTGATCACATTCTCTCTGGCAGGCCATATGCAGAGCCGTTCGACCTCCTTCTTCAGGGTATGAATTTTCAATGGTGCCCAATGATTTTCTTGCCATCGCGATCTCCTGCAAAACATTCATTCATTGATTCATTTTCTGAACCACTTTATTTTCACTAGGGTTGAGGGGGGTGCTGGAGCCTATCCCAGCTGACTCCGAACCAGAGGCGGGGGACACCCTTAACCGGTGGCCAGCAGATCGCAGGGCACAAGAAGACGGACAACCATTCACTCTCACACTCATACCTAGGACGAGTTTAGAGTGCCCAATGGCCATGCATGTTTTTGGAATGTGGGAGGAAACCGGAGTACCCGGAGAAAACCCACGCAGGCCCAGGGAGAGCATGCAAACTCCACACAGGTGGACCGACCTGGATTTTTACTAATTATTTCATTCGATGCAAATAAGTACGATAGACACTCGTCCATTTGAACTGGGAGGGCTGGGAATGCACAATCACGTTTCAACGCCTTTCACAGCTGAAGGTATCCAATTCAATTATACTTCAAGGGTGAACATTGTAAGTCCTTTCAGTTAAACTAGATTAGGCGTCTATCAACCTCAGGGCCAGCCAATAACTTAACTACGCTAACAATTCAGCTACAAGCAAATGAACATACATACCATATCTTGTTTGTAGATTTCATCCCGGTCACATGCTTGTTCATCTGGATCAGATAAACCATGCAGCAGCAGTTCTGTGATTTTGGGACCTTCTGGGCCGGGCAGTGATGCAGCCACATGTAGAGGATAAAAACCTTTCCTCTATGACACAGTTAATTTGATATGTTAGCTTCGAAAACAGAATGAATTAGACAAAAAAGTCAGCATACTGAAGACTTTGCACAGAAAAGATGCCATTTCAACCTGAGCATTATATGTGGGTGTTTTCAGTCTAGATTTTAGGATTTACATAGTATTTAAATAAAAAAATGAGGGCATAGTGGTATAATTAGAAGCAAGAGGAAATGGGACGACAGCAAATTCTACCAACAAAAAAAAAAACCTTAAAACTTGCCATACCCAGAACATTGTTTTTACTGTTGACATAGAAAATCTACAAGAATTGTCTCACTCAAATTCTGATGAAGACGATCAGTTGCCCAGTAAGACAAAAAGTATCATTTATCACTTTGGGCCATACAGATGATTTTTCTCATTTACAGTATAGTTTTAGTGACAGCCATTTGAAAAAGAGTTATAGAAACTAATTATTTTTATTTAAAAAAAACAACAACAATAAAAAAAAATAGGGGGCACCAAATGAGTTACAAATAATGCTTTTGTGGTTTCAGAATGCATGTGAACACGTCAGTGGGAGTTTTAACACTATTTTTCTACCCTGACCAGGTGTAGCATATGAAGTGACGAGAACCCGGAGTTTTGATTATGGTAAATTGGTTAACAAAGACATTTTTGATCGATCTCTGTAGTGTTTGTATGTTTTAACATGGAAATGAACAAATTTCCCCCTTGAATTTTATTAAGTTTGAGTTGTACAACTTTTAGTGTGCTTATCACAGTATATATGAATTGTTACCTCAGGTGAAAGACAAATATCTGTTTGAGCTCCGCACAGAATCAGTCTCCGAACAGCTTCAGTATCGGCTGCCATAACAGCCATGAAGAGGACGGGGAATGGTACTCTTGAAATGTTGGGGTCAGCTCCACGGTCCAACAGCAGATTTAGTGTGTGCAAACGAGCACGATGCCTGGTCACACAAACACGGTACTCGGACGTTTGGTTGCCCGGAAGGTTATTGATAATTACCATTTAAATCGTTCCTCAAATTCCCTAAATACAAACTGCAAATTATTATTTAGTCATATTTAATGCCCTATTATATTAGGCTAAAGAAAAGCTCCAAATTTCCCGTACTTTTATTGTGTTTTGTTGGAGAACTTGTCAAGACCCTGACTGACGTCCCTTCCTAAGGGGACAACTCATCACAAACACACCTAAATACATGTTTCTGAATACATACTGAGAAAATGAATAAAACGTACTCACTCAAACTTCATGTTAGCCATTTTACGCACAGTCTCTTGAGTGTCAGAATAATGGGGCAACAAAGGATGGCTCAGAGCTTCAGCTGCCCCTTTTACAATGTCCTCTGAGACCTGTACTTTGTAACTGTGCATGGATTGCACTGGGATCATGTTTTTTTCACTGTCCTGCAACACAGACATGAGAAAATAAGTGGTAAGACTTAACATATGTCAAATCTGGTGAAGAACTGATCTCCGAGTTATTTACCTTAATACTTTTAGGTGAATATTCTTGCCATTTCACATGGCCCAGTACAATGTGACCATCCTTCACTGGAATGTAGCGCTCTGAAAGGAACATCTCCTCGTTACTTTGGTTTTCATTGTCATTTGACAAAAGAGTCAATTTTATTTTTTGTTTGCCTTTGCCAATTTCTACATTATAGTTTTTCTTACTTATTCGCTCCTCTCTACTATTTGTCATATGGCATGTGGGAGTCCTGTTTCTCTCCTGGTCTGTTTCAACATTGTCTTTTTCTGGTAACTTTTGGTATTCTACAGGAGCCTCAGGTTCATTCAGAAAACCGGAAAGCTCACTGCAACTGCTGCGATGAAAGATTATGTCTTTGGATAATTCCTCTTGTGTACTAATGGGAAAAAAGCATCTCACATTGAAATAACTGCACTTGCTTATTCTTAATGCAGTGCCCCAAATTTATGAGATCGAAGATTTGATCCCAGGTCCCCTGCCTGGTGCCCGTAATTAACTGGGATAGGCTGCAGCACCCCCCACAACCCTTGTGAGGATAAGCGGTATGGAAAATGATTGAATGAATGAATGAACGGCAGTAGTGTGGAATCAAAAAGTATTTCTAATTAAATATGTATATAAACTGCAAATTTGAATTTAAAATAGAGTTCAGGTCACAGAACTCAATTTTAAAACACCAGATTTGGTTATTTGTCTGTCTAAAAAATGTTTAATTGAATTTGAGCGTAGATGAGCAAGTAATTAGTTTCAAGGTGGTGCTAAATCAGGAAACACTGAGCGAATGTATATTATATATATATATATATATATATATATATATATATATATATATATATATATATATATATATATATATATACATACATATATATAATATATATATATATGGCGGGCCGTCAGGGCCTTCAAGGCCTTCTCTGCTGGCCCAAGAAATATCTGAATCATATTATATTTTGTCCATCAATACTTATTATTCCAAATGGTCTGTTAGCTTCCTTTCATTGCTTTTCCCCCTGGTTGCACTGCTTCCAGATGTGTGTTTTCATATTGAAGCATTTAACCAATCACATTTCAGCCATTATTTGTTGCCAGATCAGATCTGCCTCAAAGCCTTCACAATCAGTTCTGCAGGCTCTGCTGCATTAAACTAGACTGTTGCTTTTAACCAATCAGATTTCGAGTTCTCAACCCCACAATGCTTTTTCATATGCATTAGCATTTCGCTGGCTGGGATACGTCATTGCTTTCACCAACTATGATTGGCTAGTAGGCGGGCCAAAGCAGTACCTGAGGCAGCCAGAGATCGCAAACTCCACCCACAATGGCCGACAGAAGCAAAAACAAATGGATTCTGTTGCAGATTTGTACACAAAGCTATTTTCCAGACGGACTTTTCCAGAAAAAAATAGACATCATTAAGAAAGGGCGGTCAACTCCGAAGCTAGCAAGCCTGTTACAGCCAGGAAAATGGTGTGTGCGGCACTTTCAGTGCGCTAACTTAGCTGCACAAGCAAATAGTATATTGTTGTGTTGATTTAAAGCCATTTTCAAAACGGACTATGCAGGAAATATGACAGGACAGGCTCGAATTTCATCATTAGCTTCGATGGCGATAGGAAAGAAGGAAAAAAGAAAGGAGGATGGATATTGTGTACAGTTAAAAAGAATTTTTGGTGAGTATAATATGGCTATATTCCTAAATAATATTTCAATTGTGGGTTCGGTTCTGATATCTGAAAAGCTCCAGTGTTTGTATTTAAGCTCCAGTGTTTGTATTTAATCACAAAATGCTGCTAGGATGTGGGTTTTACCCCAGTTTAATTTTTGCCGTTTCGCCATTGACATCCATCGCTGTCTTTTCCCGAGGAAATCACCCCCCTGGCCTGGTTGTAATGTCTCAAAAGCTCCAGTATTTGTATTCAGTCAATAAATGCTGCTAGGAAGTGGATTTTACCTAAATTTAGTGCATTTTTTGTCATTTCACGTATGGACGTATCAACGTTCATCGCTGTCTTTTTACCGGGGAAATGATACTCCGGGCCCGGTTCTGATGTCTAAAAAGCTCCAGGATTTGTATTTAATCAATAAATGCTGTTTTCGGCTGGATTTTACCCCATTTTCGGGCAATGTTTGACCGTACGCCATTGACGTTCATCGCTGTCTTTTCCCGGGAAAATCGCCCCCCTGTCCTGGTTTTAATGTGTGAAAAGCTCCAGTATTTGTATTTAATCATGAAATGCTGCTAGGAAGTGGATTTTACCCCATTTTTGTGCATTGATTTATTGATTATTTTTTATGTGTCGCAGCTCTAGCTGCAGTAGAAGTTTTATAGCCATAAAAGAGTTTTTGAGGGTTGGATTGATACGTTGAAGGCGCTACGAGAAAATGCACCGACCGCCACTGATATATATATATATATATATAGTATAGTATACATATATATATATATATATATATATATATATATATATATATATATATATATAAATAAATAAATATGTGGCGTGAGTGGTTAGCCTCGCAGCTTTGGGGTCCTGGGTTCAAATTCAGGTCACGTCCACCTGTGTGGAGTTTGCATGCAGCTGGGATAGGCTCCAGCACCCCCGCGACCCTAATGAGGATAAAGCGGTTCAGAAAATGAGATGAGAGATGAGATATAAATATATATATTAATATTTATATATATATAAATATGTATACGCCTACTGATCAGAGCAAAAATCCCAACTTCTCTCAGTTGTATCACTTGTTGGAGCTTGGTTGCTTTGACTGGATGCATCTGTTTCTATGGCCTCTGGACTGGTCTGTGGTCTTTTTTTACACTGGGAGATCAAATCCTGATGACACAAACAATCAGTCTGCAATCAATTACAAACTGAGATGTAACTTTGAGAAAAACAGTATAAATCCCACCTGTGTTTGGGCTGTTGTTCCAAGAGGCAAGTATAAAGACTGGAAAGGATAGTAAAGGACATGACAAACAGACAGGGCAGACATGCCCTCACAATTGAGTTTGTCAATATCAGCACCCATGTCTAATAATAGTTGGATTACATCGTCATGGCAGTTTTCCTGTAGAAACAAACTAATTTAAAATCAATAGTATGTAGGCAATCTGAAAAAAAAATAAAGAATACCAAAAAATACATAAGAAACAAAGCCTGGGATATACCGTAGCAGCAATTAATGCAGTGTTTCCCTGAGAATCTGTTACATCAGGGTGAACAAGGCCATCCAAGAGAATATTTAACACAGCCTGTCGTTCGCCGGTCGCGGCTTGCTGAATCAACTCTTCTGAATTGACTTCCAAAGGTCCTTTGGGACCAAATTGGTCCCTTTTTAAAGAAAGAACTTCTGCAACATCCCAGTCCAATGTTTCAGATTGTTGACTACAAAAACACACGGAAATCCTAAATGATTTTCCTTCTAATGAAGACTTTCATATTTTCTAAACAGTCTTTTGCACGAACACGTTGCATAAAACCTGTGTTTGTGAATGAGAGTCCGCATTTTGGCTTCTAATGGTAGAGTGGAGAGTGGATCCCGTTTGTAGCCTTCATACTGGTGAGAGTCAGGTTCTCGCAGCTGGCCATAAAATTGGTGGTCAAAGTCTCGTCTTATATTGGGGGGCAATGGAAGGTGGTCCCCATCGTTGGAATAATATTCAATGCCGTAGGGGAGAACAGTTTTGTCATCATAGAGCAGCAAACTCTCATCCTTTGTTGTCTGAAGGAAATGGAAACAATTCATCTCACTTCTCTGGGAAATCTATTGTATGCTGGAGCAAAATTGAGAAAATACCAAGCTCCAAATGAATTCAACAGTTTTCATTAATTGTCCTTTTAAAAACTTTATTCATCTAATTCTAATGGTTATATAGAATTTCCCTAACCTGAAATTCTGTCATGGCGTTTGTCTGAAGTCCATTACATGCAGAAGCATCCTTATAAACGGAATATACGGAAAAAATAGGCAACATTGAATATTCATTCATTCATTTTCTATGCCCCCTGTCCTCACAAACGTCGCGGTGGGTGCTGGAGCCTATTCCAGCCAACTTTGGGCACCAGGCGGGGGACAGCCTGAAGTTGTTGCCAGCCAATTGCAGAGCACAAAAGTGAATATTCATATGCAATATATTTAAGGATAATTTTGCATCATATTTGCAAATATGAGAGGTCATGCAATGATTGAGCTTGTTGAACAATGGTTTACAAGTAGTTCTGTTCCCCAAAACTACTGTATTGTGCAATATAACGAAGTTTGTATTTTACCTCATTCCTAAAATGTAAGACAGAAGTTTTCTCCGTGAGGGCAGCATATCCAGTGTTTTTCAGGCCAAAGCTACCTTGTATAGGGTTACACATTTGCATCAAATGCTTCCCGTTCCACAGACCTACATCTTGACATCCCGTTGGCTCGCTAAGCACACCTGGACCAAACCTCTGGTCAGAATGGTACAAACCCTGAAAAGTAGAAGAATATCTTGCTGGCATTCGGCACTTTTTTTTTAACCTAACAGCAGTGTCAAACTCTAAACCAGTGGTTCTTAACCTTGTTGGAGCTACCGAACCCCACCAGTTTCAGATGCATATTCACCGAATTCTACTTTAGCGTAAAATAAAATGAGATGTTCTGTGCGTGGGTTTCCTCCGGGTACTCCGGTTTCCTCCCACATTCCAAAAACTTGCATGGTAGGCTGATTGGACACTCCCAAATTGCCCCTAGGTATGAGTGTGAGCGTAGATGGTTGTTTGTCACCTTGTGCCCTGTGATTGGCTGGCCACCAATTGAGGGTGTCCCCCGCCTCTGGCCTGAAGTCAGCTGGGATAGGCTCCAGCATCCCCCATGACCCTAATGAAGATAAAGCGTTTCAGAAAATAAGATGAGATGAGATTTTTTTTCAAATTCAAGATACATATAAATTCCTTGCAGCACTGATTGGCCAAGCAATGTCACGTGATCATCTGCAGCCAGTGATGGTCAAGCGGGGCATGTTATCGTAAATAGACATGATGAGTCGATGTGTCTTGACCTCCACTGAACCCCTGAGACCGACTCACCGAACCTCTAGGGGCAGTGTTTCCCAACCACTGTACCGTGGCACACTGGTGTGCCGTGAGCAATGGTCAGCAGGAAATTGCAAGAAGTCATACAATGCAATGTTCAGAGAGAAAAATCAATATGAATATAACAGGATTAAAATTGAACTATTACAAGGTTAAAATCAAAATATGATGAACATTAAATTATAGATTATACTATTCAAACTAGATTCAAACCGTGAAATAGTCATTTTGTTGCTTATTTTTCTCTAACATGAACCGGAGGTTGTTTCGTTTCCAGGGCATCAACTTTTGGTGACGTAAAGTCTGAGTGAGCACAAAACTTTTTTGCGCAATATTAGGAGATTTAAGAAATATTTGGAGAAAAGTCGTAAAATTATGCAATTAAAAGCATTACTACATCACTTATTTTTCCATCACTTGAACCGGAAGTTGTTCAGGGTCTGCAGACATCAACGTTTGGTGACATAAGGTCAAATGAGATTTTGCAGTAATTTGGGAGGTTTATGTGATTCCTGCTAATGAAACTTTGATGAGAATGACTATTGTTAATATAGACGACACAGTTTTAAATAAAAAGATTTTCAGATGGTGGTGTCCCTTGAGATTTTTTCAATGCAAAAAGTGTCCCGCAGTTCAAAAAGGTTGGGAAACCAGGTTAAGGACCACTGCTCTAAACTATGCATACTCTGTGAAAACTGGTTAATTAAAATTACCTTGAAAGTGGCTCTGTCAGGAAAAATATGTTTTCCATATCCTTCTCTCCAGTTAAGATAGAATTTGCCAATGAACATGTTGCCTGTTGGCCAACAGTATAATCCCTCACCATGCCTGTAGTCTTTGTAGAAAGATCCCTCGTAGAACTGCAGAAAACAAACATTTTTGAGGATGTTATCTGTTGACACTCTTTTCAGATTCACAATCCACTTCATCTACCAGCAATGTGGAAACAGAAACCACGCAAGGATTTGTCTCCAGTAAATCAGGACATATTGTAACAGATATTGACTCAGCCTTTAGAGCAGGGGTCTCGAACTCAATTTACCTGGGGGCCGCTAGAGGCCGAGTCTGGGTGAGACTGGGCCGCATCAGGATTTCCACAAGAAAAGCACTGATAAAACATTCCAACGTTATCAAATATCTTTATTTTTTAACAAAAAATAATGAATTAAATAAATTAACTTAGAGATGAATAAAAAATAAATCAATCAGTAATACAAAACAAAATAATACTAATGAGCATACAGTAGATATACACTGGCTGGCTAAGTAGAGAAAATGAATTATTTTTATTCCGTTTCAAATGTCTGTATTAACAGCTCTTTAACCTTTAACTTTCTGAACTTGAATGGAACATTGAACATGAAATATTCTGAACATGGCTTCTCTTGCCTACTCCTTGTTGCTAGAGACCTGGCAGCGCTTCTTCTCACACAGTCACATTTGGCTTGAGGGAGGAAGCAGTGGAGACCCTCAGTAGAGCTTGAAGATGCTCATCAGTAAGTCTGGACCTGTACTTGGACTTATTGAAGTTCAAGGTGGAGAAGAGCTTCTCACACAAGTATGTGCTCCCAAAAAGGCACATGGTCCGCTTGAACCTTCGGGAAAGTTCAGGGAAGCTGGGGGTCAACTCTCTCAAAAATTGCCCAAGCTTGTCTGCTTCTCCACTCACCTCCCTGAACTTGGCTTTGAGTGCAGAGTTGCACTGGAGGTCAATGAGCTCCATTTGAAGCTCAGGAGGGGCATCTTGCACATCAAAGGAGAAGGGGTCCGCAAAAATATGAAATGTGGCTTTGTGTGTCTTGAAGTCTGCAAATCTGTGATCAAATTCCTCCTGTAGCTTCGAAATGGCCTCAACATACTTCTCACCACTAAATGGTGTGCCTGCATCCACGAGAGCCTTGCATGCTGGGAAATGGCAAAGGTTTGTTTCCATAACACAAGTTTAGTGCAGAATGCTCTCACGTTGTCATAGGCAGCACTGACAAGTTGCCCCTGGCCTTGTAGCTTCTTGTTCAGTACATTAAGCTCATGTGTGATATCAACAAGAAAAGCCAAGTCCATGAGCCATTTGGGATCACTTAGCACAGGATCAATCAACTCACAAACGGCGTAGCTAGCTTTGACTGCTGCATTACTGTCTTTGGTAGCCTTCTTGAAGAGATCCTGTTGCCTCAGAAGACGTGTTTTAAGACTGGCAACCTGGTTGGCTCTCTCATCTCCCTGGTATTTTTCATACTCCTCAGCATGTCTCGTAGTACAATTACGTTTCAAATTGTATTCCTTGTGCACCGCAACTTTTTCAGTGTAAATGAGACACGTCGGGGTGCCCCTGTGTTCAACAAAGAAATATTGCACTCCCCACTTTTCTTGAAACTGTCTGTGCTCATCACCGACGTTTCTCTTCACGGCAGGCTTTGAAAGAGACATCTCTGGGGCTCTGTAATATGTTTTTCCACTTGGAATGAGTCTCGGGTTGATCTTTCACATTCAGTCGCGCGGGTTTGTGGCGCATGTGCACTTTCGCTCTCCGTTTCAATCGCGGAGATGGCTACAGACACTGACACAGGCTGGATCACGGATCATAGCGCCTCATTCAGTTCTATGCTGAGAGCAGCGGAGGAGTGTGCGCGCCGAGCGGAGTGATCGGCCTCACGGCTTCTCCTCCGCCCAGCTGATTGGAGGAATGAATGAGTGAGTGAGCGAGGCACTGGACAGCCCGGCCGATGTCCCGCCCTCCAGAGCCGTATACCTCACCGTGATTGGTTCATTCAGCTCCGAACCAAAGTTCCCTCTAATTTTTTGTTGGTCTGAGCAGAAAGACAACCTCCCTGAGCGCACTGAGTACCAGTGTGAGCGACATCATCGGTACTCGGATGATTTGCCTAAAGACGTTTCGCCGACGGACGTTTGACAGACGGGGAGGTCGCCGAATGGACGTTCCACCGAACGTTCATTCGGCCGAACGGAGGTTTCGCCGAAACGGGATTCGAACGCTCGCCCCGCCGGATCGTGTGTGTACAAGTTTTTCAACCTCGGCCCGCGGGCCATATACGGCCCGTTAGGATTTTTAATCCGGCCCGCCGCCGGTGTTGTCCAAATTATAGTAAAAATCAATGTTCGTCTACCATCAATGGCAGTCCGGGAATAAGCACTCTTGGGCAGGCAGATGTAGCAGAACCGAGCCGTAAAATGACAGCAATCGGGTCAAATCCATCCTAAAACAGCATTTAATGATTAAATACAAATACTGGATATCGCGATGGAGGCAAAAAAACGTCTATAGACGTCCATTCGCCAAACGGCTCAAAATGCTCTCAAATTCGGTCAAATCCAGCTGAAAACAGCGTTTAATGATTAAATACAAATACTAGTATTTGTATTTAATCATTAAACTAACAAATACTAGTACGACCTGTCCGTCTGTCAAACGTCCGTCGGCGAAACGTCTTTAGGCGAATCATCCGGTCACGACATCATCATTGCTCGCTATCGGCACACCAGTATCACACCTGCCACAAGCAGGTGCATGTCAATGTTCCCTCTAATTTTTCATGTAAAACATGCTGTAAAACAAGAAAAACATGAGTGGACAGAGCTACTGCCACTGGCTGCCACTTAAACGGCGCCATCATGGGGAAAGGGGTAAAAAAAAAAAAAAAAAAAAAAATCGATCTTTCATATTAAGACGGGGGCCGCAAATTATCGTCCCGAGGGCCGCAGTTGGCCCGCGGGCCGCAAGTTTGAGACCCCTGCTTTAGAGTGTTCAACCACCTTACATGCATGTTTTTGGATGTGGAAAGAAACCGGACTACTGAGAGAAAACCCACACAAGTCCGGGAAGAACATGCAAACTCCACACAGTGATGACCCAGCTGGGATAGAACTCTCGACTCTAGAACTGTGATAAATGTAATGATCACAGGTGTAGATTAAAAATTTGCTTGAACTGTGCTATGTTTAAGGGCAAAATTCCCCCGTAATTTCGAACCCGGGAATTACTGCAGTATTCAACATTAAAAAAAGAAGCAATATGAGCTTAATGCGTTCCGGGATCAAGCTTGTATGTCGATTTACTCGTATCTCAAATCAACTTTTCTCATAGAAATGAACTAAATACAAATTAATTCATTCCTACCCTCTGAAAAAAACACCAAAACAGGATATTACAATGGAAAAATATATCTTTATTGGTTATAATTCACCATCTACTAACAGAGTAACAAATAACTATCTAGTGGTTTTGATGTTCAATACTAAAATGTGACATTATTCAGTACAGATGGTAGCGTTTACCGCGGAGCGCGCCGAGGGGATAGAGAGGGAGAGAGAGAGGGAGAGAGATAGAGAGAGAGAGACAGAGATAGAGAGAGAGAGACAGAGAGACACTTTTGGATGGCAACGTGCTCGTAACATAACATAAAAATACAATAAACTTAAAACACTTAAAAATAAGTTTTAATTTTACCTTACACTAAAATGAATTCTAATTGTTTTTGGTTTTTTTACTTTTCTTCTTCCAACTTAGCTCTTTTTGCCTCGCTTCCACCTTCACTTTTAGCCGGAGTATTTAAAAGGAACCTATCTAGGGTTGTTTGCTTTTGTCTGAGCTTCAAAATATTACGAAAATGACGCACACAAACATCCACTATAGGATAACGCACAACCACTTGCCCACTTGTCCGGGTGGTCCTCTCGTATTGGTGAGCCAGGTCAGTCACGCGTAGACCACTCTTATGTTTTCCGATTATTTCGTGCTCAATATTGATTGTCATCACATGTCTTTTCTTCCCATTACCCTTCATTGCACCTGCTTTTTTTGGACCCACGAATTTTCCCATAATTCTGCACCCACTAACGCAAAAAAATGCAACACCCTGCCCAGTGCTCGTAGATATCTTTACACGAGGGAGATGCAGCGAGAAAGACGGTGCGCTGTTATCATAAGCAGCCTCTCGCGTCTCGGCCACCTGGCTGTCTCTGGCTGAATATTTGCTTGGAATTTTATTCGTATCTCAAATTTCTCGTATGTTGGGGCGCTCGTATGTCAAGGTATTACTGTAGTCGATTTTTGTGTTTACATGTGGCTCCCTCCTGTCCATTGTACCTTACCTCCAATGTTCCCTCTAAGCTGCGTGCGTGCGCAATTGCGCACTACTCTAGTCTTCTCCGCGCACAGCAAATTATATGGCGCACACAAAATAAAATCTTTTTTCCCCCCTTGATGGCGCCGTTCACGTGGCAGCAAGTGGCAGTAGCTCTGTCCACTCTTATGTTTTTCGTGTTTTACAGCCCTTCTTTCTTTTTTTTAATTACATTTTAATATTTCTTAATACAGACGCTCCCCTACTTACGAACAAGTTAGGTTCCGAGCGATTGTTCATAAGTTGAATTTGTTCGTAAGTTGCTCAGTGCTATATTTCGTATTATAATTTATGTTTAAGGCCTATATAAGTATATTGAAGGTTTATATAAGTGCATTTGTATGTTTAAGGCGTGTATAAGTAACACGCATTGGTTTGTACTGATTTTTTTTTTTAATAAAATGGAGAGAATACATACAGTACTGTATACATACATTAGAGAGAGAGAGAGAGAGAGAGAGATTTACTAGAAACTGGCCGAAAGAAGCTATCTAATGACGATTGCAGTTTTCTTTTTTCATCATAAATGATGCGGTAGCACTGTATGGCATCATTCAATTGATTTGCAAACTTTGTGCAACGTTCAATATTTGGGTCCTGCTGCTCGATCTTTATGTTTATAAATGGCACTGACGGTCGAACGATTCAAGTTGTATTGCCATGCAACGCTCACCACTTTCTCACGCGCATCAAGCTTCGTTATTATTGCAACTTTCGTTTCAAATGAAATGGCTTGCCTCTTCCTTGCACCTCCCTCAATAGAAGCCTTTCGCTTTTCACCAACCATATTGAATAATGGATGCACGAGATATTTAATGATAAAAATGAAAAAGGTTCTTTGCGCACTGGAGATACGTTCACACACTTCCGCACTGCAACGAACTGGGCAGAGGAAGGTGGATGCTGGGTGAGCTGAGCTCTCACAGCGCCGGGCGTCGGTATTAGCGGCGGAAAGAAGCACTACTCGGAAAAAGGCGCGCAATACAAAATCGAACTTACGAACATTTTTCGACATAAACGCAATTTGCAGACGTTCGTATGTACCGTTGTTCGTAACTCGAATGTTCGTAAGTAGGGGAGCGTCTGTACATTCCTTTTTACTTTACTGTGCAAATAGAAGAACAAGCGGTGAAATCGGGTGAGAACTGTCTAAATCTGCTGTGTGTGGTTGTGTGCGTGTGTGTGTGTCTAGTATGTGTGATCGTTTGTCTTCAACCTACACAATTGACTATAAATGGAAATTAGCCCTCGGCTACAATCTTACATATATATGTTCATTAACATGAATATAAATATGTTCATTAATATGTGCTATCCCTTATTAAATGAATCAAATCAAAATCATGGAAAATATTGCATATAAATGGAAACTTGACTATCTCAAGTGACACGTTCAGCAGAAAAGTCATTTGAACGAGAATGAGAAGTGAGAAGGTCAGATGTGTAAAATAAGGTAAAATTTAAGTCGGATTTGTGCATATTCTAATGGCATTTATGAAGATGTTTTATTCATAGATATTTTTTCATTCATTTTCTGAACTCGCGGGGGGTGATGGAGCTTATCCCTGCTGACTTTGGGCCAGGGGCGGGGGACACCCTGTATCGGTGGTCAGCTGATCGCAGGGCACAAGGAGACGGCCGGTACTCGGTCGTTTGGTCGCCGGTCTTTTGGTCGCCCGGAAGGTTATTGATAATTACCATTTAAATCGTTCCTCAAATTCCCTAAATACAAACTGCAAATTATTATTTAGTCATATATAATGCCCTATTATATTAGGCTAAAGAAAAGCTCAAAATTTCCCGTACTTTTATTGTGTTTTGTTGGAGAACTTGTTAAGACCCTGACTGACGTCCCTTCCTAAGGGGACAACTCATGTACATACAAACTCTTATACACTCACACGTCCGCTCAGTGAAACTGCTCAGGGCCATTGTTGGCTTTTATTGATGCTTAGACCGTGT
Organism: Stigmatopora argus; assembly: GCF_051989625.1. NCBI lineage: Eukaryota > Metazoa > Chordata > Actinopteri > Syngnathiformes > Syngnathidae > Stigmatopora > Stigmatopora argus. Next base: position 1,779,771 of record NC_135394.1, read on the forward strand.
TGTTTTACCTTGTTTTGTCGCCGGTATTTTGGTCGCCCGTTGTTTGGGTCCGGGCGACCAAAAGACCGCGACCAAAAGACCGGCGACCAAACGACCGCACACAAGACGGACAGCCATGCACACTCAGACCCATACCTAGGGGCAATTTTAGAGTGTCCAATCAGCCTACAATGCATCTTTTTGGGATGTGGGGGGGAAACCCACGCAGGCCCAGGGAGAATATGCAAATTCAACACAGGTGGACCGACCTGGATTTGAACCCAGGACCCCAAAGCCGAGGCCAACGCGCAAACCACTCATCCTCTGGGCCGCCCATTCATAGATATTAATCATTACATTTTATTATTACTAAATCATTTATGTGTAGTAGACATGCACCTGCTTATGGCAGGTGTGATACTGGTGTGTGCCCATATCGAGCAATGATGATGTTGCTCACACTGGTACTCAGTGTGCTCAGGGAGGTTGTCTTTCTGCCCAGGCAAACAAAAAATTAGAGGGAACATTGCTTACCTCTCCACTTCTCCAGGTGTACTTTCCCTTGCCATGTTTGAGGCCATTGAAAAACTCGCCTTCGTATTTGGAACCGTCGGCAAACTCCTGGAGTCCAAATCCTTGACGTTTCTCCTGGCCGGCTCCTCTACTATGAGACAGAGACGGACTGCCTTCGTCACGCTCCTCTGCACGCTCACTCCTGAACGCAGAGATTTTTTTTCGTCTTGACAACATTTGCACGGATTTTTCTTTAATTCTAAAAACAGAACTCGCTAGAGTAAAAATCAAAGTAGTTGGCAAGAAACAAAAATCTTATTTGAAGGGAAAAATGTCTTTTGAAAAGTTTTCCCACACGCATTGAGAACTTTCCTGGTTGCCCTGGCAACTGTTTGGACAGTGCGCGGATGTGGTCACAGTGCGCATGCGCAGATTTTGAACGCTCCTCCTCACATAGTTTGTGCAATTAAAAGTAAATTACATTCACCTTATTACAGATAGGTAGGTGTTGCCAATTGGAAAAGGCAGTCTCCAGCCCTTTATACACCGTAAATCTCTCCCGGTTAAAAAAGACCACAAAATGAAACTTACTATCAAAATCAAATCTTCACTTTATACATTATATGCATTATAACCAGAAAAAGTAAATAGTGAAAAGATATTGTGCTAGAATCATTACTGTTAAACACACCACGGGAGAAGAAAAGGTTCAAATTTGTATTTTTTTCGCTTCAATAATCACAATAATAAATAATGAACTGTATGGCGGCCCATTATTAAACGTCAAAAATGCTAACACTATTTTCCAGAGCCAATTCCGAAATTGTGGGAGAAGTATTTTTTATTCCGACGGCCATCAAATACAACAGAAAATTCACCTGACACGTGGAAACTACTCTAAACGCACCAGCAGACGCAACAAAACAAACAACCAAAATTATGTGCATCTAACGCAATTTAATTTTAGTTTTTGTGTGTGCTGAATTTGTATGGAAGCTTATGGCATTCACCTTCAAAATAATAAAAGCCCTGGCCGTTTTTCAAATGTTTTTCTTTCTTTCTGCTGGCAGCCAGGCTCAGGGAAAAAAATGAATAAACACCAAAAAATAAATTTAAAAAACAAAGAAAATAAATTTCAAAAAAACAACCCTATGAAATAAATTCATTTGGAAAAATAAAGAATTATTTTGTCAAAGAACCCCCCTTAAAAAGGATTTGAAAAAGTTTTCAAAAAAGTAATTAATTAAAAAAACAACCCAAAAATAAATTAACTTTCAAAAAAGTATTTAAAAAATGAAAAAATAAACGAATTTTAAAAATGGCCAGGCATTTTTATTTTTTATTTTGAGGTGAATGCAATAAGCTTCCGTAACTTAAAAGTATTCAAAACTATTTCTCCCATAGACGGGTAACTGATACAACTGTATTTTTCAATACTATGAATATTTTTTGGAGACAGAGGAGTAAATATCTAAAATATAGCATGGTAAAATTGCCCAAGAAGTGTTCATCATTCAAGATGGTGTCACTGATGTAAAAAAATTAAAAACCTAACATTTTTCAAATGTGTCATTGATTAGCAATTACATTTGATTAGCTATGACATTATCAGAAACATAAATAGTGACCAAATATCTCAAATGAAATGCCATTTTGTCACCATGTGAATATACAATACTGATGGGAAATAATATAATGGGATAGAATATAGAACTTTAAACGCTGTTGACTTACTGTGTATTCAGTCTCGACTGAAAAAATGGATGAAAAATTGGGTTATATTTTAGCTACATGGAAGCAATGGTTTGTCATTGTGAGGACTGTTGAAGCAATTTGCTTTAGCATTTTTCAGCTACTACTCTTGCTGGCTACTGCTTTCTTTTTTTAAACTTTCACCAGACACGACCTTTCATTAAGTCCAGATATTCTAAGAGTGAAAAAGCCTCTCCTGTGTAAAAAAACGAACAAAAAAAACATTATCTGAACCACTTCATCCATTTATTAGTCAGTCGTTCAATTCAAAGGGGGGGAAAGCAGAGTACGTATCTACTTAAAAACAATGTGAAATGTTTATATATAAGAATGTTGACAATGCAGAGCAATTTTCAGTGCTTCCATAAAGTATGTACATTATGTTAGTGCTTATGTCTTTCCCCATTCTGTCTTATATAAGATTTAGTTAGCAGTATTTTCCACATGGTGAGGTCAATTAATGTAATCTAACAACGATCCAAATCCCCACATCTAACTAGTATATGGTTTGACTGTCTAAAGGCAGTTCCAATGTATAAATATGCTGCTAAATGGCTGAGTTGTTTTTGTGCACCCATATGCTTAATGTAATACAGAAAAGGCATATAAAATACATTCCCTTCATGTCCCCACGGAATGGGTTTTGTTGAGTGCAGTGATAATTAAAAAAAAGAAAGATAGGGAATTTGAGCATTCAGTTAGTCGTAACACATTCATTGTTCTTCTATCTCAAGAGTGAAAGTCTCCATAGGACGTTTGCTTAGGGCCTTGATGTCATCCAATAGACTGGTGGGGGTCAGAATGTGTGAAGATCCTAGAGTTGGAAAAACACAACCAACATTTAGTCAGACTTCAATCACTATATTCATTCATTCATTCATTTTCCGAGCCACTTATTCTCATGAGGATTGCCGGGGTGCTGGAGGCTATCCCAGTGAACAATGAGGAAAAAGGCAGACTAGACCCTGAATCGGTTGCCAACCAATCACAGAATAAATCACAAAATAAATGAGAACAATTAGCGATGTACATGATTCCTTCCACTCTTGCTCGTTTTGTGTTTTTGCTGCTTTTCTGTCTTAATGATATGATTTGGTGATTCTTAATGATCCAATTTACTTTGATTTGCTTTGTACTTTTAGCTTTTGCTTTGTTGTTCTGCAGCCTTTGCAACTGTACTGTCTAATTTATAACTATGCCTTTTCTTGCTACTGTCACAATGAAATTTCCTGAATACGGGATGAATAAAGTTATCCAATCCAATCCAATCAACTAGTGGAAATACACAAAATATCATGTGCAATTATTTTGAAGTGGAATCCACAAGAAAAGAAAAAAAGAATAGCATTATAGTGCAATCTGGCATACATTCTCACCTATGATAACCTGGCAGGATTTGACAGCTTGTGTGACCTCATAGGCACAACGCATCTCAGAGTAGCTGATTCCTCCAATGACAAAGATGATGAGGCGTGAGCCTGTCCGCCGTTCGTCCTGAGCGCTGGATTTGTGCTTATGACGTGCACTGTAAGGACATGAAGACCAATGTGTAAATTAAATAATGTAAAGTGAACCAACCACCATTTGCATCACATTCAGCTCTTCACTCAGTTTCACCAAAAGAGTACTGTATTTATTCGAGTATAAACCGCATAATCTTCGTCAAGTTTATAGGCGAGGGTAAAATAAAAAATGTTGCTCCAGAGAAACGCTAGCGGGGCAGCCGCTCACTCGAGTCCGCCCAGGAAACGCTATCCTCGCTCAAGAAGAATGATATCAATTGTTTGGTGAATCTGATGATGATGAATCAGACTCTGGAAAACGTTAAATATTATGATCATGAATTAGGTTTTAAGGATTTAAAATTGTAAATTCCATTTGAGAATTGTGTTCATACTGGTAGTTTGTTTTATCAGCTTTCCATAGCATGTGAATAAATGTTTTGTCATAGCGACATGTTTTCAGCATTTGCCAGTTACCAGTACCGGTGCAAAACATGGTGTGAGCTGAGAAAAAGTGGGGGGAAAAATAACATATCAATTTTTACTTACAAATTATGGGTGTGCGTTATACTCAAATAAATATGGTAAGTCACATTTGCCACTAGTGAAGAGCAGCATGATTAAAAAAATACAAATAAAAAGCAGTCCACCATTCAGACAAGATCCTAGTGAGGGGATTCTTAAACCTTTAAAGCGAAAGCCCCAGATTGCCAGTGACAGTAATGGTATCTGGTTAACAACCTAATCATAGCAAGATACTCAACATAAGCGCTAATTTGTACTCATGAAAAGAAAAAAAAGAGGGTTCAATGTATTCTATTTAGAAATTTGTGACACTGTGCACAATGTAAGGAACCTAAAACACTAGAGGGCGACAATGACCACATTTACAAGGACAATATTGCTATCCTTCACCACTTCGTGGCTTTTATAGTGTGCCTCCCATCACCACCCAGGATCTAGCTTTCTCTGGCCCTGAGGAAAAAAACTAGGGCTGAAAGCATTTGGCAACCTAAAAGTGGCACTACAAATAACTGTTAGCCTTTCGTGACCAGCCAGAAGAACCACACCACCATTAAGGTCTGCTCGCAGGCATCGTCAAACATCGTGCTTTTTTCTTTTCCTAAACCAACCTGACAGCCCCGGAGCCATTCCAAGCAGTTGGGCACTCAGATTGATGCGGCCATTCCCTTGTTTCCAGTTTGTTCTCCACAGCATCCTGAAACCCCCCCAAAAAACAGGTTTTAGTTCTTTTTTTTTTCTTCCTAAAAAAGCTTAAAGGCGAAATTATACACATGAAGACAGTCTTATGTGTCAACACAATGAAAGACAAAGAAGACCCACATTATTGGTTGTTATTTTATTTTCATTTTTTAAATTACTAAAGCAAATTGTAACCCCTGCGAAGGATCGGGTAAATCTTTCCGCAATATATGATTTTCTCTTGTGCGCCTATAAGCCATACCCTTGATTCAGTAAAGATTTTTTTAGTTACAAATCGGCTTATATGCGAGAAAATACGTTACTTTAGGAAATAGCTAATTTTTCAGGATTGTAATAGATCTTAAAAATTGCTCAACATAATATTAAGGGAAAAGGTAATGTAATTTCTTAATGAAATGCTTGGCTTGGTTTCCTTTCACCATTACTTAACATTTAAGAGAGTTCTATTTAAGTTCCTATCCTGCGGTGGAATGACATTTTTGCATCCTATATTCCCAATATAAAGTAATTTGCATCAGTTTTATCGACAGGAGTCAAGAAAATTGAAAGAGAATTTCAATTTCTAATTTTACCTTACGTTTTACCTTTCGTTGCCAAAAGTTTAGCCCAACCCACCAACCATGAATATCTTCTGATTCAGGTAAAATAGCATAAAAACAATACAACAAATTAATTATTCTATGTAATTTACATCTAATATTATTTCAATATAATGTCCTATTACACCGAAAATAAGTAATTTTTTAACATTGCAATATATATCGCAAACACCCCTCCCTCCAAAAATTGTGATATCAGTGTTTTTCAATATCGTTAAGTCCTAATCTGGATCGAAATGTATACAGGCTGTTCGAAAATTTAAAATACTACTTAAAATTTGTTCCTATTTTAATCGTTTTTTGTGTGTGTGTGCGTGCGTGCGTGCGTGCGTGCGTGCGTGCGTGCGTGCGTGCGTGCGTGCGTGCGTGCGTGCGTGCATGCATGTATATTCTAGGATGTATGGGAATTACATAGTTTTTTTTCTCATTGGTTCAAAATTTAAGTCCTCAAATATGGCTGGACATCCTAAACTACAAGAACTTGCTCAGTTAGCGACAATTTATGAAGTTTAGAGATTTGTTGTTCAAGTGCAAAAACTGGACAGCCCGGCCGATGTCCCGCCCTCCAGAGCCGTATACCTCACCGTGATTGGTTCATTCAGCTCCGAACCAAAGTTCCCTCTAATTTTTTGTTGGTCTGAGCAGAAAGACAACCTCCCTGAGCGCACTGAGTACCAGTGTGAGCGACATCATCGGTACTCGGATGATTTGCCTAAAGACGTTTCGCCGACGGACGTTTGACAGACGGGGAGGTCGCCGAATGGACGTTCCACCGAACGTTCATTCGGCCGAACGGAGGTTTCGCCGAAACGGGATTCGAACGCTCGCCCCGCCGGATCGTGTGTGTACAAGTTTTTCAACCTCGGCCCGCGGGCCATATACGGCCCGTTAGGATTTTTAATCCGGCCCGCCGCCGGTGTTGTCCAAATTATAGTAAAAATCAATGTTCGTCTACCATCAATGGCAGTCCGGGAATAAGCACTCTTGGGCAGGCAGATGTAGCAGAACCGAGCCGTAAAATGACAGCAATCGGGTCAAATCCATCCTAAAACAGCATTTAATGATTAAATACAAATACTGGATATCGCGATGGAGGCAAAAAAACGTCTATAGACGTCCATTCGCCAAACGGCTCAAAATGCTCTCAAATTCGGTCAAATCCAGCTGAAAACAGCGTTTAATGATTAAATACAAATACTAGTATTTGTATTTAATCATTAAACTAACAAATACTAGTACGACCTGTCCGTCTGTCAAACGTCCGTCGGCGAAACGTCTTTAGGCGAATCATCCGGTCACGACATCATCATTGCTCGCTATCGGCACACCAGTATCACACCTGCCACAAGCAGGTGCATGTCAATGTTCCCTCTAATTTTTCATGTAAAACATGCTGTAAAACAAGAAAAACATGAGTGGACAGAGCTACTGCCACTGGCTGCCACTTAAACGGCGCCATCATGGGGAAAGGGGTAAAAAAAAAAAAAAAAAAAAAAATCGATCTTTCATATTAAGACGGGGGCCGCAAATTATCGTCCCGAGGGCCGCAGTTGGCCCGCGGGCCGCAAGTTTGAGACCCCTGCTTTAGAGTGTTCAACCACCTTACATGCATGTTTTTGGATGTGGAAAGAAACCGGACTACTGAGAGAAAACCCACACAAGTCCGGGAAGAACATGCAAACTCCACACAGTGATGACCCAGCTGGGATAGAACTCTCGACTCTAGAACTGTGATAAATGTAATGATCACAGGTGTAGATTAAAAATTTGCTTGAACTGTGCTATGTTTAAGGGCAAAATTCCCCCGTAATTTCGAACCCGGGAATTACTGCAGTATTCAACATTAAAAAAAGAAGCAATATGAGCTTAATGCGTTCCGGGATCAAGCTTGTATGTCGATTTACTCGTATCTCAAATCAACTTTTCTCATAGAAATGAACTAAATACAAATTAATTCATTCCTACCCTCTGAAAAAAACACCAAAACAGGATATTACAATGGAAAAATATATCTTTATTGGTTATAATTCACCATCTACTAACAGAGTAACAAATAACTATCTAGTGGTTTTGATGTTCAATACTAAAATGTGACATTATTCAGTACAGATGGTAGCGTTTACCGCGGAGCGCGCCGAGGGGATAGAGAGGGAGAGAGAGAGGGAGAGAGATAGAGAGAGAGAGACAGAGATAGAGAGAGAGAGACAGAGAGACACTTTTGGATGGCAACGTGCTCGTAACATAACATAAAAATACAATAAACTTAAAACACTTAAAAATAAGTTTTAATTTTACCTTACACTAAAATGAATTCTAATTGTTTTTGGTTTTTTTACTTTTCTTCTTCCAACTTAGCTCTTTTTGCCTCGCTTCCACCTTCACTTTTAGCCGGAGTATTTAAAAGGAACCTATCTAGGGTTGTTTGCTTTTGTCTGAGCTTCAAAATATTACGAAAATGACGCACACAAACATCCACTATAGGATAACGCACAACCACTTGCCCACTTGTCCGGGTGGTCCTCTCGTATTGGTGAGCCAGGTCAGTCACGCGTAGACCACTCTTATGTTTTCCGATTATTTCGTGCTCAATATTGATTGTCATCACATGTCTTTTCTTCCCATTACCCTTCATTGCACCTGCTTTTTTTGGACCCACGAATTTTCCCATAATTCTGCACCCACTAACGCAAAAAAATGCAACACCCTGCCCAGTGCTCGTAGATATCTTTACACGAGGGAGATGCAGCGAGAAAGACGGTGCGCTGTTATCATAAGCAGCCTCTCGCGTCTCGGCCACCTGGCTGTCTCTGGCTGAATATTTGCTTGGAATTTTATTCGTATCTCAAATTTCTCGTATGTTGGGGCGCTCGTATGTCAAGGTATTACTGTAGTCGATTTTTGTGTTTACATGTGGCTCCCTCCTGTCCATTGTACCTTACCTCCAATGTTCCCTCTAAGCTGCGTGCGTGCGCAATTGCGCACTACTCTAGTCTTCTCCGCGCACAGCAAATTATATGGCGCACACAAAATAAAATCTTTTTTCCCCCCTTGATGGCGCCGTTCACGTGGCAGCAAGTGGCAGTAGCTCTGTCCACTCTTATGTTTTTCGTGTTTTACAGCCCTTCTTTCTTTTTTTTAATTACATTTTAATATTTCTTAATACAGACGCTCCCCTACTTACGAACAAGTTAGGTTCCGAGCGATTGTTCATAAGTTGAATTTGTTCGTAAGTTGCTCAGTGCTATATTTCGTATTATAATTTATGTTTAAGGCCTATATAAGTATATTGAAGGTTTATATAAGTGCATTTGTATGTTTAAGGCGTGTATAAGTAACACGCATTGGTTTGTACTGATTTTTTTTTTTAATAAAATGGAGAGAATACATACAGTACTGTATACATACATTAGAGAGAGAGAGAGAGAGAGAGAGATTTACTAGAAACTGGCCGAAAGAAGCTATCTAATGACGATTGCAGTTTTCTTTTTTCATCATAAATGATGCGGTAGCACTGTATGGCATCATTCAATTGATTTGCAAACTTTGTGCAACGTTCAATATTTGGGTCCTGCTGCTCGATCTTTATGTTTATAAATGGCACTGACGGTCGAACGATTCAAGTTGTATTGCCATGCAACGCTCACCACTTTCTCACGCGCATCAAGCTTCGTTATTATTGCAACTTTCGTTTCAAATGAAATGGCTTGCCTCTTCCTTGCACCTCCCTCAATAGAAGCCTTTCGCTTTTCACCAACCATATTGAATAATGGATGCACGAGATATTTAATGATAAAAATGAAAAAGGTTCTTTGCGCACTGGAGATACGTTCACACACTTCCGCACTGCAACGAACTGGGCAGAGGAAGGTGGATGCTGGGTGAGCTGAGCTCTCACAGCGCCGGGCGTCGGTATTAGCGGCGGAAAGAAGCACTACTCGGAAAAAGGCGCGCAATACAAAATCGAACTTACGAACATTTTTCGACATAAACGCAATTTGCAGACGTTCGTATGTACCGTTGTTCGTAACTCGAATGTTCGTAAGTAGGGGAGCGTCTGTACATTCCTTTTTACTTTACTGTGCAAATAGAAGAACAAGCGGTGAAATCGGGTGAGAACTGTCTAAATCTGCTGTGTGTGGTTGTGTGCGTGTGTGTGTGTCTAGTATGTGTGATCGTTTGTCTTCAACCTACACAATTGACTATAAATGGAAATTAGCCCTCGGCTACAATCTTACATATATATGTTCATTAACATGAATATAAATATGTTCATTAATATGTGCTATCCCTTATTAAATGAATCAAATCAAAATCATGGAAAATATTGCATATAAATGGAAACTTGACTATCTCAAGTGACACGTTCAGCAGAAAAGTCATTTGAACGAGAATGAGAAGTGAGAAGGTCAGATGTGTAAAATAAGGTAAAATTTAAGTCGGATTTGTGCATATTCTAATGGCATTTATGAAGATGTTTTATTCATAGATATTTTTTCATTCATTTTCTGAACTCGCGGGGGGTGATGGAGCTTATCCCTGCTGACTTTGGGCCAGGGGCGGGGGACACCCTGTATCGGTGGTCAGCTGATCGCAGGGCACAAGGAGACGGCCGGTACTCGGTCGTTTGGTCGCCGGTCTTTTGGTCGCCCGGAAGGTTATTGATAATTACCATTTAAATCGTTCCTCAAATTCCCTAAATACAAACTGCAAATTATTATTTAGTCATATATAATGCCCTATTATATTAGGCTAAAGAAAAGCTCAAAATTTCCCGTACTTTTATTGTGTTTTGTTGGAGAACTTGTTAAGACCCTGACTGACGTCCCTTCCTAAGGGGACAACTCATGTACATACAAACTCTTATACACTCACACGTCCGCTCAGTGAAACTGCTCAGGGCCATTGTTGGCTTTTATTGATGCTTAGACCGTGTTGTTTTACCTTGTTTTGTCGCCGGTATTTTGGTCGCCCGTTGTTTGGGTCCGGGCGACCAAAAGACCGCGACCAAAAGACCGGCGACCAAACGACCGCACACAAGACGGACAGCCATGCACACTCAGACCCATACCTAGGGGCAATTTTAGAGTGTCCAATCAGCCTACAATGCATCTTTTTGGGATGTGGGGGGGAAACCCACGCAGGCCCAGGGAGAATATGCAAATTCAACACAGGTGGACCGACCTGGATTTGAACCCAGGACCCCAAAGCCGAGGCCAACGCGCAAACCACTCATCCTCTGGGCCGCCCATTCATAGATATTAATCATTACATTTTATTATTACTAAATCATTTATGTGTAGTAGACATGCACCTGCTTATGGCAGGTGTGATACTGGTGTGTGCCCATATCGAGCAATGATGATGTTGCTCACACTGGTACTCAGTGTGCTCAGGGAGGTTGTCTTTCTGCCCAGGCAAACAAAAAATTAGAGGGAACATTGCTTACCTCTCCACTTCTCCAGGTGTACTTTCCCTTGCCATGTTTGAGGCCATTGAAAAACTCGCCTTCGTATTTGGAACCGTCGGCAAACTCCTGGAGTCCAAATCCTTGACGTTTCTCCTGGCCGGCTCCTCTACTATGAGACAGAGACGGACTGCCTTCGTCACGCTCCTCTGCACGCTCACTCCTGAACGCAGAGATTTTTTTTCGTCTTGACAACATTTGCACGGATTTTTCTTTAATTCTAAAAACAGAACTCGCTAGAGTAAAAATCAAAGTAGTTGGCAAGAAACAAAAATCTTATTTGAAGGGAAAAATGTCTTTTGAAAAGTTTTCCCACACGCATTGAGAACTTTCCTGGTTGCCCTGGCAACTGTTTGGACAGTGCGCGGATGTGGTCACAGTGCGCATGCGCAGATTTTGAACGCTCCTCCTCACATAGTTTGTGCAATTAAAAGTAAATTACATTCACCTTATTACAGATAGGTAGGTGTTGCCAATTGGAAAAGGCAGTCTCCAGCCCTTTATACACCGTAAATCTCTCCCGGTTAAAAAAGACCACAAAATGAAACTTACTATCAAAATCAAATCTTCACTTTATACATTATATGCATTATAACCAGAAAAAGTAAATAGTGAAAAGATATTGTGCTAGAATCATTACTGTTAAACACACCACGGGAGAAGAAAAGGTTCAAATTTGTATTTTTTTCGCTTCAATAATCACAATAATAAATAATGAACTGTATGGCGGCCCATTATTAAACGTCAAAAATGCTAACACTATTTTCCAGAGCCAATTCCGAAATTGTGGGAGAAGTATTTTTTATTCCGACGGCCATCAAATACAACAGAAAATTCACCTGACACGTGGAAACTACTCTAAACGCACCAGCAGACGCAACAAAACAAACAACCAAAATTATGTGCATCTAACGCAATTTAATTTTAGTTTTTGTGTGTGCTGAATTTGTATGGAAGCTTATGGCATTCACCTTCAAAATAATAAAAGCCCTGGCCGTTTTTCAAATGTTTTTCTTTCTTTCTGCTGGCAGCCAGGCTCAGGGAAAAAAATGAATAAACACCAAAAAATAAATTTAAAAAACAAAGAAAATAAATTTCAAAAAAACAACCCTATGAAATAAATTCATTTGGAAAAATAAAGAATTATTTTGTCAAAGAACCCCCCTTAAAAAGGATTTGAAAAAGTTTTCAAAAAAGTAATTAATTAAAAAAACAACCCAAAAATAAATTAACTTTCAAAAAAGTATTTAAAAAATGAAAAAATAAACGAATTTTAAAAATGGCCAGGCATTTTTATTTTTTATTTTGAGGTGAATGCAATAAGCTTCCGTAACTTAAAAGTATTCAAAACTATTTCTCCCATAGACGGGTAACTGATACAACTGTATTTTTCAATACTATGAATATTTTTTGGAGACAGAGGAGTAAATATCTAAAATATAGCATGGTAAAATTGCCCAAGAAGTGTTCATCATTCAAGATGGTGTCACTGATGTAAAAAAATTAAAAACCTAACATTTTTCAAATGTGTCATTGATTAGCAATTACATTTGATTAGCTATGACATTATCAGAAACATAAATAGTGACCAAATATCTCAAATGAAATGCCATTTTGTCACCATGTGAATATACAATACTGATGGGAAATAATATAATGGGATAGAATATAGAACTTTAAACGCTGTTGACTTACTGTGTATTCAGTCTCGACTGAAAAAATGGATGAAAAATTGGGTTATATTTTAGCTACATGGAAGCAATGGTTTGTCATTGTGAGGACTGTTGAAGCAATTTGCTTTAGCATTTTTCAGCTACTACTCTTGCTGGCTACTGCTTTCTTTTTTTAAACTTTCACCAGACACGACCTTTCATTAAGTCCAGATATTCTAAGAGTGAAAAAGCCTCTCCTGTGTAAAAAAACGAACAAAAAAAACATTATCTGAACCACTTCATCCATTTATTAGTCAGTCGTTCAATTCAAAGGGGGGGAAAGCAGAGTACGTATCTACTTAAAAACAATGTGAAATGTTTATATATAAGAATGTTGACAATGCAGAGCAATTTTCAGTGCTTCCATAAAGTATGTACATTATGTTAGTGCTTATGTCTTTCCCCATTCTGTCTTATATAAGATTTAGTTAGCAGTATTTTCCACATGGTGAGGTCAATTAATGTAATCTAACAACGATCCAAATCCCCACATCTAACTAGTATATGGTTTGACTGTCTAAAGGCAGTTCCAATGTATAAATATGCTGCTAAATGGCTGAGTTGTTTTTGTGCACCCATATGCTTAATGTAATACAGAAAAGGCATATAAAATACATTCCCTTCATGTCCCCACGGAATGGGTTTTGTTGAGTGCAGTGATAATTAAAAAAAAGAAAGATAGGGAATTTGAGCATTCAGTTAGTCGTAACACATTCATTGTTCTTCTATCTCAAGAGTGAAAGTCTCCATAGGACGTTTGCTTAGGGCCTTGATGTCATCCAATAGACTGGTGGGGGTCAGAATGTGTGAAGATCCTAGAGTTGGAAAAACACAACCAACATTTAGTCAGACTTCAATCACTATATTCATTCATTCATTCATTTTCCGAGCCACTTATTCTCATGAGGATTGCCGGGGTGCTGGAGGCTATCCCAGTGAACAATGAGGAAAAAGGCAGACTAGACCCTGAATCGGTTGCCAACCAATCACAGAATAAATCACAAAATAAATGAGAACAATTAGCGATGTACATGATTCCTTCCACTCTTGCTCGTTTTGTGTTTTTGCTGCTTTTCTGTCTTAATGATATGATTTGGTGATTCTTAATGATCCAATTTACTTTGATTTGCTTTGTACTTTTAGCTTTTGCTTTGTTGTTCTGCAGCCTTTGCAACTGTACTGTCTAATTTATAACTATGCCTTTTCTTGCTACTGTCACAATGAAATTTCCTGAATACGGGATGAATAAAGTTATCCAATCCAATCCAATCAACTAGTGGAAATACACAAAATATCATGTGCAATTATTTTGAAGTGGAATCCACAAGAAAAGAAAAAAAGAATAGCATTATAGTGCAATCTGGCATACATTCTCACCTATGATAACCTGGCAGGATTTGACAGCTTGTGTGACCTCATAGGCACAACGCATCTCAGAGTAGCTGATTCCTCCAATGACAAAGATGATGAGGCGTGAGCCTGTCCGCCGTTCGTCCTGAGCGCTGGATTTGTGCTTATGACGTGCACTGTAAGGACATGAAGACCAATGTGTAAATTAAATAATGTAAAGTGAACCAACCACCATTTGCATCACATTCAGCTCTTCACTCAGTTTCACCAAAAGAGTACTGTATTTATTCGAGTATAAACCGCATAATCTTCGTCAAGTTTATAGGCGAGGGTAAAATAAAAAATGTTGCTCCAGAGAAACGCTAGCGGGGCAGCCGCTCACTCGAGTCCGCCCAGGAAACGCTATCCTCGCTCAAGAAGAATGATATCAATTGTTTGGTGAATCTGATGATGATGAATCAGACTCTGGAAAACGTTAAATATTATGATCATGAATTAGGTTTTAAGGATTTAAAATTGTAAATTCCATTTGAGAATTGTGTTCATACTGGTAGTTTGTTTTATCAGCTTTCCATAGCATGTGAATAAATGTTTTGTCATAGCGACATGTTTTCAGCATTTGCCAGTTACCAGTACCGGTGCAAAACATGGTGTGAGCTGAGAAAAAGTGGGGGGAAAAATAACATATCAATTTTTACTTACAAATTATGGGTGTGCGTTATACTCAAATAAATATGGTAAGTCACATTTGCCACTAGTGAAGAGCAGCATGATTAAAAAAATACAAATAAAAAGCAGTCCACCATTCAGACAAGATCCTAGTGAGGGGATTCTTAAACCTTTAAAGCGAAAGCCCCAGATTGCCAGTGACAGTAATGGTATCTGGTTAACAACCTAATCATAGCAAGATACTCAACATAAGCGCTAATTTGTACTCATGAAAAGAAAAAAAAGAGGGTTCAATGTATTCTATTTAGAAATTTGTGACACTGTGCACAATGTAAGGAACCTAAAACACTAGAGGGCGACAATGACCACATTTACAAGGACAATATTGCTATCCTTCACCACTTCGTGGCTTTTATAGTGTGCCTCCCATCACCACCCAGGATCTAGCTTTCTCTGGCCCTGAGGAAAAAAACTAGGGCTGAAAGCATTTGGCAACCTAAAAGTGGCACTACAAATAACTGTTAGCCTTTCGTGACCAGCCAGAAGAACCACACCACCATTAAGGTCTGCTCGCAGGCATCGTCAAACATCGTGCTTTTTTCTTTTCCTAAACCAACCTGACAGCCCCGGAGCCATTCCAAGCAGTTGGGCACTCAGATTGATGCGGCCATTCCCTTGTTTCCAGTTTGTTCTCCACAGCATCCTGAAACCCCCCCAAAAAACAGGTTTTAGTTCTTTTTTTTTTCTTCCTAAAAAAGCTTAAAGGCGAAATTATACACATGAAGACAGTCTTATGTGTCAACACAATGAAAGACAAAGAAGACCCACATTATTGGTTGTTATTTTATTTTCATTTTTTAAATTACTAAAGCAAATTGTAACCCCTGCGAAGGATCGGGTAAATCTTTCCGCAATATATGATTTTCTCTTGTGCGCCTATAAGCCATACCCTTGATTCAGTAAAGATTTTTTTAGTTACAAATCGGCTTATATGCGAGAAAATACGTTACTTTAGGAAATAGCTAATTTTTCAGGATTGTAATAGATCTTAAAAATTGCTCAACATAATATTAAGGGAAAAGGTAATGTAATTTCTTAATGAAATGCTTGGCTTGGTTTCCTTTCACCATTACTTAACATTTAAGAGAGTTCTATTTAAGTTCCTATCCTGCGGTGGAATGACATTTTTGCATCCTATATTCCCAATATAAAGTAATTTGCATCAGTTTTATCGACAGGAGTCAAGAAAATTGAAAGAGAATTTCAATTTCTAATTTTACCTTACGTTTTACCTTTCGTTGCCAAAAGTTTAGCCCAACCCACCAACCATGAATATCTTCTGATTCAGGTAAAATAGCATAAAAACAATACAACAAATTAATTATTCTATGTAATTTACATCTAATATTATTTCAATATAATGTCCTATTACACCGAAAATAAGTAATTTTTTAACATTGCAATATATATCGCAAACACCCCTCCCTCCAAAAATTGTGATATCAGTGTTTTTCAATATCGTTAAGTCCTAATCTGGATCGAAATGTATACAGGCTGTTCGAAAATTTAAAATACTACTTAAAATTTGTTCCTATTTTAATCGTTTTTTGTGTGTGTGTGCGTGCGTGCGTGCGTGCGTGCGTGCGTGCGTGCGTGCGTGCGTGCGTGCGTGCGTGCGTGCATGCATGTATATTCTAGGATGTATGGGAATTACATAGTTTTTTTTCTCATTGGTTCAAAATTTAAGTCCTCAAATATGGCTGGACATCCTAAACTACAAGAACTTGCTCAGTTAGCGACAATTTATGAAGTTTAGAGATTTGTTGTTCAAGTGCAAAAATGCTCAAGGACCATAAAAGAAACACATGCTCAAGTTGACGCTAAGAATATCAAGAATTGTTATCCGAAACTCGTCACGACGGGATTTATGGCCAGTAGCTCGGCACATTCCAGTAGTGTAATAAGTCCAGCTATTTTGCAGGGCTTTCAAGTTTTAAACAAAATAATCTATTTGAAAAGAAAACAAAGACAGATATAAATCCAATGCATCATGGAACCGACACAAAACAATTAGGAATATTTTTCAGACATATGAATAATCTAAAGTATTTCAAAATAGGGAATTACTTTAACAACACCCTATAGTTAGTTATGATGCAGAATTTTGTAGCATCCAGGTTGTTCTAAAATAAACTTCATGGTGCGAATATTTTGTTTCTGTAAAAGATAGATAGCTTCAAAACCATTCCCTCAATTTTCTTACTGACCTCCATGACATCCTTTATGCCAGGAGTCCATCTGGAAAGATTGTACGTCTCTTCCTGAGAACGGTCACGCCTGGTAGATTTACGTGAGAAAAAACTGGGCTGAAATTAAAAGCAAAATAGGATATAATTGAGAATCAAAGCAGAATGACATTCCAAAACAAATGCTAGTTCTGCTTTTACGATTTTCTTCTTTAGAAGAATCTCATATGTGATTAAGTGTTGCAAACATTAAATCAAGTAAATTTGATCATTCACATACATGTGTGATGATGGGTACTCCAAGTTCTTTCCAGTTCAAGATAACTTCCCTTTCGTCTTCAATCTTCACATGCTGGATGAGTTTATTCAAATTCTCCTCTGTTGTTCCTGTTGACACATGAGAAAGTATAGTTTCCAACTCAGCTGAATAGTAATTTTTACTTTTTCACTTCAATTTTGTTCTGATGAGAAAAAAAGTATTTTGTTTTAACTCAACCCCCCAAAAATATTACATTAAAAAATGACTGCTGACATAATTTGAACAAGAGAGCCATTGGGGTACAGATTCAAAATGAACAGCGATTCACGACTGGGGAAAAAAAACTAAAAATCTTTGTTTGTATATCTTTCACTTGACCTTTGCTTACATTAGCTACATTGAATATTGCGTTTTTACTTTTCAAATAAATATAGATTTTTTTTCAAGTGATAACAAAAATATTCTCTGATTTCTGTAGTCTGATCTTTCATTGACGGCAGTAGAATTCATTGAAATGCCATCAGGGTGAGAAACACAAAGTTGATACATACGATTGGTATTAGCAGGCCCCTCAGAACTATGTGGGCCTGAATTTTGAGACCTCTGGTTTCACATGGCACTCTGCTTTGGATTTCTGCTTTCCCATAACATATAGGGGAATGTAATAAAGATGGCACTAGATTTTTTTGTTTGTTTCATCTCTAGATAATGTACCATTTACACTGAAGATGTAAAGCAGCACAGCTCTGATCTTGTCATAAGTGCTGTATTGGTTCAGCAGTACTGGCAACAGAGTTCTCATGGGATCCTTCACTTTCACCCCATCAACGTCTGAGCCAACTGCAAGGTCCTACACAGTGATGCAAAGATAAAATATTAACATGGACATGGGATGAATAACACTTTTTAAATTAAGACAAACAAACTAATCCAAACATTTCTTTAAAATAGAAGAGCACACTCAGACAAACCTGCTCAGCTTTGCAGAGTTTCTCAACATATTGGGAAAAAAGTTTCATGCAGTCTTCAGCCAATTGCAGGTGAACGGTTTTCTAGCATTCAGAGAATTGGCACAAAAATTAAAGAGTGACTTTTTTTAAGAATGAAGAAGCAACATCAAATTATACATAAAGCAAATTAATTAACATTTAATTAATGTTCAAGATACACAACGGATGATAATAATGCAGGATTGGACCTCAAGCAGGTTTTTAGCTAGCCATCACAATGATTGCTCACACCTCCTAGCGTTATTCATTACGATGATAAACCAGAACTACGCTGCAGGCTAACCTTAAAATAAAACCGCACTATACTCAGCCTTAATTTCACATCCCGCAAAGGGCAGCAATTAGTTAGATAACTGTGTTTTGTCTGCAAAAAGGGGGGTTAGTTCTCCTGAAAGATCTCCAAATGAATAAATGAAATAAGAGTTCCCATAATAAAATACCCCTGTTTCATTTATCCATGCTTAACAGTTGAATGACAGTTAAAGGCTACAGGTGAAACTAAATTCTCTTAAATGTAAAAAATATATTGTTATGTTACGAGAAAACAGGAACCACACCAATTTATTGTGATCAATAGAGTGTATTGGATTACAAAACGTTAGGAATGCAGTACCGGAGAGGTGCAAGTAATGCAACAATGACGTACCTGTGTCAGCTGTTTCCGGAAGGAAGGCATTTTTTTCATCATTTGAGCCAAATTGCTGATGGTGATCTGAAAATGAATTAATAAATATTTTTTAACACCAATAATTAAACAGTAAAATATTTACCACCACATACAATCAAAATGTTTGAATTAATTTTGCACCGCTAGATCAGCTGTATAGTGGAGTACTAATAAAACAAATATCAAATCCATAACGTATTTTTACACCAATAGGGTGCACTTAAAATTTTAAAATGGAGAGGATGCCCAATCAGTCGCCGCGCCTTGTTTATGCGCTAAATTCAAAATTTTATATGACATTAACCCATTGACTGACTGGTTTCATTTCTTGCCAACACGCTACTTATTGCAATCAACCCAGAGGACATTCAGCCTAAAAATAGCCTCCCCACGGATTCTAAGCATTAAGGTAAATTCATTCAAAACATCCCAGACGAGTGGCAAGGCAGTTGACTCCTGTGTGCTCGTAGGGATTTTAATCCTCCATACAAAGATGGCAAGCAGCGTCACATGAGTTACGTGACGATTTGGAATGGATTGTCAATGCCTGGGCATTACAAAACCACGCAGCGACAACGCTGACCCTAACAATGAGATGAAACCCAGCATTGTTGGTGAACTCACCCACTTGGCTGAACTCTTTGTCGGATACAGAAGATGAGGACATAGACAGATTTGTAGATGTTTGAATACTTTGACTTATATTTTCGCGAATACACATTAGGTCAATAAAAGAAAATCAAACTCGGGTTTTGCTCCTGTTGCCTTTTTTAGCATGCATATTAACGTCTGTGTCATGCTAGCACAACCGTTGCAGCGCGTCCTTTGAAACGAAGCACCTTTATTATTGACCCAAAAAACAGAAAATACACCCTCAACTGAGACGGACGGCGCCCTTTCAGGCGGTGCGTCGTATAGGTGTGAAAATACGGTAGATATAGGTCGCACTGATAATTAGATTTAGCATGTGTGGCTAATTCAGTGTCAGGTAGGTAAAAACATTGCACTTAATTTTACCTTCCCGTCTGGTTGTTTCTTGCTGGCACATATTTCCTTAACCATCTTTGGAATTTGCCTGTTTTAGGGAGATATTTCATGTTCAGTTTGTGTCTACGCCATCAGCCGTACAACATGTAAAAGCTCACACTTATTTGACAAACGTACTCAGAAACCTCAGCAATGTGTTTGTGCCTCAGCTTAACCCACAGCATGTCATCCTCATTCAGGATGGCCTGCTTTTCTGAACCATCTTTGGATTTGTACCTGCCAACATAAAGGTGTGTGTTGTCAAACGCATTAAACATAATTGCGTGTCTGCACACAATTGTCTTTTTATAAGTCAATAAAAAACTTGTTGCAGCATATAACATGAAGAGGTACATTACTTGTACGTGGCATTCTGGATATCAATGAGATCACAGGCCATGGCTTGGTATGTAAGCTCATGCAGAATAGGACTGACGGGGTCAAAGCCTCTTTCAACAATAAGGAGCTGGGCCTGAGTCTTTTCCTTGAAAGATCATACACGAACAAAAATAAAAACCACATTTCGTAAAAACAAAAGCAACTGAAATCAATGGCAAGGATTTTTAAAAACATTCTAACAATAATTGAAGCCAATTGAGTAACAATAAGTAAAAATGTATCACAATGTACTGTACAGTCATACCTCTAATTAAGAAATAAATAGGTTCCAGAACTTTATTTCGTAAGTTGAACACTTCGTAAGTAGAGCAGTACTTTATATGTAAATACTCTAATTCGTTCCACGGTCCCCACAAAACTATTAACTAAACGCTTAAAAATTCATCAAAGTCGCAATTTTGTAGGGTGTGTGAAGAAACACAAAAATGAGAGAAAATGATCATAACATTATTTAATAACCCATTAAATTGAATGAACATGCAAAATCTATTTTCGTGTCAGGAAGCCAACGTTAGGCAACAGAGGCAGAGAGCAAATGAACTCATGCACACATCTTTCATTCTGGATCATTTCATGCTGGAGCCTATCCCAGCTGAATTCGGGCCAGAGGCAGGAGGCACCCTGAATCGGTGGCCCGCCGATCGTAGGGCACGAGGAGACACAACCATTCATGCTCACACTCAACGTCCTCCTTACTGACCACAAGCCCCATCGCCTGCCTCCGCGACACAATTTTGCCCACTGCAGTTCAGCTTTAGGCTCGACTGCGAGTTCTTTGAAGGCACTCGGCGGCCACAACTTCCTCCAAGCATAAGTTTAAGCAGACAACAGCAGTCAAAGAAACATGGAGGGTTGGTGTGAGACAGCCAATGAGAGCCCAGTAGAGTGTAGTGAAGTTCTAAAGTGAGAATCAACGCATCCGCGACAAGATTTTCAAAATAAAATAACGGATAAGGAAATGCATGTACTTTTTGGGAGATTTTGTAACTTGGATCTTTCTCGAATTTTTAGGCACTCATTTACATATAAAAAGCTTTCGTAACCTGAACATTTTGTACTTAGAGGCATTTGTAAATAGAAGTATGACTGTATTTCAAAAACTCATCTTGTCAACATTCTCAGTGAAGTAAACTGTATAGGATGTCTGACCTTTTTCTTGTTACTGTCATCCATCTCATAGTGTCTGGACAATTTGTTGTCCACCAATTCTGCCAGTGTCTTAGCGTACTCCATGTTGGGGTCTCTAGTGGGAAAATACTTGACGTAAGTTTTCACTGTTAAAATCAACATACTGGAAAAGTAAGTTATCAAATACTGTTTCAGAACAAGCTTTTCCCATCTAAATATAGTCCTAGTGTACTTTTTGTATCGGACTCCTGGGTATTCGTCCAACGTGGCGCAGAGCGCGACCAGTTGATCTGCAAGTGCTTCCAGTGTCCTTTTTCTGTCCTGGCTGTGGGGACTGTAGATGCTCTGAAAGGCTCCAGGATTATCACACGTGAACACCTGTAAAGCATTCAATGTTCGGATTTTTCACTTCTTTACTATTTATTTACAACTACCACTATCCTTGGGGATTATACTTTGTCTAGGTAACAAAACAAAATGTCAACACTACCCTGAAAAAAATAATATTTTATATGTTAAACAAGTTAACTAAATCAGACTTAAAAAATAAAAAAAATCAGGGATTATTTACTAGATTACCTAAAATAAATCTGTAAAAATAATAAAAAATCTGACTGTAAAATATATTTGTCGACTCCGTGTAACATTTTTCCATGAAGCATAAAGACCCAGTAAAGTGACATGTACCGTGAGCAGCAAAGAATATTATTACCAATCCTGCTGATTTTGAAAATCGACAAGTATATAAAATAAAGCTATAATATCATGAAAAATTGAGCCTGTCTTCCAATTTTGTAACTGGGTGGACTGGGAAATATCATAAGCACACCAGGCTTGATCCGATGATTGCAAGTGTGGTGAACACCAAGCAATTGGCATTCCTAAAAGAAAACATACCTGTGCCTCGTGCGGCATAAAGGACATGTTTATTTCTTTGCAAATCCTAATGTGCTTTGCACAGTACAGCTTCATATTGTTGAATAGGTCATCAGGGCAGTCTGAGGGGTAAATAATTGATATTTCCATTAAACTATCAGGGGAAAAAGTATGTTTTAGTGATGGTGTATCATGAGCTTTAATGAGTTACTTACAGTCAGTGAAATAAACATATGCTGCTTTGTACTTGGGTTTAGGCTTGAAATCCGCAATGAATGCATCTACTGACTGTAAAGATAGAGGATAAATTAAAATGTGATACAGTGTAATACAATACACTGTTTGAGATTAAGGAGCACTATACCTGAGCTGTTGGTGTGATAAAGTAGATGGCCTTCATTTCCAGAACAGGCTCTCTGTTTTTGTAAAGGTCCTCCACAACTAAAAAATTGATGTTTATGTTATCTGCTGATGCCACACACATCGTAAAAAACCTAGCAGAGAAAACTATTCCAACTTTACTGTATTATTGTTACCTTTCCGCAACGCACACCTCATGTTTAAACTGTATTAGCAAGAGGTGAGTATTAGCTGAAAGTTTGATGCCTGCATTGATATGTATGCCCGCTAAAACAGTAATGAAGCAGCTATTTAGCCCCTCCCTTCACCCACTAACCGAGAATATATGTAGTATTTTGGATGTGGGAAGTAAATCGGATTTAAGAATTGTGAGCTGTAACAGTAACTATTTGTAGCACTTAATAATACATACAGCATCTAAGCATCTCCTTGTGCAAAGTGCGCTGAATAGTTGAACAATGCACAATGACAGCATCTGCAACAAGATTATGTTTTAGCTTTTTGCAGCTAGTCAGTGTTTAGTTAGTTTGACTTAGTAGTGTCCGGATCCGAAAATCAGTATTGGCACCGAATACAGCTATTTTTGGAGTGTCGGATAGTATCGAATGTGTTCCTAAGATAAGATACAATCCCGTATTCATGTGTTATAAGTGCTACTTATCTTTAGAAACTAATCTCACTAATTCTCACCATCCTTCGCCTCAGGTGGTCTGAGATTTTTCTGAATTTTTTTTATCTATCTTTTGCATCCTTCTCCGAAACCATGATGTTAAACACTCCTGTCAAACACTTTTCAGATCATTTGAGAGTTGTTTTGAGGCACCCATCGTGGCACTCTCCAGAGAAGGAGCAAAGCGGAATAACACCCACAAATGGCCATCTGAAATGCAAGTTATCATGATTGGCATTACCACTGTATGTCATACAGTGGTAATACATACAGTGTATGTAGGTTAAGGATCAAAAAGCCTACCAATAAAAATTTGTGTTCCAATAACTGTTACTGAAGATATTCAGATCAAAAGACTACAAGAGTGCAAAAATATTCATCTGGCTTCTTTTGTCTTACTAATGATTGCACTTTCTGTAACTCTGAAATTAACTTTTTTTCCACTTCTCAAATATTACTGTGATTGTCTGCTATATGCTATATGTACTTAACTGGAATTCCTCATTCATACAACCAATGATTTATAAATGGAGATTTTCATGGGTGCCAAAACTTTTGAAACAAACGCAAGTTCCGTTCATGGTGACGCCCAGAATGGATAGTTAAACAAAACAAAATAAACGTACTTGTTATTTTTTCTGACATGAGGTCCGACATTTTGCAGCATGATGACAGCAGCTTGGTGGTGAACTGGTCCAAGATCAATATCTAAAAAGATATTCAAGGGGTTAATGGGTTTTAAGTTGCTTATCGAGGCGGACTCAACACAAAAATTTGAAATCTAAGGGCTGTCTTAACTAGGGATGCAGCGATAAATAGACCCTTAAATGATTATCAAATATTTTTTTAACTGAAAAACTATTCAAATCCTGTATTCGACCTGCTTAACAGTGAACTGATTTCTGTTATCCTAAATGAAAGCAGTTTTATTGATATTTGTTAAATTCATCATTTGTGTTGGAAAATTCATGCTCACACTCATACCAAGGCACAATTTAGAGTGTTCAACCAGCCTATGCTGTATGTTTTGGGGATGTAGGAGGAAACCAGAGTACCCAGAGAAAACCCAAACAAATCTAGAAGAACATGCAAACTACACACAGGAAGGTCTGACCTGGAATCAAACCATCGATCTCAGAACTCTGAGGCCGACACGCTAACCACTCGGCCAACGGACCGCCCTGAGTGCTGGTTAAAACAGTTAATTGGCACTTGCATAGCCTCTTCTTGTCGAAGCCAGTGGATATCCCTAATTGTTCAGTCTCTCTCAACACCCGTGGTTATAATTAAATTATCCCTTTTAGCAGGAATTAGCATCAGATGGAGCACTGTTTGTTGATTAAACACCCCAAAGTTTATTTTTTATTTTTTCAAGTCTGACTAAGCATCTAGCCCAGGGATGAGCAAACCGGTCCCCGAGGGCCGCTGTGGGTGCAGGTTTTTGTTCCAACCAATATAGCACAGACAGTTTAACCAATGAGATTTCTGCAGAAAACAAAAAGCACCGGACCGCAATCCACTGATTGACTTGTAGGACACAAGATTGGTGAAAAGGTGCCCTCTCAATGGGTTGGAATGAAAACCCGCACGCACTGCAGCCCTTTGTGGAATAGTTTGCCCACACCTGGTCTAGCCAGATTTGTTGACACTAGAGACCGAAAGCCTAGTCGTGGCAATATAACTATCTATCTAAACATCCATGGTTAGTTGACTACTACTTAAGTATGTTGACTACTACTACTAATTTACTATGTTGACTACTACTTATTTATTATGTTGACTATTACTTATTTATTATGTTGACTACTTATTTGCTACTTATTGATTATTTATTATTATTATTTATTGATTATGTATCTGTTCGATTGTTTGTTGCTATTTGTGCACTTCCCTACATATTTATGTTGTTGACTACTTATTTATTGATTATTTATTTATTATTGTTGTTATTGATTGTTTATTTGTTGTTGTCATTGTGCAGTTTGTGGTGAGGCTTTAAATCTCATTATAATTGTATACGTCAATAAAAACATTCAATTCAATAGTTGGTTCTTTTTTAGGGGGATCAATTGTCTTCTCTTAACAACAGTTCAGTAGGCACATCATAAAACTTGCTTTCTCTCAAAATTGGAAGGCTACTATTATGTAAAGATGCCACTTGTAGAGTCTACTACCAGGATAGGTTTGACAATACACGAGTGTCATTTTAATTATATTAGGAAAGAGAGAAATTGAAGGCATACCAGGTGGCAATATCAGAAAACGGCAGGCCACAGAGTGAAATTAATGGAGTCGCTGGAGATGATGATTCTTATTTTTAACAGAACACGTGAAGCCAACAAATAAATCCAAAAATAAGCCACTTCATGAAAAAAGCTGCGTGGTTCAAATGGAGAGAAAAAAGTAGCGGCTTGTAGTACAAGAATTACAGTAGACATCCATCAAAATAATTGTTTTTGGAAGCCTTTATCTTAACAAAAAAAAAACAAGACAAAGTTACTAACCTTCCATACTTCAGATTTTCTGCAATCTTCAAGTATTGTTTCTTTAATTCCTATAAAAAGGAAATGGAAAAGTGTCAGAAATGTAGTCCTGGTATGGGCAAATTAAAACAGAAACACTGCTAGCTCACTGAGCCAAATAGTATTGTATATTACTGACTTTATTAGTTAGTATTTGGCAAATACTAACTAATAATGTCACACAAATATTTAATTTTGTTTTAACAGAGAAAATGAAGATAGGCTGGCCTATTCTTGGGCCTAGCTCAGTGAAAATAAAGTGTTAATCACTTCAAAAGTACAAGTAGAAGATTGATTAAGAAACATATTGTAGACAATTGTTTTAGCTATTCTTAAATCCGGTTAAGTAAAGAGTGCCGTTTGACATGCAGTCACAATAATAACATGATGGTTGGAATATTTTATGCCACAGGTGCAAGACCCAACCCACCACATGATTGATTTAACATGGTTCATTAAAGCAAAGCATGTTTATGCAAAAAAATCTATCTAAAGTAAAAATGTGAAGTCCCACATACTTTTCGAATTTTAATTTTAAAACCGGTAATTATCAATTTACCTGTTCCATTTATGTGATTTCAATTTATTTAATAAGGGACAGCACATATTAACGAACATACTTATATTCATGTTAATGAACATACATATGTAAATGTGTAAGATTGTGGCCGAGGGCTAATTTCCATCTTTAGTCCCTTGTGTAGGTTGAAGATAAGAGACTGTCTGCAGTAAATATATATGGCAGGGGTCCCCAAACCAGTCCTCGAGGGCTGCTGTGAGTGCAGGTTTTTGTTCCAACCGATCCAGCAGACACTTTGACCAATGAGATTTCTGCAGAAAATAAGAAGCACCTGACTGCAATCTACTGATTGCACTTGTAGGTCACCAGATTGGTGAAAAGGTGTCCTCTTCCTGAGTTGGAATGAAAACCTGCACCAACTGAAATCCGTTGAGGAATAGTTTGGAGACCATTGAATATGGCAATAGTATGATTTTCCTGACATGAGACAGCATTGGTACATCTGGTACATACAGTACAACTAACTAATGTTGTGGCTGGTGAGCGTTTCAGAATGATTTTTGTTAATTGTGATGGAAGTTGAACATGACGAGTCCCTCAATGAAACCCTTGTATACGACATGAGGTGTGGCTTCAGACAAATTGATTGTTGACCCCATTTTGGACTGACAGTTGTCCTAGACGACAAAAACCAAAGTGATTGCGTGAGAAGTTGTTAGCTGTAAATGTTTTGTTAGACATCAGTGTTTCTATGTTTATACGCCCAACCGAGTTTTCACAACGCCATGAAAGTTGACGCCAATTGTTACGGACCAATGCAAAGGCTTAGATGTACTTTGCTGAAATGTATACTATACTTACGCACAGCTGTTCACTTTAAAAGTACAACGAACCACTGACACTGTTATCAAACTTACTTTTCCAAACTATTCTTTTCAGTCCATTCTCTGGACCAGTTGCCATCTTGACTTTTTTCGCCTCTGTGCCTCTTCCTGTCTCGTCTGCGTGAGTTTAGAATAAAGCCAAACATTACCACTTCCGGTATAAAATCCGGTTGCAAAAATACACATACGTGTAAGAGAAAATTTAGCAAACATGTGGCATTTTTATTTAAATGGACAATTTCAGTTTTGTTGTATTACATATATGTTTATAAAGATAATTTGTATCTCCTTTTATTATTATTTTATTTATTTTATTTATGTTTTATTTGTTTTAGTGCATATTAAACATCTTTTATTTCTCCCGGTTCCACCTTATAAGCTTGTAGCTCCACTATACCGGTGCGGGAAATTTGTAATATTGTAATATTCCAAGATAATTTTAAAATATTTACTACGTGATTAAAATTGAACTGTTACAAGGTTAAAATCTAAATATGATGAACAATAATTCATAGATTTTACTATTATAAGATTCAAATCGTATTACATACTATGGCATTAAAGTCATTATGTATCTTATTTTTGTAACGTGAACCGGAAGTTATTTGGCTTCAACTTTTGTCGACGTTAAATCTGTTAGAGCACATAACTACTCTTCGCGTAACGTTAGGATTAATTAATTAATTAATCTTCCATACTGCCCATCCTCGGCCCATCCTCGAAAGTAACCCAGCTGTCTTCGGGCGAAAGGCAGACGACACCCTAGACTGGTTCAGGCGTAGGGCACACAGAGAGACAGACAACCACAACCACACACTATATGACTTGTGGATTGCAATGTTTTATTATTGTACAAATGTTGGCTATGTTCACAAACCCAATGAAAAAAAAGTACAGAGGCGCTATATCACAGGCAGTGCACCGAAAAGACCTAAAGCAACTACCAGAGAAGTAAAGAATTGAATTGTGTTTTTTCCAACACTTGTTGGTGATATATCCTATTTTTGCCCTGGTAGGTGGTACAAACTGGTAAATTGTGTGGTTGTTGTGGTTGTTTTGTTGACAGTTTGGTGAAAAAAAATCTTCCATGAGTATTATTTGTAGCTATATAGCAGGTCAAATCAGCGACAGACCCTACTAGAGATGACATCTTAAGTCCAAACCCGAATTTCGGGTTGGGTTGGGCCTAGAATGTCAATCATTACTTCGGGTTTGGGTCGGGCCGGTCTTTATCTCTCGCTGAACAAAAAAGTAGTACATATACTAAAATGATGAGTGGTCTCTCTCCCTGACTTTTAAAAAATAAATATGTTTATAACAATGTATACTAAAATGAGGTGTGGATCCAAAACCAAGGATTACTTGTTATGAAATAAATAATTTGGATAAAATAGAGAAGGCGCTGTAATGTAATTGCAATTGGAGCCAAAGAGCCAGCATGCTCTGCACACGCCCTCTTAATTATCTTCGCCTCTGCAAATCCGCATCTATTTTGACTTGGAGCAAGAACTTAAGGATAAATTAAAGACTGGAGAACTGAAAATACAAACAAGCACCGATAATGAAGTTTGGTTCTTTTATGACTTTATTATGGGTGAACAGAAAAAAGTGATCAAATCTGCTGGGTCAAAAATATACATACAGTAGCGCTAATATTTGGTAACATGTCCCTTGGCCATTTTCACTTCAATTAGGCGCTTTTGGTAGCCATCCAAAAGATTCTGGAAAGCTTCTGGTTGAATCTTTGACCACTCCTCTTGACAGAATTGGTGCAGTTCAGTTAAATTTGATGGCTTTCTGACATGGACTTGTTTCTTCAGCATTGTCCACAAGTTCTCAATGGGGTTTAAGTCAGGACTTTGGGAAGGCCATTTGAAAACCTTAATTCTAGCCTGATTTAGCCATTCCATTGCCACTTTTGATGTGTGTTTGGGGTCATTGTCCTGTTGTAACACCCAACTGCGCCCAAGACCCAATATTCGGGCTGATGACTTTAGGTTATCTTAAAGAATTTGAAGGTAATCCTCCTTCTTCATTATCCCATTTACTCTCTGTAAAGCACCAGTTCTATTGGCAGGGAAACAGCCCCACAGCATAATACTACCACCACCGTGCTTGACGGTAGGCATGGTGTACTTGGGGTTAAAGGCCTCACCTTTTCTCCTCCAAACAGCTCAATTTTTGTTTCGTCTCACCACAGAACTTTCCTCCAGAAGGTCTTATCTTTTCCTTGTGATCAGCAGCAAACTTCAGTCGAGCCTTGAGGTGCCGCTTTTGGAGCAAGGGCTTCCTTCTTGCACGGCAGCCTCTCAGTCCATGGAGATGCAAAACACGCTTGACTGTGGACACTGACACATGTAATCCAGCAACTTCTAATTCTTGGCAGATCTGATTTTTGGTGATTCTCGGTTGAATCTTCACCCTCCTGACCAATTTTCTCTCAGCAGCAGGTGATCGCTTGCGTTTTCTTCCTGATCGTGGCAGTGACAAAACAGTGCCATGCAATTTATACTTACAAACAATTGTTTCCACTGTTGCTCTTGGGACCTGCAGCTGCTTTGAAATGGCTCCAAGTGACTTTCCTGACTTGTTCAAGTCAAGGATTCACTTTTTCAGATCCATGCTGAGCTCCTTTGACTTTCCCATTGTAGCGTCTGTGGGCGTTTGCATTCAATGAGCCCCATTTAAATGGCCTCAGAGAAGTCACCAGCTGTAGTCACTCATAATCACTCACAAGAAGTTAAGAGGCGATGCTATGAAGCTCATTTCACTGACACAACCTTCTAAGTCACCAAAATTGCTACATCGTGTTGCTGTATGTCAGTGGCGGTCCATGCATTTCCTAGTGACGCCTTCAGCAAAAACTATTTTATGGCTATAAAACCTCTACTGCAGCTACAGCTGCGACACATAAAAAAATAATCAATAATAACCTCATACAATTGAAATATTATTTTGGAATATGGCCATATTTTACTCACCAACAATCATTTTTAACTGTACACAATATCCATCCTCCTTTCTTTCTTCCTTCTTTTCTTTCACCATCGAAGCTAATGCTGAAAGTCAAGCCTATCCTGTCGTATTTTTGGCATACGTTTTTATTCGATTTAGTGCTGAAAATTTTCGTTCCTGGTTGTGACAGGCATGCTTGCTTTGGAGTTGTCCAACCTTTCTTAATGATGTCCAGCTTTTTTTTTCTTGAAAATGGCTTTAAGTCAACACAACAATATATAAGCTGCTTGTGCAGCTTGCTCCAGATACAGTTTGGTAGCTCTGGCTAGTCCACTCTATCACTAGCCAATCATAGTTGGTGAAAGCGATGACGTATCCCTACGCCTGCGAGAAGGCAATTACGTATCCCTACGCCTGCGAGAAGGCAATTACGTATCCCTACGCCTGCGAGAAGGCAATGACGTATCCCTACGCCTGCGAGAAGGCATTGTGGTGTTGCCAACTCGAAATCTGATTGGTTAAAGCAACAGTCTTATCAACGCTTGTTTAATGCAGCAGAGCCCGCAGAACTGATTGTGAAGGCCTTGAGGCAGATTTCTGACCCTGGCAACAAATAATAGCTGAAATGTGATTGGTTAAATGCTTCAATATGAAAACACACCTCTGGAAGCAGTGCAACCAGGGGGAAAGCAATAAAAGGAAACTAACAGACAATTTGGAATTATTTAATAAGTACTGATGGACAAAATATAATATATGCATCAGATATTTCTTAGGCCAGCAGAGAAGGCCTTGAAGACCCTGACGGCCTGCCACTGATACAATCTTACTTTGTCCTTGTATATCAGCGTTCCATGGTGTAATGGTTAGCACTCTGGACTTTGAATCCAGTGATCTGAGTTCAAGTCTTGGTGGAACCTGACAAGATATGCTACCTGCTGAAGCTAATTTAAAGGCAGCAGTCTCTGTTTCTTAAGTACAAAGCCTACCCATCCTATTTTCATGTAGTATTTCTTAGCATTCTGCATTCTCAGTCCATTGATCTGAGTTTAACTCCAAGACCAACCTAACATGTTGATGTTACCTGCACCAGCAAAGGAACAATGACAAACAGAATTTCTACGCTGTCAGAAAATAGATTATACAATCATATTTTTACCAGGATTCCATGGTGTAATGGTTAGGACTCTGGGCTCTGACTCCAGTGATCTGAGTTCAAGTCTCGGTGGATCCTGACATGATACGCTACCTGTAGGAGCTGAAGCACAATCAAAGGCAGCAGTTTCTATTGCGTAAGTACAAAGCCTACCCATCCTATTTTCAAGTAGTATTTCTTAGCATTCTGAATTCTCAATCCATTGATCAGAGTTACACTCCAAGACCAACCTAACATGTTGATGTTACCTGCACCAACAAATAAAAAATGACAAACAGGATTTCTACGCTGTCAGAAAATAGATTATACAATCTTACTTTGACTGCATATATCAGGGTTCCATGGTGTAATGGTTAGCATTCTGGGCTCTGAATCCAGCAATCTGAGTTCAAGTCTCAGTGGAACCTGACAAGATATGCTACCTGTAGGAGCTGAAGCACATTTAAAGGCAGCAATTTCTATTACGTAAGTACAAAGGCTACCGACTGAGAATGAAGAATGCTAAGAAATACTATATGAAAATAGGATGGGTAGGCTTTGTACTTACGCAATAGAAACTGCTACCCTTGAATGTGCTTCAGCTCCTACAGGTAACATATCTTGTCAGGTTCCACCGAGACTTGAGCTCGGATCACTGGATTCAAAGCCCAGAGTGCTAACCATTACACCATGGAACCCTGATATACAAAGTTAAAGTAAGATTGTATAATCTTTTTTCTGACAGCGTAGCAATCCTGTTTGTCATTGTTTATTTGCTGGTGCAGGTAACATAAACATGTTAGGTTGGTCTTGGAGTTAAACTCAGATCAATGGATTGAGAATTCAGAATGCTAAGAAATACTACTTCAAAATAGAATGGGTAGGGTTTGTACTTACGCAATAGAAACTGCTGCCTTTGAATGTGCTTCAGCTCCTACATGTAGCATATCAGGTCAGGTTCCACCGAGACTTGAACTCGGATCACTGGGTTCAGAGCCCGAGTGCTAAACATTACACCATGGAACCCTGTTTGTCATTGTTTATTTGCTGGTGCAGGTAACATAAACATGTTAGGTTGGTCTTGGAGTTAACTCAGATCAATGGACTGAGAATGCAGAATGCTAAGAAATACTACATGAAAATAGGATAGGTAGGCTTTGTACTTACGCAATAGAAACTGCTGCCTTTGATTGTGCTATACAATCTTACTTTAACTTTGTATATCAGGGTTCCATGGTGTAATGGTTAGCACTCTGGACTCTGAATCCAGTGATCCGAGTTCAAGTCTCGGTGGAACCTGACAAGATATGTTACCTGTAGGAGCTGAAGCACATTCAAGGGCAGCAGTTTCTATTGCGTAAGTGCAAACCCTACCCATCCTATTTTCAAGTAGTATTTCTTAGCATTCTGCATTCTCATTCCATTGATCTGAGTTTAACTCCAAGACCAACCTAACATGTTGATGTTACCTGCACCAGCAAATGAACAATGACAAACAGAATTTCTACGCTGTCAGAAAATAGATTATACAATCTTACTTTAAATTTGTCTATCAGGGTTTCATGGTGTAATGGTTAGCGCTCTGGACTTTGAATCCAGTGATCCAAGTTCGAGTCTCGGTGGAACCTGACAAGATATGCTACCTGTAGGAGCTGAAGCACATTTAAAGGCAGCAATTTCTATTACGTAAGTACAAAGGCTACCCATCCTATTTTCATGTAGTATTTCTTAGCATTCTGAATTCTCAATCCATTGATCAGAGTTACACTCCAAGACCAACCTAACATGTTGATGTTACCTGCACCAACAAAAAAAAAATGACAAACAGGATTTCTACGCTGTCAGAAAATAGATTATACAATCTTACTTTGAGTGCATATATCAGGGTTCCATGGTGTAATGGTTAGCACTCTGGGCTCTGAATCCAGCAATCTGAGTTCGAGCCTCAGTGGAACCTAACATGCGTTGCAACCTCCATGAACTGAAGCACAGTTAATGTCTGCAGTTACTTTTAAGTGAGTTCAAACACAACCCATGCTATTTTCATGTAGTGTTTCTTACCATTGTGGATTCTGAATCCATTGATGAGTTTAACTCCAAGACCAACCTTACATAATGATGTTACCTGCACCAGCAAATGAACAATACCAAACAGGATTTCTACGCTGTCAGAAAATAGATTATACAATCTTACTTTAACTTTGTGTATCAGGGTTCCATGGTGTAATGGTTAGCACTCTGGACTTTGAATCCAGTGATCCAAGTTCGAGTCTCGGTGGAACCTGACAAGATATGCTACCTGTAGGAGCTGAAGCACATTTAAAGGCAGCAATTTCTATTACGTAAGTACAAAGGCTACCCATCCTATTTTCATGTAGTATTTCTTAGCATTCTGCATTCTCAGTCCATTGATCTGAGTTTAACTCCAAGACCAACCTAACATGTTGATGTTACCTGCACCAGCAAATGAACAATGACAAACAGAATTTCTACGCTGTCAGAAAATAGATTATACAATCATCTTTTGACCAGGGTTCCATGGTGTAATGTTTAGCACTCGGGCTCTGAACCCAGTGATCTGAGTTCAAGTCTCGGTGGAACCTGACAAGATATGCTACCTGTAGGAGCTGAAGCACATTCAAAGGCAGCAGTTTCTATTGCGTAAGTACAAACCCTACCCATTCTATTTTGAAGTAGTATTTCTTAGCATTCTGAATTCTCAATCCATTGATCTGAGTTTAACTCCAAGACCAACCTAACATGTTTATGTTACCTGCACCAGCAAATAAACAATGACAAACAGGATTGCTATGCTGTCAGAAAAAAGATTATACAATCTTACTTTAACTTTGTATATCAGGGTTCCATGGTGTAATGGTTAGCACTCTGGACTTTGAATCCAGTGATCCGAGTTCAAGTCCCGGTGGAACCTGACAAGATGTGTTACCTGTAGGAGCTGAAGCACATTCAAGGGTAGCAGTTTCTATTGCGTAAGTGCAAACCCTACCCATCCTATTTTCAAGTAGTATTTCTTAGCATTCTGCATTCTCAGTCCATTGATCTGAGTTTAAC
Source organism: Stigmatopora argus (assembly GCF_051989625.1). Classification (NCBI taxonomy): domain Eukaryota; kingdom Metazoa; phylum Chordata; class Actinopteri; order Syngnathiformes; family Syngnathidae; genus Stigmatopora; species Stigmatopora argus. The sequence continues at coordinate 1,814,264 of NC_135394.1, forward strand.
TCCAAGACCAACCTAACATGTTGATGTTACCTGCACCAGCAAATAAACAATGACAAACAGGATTTCTACGCTGTCAGAAAATAGATTATACAATCTTACTTTAACTTTGTATATCAGGGTTCCATGGTGTAATGGTTAGCACTCTGGGCTTTGAATCCAGTGATCCGAGCTCAAGTCTCGGTGGAACCTGACATGATACGCTACCTGTAGGAGCTGAAGCACAATCAAAGGCAGCAGTTTCTATTGCGTAAGTACAAAGCCTACCCATCCTATTTTCATGTAGTATTTCTTAGCATTCTTCATTCTCAGTCCATTGATCTGAGTTAACTCCAAGACCAACCTAACATGTTTATGTTACCTGCACCAGCAAATAAACAATGACAAACAGGATTGCTACGCTGTCAGAAAATAGATTATACAATCATATTTTTATCAGGGTTCCATGGTGTAATGGTTAGCACTCTGGGCTCTGAATCCAGTGATCCGAGTTCAAGTCTCGGTGGAACCTGACAAGATATGCTACCTGTAGGAGCTGAAGCACATTCAAAGGCAGCAGTTTCTATTGCGTAAGTGCAAACCCTACCCATCCTATTTTCAAGTAGTATTTCTTAGCATTCTGAATTCTCAATCCATTGATCAGAGTTACACTCCAAGACCAACCTAACATGTTGATGTTACCTGCACCAACAAATAAAAAATGACAAACAGGATTTCTACGCTGTCAGAAAATAGATTATACAATCTTACTTTAAATTTGTATATCAGGGTTCCATGGTGTAATGGTTAGCGCTCTGGACTTTGAATCCAGTGATCCAAGTTCGAGTCTCGGTGGAACCTGACAAGATATGCTACCTGTAGGAGCTGAAGCACATTTAAAGGCAGCAATTTCTATTACGTAAGTACAAAGGCTACCCATCCTATTTTCATGTAGTATTTCTTAGCATTCTGAATTCCCAATCCATTGATCAGAGTTACACTCCAAGACCAACCTAACATGTTGATGTTACCTGCACCAACAAAAAAAAAATGACAAACAGGATTTCTACGCTGTCAGAAAATAGATTATACAATCTTACTTTGAGTGCATATATCAGGGTTCCATGGTGTAATGGTTAGCACTCTGGGCTCTGAATCCAGCAATCTGAGTTCGAGCCTCAGTGGAACCTAACATGCTTTGCAACCTCCATGAACTGAAGCACAGTTAATGTCTGCAGTTACTTTTAAGTGAGTTCAAACACAACCCATGCTATTTTCATGTAGTGTTTCTTACCATTGTGGATTCTGAATCCATTGATGAGTTTAACTCCAAGACCAACCTTACATAATGATGTTACCTGCACCAGCAAATGAACAATACCAAACAGGATTTCTACGCTGTCAGAAAATAGATTATACAATCTTACTTTAACTTTGTGTATCAGGGTTCCATGGTGTAATGGTTAGCACTCTGGACTTTGAATCCAGTGATCCAAGTTCGAGTCTCGGTGGAACCTGACAAGATATGCTACCTGTAGGAGCTGAAGCACATTTAAAGGCAGCAATTTCTATTACGTAAGTACAAAGGCTACCCATCCTATTTTCATGTAGTATTTCTTAGCATTCTGCATTCTCAGTCCATTGATCTGAGTTTAACTCCAAGACCAACCTAACATGTTGATGTTACCTGCACCAGCAAATGAACAATGACAAACAGAATTTCTACGCTGTCAGAAAATAGATTATACAATCATCTTTTGACCAGGGTTCCATGGTGTAATGTTTAGCACTCGGGCTCTGAACCCAGTGATCTGAGTTCAAGTCTCGGTGGAACCTGACCTGATATGCTACATGTAGGAGCTGAAGCACATTCAAAGGCAGCAGTTTCTATTGCGTAAGTACAAACCCTACCCATTCTATTTTGAAGTAGTATTTCTTAGCATTCTGAATTCTCAATCCATTGATCTGAGTTTAACTCCAAGACCAACCTAACATGTTTATGTTACCTGCACCAGCAAATAAACAATGACAAACAGGATTGCTATGCTGTCAGAAAAAAGATTATACAATCTTACTTTAACTTTGTATATCAGGGTTCCATGGTGTAATGGTTAGCACTCTGGACTTTGAATCCAGTGATCCGAGTTCAAGTCCCGGTGGAACCTGACAAGATATGTTACCTGTAGGAGCTGAAGCACATTCAAGGGTAGCAGTTTCTATTGCGTAAGTGCAAACCCTACCCATCCTATTTTCAAGTAGTATTTCTTAGCATTCTGCATTCTCAGTCCATTGATCTGAGTTTAACTCCAAGACCAACCTAACATGTTGATGTTACCTGCACCAGCAAATAAACAATGACAAACAGGATTTCTACGCTGTCAGAAAATAGATTATACAATCTTACTTTAACTTTGTATATCAGGGTTCCATGGTGTAATGGTTAGCACTCTGGGCTTTGAATCCAGTGATCCGAGCTCAAGTCTCGGTGGAACCTGACATGATACGCTACCTGTAGGAGCTGAAGCACAATCAAAGGCAGCAGTTTCTATTGCGTAAGTACAAAGCCTACCCATCCTATTTTCATGTAGTATTTCTTAGCATTCTTCATTCTCAGTCCATTGATCTGAGTTAACTCCAAGACCAACCTAACATGTTTATGTTACCTGCACCAGCAAATAAACAATGACAAACAGGATTGCTACGCTGTCAGAAAATAGATTATACAATCATATTTTTATCAGGGTTCCATGGTGTAATGGTTAGCACTCTGGGCTCTGAATCCAGTGATCCGAGTTCAAGTCTCGGTGGAACCTGACAAGATATGCTACCTGTAGGAGCTGAAGCACATTCAAAGGCAGCAGTTTCTATTGCGTAAGTGCAAACCCTACCCATCCTATTTTCAAGTAGTATTTCTTAGCATTCTGAATTCTCAATCCATTGATCAGAGTTACACTCCAAGACCAACCTAACATGTTGATGTTACCTGCACCAACAAATAAAAAATGACAAACAGGATTTCTACGCTGTCAGAAAATAGATTATACAATATTACTTTGACCTCATATCTCAGGGTTCCATGGTGTAATGGTTAGCACTCTTGGCTCTGAATTTAGCAATCTTAGTTCAAGTATCAGTGGAACCTACCATGCTTTGCAACCTCCATGAACTGAAGCACAGTTAATATCTGCAGTTACTTTTAAGTGAGTTCAAACACAACCCGTGCTATTTTCATGTAGTGTTTCTTACCATTGTGGATTCTGAATCCATTGATGAGTTTAACTCCAAGACCAACCTAACATGTTGATGTTACCTGCACCAGCAAATGAACAATGACAAACAGAATTTCTACGCTCTCAGAAAATAGATTATACAATCATATTTTTAACAGGGTTCCATGGTGTAATGGTTGGCACTCTGGGCTCTGAATCCAGTGATCCGAGTTCAAGTCTCGGTGGAACCTGACAAGATTTGTTACCTGTAGGAGCTGAAGTACATTTAAAGGCAGCAGTTTCTATTGCGTAAGTACAAACCCTACCCATTCTATTTTGAAGTAGTATTTCTTAGCATTCTGAATTCTCAATCCATTGATCAGAATTTAACTCCAAGACCAACCTAACATGTTTATGTTACCTGCACCAGCAAATAAACAATGACAAAAAGGAATTCTACGCTGTCAGAAAATATATTATACAATCTTACTTTAACTTTGTATATCAGGGTTCCGTGGTGTAATGGTTAGCACTCTGGGCTTTGAATCCAGTAATCTGAGATCAAGTCTCAGTGGAACCTGACATGATACGCTACCTGTAGGAGCTGAAGCACAATCAAAGGCAGCAGTTTCTATTGCGTAAGTACAAAGCCTACCTATCCTATTTTCATGTAGTATTTCTTAGCATTCTGCATTCTCAGTCCATTGATCTGAGTTAACTCCAAGACCAACCTAACATGTTTATGTTACCTGCACCAGCAAATAAACAATGACAAACAGGATTGCTACGCTGTCAAAAAATAGATTATACAATCTTACTTTAACTTTGTATATCAGGGTTCCATGGTGTAATGGTTAGCACTCTGGACTCTGAATCCAGTGATCCGAGTTCAAGTCTCGGTGGAACCTGACAAGATATGTTACCTGTAGGAGCTGAAGCACATTCAAGGGCAGCAGTTTCTATTGCGTAAGTGCAAACCCTACCCATCCTATTTTCAAGTAGTATTTCTTAGCATTCTGCATTCTCAGTCCATTGATCTGAGTTTAACTCCAAGACCAACCTAACATGTTGATGTTACCTGCACCAGCAAATGAACAATGACAAACAGAATTTCTACGCTGTCAGAAAATAGATTATACAATCATGTTTTTATCAGGGTTCCATGGTGTAATGGTTAGCACTCTGGGCTCTGAATCCAGTGATCCGAGTTCAAGTCTCGGTGGAACCTGACAAGATATGCTACCTGTAGGAGGTGAAGCACATGCAAAGGCAGCAGTTTCTATTGCGTAAGTGCAAACCCTACCCATTCTATTTTCAAGTAGTATTTCTTAGCATTCTGAATTCTCAATCCATTGATCAGAGTTACACTCCAAGACCAACCTAACATGTTGATGTTACCTGCACCAACAAATAAAAAATGACAAACAGGATTTCTACGCTGTCAGAAAATAGATTATACAATCTTACTTTAAATGCATATATCAGGGTTCCATGGTGTAATGGTTAGCACTCTGGGCTCTGAATCCAGCAATCTGAGTTCAAGTCTCAGTGGAGCCTGACATGCTTTGCAACCTCCATGAACTGAAGCACAGTTAATGTCTGCAGTTACTTTTAAGTGAGTTCAAACACAACCCATGCTATTTTCATGTAGTGTTTCTTACCATTGTGGATTCTGAATCCATTGATGAGTTTAACTCCAAGACCAACCTTACATAATGATGTTAACTGCACCAGCAAATGAACAATACCAAACAGGATTTCTACGCTGTCAGAAAATAGATTATACAATCTTACTTTAACTTTGTATATCAGGGTTCCATGGTGTAATGGTTAGCACTCTGGACTTTGAATCCAGTGATCCAAGTTCAAGTCTCGGTGGAACCTGACAACATATGCTACCTGTAGGAGCTGAAGCGCATTTAAAGGCAGCAATTTCTATTACGTAAGTACAAAGCCTACCCATCCTATTTTCATGTAGTATTTCTTAGCATTCTGCATTCTCAGTCCATTGATCTGAGTTTAACTCCAAGACCAACCTAACATGTTGATGTTACCTGCACCAGCAAATGAACAATGACAAACAGAATTTCTACGCTGTCAGAAAATAGATTATACAATCATATTTTTACCAGGGTTCCATGGTGTAATGGTTAGCACTCTGGGCTCTGAATACAGTGATCCGAGTTCAAGTCTCGGTGGAACCTGACATGATACGCTACCTGTAGGAGCTGAAGTACAATCAAAGGCAGCAGTTTCTATTCTGTAAGTACAAAGCCTACCCATCATATTTTCATGTAATATTTCTTAGCATTCTGCATTCTCAGTCCATTGATCTGAGTTAACTCCAAGACCAACTTAACATGTTGATGTTACCTGCACCAGCAAATGAACAATGACAAACAGAATTTCTACGCTGTCAGAAAATAGATTATACAATCATATTTTTACCAGGGTTCCATGGTGTAATGGTTAGCACTCTGGGCTCTGAATCCAGTGATCCGAGGTCAAGTCTCGGTGGAACCTGACAAGATTTGTTACCTGTAGGAGCTGAAGTACATTTAAAGGCAGCAATTTCTATTACGTAAGTACAAAGGCTACCCATCCTATTTTCATGTAGTATTTCTTAGCATTCTGCATTCTCAGTCCATTGATCTTAGTTCACCTCCAAGACCAACTTAACATGTTGATGTTACCTGCACCAGCAAATGAACAATGACATCCAGGATTTCTACGCTGTCAGAAAATAGATTATACAATCTTACTTTAACTTTGTATATCAGGTTTCCATGGTGTAATGGTTAGCACTCTGGAATTTGGATCCAGTGATCTGAGTTAAGTCCCGGTGGAACCTGACAAGATATGCTACCTGTAGGAGCTGAAGCGCATTCAAAGGCAGCAGTTTCTATTGCGTAAGTGCAAACCCTACCCATCCTATTTTCAAGTAGTATTTCTTAGCATTCTGAATTCTCAATCCATTGATCAGAGTTACACTCCAAGACCAACCTAACATGTTGATTTTACCTGCACCAACAAATAAAAAATGACAAACAGGATTTCTACGCTGTCAGAAAATAGATTATACAATCTTACTTTGACCTCATATATCAGGGTTCCGTGGTGTAATGGTTAGCACTCTGGGCTCTGAATCCAGCAATCTGAGTTCAAGTCTCAGTGGAACCTAACATGCTTTGCAACCTCCATGAACTGAAGCACAGTTAATGTCTGCAGTTACTTTTAAGTGAGTTCAAACACAACCCATGCTATTTTCATGTAGTGTTTCTTACCATTGTGGATTCTGAATCCATTGATGAGTTTAACTCCAAGATCAACCTTACATAATGATGTTACCTGCACCAGCAAATGAACAATACCAAACAGGATTTCTACGCTGTCAGAAAATAGATTATACAATCTTAATTTAACTTTGTATATCAGGGTTCCATGGTGTAATGGTTAGCACTCTGGACTTTGAATCTAGTGATCCAAGTTCAAGTCTCGGTGGAACCTGACAAGATATGCTACCTGTAGGAGCTGAAGCACATTTAAAGGCAGCAATTTCTATTATGTAAGTACAAAGCCTACCCATCCTATTTTCATGTAGTATTTCTTATCATTCTGCATTCTCAGTCCATTGATCTGAGTTAACTCCAAGACCAACCTAACATGTTTATGTTACCTGCACCAGCAAATAAACAATGACAAACAGGATTGGTACGCTGTCAGAAAATAGATTATACAATCTTACTTTAACTTTGTATATCAAGGTTCCATGGTGTAATGGTAAGCACTCTGGACTTTGAATCCAGTGATCCGAGTTCAAGTCTCGGTGGAACCTGACAAGATATGTTACCTGTAGGAGCTGAAGCACATTCAAGGGCAGCAGTTTCTATTGCGTAAGTGCAAACCCTACCCATCCTATTTTCAAGTAGTATTTCTTAGCATTCTGCATTCTCAGTCCATTGATCTGAGTTTAACTCCAAGACCAACCTAACATGTTGATGTTACCTGCACCAGCAAATGAACAATGACAAACAGAATTTCTACGCTGTCAGAAAATAGATTATACAATTATAATTTTATCAGGGTTCCATGGTGTAATGGTTAGCACTCCGGGCTTTGAATCCAGGGATCCGAGTTCAAGTCTCGGTGGAACCTGACAAGATATGCTACCTGTAGGAGCTGAAGCACATTCAAAGGCAGCAGTTTCTATTGCGTAAGTGCAAACCCTACCCATTCTATTTTCAAGTAGTATTTCTTAGCATTCTGAATTCTCAATCCATTGATCAGAGTTACACTCCAAGACCAACCTAACATGTTGATGTTACCTGCACCAACAAATAAAAAATGACAAACAGGATTTCTACGCTGTCAGAAAATAGATTATACAATCTTACTTTGAATGCGTATATCAGGGTTCCATGGTGTAATGCAGGGGTCCCCAAACTTTTTCTTGTGAGGGCCACATAACTTTTCCCTTCTCTGATGGGGGGCCGGTGTCAGTTTGTAACAGAAAAAGCCATGGAACATTAACTTTCTGTTGTGCCATGCACAATCTTCTCCCTTTGCTCTGAAGTTTATGCACGACACCACAACCGTCATTACAGAATCCCACGTCAACATTTTGCAGCACAGTGCTTGGTGGTGAATTTGGCAGTGGACTCGTAGCGGGGCGGTGAGACCCCTTTTTTCCAACTCCCGGTTCATGCGTCCCATTATTAGACCGCGAGTTTCGGCCACCATGCTAGGAGCCCCGTCAGTCGTGATGCTAGCTAGCTTTGACCAGTCCAGGTCCAACTTCTCCATGGTTTGGCACACTTTGTCAAAAATATCCTCTCCCGTTGTAGTCCCTTTGAGACTTTGGAGGGCTGCCAGATCCTCGCAAATCTCAAAGTTTGCGCTAACTCCACGAATAAAAATGAGCAGTTGCGCTGTGTCTTGCACGTCCGTGCTTTCATCCAGTGCTAATGAAAAAAAGTCAAATTATTTCGTCTTCTGCTGCAGCTGGGCATATACATTACTCCCGATTTCTTCAACGCGTCTGGTCATTGTACTCGCCGACAGACTTACGGCATTAAATGCATCTTTCTTCTCGGGACACACCTCCTCCGCGACAGTATCCATACATTTCTTAACAAACTCTCCGTCAGTGAAAGGCTTACCGCTGCTTGCTATCAATTTAGCAACCCAAAAGCTGGCCCGAGCGGATGCCTGGTTCTGCTGAGATAGTAGTCCACTTTTTCGCTTTGAGAGTTTGTCTGCTCGTATTTGGCCTTGCAATCTATCGTACTTGTCTTTGTGACGGGATTCATAGTGTCGGCAAAGATTGTATTCTTTGAATACCGCCACCGTCTCTTGACAAATGAGACAAACAGCCTTTTCTTTGCATTGAACAAAAAAAATAATCGTTTGTCCACTCCAGGTTAAATATCCTGCATTCTGAATCAATTTTTCTCTCACCTAACTTTTTCGCCATTATTCCGTTCTCAAACAGGTTGCAGTTTTAATATGCTTGAATAGTCCGCGATGGTCCCAGGGCTCCGCCCTCACCTGCGATCGTCCAGATGTCTCGGTAACACTGCTCGTGCATGCAACGGTGGACGTGCCCGCATGCATCAACGGGAAACACTCTCCCCGCGCGTGTCACCAAAGAAGCAATGCGAAGCCCCGCTTCACTGGGATGATTTGTGGGCTCAGCAGGGGTGCAATGAACCAAACACAAGATTAAAATGTCCCAGTCTTCAAGGCCAAATAGGAAAAAAAATCCGATAGCGTCTCTGGTATTGTTCAGAAGGCCGGTCCAAATGTGCCAGCGGGCCGCATCCCAAAAAAAAAAAAAATAAAAATAAAAAAAAAAAAAAATTCCGATAGCGTCTCTGGTATTGTTCAGAGGGCCGGTCCAAATGTGCCGGCGGGCCGTATCTGGCCCGCGGGCCGTAGTTTGGTGACCCCTGGTGTAATGGTTAGCACTCTGGGCTCTGAATCCAGCAATCTGAGTTCAAGTCTCAGTGGAGCCTAACATGCTTTGCAACCTCCATGAACTGAAGCACAGTTAATGTCTGCAGTTACTTTTAAGTGAGTTCAAACACAACCCATGCTATTTTCATGTAGTGTTTCTTACCATTGTGGATTCTGAATCCATTGATGAGTTTAACTCCAAGACCAACCTTACATAATGATGTTACCTGCACCAGCAAATGAACAATACCAAACAGGATTTCTACGCTGTCAGAAAATAGATTATACAATCTTACTTTAACTTTGTATATCAGGGTTCCATGGTGTAATGGTTAGCACTTCCTGTAGGAGCTGAAGCGCATTTAAAGGCAGCAATTTCTATTACGTAAGTACAAAGCCTACCCATCCTATTTTCATGTAGTATTTCTTAGCATTCTGCATTCTCAGTCCATTGATCTGAGTTTAACTCCAAGACCAACCTAACATGTTGATGTTACCTGCACCAGCAAATGAACAATGACAAACAGGATTTCTACGCTGTCAGAAAATAGATTATACAATCTTACTTTAAATTTGTATATCAGGGTTCCATGGTGTAATGGTTAGCACTCTGGACTTTGAATCCAGTGATCCGAGTTCAAGCCTCGGTGGAACCTGACAAGATATGCTACCTGTAGGAGCTGAAGCACATTCAAAGGCAGCAGTTTCTATTGCGTAAGTGCAAACCCTACCCATCCTATTTTCAAGTAGTATTTCTTAGCATTCTGAATTCTCAATCCATTGATCAGAGTTACACTCCAAGACCAACCTAACATGTTGATGTTACCTGCACCAACAAATAAAAAATGACAAACAGGATTTCTACGCTGTCAGAAAATAGATTATACAATCTTACTTTGAATGCATATATCAGGGTTCCATGGTGTTATGGTTAGCACTCAGGGCTCTGAATCCAGCAATCTGAGTTCAAGTCTCAGTGGAACCTAACATGCTTTGCAACCTCCATGAACTGAAGCACAGTTAATGTCTGCAGTTACTTTTAAGTGAGTTCAAACACAACCCATGCTATTTTCATGTAGTGTTTCTTACCATTGTGGATTCTGAATCCATTGATGAGTTTAACTCCAAGACCAACCTTACATAATGATGTTACCTGCACCAGCAAATGAACAATACCAAACAGGATTTCTACGCTGTCAGAAAATAGATTATACAATCTTACTTTAACTTTGTATATCAGGGTTCCATGGTGTAATGGTTAGCACTCTGGGCTTTGAATCCAGTGATCCGAGTTCAAGTCTCGGTGGAACCTGACATGATACGCTACCTGTAGGAGCTGAAGCACAAGCAAAGGCAGCAGTTTCTATTGCGTAAGTACAAAGCCTACCCATCCTATTTTCATGTAGTATTTCTTAGCATTCTGCATTCTCAGTCCATTGATCTGAGTTAACTCCAAGACCAACCTAACATGTTTATGTTACCTGCACCAGCAAATAAACAATGACAAACAGGATTGCTACGCTGTCAGAAAATAGATTATACAATCCTACTTTAACTTTGTATATCAGGGTTCCATGGTGTAATGGTTAGCACTCTGGACTTTGAATCCAGTGATCCGAGTTCAAGTCTCGGTGGAACCTGACAAGATATGCTACCTGTAGGAGCTGAAGCACATTCAAAGGCAGCAGTTTCTATTGCGTAAGTGCAAACCCTACCCATCCTATTTTCAAGTAGTATTTCTTAGCATTCTGAATTCTCAATCCATTGATCAGAGTTACACTCCAAGACCAACCTAACATGTTGATGTTACCTGCACCAACAAATAAAAAATGACAAACAGGATTTCTACGCTGTCAGAAAATAGATTATACAATCTTACTTTGAATGCATATATCAGGGTTCCATGGTGTAATGGTTAGCACTCTGGGCTCTGAATCCAGCAATCTGAGTTCAAGTCTCAGTGGAACCTAACATGCTTTGCAACCTCCATGAACTGAAGCACAGTTAATGTCTGCAGTTACTTTTAAGTGAGTTCAAACACAACCCGTGCTATTTTCATGTAGTGTTTCTTACCATTGTGGATTCTGAATCCATTGATGAGTTTAACTCCAAGACCAACCTTACATAATGATGTTACCTGCACCAGCAAATGAACAATACCAAACAGGATTTCTACGCTGTCAGAAAATAGATTATACAATCTTACTTTAACTTTGTATATCAGGGTTCCATGGTGTAATGGTTAGCACTCTGGACTTTGAATCCAGTGATCCAAGTTCAAGTCTCGGTGGAACCTGACAACATATGCTACCTGTAGGAGCTGAAGCACATTTAAAGGCAGCAATTTCTATTATATAAGTACAAAGCCTACCCATCCTATTTTCATGTAGTATTTCTTAGCATTCTGCATTCTCAGTCCATTGATCTGAGTTTAACTCCAAGACCAACCTAACATGTTGATGTTACCTGCACCAGCAAATGAACAATGACAAACAGAATTTCTACGCTGTCAGAAAATAGATTATACAATCATATTTTTATCAGGGTTCCATGGTGTAATGGTTAGCACTCTGGGCTCTGAATCCAGTTATCCGAGTTCAAGTCTCGGTGGAACCTGACAAGATTTGGTACCTGTAGGAGCTGAAGTACATTTAAAGGCAACAGTTTCTATTGCGTAAGTACAAACCCTACCCATCCTATTTTGAAGTAGTATTTCTTAGCATTCTGAATTCTCAATCCATTGATCAGAATTTAACTCCAAGACCAACCTAACATGTCTATGTTACCTGCACCAGCAAATAAACAATGACAAACAGGATTTCTACGCTGTCAGAAAATAGATTATACAATCTTACTTTAACTTTGTATATCAGGGTTCCATGGTGTAATGGTTAGCACTCTGGACTTTGAATCCAGTGATCCGAGTTCAAGTCTCGGTGGAACCTGACAAGATATGCTACCTGTAGGAGCTGAAGCACATTCAAAGGCAGCAGTTTCTATTGCGAAAGTACAAAGCCCACCCATCGTATTTTGATGTTGTATTTCTTAGCATTCTGCATTCTCAGTCCATCGATCTGAGTTAACTCCAAGACCAACCTAACATGTTGATGTTACCTGCACCAACAAATAAAAAATGACAAACAGGATTTCTACGCTGTCAGAAAATAGATTATACAATCTTACTTTGACCGCATATATCAGGGTTCCATGGTGTAATGGTTAGCACTCTGGGCTCTGAATCCAGCAATCTGAGTTCAAGTCTCAGTGGAACCTGACAACATATGCTACCTGTAGGAGCTGAAGCACATTTAAAGGCAGCAATTTCTATTATATAAGTACAAAGCCTACCCATCCTATTTTCATGTAGTATTTCTTAGCATTCTGCATTCTCAGTCCATTGATCTGAGTTTAACTCCAAGACCAACCTAACATGTTGATGTTACCTGCACCAGCAAATGAACAATGACAAACAGAATTTCTACGCTGTCAGAAAATAGATTATACAATCATATTTTTATCAGGGTTCCATGGTGTAATGGTTAGCACTCTGGGCTCTGAATCCAGTTATCCGAGTTCAAGTCTCGGTGGAACCTGACAAGATTTGGTACCTGTAGGAGCTGAAGTACATTTAAAGGCAACAGTTTCTATTGCGTAAGTACAAACCCTACCCATCCTATTTTGAAGTAGTATTTCTTAGCATTCTGAATTCTCAATCCATTGATCAGAATTTAACTCCAAGACCAACCTAACATGTCTATGTTACCTGCACCAGCAAATAAACAATGACAAACAGGATTTCTACGCTGTCAGAAAATAGATTATACAATCTTACTTTAACTTTGTATATCAGGGTTCCATGGTGTAATGGTTAGCACTCTGGACTTTGAATCCAGTGATCCGAGTTCAAGTCTCGGTGGAACCTGACAAGATATGCTACCTGTAGGAGCTGAAGCACATTCAAAGGCAGCAGTTTCTATTGCGAAAGTACAAAGCCCACCCATCGTATTTTGATGTTGTATTTCTTAGCATTCTGCATTCTCAGTCCATCGATCTGAGTTAACTCCAAGACCAACCTAACATGTTGATGTTACCTGCACCAACAAATAAAAAATGACAAACAGGATTTCTACGCTGTCAGAAAATAGATTATACAATCTTACTTTGACCGCATATATCAGGGTTCCATGGTGTAATGGTTAGCACTCTGGGCTCTGAATCCAGCAATCTGAGTTCAAGTCTCAGTGGAACCTAACATGCTTTGCAACCTCCATGAACTGAAGCACAGTTAATGTCTGCAGTTACGTTTAAGTGAGTTCAAACACAACCCATGCTATTTTCATGTAGTGTTTCTTACCATTGTGGATTCTGAATCCATTGATGAGTTTAACTCCAAGACCAACCTTACATAATGATGTTACCTTCACCAGCAAATGAACAATACCAAACAGGATTTCTACGCTGTCAGAAAATAGATTATACAATCTTACTTTAACTTTGTATATCAGCGTTCCATGGTGTAATGGTTAGCACTCCGGACTTTGAATCCAGGGATCCAAGTTCAAGTCTCGGTGGAACCTGACAAGATATGCCACCTGTAGGAGCTGAACCACATTTAAAGGCAGCAATTTCTATTACGTAAGTACAAAGGCTACCCATCCTATTTTCATGTAGTATTTCTTAGCATTCTGCATTCTCAGTCCATTGATCTAAGTTTAACTCCAAGACCAACTTAACATGTTGATGTTACCTGCACCAGCAAATGAACAATGACAAACAGAATTTCTACGCTGTAAGAAAATAGATTATACAATCATAATTTTATCAAGGTTCCATGGTGTAATGGTTAGCACTCTGGGCTCTGAATCCAGTGATCCGAGTTCAAATCTCGGTGGAACCTGACAAGATTTGTTACCTGTAGGAGCTGAAGTACATTTAAAGGCAACAGTTTCTATTGCGTAAGTACAAACCCTACCCATCCTATTTTGAAGTAGTATTTCTTAGCATTCTGAATTCTCAATCCATTGATCAGAATTTAACTCCAAGACCAACCTAACATGTTTATGTTACCTGCACCAGCAAATAAACAATGACAAACAGGATTTCTACGCTGTCAGAAAATAGATTATACAATCTTACTTTAACTTTGTATATCAGGTTTCCATGGTGTAATGGTAAGCACTCTGGAATTTGAATCCAGTGATCCGAGTTCAAGTCTCGGTGGAACCTGACAAGATTTGTTACCTGTAGGAGCTGAAGTACATTTAAAGGCAACAGTTTCTATTGCGTAAGTACAAACCCTACCCATCCTATTTTGAAGTAGTATTTCTTAGCATTCTGAATTCTCAATCCATTGATCAGAATTTAACTCCAAGACCAACCTAACATGTTTATGTTACCTGCACCAGCAAATAAACAATGACAAACAGGATTTCTACGCTGTCAGAAAATAGATTATACAATCTTACTTTAACTTTGTATATCAGGTTTCCATGGTGTAATGATAAGCACTCTGGAATTTGAATCCAGTGATCCGAGTTCAAGTCCCGGTGGAACCTGACAAGATATGCTACCTGTAGGAGCTGAAGCGCATTCAAAGGCAGCAGTTTCTATTGCGTAAGTGCAAACCCTACCCATCCTATTTTCAAAAAGTATTTCTTAGCATTCTGAATTCTCAATCCATTGATCAGAGTTACACTCCAAGACCAACCTAACATGTTGATGTTACCTGCACCAACAAATAAAAAATGACAAACAGGATTTCTACGCTGTCAGAAAATAGATTATACAATCTTACTTTGACCTCATATATCAGGGTTCCGTGGTGTAATGGTTAGCACTCTGGGCTCTGAATCCAGCAATCTGAGTTCAAGTCTCAGTGGAACCTAACATGCTTTTCAACCTCCATGAACTGAAGCACAGTTAATGTCTGCAGTTACTTTTAAGTGAGTTCAATCACAACCCATGCTATTTTCATGTAGTGTTTCTTACCATTGTGGATTCTGAATCCATTGATGAGTTTAACTCCAAGACCAACCTTACATAATGATGTTACCTGCACCAGCAAATGAACAATACCAAACAGGATTTCTATGCTGTCAGAAAATAGATTATACAATCTTACTTTGACTTTGTATATAAGGGTTCCATGGTGTAATGGTTAGCACTCTGGACTTTGAATCTAGTGATCCAAGTTCAAGTCTCGGTGGAACCTGACAAGATATGCTACCTGTAGGAGCTGAAGCACATTTAAAGGCAGCAATTTCTATTATGTAAGTACAAAGCCTACCCATCCTATTTTCATGTAGTATTTCTTAGCATTCTGCATTCTCAGTCCATTGATCTGAGTTTAACTCCAAGACCAACCTAACATGTTGATGTTACCTGCACCAGCAAATGAACAATGACAAACAGAATTTTTACGCTGTCAGAAAATAGATTATACAATCATATATTTACCAGGGTTCCATGGTGTAATGGTTAGCACTCTGGGTTCTGAATCCAGTGATCCGAGTTCAAGTCTTGGTGGAACCTGACATGATATGCTACCTGTAGGAGCTGAAGCACAGTCAAAGGCAGCATTTTCTATTGCGTAAGTACAAAGCCTACCCATCATATTTTCATGTAGTATTTCTTAGCATTCTGCATTCTCAGTCCATTGATCTGAGTTAACTCCAAGACCAACCTAACATGTTGATGTTACCTGCACCAGCTAATGAACAATGACAAACAGAATTTCTACGCTGTCAGAAAATAGATTATACAATCATATTTTTATCAGGGTTCCATGGTGGAATGGTTAGCACTCTGGGCTCTGAATCCAGTGATCCGAGTTCAAGTCTCGGTGGAACCTGACAAGATTTGTTACCTGTAGGAGCTGAAGTACATTTAAAGGCAGCAGTTTCTATTGCGTAAGTACAAACCCTACCCATTCTATTTTGAAGTAGTATTTCTTAGCATTCTGAATTCTCAATCCATTGATCAGAATTTAACTCCAAGACCAACCTAACATGTCTATGTTACCTGCACCAGCAAATAAACAATGACAAACAGGATTTCTACGCTGTCAGAAAATAGATTATACAATCTTACTTTAACTTTGTATATCAGGGTTCCATGGTGTAATGGTTAGCACTCTGGACTTTGAATCCAGTGATCCGAGTTCAAGTCTCGGTGGAACCTGACAAGATATGCTACCTGTAGGAGCTGAAGCACATTCAAAGGCAGCAGTTTCTATTGCGAAAGTACAAAGCCCACCCATCGTATTTTGATGTTGTATTTCTTAGCATTCTGCATTCTCAGTCCATTGATCTGAGTTAACTCCAAGACCAACCTAACATGTTGATGTTACCTGCACCAACAAATAAAAAATGACAAACAGGATTTCTACGCTGTCAGAAAATAGATTATACAATCTTACTTTGACCGCATATATCAGGGTTCCATGGTGTAATGGTTAGCACTCTGGGCTCTGAATCCAGCAATCTGAGTTCAAGTCTCAGTGGAACCTAACATGCTTTGCAACCTCCATGAACTGAAGCACAGTTAATGTCTGCAGTTACTTTTAAGTGAGTTCAAACACAACCCATGCTATTTTCATGTAGTGTTTCTTACCATTGTGGATTCTGAATCCATTGATGAGTTTAACTCCAAGACCAACCTTACATAATGATGTTACCTTCACCAGCAAATGAACAATACCAAACAGGATTTCTACGCTGTCAGAAAATAGATTATACAATCTTACTTTAACTTTGTATATCAGCGTTCCATGGTGTAATGGTTAGCACTCCGGACTTTGAATCCAGGGATCCAAGTTCAAGTCTCGGTGGAACCTGACAAGATATGCCACCTGTAGGAGCTGAACCACATTTAAAGGCAGCAATTTCTATTACGTAAGTACAAAGGCTACCCATCCTATTTTCATGTAGTATTTCTTAGCATTCTGCATTCTCAGTCCATTGATCTAAGTTTAACTCCAAGACCAACTTAACATGTTGATGTTACCTGCACCAGCAAATGAACAATGACAAACAGAATTTCTACGCTGTAAGAAAATAGATTATACAATCATACTTTTATCAAGGTTCCATGGTGTAATGGTTAGCACTCTGGGCTCTGAATCCAGTGATCCGAGTTCAAATCTCGGTGGAACCTGACAAGATTTGTTACCTGTAGGAGCTGAAGTACATTTAAAGGCAACAGTTTCTATTGCGTAAGTACAAACCCTACCCATCCTATTTTGAAGTAGTATTTCTTAGCATTCTGAATTCTCAATCCATTGATCAGAATTTAACTCCAAGACCAACCTAACATGTTTATGTTACCTGCACCAGCAAATAAACAATGACAAACAGGATTTCTACGCTGTCAGAAAATAGATTATACAATCTTACTTTAACTTTGTATATCAGGTTTCCATGGTGTAATGGTAAGCACTCTGGAATTTGAATCCAGTGATCCGAGTTCAAGTCTCGGTGGAACCTGACAAGATTTGTTACCTGTAGGAGCTGAAGTACATTTAAAGGCAACAGTTTCTATTGCGTAAGTACAAACCCTACCCATCCTATTTTGAAGTAGTATTTCTTAGCATTCTGAATTCTCAATCCATTGATCAGAATTTAACTCCAAGACCAACCTAACATGTTTATGTTACCTGCACCAGCAAATAAATAATGACAAACAGGATTTCTACGCTGTCAGAAAATAGATTATACAATCTTACTTTAACTTTGTATATCAGGTTTCCATGGTGTAATGGTAAGCACTCTGGAATTTGAATCCAGTGATCCGAGTTCAAGTCCCGGTGGAACCTGACAAGATATGCTACCTGTAGGAGCTGAAGCGCATTCAAAGGCAGCAGTTTCTATTGCGTAAGTGCAAACCCTACCCATCCTATTTTCAAAAAGTATTTCTTAGCATTCTGAATTCTCAATCCATTGATCAGAGTTACACTCCAAGACCAACCTAACATGTTGATGTTACCTGCACCAACAAATAAAAAATGACAAACAGGATTTCTACGCTGTCAGAAAATAGATTATACAATCTTACTTTGACCTCATATATCAGGGTTCCGTGGTGTAATGGTTAGCACTCTGGGCTCTGAATCCAGCAATCTGAGTTCAAGTCTCAGTGGAACCTAACATGCTTTGCAACCTCCATGAACTGAAGCACAGTTAATGTCTGCAGTTACTTTTAAGTGAGTTCAATCACAACCCATGCTATTTTCATGTAGTGTTTCTTACCATTGTGGATTCTGAATCCATTGATGAGTTTAACTCCAAGACCAACCTTACATAATGATGTTACCTGCACCAGCAAATGAACAATACCAAACAGGATTTCTATGCTGTCAGAAAATAGATTATACAATCTTACTTTGACTTTGTATATAAGGGTTCCATGGTGTAATGGTTAGCACTCTGGACTTTGAATCTAGTGATCCAAGTTCAAGTCTCGGTGGAACCTGACAAGATATGCTACCTGTAGGAGCTGAAGCACATTTAAAGGCAGCAATTTCTATTATGTAAGTACAAAGCCTACCCATCCTATTTTCATGTAGTATTTCTTAGCATTCTGCATTCTCAGTCCATTGATCTGAGTTTAACTCCAAGACCAACCTAACATGTTGATGTTACCTGCACCAGCAAATGAACAATGACAAACAGAATTTTTACGCTGTCAGAAAATAGATTATACAATCATATATTTACCACGGTTCCATGGTGTAATGGTTAGCACTCTGGGCTCTGAATCCAGTGATCCGAGTTCAAGTCTTGGTGGAACCTGACATGATATGCTACCTGTAGGAGCTGAAGCACAGTCAAAGGCAGCATTTTCTATTGCGTAAGTACAAAGCCTACCCATCATATTTTCATGTAGTATTTCTTAGCATTCTGCATTCTCAGTCCATTGATCTGAGTTAACTCCAAGACCAACCTAACATGTTGATGTTACCTGCACCAGCTAATGAACAATGACAAACAGAATTTCTACGCTGTCAGAAAATAGATTATACAATCATATTTTTATCAGGGTTCCATGGTGGAATGGTTAGCACTCTGGGCTCTGAATCCAGTGATCCGAGTTCAAGTCTCGGTGGAACCTGACAAGATTTGTTACCTGTAGGAGCTGAAGTACATTTAAAGGCAGCAGTTTCTATTGCGTAAGTACAAACCCTACCCATTCTATTTTGAAGTAGTATTTCTTAGCATTCTGAATTCTCAATCCATTGATCAGAATTTAACTCCAAGACCAACCTAACATGTTTATGTTACCTGCACCAGCAAATAAACAATGACAAACAGGATTTCTACGCTGTCAGAAAATAGATTATACAATCTTACTTTAACTTTGTATATCAGGTTTCCATGGTGTAATGGTAAGCACTCTGGAATTTGAATCCAGTGATCCGAGTTCAAGTCTCGGTGGAACCTGACAAGATTTGTTACCTGTAGGAGCTGAAGTACATTTAAAGGCAACAGTTTCTATTGCGTAAGTACAAACCCTACCCATCCTATTTTGAAGTAGTATTTCTTAGCATTCTGAATTCTCAATCCATTGATCAGAATTTAACTCCAAGACCAACCTAACATGTTTATGTTACCTGCACCAGCAAATAAACAATGACAAACAGGATTTCTACGCTGTCAGAAAATAGATTATACAATCTTACTTTAACTTTGTATATCAGGTTTCCATGGTGTAATGGTAAGCACTCTGGAATTTGAATCCAGTGATCCGAGTTCAAGTCCCGGTGGAACCTGACAAGATATGCTACCTGTAGGAGCTGAAGCGCATTCAAAGGCAGCAGTTTCTATTGCGTAAGTGCAAACCCTACCCATCCTATTTTCAAAAAGTATTTCTTAGCATTCTGAATTCTCAATCCATTGATCAGAGTTACACTCCAAGACCAACCTAACATGTTGATGTTACCTGCACCAACAAATAAAAAATGACAAACAGGATTTCTACGCTGTCAGAAAATAGATTATACAATCTTACTTTGACCTCATATATCAGGGTTCCGTGGTGTAATGGTTAGCACTCTGGGCTCTGAATCCAGCAATCTGAGTTCAAGTCTCAGTGGAACCTAACATGCTTTGCAACCTCCATGAACTGAAGCACAGTTAATGTCTGCAGTTACTTTTAAGTGAGTTCAAACACAACCCATGCTATTTTCATGTAGTGTTTCTTACCATTGTGGATTCTGAATCCATTGATGAGTTTAACTCCAAGACCAACCTTACATAATGATGTTACCTGCACCAGCAAATGAACAATACCAAACAGGATTTCTATGCTGTCAGAAAATAGATTATACAATCTTACTTTGACTTTGTATATAAGGGTTCCATGGTGTAATGGTTAGCACTCTGGACTTTGAATCTAGTGATCCAAGTTCAAGTCTCGGTGGAACCTGACAAGATATGCTACCTGTAGGAGCTGAAGCACATTTAAAGGCAGCAATTTCTATTATGTAAGTACAAAGCCTACCCATCCTATTTTCATGTAGTATTTCTTAGCATTCTGCATTCTCAGTCCATTGATCTGAGTTTAACTCCAAGACCAACCTAACATGTTGATGTTACCTGCACCAGCAAATGAACAATGACAAACAGAATTTTTACGCTGTCAGAAAATAGATTATACAATCATATATTTACCAGGGTTCCATGGTGTAATGGTTAGCACTCTGGGCTCTGAATCCAGTGATCCGAGTTCAAGTCTTGGTGGAACCTGACATGATATGCTACCTGTAGGAGCTGAAGCACAGTCAAAGGCAGCATTTTCTATTGCGTAAGTACAAAGCCTACCCATCATATTTTCATGTAGTATTTCTTAGCATTCTGCATTCTCAGTCCATTGATCTGAGTTAACTCCAAGACCAACCTAACATGTTGATGTTACCTGCACCAGCTAATGAACAATGACAAACAGAATTTCTACGCTGTCAGAAAATAGATTATACAATCATATTTTTATCAGGGTTCCATGGTGGAATGGTTAGCACTCTGGGCTCTGAATCCAGTGATCCGAGTTCAAGTCTCGGTGGAACCTGACAAGATTTGTTACCTGTAGGAGCTGAAGTACATTTAAAGGCAGCAGTTTCTATTGCGTAAGTACAAACCCTACCCATTCTATTTTGAAGTAGTATTTCTTAGCATTCTGAATTCTCAATCCATTGATCAGAATTTAACTCCAAGACCAACCTAACATGTTTATGTTACCTGCACCAGCAAATAAACAATGACAAACAGGATTTCTACGCTGTCAGAAAATAGATTATACAATCTTACTTTAACTTTGTATATCAGGGTTCCATGGTGTAATGGTTAGCACTCTGGACTTTGAATCCAGTGATCCGAGTTCAAGTCTCGGTGGAACCTGACAAGATATGCTACCTGTAGGAGCTGAAGCACATTCAAAGGCAGCAGTTACTATTGCGTAAGTGCAAACCCTACCCATCCTATTTTCAAGTAGTATTTCTTAGCATTCTGAATTCTCAATCCATTGATCAGAGTTACACTCCAAGACCAACCCAACATGTTGATGTTACCTGCACCAACAAATAAAAAATGACAAACAGGATTTCTACGCTGTCAGAAAATAGATTATACAATCTTACTTTGAATGCATATATCAGGGTTCTATGTTGTGATGGTTAGCACTCTGGGCTCTAAATTTAGCAATCTGAGTTCAAGTCTCAGTGGAACCTAACATGCTTTGCAACCTCCATGAACTGAAGCACAGATAATATCTGCAGTTACTTTTAAGTGAGTTCAAACACAACCCGTGCTATTTTCATGTAGTGTTTCTTACCATTGTGGATTCTGAATCCATTGATGAGTTTAATTCCAAGACCAACCTTACATAATTATGTTTCCTCCACCAGCAAATGAACAATCACAAACAGGATTTCTACGCTGTCAGAAAATAGATTATACAATCTTACTTTAACTTTGTATATCAGGGTTCCATGGTGTAATGGTTAGCACTTCCTGTAGGAGCTGAAGTGCATTTAAAGGCAGCAATTTCTATTACGTAAGTACAAAGCCTACCCATCCTATTTTCATGTAGTATTTCTTAGCATTCTGCATTCTCAGTCCATTGATCTGAGTTTAACTCCAAGACCAACCTAACATGTTGATGTTACCTGCACCAGCAAATGAACAATGACAAACAGAATTTCTACGCTGTCAGAAAATAGATTATACAATCATATTTTTACCAGGGTTCCATGGTGTAATGGTTAGCACTCTGGGCTCTGAATACAGTGATCCGAGTTCAAGTCTCGGTGGAACCAGACATGATACGCTACCTGTAGGAGCTGAAGCACAATCAAAGGCAGCAGTTTCTATTGCGTAAGTACAAAGCCTACCCATCCTATTTTCATGTAGTATTTCTTAGCATTCTGCATTCTCAGTCCATTGATCTGAGTTAACTCCAAGACCAACCTAACATGTTTATGTTACCTGCACCAGCAAATAAACAATGACAAACAGGATTGCTACGCTGTCAGAAAATAGATTATACAATCTTACTTTAACTTTGTATATCAGGGTTCCATGGTGTAATGGTTAGCACTCTGGACTTTGAATCCAGTGATCCGAGTTCAAGTCTCGGTGGAACCTGACAAGATATGTTACCTGTAGGAGCTGAAGCACATTCAAGGGCAGCAGTTTCTATTGCGTAAGTGCAAACCCTACCCATCCTATTTTCAAGTAGTATTTCTTAGCATTCTGAATTCTCAATCCATTGATCAGAGTTACACTCCAAGACCAACCTAACATGTTGATGTTACCTGCACCAACAAATAAAAAATGACAAACAGGATTTCTACGCTGTCAGAAAATAGATTATACAATCTTACTTTGAGTGCATCTAACAGGGTTCCATGGTGTAATGGTTAGCACTCTGGGCTCTGAATCCAGCAATCTGTGTTCAAGTCTCAGTGGAACCTAACATGCTTTGCAACCTCCATGAACTGAAGCACAGTTAATGTCTGCAGTTACTTTTAAGTGAGTTCAAACACAACCCGTGCTATTTTCATGTAGTGTTTCTTACCATTGTGGATTCTGAATCCATTGATGAGTTTAACTCCAAGACCAACCTTACATAATGATGTTACCTGCACCAGCAAATGAACAATACCAAACAGGATTTCTACGCTGTCAGAAAATAGATTATACAATCTTTCTTTAACGTTGTATATCAGGGTTCCATGGTGTAATGGTTAGCACTCTGGGCTCTGAATCCAGTGATCCGAGTTCAAGTCTCGGTGGAACCTGACATGATACGCTACCTGTAGGAGCTGTAGCACAATCAAAGGCAGCAGTTTCTATTGCGTAAGTACAAAGCCTACCCATCATATTTTCATGTAGTATTTCTTAGCATTCTGCATTCTCAGTCCATTGATCTGAGTTAACTCCAAGACCAACCTAACATGTTGATGTTACCTGCACCAGCAAATGAACAATGACAAACAGAATTTCTACGCTGTCAGAAAATAGATTATACAATCATATTTTTATCAGGGTTCCATGGTGTAATGGTTAGCACTCTGGGCTCTGAATCCAGTGATCCGAGTTCAAGTCTCGGTGGAACCTGACAAGATTTGTTACCTGTAGGAGCTGAAGTACATTTAAAGGCAGCAGTTTCTATTGCGTAAGTACAAACCCTACCCATTCTATTTTGAAGTAGTATTTCTTAGCATTCTGAATTCTCAATCCATTGATCAGAATTTAACTCCAAGACCAACCTAACATGTTTATGTTACCTGCACCAGCAAATAAACAATGACAAACAGGATTGCTACGCTGTCAGAAAATAGATTATACAATCTTACTTTAACTTTGTATGTCAGGGTTCCATGGTGTAATGGTTAGCACTCTGGACTTTAAATCCAGTGATCCAAGTTCAAATCTCGGTGGAACCTGACAAGATATGCTACCTGTAGGAGCTGAAGCACATTTAAAGGCAGCAATTTCTATCACGTAAGTACAAAGGCTACCTGTTCTATTTTCATGTAGTATTTCTAAGCATTCTGCATTCTCAGTCCATTGATCTGAGTTTAACTCAGAGACCAACCTAACATGTTGATGTTACCTGCACCAGCAAATGAACAATGACAAACAGAATTTCTACGCTGTCAAAAAATAGATTATACAATCATATTTTTACCAGGGTTCCATGGTGTATTGTTTAGCACTCGGGCTGTGAACCCAGTGATCCGAGTTCAAGTCTCGGTGGAACCTGACAAGATATGTTACCTGTAGGAGCTGAAGCACATTCAAGGGCAGCAGTTTCTATTGCGTAAGTGCAAACCCTACCCATCCTATTTTCAAGTAGTATTTCTTAGCATTCTGCATTCTCAGTCCATTAATCTGAGTTTAACTCCAAGACCAACCTAACATGTTGATGTTACCTGCACCAGCAAATGAACAATGACAAACAGAATTTCTACGCTGTCAGAAAATAGATTATACAATCATTTTTTTATCAGGGTTCCATGGTGTAATGGTTAGCACTCTGGGCTCTGAATCCAGTGATCCAAGTTCAAGTCTCGGTGGAACCTGACAAGATATGCTACCTGTAGGAGCTGAAGCACATTCAAAGGCAGCAGTTTCTATTGCGTAAGTGCAAACCCTACCCATTCTATTTTCAAGTAGTATTTCTTAGCATTCTGAATTCTCAATCCATTGATCAGAGTTACACTCCAAGACCAACCCAACATGTTGATGTTACCTGCACCAACAAATAAAAAATGACAAACAGGATTTCTACGCTGTCAGAAAATAGATTATACAATCTTACTTTGAATGCATATATCAGGGTTCCATGGTGTAATGGTTAGCACTCTGGGCTCTGAATCCAGCAATCTGCGTTCAAGTCTCAGTGGAACCTAACATGCTTTGCAACCTCCATGAACTGAAGCACAGTTAATGTCTGCAGTTACTTTTAAGTGAGTTCAAACACAACCCGTGCTATTTTCATGTAGTGTTTCTTACCATTGTGGATTCTGAATCCATTGATGAGTTTAACTCCAAGACCAACCTTACATAATGATGTTACCTGCACCAGCAAATGAACAATACCAAACAGGATTTCTACGCTGTCAGAAAATAGATTATAAAATCTTTCTTTAACGTTGTATATCAGGGTTCCATGGTGTAATGGTTAGCACTCTGGGCTCTGAATCCAGTGATCCGAGTTCAAGTCTCGGTGGAACCTGACATGATACGCTACCTGTAGGAGCTGAAGCACAATCAAAGGCAGCAGTTTCTATTGCGTAAGTACAAAGCCTACCCATCATATTTTCATGTAGTATTTCTTAGCATTCTGCATTCTCAGTCCATTGATCTGAGTTAACTCCAAGACCAACCTAACATGTTGATGTTACCTGCACCAGCAAATGAACAATGACAAACAGAATTTCTACGCTGTCAGAAAATAGATTATACAATCATATTTTTATCAGGGTTCCATGGTGTAATGGTTAGCACTCTGGGCTCTGAATCCAGTGATCCGAGTTCAAGTCTCGGTGGAACCTGACATGATACGCTACCTGTAGGAGCTGAAGCACATTTGAAGGCAGCAATTTCTATTACGTAAGTGCAAAGGCTACCCATCCTATTTTCATGTAGTATTTCTTAGCATTCTGCATTCTCAGTCCATTGATCTGAGTTTAACTCCAAGACCAACCTAACATGTTGATGTTACCTGCACCAGCAAATGAACAATGACAAACAGAATTTCTACGCTGTCAGAAAATAGATTATACAATCATAATTTTAACAGGGTTCCATGGTGTAATGGTTAGCACTCTGGGCTCTGAATCCAGTGATCCGAGTTGAAGTCTCGGTGGAACCTGACAAGATTTGTTACCTGTAGGAGCTGAAGTACATTTAAAGGCAGCAGTTTCTATTACGTAAGTACAAACCCTACCCATTCTATTTTGAAGTAGTATTTCTTAGCATTCTGAATTCTCAATCCATTGATCAGAATTTAACTTTAAGACCAACCTAACATGTTTATGTTACCTGCACCAGCAAATGAATAATGACAAACAGAATTTCTACGCTGTCAGAAAATCGATTATACAATCATATTTTTATCAGGGTTCCATGGTGTAATGGTTAGCACTCTGGGCTCTGAATCCAGTGATCCGAGTTCAAGTCTTGGTGGAACCTGACAAGATATGCTACCTGTAGGAGCTGAAGCACATTCAAAGGCAGCAGTTTCTATTGCGAAAGTGCAAACCCTACCCATCCTATTTTCAAGTAGTATTTCTTAGCATTCTGAATTCTCAATCCATTGATCAGAGTTACACTCCAAGACCAACCTAACATGTTGATGTTACCTGCACCAACAAATAAAAAATGACAAACAGGATTTCTACGCTGTCAGAAAATAGATTATACAATCTTACTTTGAATGCGTATATCAGGGTTCCATGGTGTAATGGTTAGCACTCTGGGCTCTGAATCCAGCAATCTGAGTTCAAGTCTCAGTGGAGCCTAACATGCTTTGCAACCTCCATGAACTGAAGCACAGTTAATGTCTGCAGTTACTTTTAAGTGAGTTCAAACACAACCCATGCTATTTTCATGTAGTGTTTCTTACCATTGTGGATTCTGAATCCATTGATGAGTTTAACTCCAAGACCAACCTTACATAATGATGTTACCTGCACCAGCAAATGAACAATACCAAACAGGATTTCTACGCTGTCAGAAAATAGATTATACAATCTTACTTTAACTTTGTATATCAGGGTTCCATGGTGTAATGGTTAGCACTTCCTGTAGGAGCTGAAGCGCATTGAAAGGCAGCAATTTCTATTACGTAAGTACAAAGCCTACCCATCCTATTTTCATGTAGTATTTCTTAGCATTCTGCATTCTCAGTCCATTGATCTGAGTTTAACTCCAAGACCAACCTAACATGTTGATGTTACCTGCACCAGCAAATGAACAATGACAAACAGGATTTCTACGCTGTCAGAAAATAGATTATACAATCTTACTTTAACTTTGTATATCAGGGTTCCATGGTGTAATGGTTAGCACTCTGGACTTTGAATCCAGTGATCCGAGTTCAAGTCTCGGTGGAACCTGACAAGATATGCTACCTGTAGGAGCTGAAGCACATTCAAAGGCAGCAGTTTCTATTGCGTAAGTGCAAACCCTACCCATCCTATTTTCAAGTAGTATTTCTTAGCATTCTGAATTCTCAATCCATTGATCAGAGTTACACTCCAAGACCAACCTAACATGTTGATGTTACCTGCACCAACAAATAAAAAATGACAAACAGGATTTCTACGCTGTCAGAAAATAGATTATACAATCTTACTTTGAATGCATATATCAGGGTTCCATGGTGTAATGGTTAGCACTCAGGGCTCTGAATCCAGCAATCTGAGTTCAAGTCTCAGTGGAACCTAACATGCTTTGCAACCTCCATGAACTGAAGCACAGTTAATGTCTGCAGTTACTTTTAAGTGAGTTCAAACACAACCCGTGCTATTTTCATGTAGTGTTGCTTACCATTGTGGATTCTGAATCCATTGATGAGTTTAACTCCAAGACCAACCTTACATAATGATGTTACCTGCACCAGCAAATGAACAATACCAAACAGGATTTCTACGCTGTCAGAAAATAGATTATACAATCTTACTTTAACTTTGTATATCAGGGTTCCATGGTGTAATGGTTAGCACTCTGGACTTTGAATCCAGTGATCCAAGTTCAAGTCTCGGTGGAACCTGACAACATATGCTACCTGTAGGAGCTGAAGCACATTCAAAGGCAGCAATTTCTATTACGTAAGTACAAAGGCTACCCATCCTATTTTCATGTAGTATTTCTTAGCATTCTGCATTCTCAGTCCATTGATCTGAGTTTAACTCCAAGACCAACCTAACATGTTGATGTTACCTGCACCAGCAAATGAACAATGACAAACAGAATTTCTACGCTGTCAGAAAATAGATTATACAATCTTACTTTAAATTTGTATATCATGGTTCCGTGGTGTAATGGTTAGCACTCTGGGCTTTGAATCCAGTAATCCGAGATCAAGTCTCGGTGGAACCTGACAACATATGCTACCTGTAGGAGCTGAAGCACATTCAAAGGCAGCAATTTCTATTACGTAAGTACAAAGGCTACCCATCCTATTTTCATGTAGTATTTCTTAGCATTCTGCATTCTCAGTCCATTGATCTGAGTTTAACTCCAAGACCAACCTAACATGTTGATGTTACCTGCACCAGCAAATGAACAATGACAAACAGAATTTCTACGCTGTCAGAAAATAGATTATACAATCTTACTTTAAATTTGTATATCATGGTTCCGTGGTGTAATGGTTAGCACTCTGGGCTTTGAATCCAGTAATCCGAGATCAAGTCTCGGTGGAACCTGACATGATACGCTACCTGTAGGAGCTGAAGCACAATCAAAGGCAGCAGTTTCTATTGCGTAAGTACAAAGCCTACCCATCCTATTTTCATGTAGTATTTCTTAGCATTCTGCATTCTCAGTCCATTGATCTGAGTTAACTCCAAGACCAACCTAACATGTTTATGTTACCTGCACCAGCAAATAAACAATGACAAACAGGATTGCTACGCTGTCAGAAAATAGATTATACAATCTTACTTTAACTTTGTATATCAGGGTTCCATGGTGTAATGGTTA
Source organism: Stigmatopora argus (assembly GCF_051989625.1). Taxonomy (NCBI): domain Eukaryota; kingdom Metazoa; phylum Chordata; class Actinopteri; order Syngnathiformes; family Syngnathidae; genus Stigmatopora; species Stigmatopora argus. The sequence goes on from NC_135394.1 coordinate 1,843,113, forward strand.
GCACTCTGGACTTTGAATCCAGTGATCCGAGTTCAAGTCTCGGTGGAACCTGACAAGATATGTTACCTGTAGGAGCTGAAGCACATTCAAGGGTAGCAGTTTCTATTGCGTAAGTGCAAACCCTACCCATCCTATTTTCAAGTAGTATTTCTTAGCATTCTGAATTCTCAATCCATTGATCAGAGTTACACTCCAAGACCAACCTAACATGTTGATGTGACCTGCACCAACAAATAAAAAATGACAAACAGGATTTCTACGCTGTCAGAAAATAGATTATACAATCTTACTTTGAATGCATATATCAGGGTTCCATGGTGTAATGGTTAGCACTCTGGGCTCTGAATCCAGTTATCCGAGTTCAAGTCTCGGTGGAACCTGACAAGATTTGTTACCTGTAGGAGCTGAAGTACATTTGAAGGCAGCAGTTTCTATTGCGCAAGTACAAACCCTACCCATTCTATTTTGAAGTAGTATTTCTTAGCATTCTGAATTCTCAATCCATTGATCAGAATTTAACTCCAAGACCAACCTAACATGTTTATGTTACCTGCACCAGCAAATGAATAATGACAAACAGAATTTCTACGCTGTCAGAAAATCGATTATACAATCATATTTTTATCAGGGTTCCATGGTGTAATGGTTAGCACTCTGGGCTCTGAATCCAGTGATCCGAGTTCAAGTCTTGGTGGAACCTGACAAGATATGCTACCTGTAGGAGCTGAAGCACATTCAAAGGCAGCAGTTTCTATTGCGAAAGTGCAAACCCTACCCATCCTATTTTCAAGTAGTATTTCTTAGCATTCTGAATTCTCAATCCATTGATCAGAGTTACACTCCAAGACCAACCTAACATGTTGATGTTACCTGCACCAACAAATAAAAAATGACAAACAGGATTTCTACGCTGTCAGAAAATAGATTATACAATCTTACTTTGAATGCATGTATCAGGGTTCCATGGTGTAATGGTTAGCACTCTGGGCTCTGACTCCAGTTATCCGAGTTCAAGTCTCGGTGGAACCTGACAAGATTTGTTACCTGTAGGAGCTGAAGTACATTTGAAGGCAGCAGTTTCTATTACGCAAGTACAAACCCTACCCTTTCTATTTTGAAGTAGTATTTCTTAGCATTCTGAATTCTCAATCCATTGATCAGAGTTACACTCCAAGACCAACCTAACATGTTGATGTTACCTGCACCAACAAATAAAAAATGACAAACAGGATTTCTACGCTGTCAGAAAATAGATTATACAATCTTACTTTGACCTCATATATCAGGGTTCCGTGGTGTAATGGTTAGCACTCTGGGCTCTGAATCCAGCAATCTGAGTTCAAGTCTCAGTGGAACCTAGCATGCTTTGCAACCTCCATGAACTGAAGCACAGTTAATGTCTGCAGTTACTTTTAAGTGAGTTCAAACACAACCCATGCTATTTTCATGTAGTGTTTCTTACCATTGTGGATTCTGAATCCATTGATGAGTTTAACTCCAAGACCAACCTTACATAATGATGTTACCTGCACCAGCAAATGAACAATACCAAACAGGATTTCTACGCTGTCAGAAAATAGATTATACAATCTTACTTTAACTTTGTATATCAGGGTTCCATGGTGTAATGGTTAGCACTCTGGACTGTGAATCGAGTGATCCAAGTTCAAGTCTCGGTGGAACCTGACAAGATATGCTACCTGTAGGAGCTGAAGCACATTTAAAGGCAGCAATTTCTATTATGTAAGTACAAAGCCTACCCATCCTATTTTCATGTAGTATTTCTTATCATTCTGCATTCTCAGTCCATTGATCTGAGTTAACTCCAAGACCAACCTAACATGTTTATGTTACCTGCACCAGCAAATAAACAATGACAAACAGGATTGGTACGCTGTCAGAAAATAGATTATACAATCTTACTTTAACTTTGTATATTCAAGGTTCCATGGTGTAATGGTTAGCACTCTGGACTTTGAATCCAGTGATCCGAGTTCAAGTCTCGGTGGAACCTGACAAGATATGTTACCTGTAGGAGCTGAAGCACATTCAAGGGCAGCAGTTTCTATTGCGTTAGTGCAAACCCTACCCATCCTATTTTCAAGTAGTATTTCTTAGCATTCTGCATTCTCAGTCCATTGATCTGAGTTTAACTCCAAGACCAACCTAACATGTTGATGTTACCTGCACCAGCAAATGAACAATGACAAACAGAATTTCTACGCTGTCAGAAAATAGATTATACAATTATATTTTTATCAGGGTTCCATGGTGTAATGGTTAGCACTCTGGGCTCTGAATCCAGTGATCCGAGTTCAAGTCTCGGTGGAACCTGACAAGATATGCTACCTGTAGGAGCTGAAGCACATTCAAAGGCAGCAGTTTATATTGCGTAAGTGCAAACCCTACCCATTCTATTTTCAAGTAGTATTTCTTAGCATTCTGAATTCTCAATCCATTGATCAGAGTTACACTCCAAGACCAACCTAACATGTTGATGTTACCTGCACCAACAAATAAAAAATGACAAACAGGATTTCTACGCTGTCAGAAAATAGATTATACAATCTTACTTTGAATGCGTATATCAGGGTTCCATGGTGTAATGGTTAGCACTCTGGGCTCTGAATCCAGCAATCTGAGTTCAAGTCTCAGTGGAGCCTAACATGCTTTGCAACCTCCATGAACTGAAGCACAGTTAATGTCTGCAGTTACTTTTAAGTGAGTTCAAACACAACCCATGCTATTTTCATGTAGTGTTTCTTACCATTGTGGATTCTGAATCCATTGATGAGTTTAACTCCAAGACCAACCTTACATAATGATGTTACCTGCACCAGCAAATGAACAATACCAAACAGGATTTCTACGCTGTCAGAAAATAGATTATACAATCTTACTTTAACTTTGTATATCAGGGTTCCATGGTGTAATGGTTAGCACTTCCTGTAGGAGCTGAAGCGCATTGAAAGGCAGCAATTTCTAATACGTAAGTACAAAGCCTACCCATCCTATTTTCATGTAGTATTTCTTAGCATTCTGCATTCTCAGTCCATTGATCTGAGTTTAACTCCAAGACCAACCTAACATGTTGATGTTACCTGCACCAGCAAATGAACAATGACAAACAGGATATCTACGCTGTCAGAAAATAGATTATACAATCTTACTTTAACTTTGTATATCAGGGTTCCATGGTGTAATGGTTAGCACTCTGGACTTTGAATCCAGTGATCCGAGTTCAAGTCTTGGTGGAACCTGACAAGATATGCTACCTGTAGGAGCTGAAGCACATTCAAAGGCAGCAGTTTCTATTGCGTAAGTGCAAACCCTACCCATCCTATTTTCAAGTAGTATTTCTTAGCATTCTGAATTCTCAAGCCATTGATCAGAGTTACACTCCAAGACCAACCTAACATGTTGATGTTACCTGCACCAACAAATAAAAAATGACAAACAGGATTTCTACGCTGTCAGAAAATAGATTATACAATCTTACTTTGAATGCATATATCAGGGTTCCATGGTGTAATGGTTAGCACTCAGGGCTCTGAATCTAGCAATCTAAGTTCAAGTCCCAGTGGAACCTAACATGCTTTGCAACCTCCATGAACTGAAGCACAGTTAATGTCTGCAGTTACTTTTAAGTGAGTTCAAACACAACCCGTGCTATTTTCATGTAGTGTTGCTTACCATTGTGGATTCTGAATCCATTGATGAGTTTAACTCCAAGACCAACCTTACATAATGATGTTACCTGCACCAGCAAATGAACAATACCAAACAGGATTTCTACGCTGTCAGAAAATAGATTATACAATCTTACTTTAACTTTGTATATCAGGGTTCCATGGTGTAATGGTTAGCACTCTGGACTTTGAATCCAGTGATCCAAGTTCAAGTCTCGGTGGAACCTGACAACATATGCTACCTGTAGGAGCTGAAGCACATTCAAAGGCAGCAATTTCTATTACGTAAGTACAAAGGCTACCCATCCTATTTTCATGTAGTATTTCTTAGCATTCTGCATTCTCAGTCCATTGATCTGAGTTTAACTCCAAGACCAACCTAACATGTTGATGTTACCTGCACCAGCAAATGAACAATGACAAACAGAATTTCTACGCTGTCAGAAAATAGATTATACAATCTTACTTTAAATTTGTATATCATGGTTCCGTGGTGTAATGGTTAGCACTCTGGGCTTTGAATCCAGTAATCCGAGATCAAGTCTCGGTGGAACCTGACATGATACGCTACCTGTAGGAGCTGAAGCACAATCAAAGGCAGCAGTTTCTATTGCGTAAGTACAAAGCCTACCCATCCTATTTTCATGTAGTATTTCTTAGCATTCTGCATTCTCAGTCCATTGATCTGAGTTAACTCCAAGACCAACCTAACATGTTTATGTTACCTGCACCAGCAAATAAACAATGACAAACAGGATTGCTACGCTGTCAGAAAATAGATTATACAATCTTACTTTAACTTTGTATATCAGGGTTCCATGGTGTAATGGTTAGCACTCTGGACTTTGAATCCAGTGATCCGAGTTCAAGTCTCGGTGGAACCTGACAAGATATGTTACCTGTAGGAGCTGAAGCACATTCAAGGGTAGCAGTTTCTATTGCGTAAGTGCAAACCCTACCCATCCTATTTTCAAGTAGTATTTCTTAGCATTCTGCATTCTCAGTCCATTGATCTGAGTTTAACTCCAAGACCAACCTAACATGTTGATGTTACCTGCACCAGCAAATGAACAATGACAAACAGAATTTCTACGCTGTCAGAAAATAGATTATACAATCATATTTTTATCAGGGTTCCATGGTGTAATGGTTAGCACTCTGGGCTCTGAATCCAGTGATCCGAGTTCAAGTCTCGGTGGAACCTGACAAGATATGCTACCTGTAGGAGCTGAAGCACATTCAAAGGCAGCAGTTTCTATTGCGTAAGTGCAAACCCTACCCATTCTATTTTCAAGTAGTATTTCTTAGCATTCTGAATTCTCAATCCATTGATCAGAGTTACACTCCAAGACCAACCTAACATGTTGATGTTACCTGCACCAACAAATAAAAAATGACAAACAGGATTTCTACGCTGTCAGAAAATAGATTATACAATCTTACTTTGAATGCGTATATCAGGGTTCCATGGTGTAATGGTTAGCACTCTGGGCTCTGAATCCAGCAATCTGAGTTCAAGTCTCAGTGGAGCCTAACATGCTTTGCAACCTCCATGAACTGAAGCACAGTTAATGTCTGCAGTTACTTTTAAGTGAGTTCAAACACAACCCATGCTATTTTCATGTAGTGTTTCTTACCATTGTGGATTCTGAATCCATTGATGAGTTTAACTCCAAGACCAACCTTACATAATGATGTTACCTGCACCAGCAAATGAACAATACCAAACAGGATTTCTACGCTGTCAGAAAATAGATTATACAATCTTACTTTAACTTTGTATATCAGGGTTCCATGGTGTAATGGTTAGCACTTCCTGTAGGAGCTGAAGCGCATTTAAAGGCAGCAATTTCTATTACGTAAGTACAAAGCCTACCCATCCTATTTTCATGTAGTATTTCTTAGCATTCTGCATTCTCAGTCCATTGATCTGAGTTTAACTCCAAGACCAACCTAACATGTTGATGTTACCTGCACCAGCAAATGAACAATGACAAACAGGATTTCTACGCTGTCAGAAAATAGATTATACAATCTTACTTTAACTTTGTATATCAGGGTTCCATGGTGTAATGGTTAGCACTCTGGACTTTGAATCCAGTGATCCGAGTTCAAGTCTCGGTGGAACCTGACAAGATATGCTACCTGTAGGAGCTGAAGCACATTCAAAGGCAGCAGTTTCTATTGCGTAAGTGCAAACCCTACCCATCCTATTTTCAAGTAGTATTTCTTAGCATTCTGAATTCTCAATCCATTGATCAGAGTTACACTCCAAGACCAACCTAACATGTTGATGTTACCTGCACCAACAAATAAAAAATGACAAACAGGATTTCTACGCTGTCAGAAAATAGATTATACAATCTTACTTTGAATGCATATATCAGGGTTCCATGGTGTAATGGTTAGCACTCAGGGCTCTGAATCCAGCAATCTGAGTTCAAGTCTCAGTGGAACCTAACATGCTTTGCAACCTCCATGAACTGAAGCACAGTTAATGTCTGCAGTTACTTTTAAGTGAGTTCAAACACAACCCGTGCTATTTTCATGTAGTGTTGCTTACCATTGTGGATTCTGAATCCATTGATGAGTTTAACTCCAAGACCAACCTTACATAATGATGTTACCTGCACCAGCAAATGAACAATACCAAACAGGATTTCTACGCTGTCAGAAAATAGATTATACAATCTTACTTTAACTTTGTATATCAGGGTTCCATGGTGTAATGGTTAGCACTCTGGACTGTGAATCGAGTGATCCAAGTTCAAGTCTCGGTGGAACCTGACAAGATATGCTACCTGTAGGAGCTGAAGCACATTTAAAGGCAGCAATTTCTATTATGTAAGTACAAAGCCTACCCATCCTATTTTCATGTAGTATTTCTTATCATTCTGCATTCTCAGTCCATTGATCTGAGTTAACTCCAAGACCAACCTAACATGTTTATGTTACCTGCACCAGCAAATAAACAATGACAAACAGGATTGGTACGCTGTCAGAAAATAGATTATACAATCTTACTTTAACTTTGTATATTCAAGGTTCCATGGTGTAATGGTTAGCACTCTGGACTTTGAATCCAGTGATCCGAGTTCAAGTCTCGGTGGAACCTGACAAGATATGTTACCTGTAGGAGCTGAAGCACATTCAAGGGCAGCAGTTTCTATTGCGTTAGTGCAAACCCTACCCATCCTATTTTCAAGTAGTATTTCTTAGCATTCTGCATTCTCAGTCCATTGATCTGAGTTTAACTCCAAGACCAACCTAACATGTTGATGTTACCTGCACCAGCAAATGAACAATGACAAACAGAATTTCTACGCTGTCAGAAAATAGATTATACAATTATATTTTTATCAGGGTTCCATGGTGTAATGGTTAGCACTCTGGACTTTGAATCCAGTGATCCGAGTTCAAGTCTCGGTGGAACCTGACAAGATATGTTACCTGTAGGAGCTGAAGCACATTCAAGGGTAGCAGTTTCTATTGCGTAAGTGCAAACCCTACCCATCCTATTTTCAAGTAGTATTTCTTAGCATTCTGAATTCTCAATCCATTGATCAGAGTTACACTCCAAGACCAACCTAACATGTTGATGTGACCTGCACCAACAAATAAAAAATGACAAACAGGATTTCTACGCTGTCAGAAAATAGATTATACAATCTTACTTTGAATGCATATATCAGGGTTCCATGGTGTAATGGTTAGCACTCTGGGCTCTGAATCCAGTTATCCGAGTTCAAGTCTCGGTGGAACCTGACAAGATTTGTTACCTGTAGGAGCTGAAGTACATTTGAAGGCAGCAGTTTCTATTGCGCAAGTACAAACCCTACCCATTCTATTTTGAAGTAGTATTTCTTAGCATTCTGAATTCTCAATCCATTGATCAGAATTTAACTCCAAGACCAACCTAACATGTTTATGTTACCTGCACCAGCAAATGAATAATGACAAACAGAATTTCTACGCTGTCAGAAAATCGATTATACAATCATATTTTTATCAGGGTTCCATGGTGTAATGGTTAGCACTCTGGGCTCTGAATCCAGTGATCCGAGTTCAAGTCTTGGTGGAACCTGACAAGATATGCTACCTGTAGGAGCTGAAGCACATTCAAAGGCAGCAGTTTCTATTGCGAAAGTGCAAACCCTACCCATCCTATTTTCAAGTAGTATTTCTTAGCATTCTGAATTCTCAATCCATTGATCAGAGTTACACTCCAAGACCAACCTAACATGTTGATGTTACCTGCACCAACAAATAAAAAATGACAAACAGGATTTCTACGCTGTCAGAAAATAGATTATACAATCTTACTTTGAATGCATGTATCAGGGTTCCATGGTGTAATGGTTAGCACTCTGGGCTCTGAATCCAGTTATCCGAGTTCAAGTCTCGGTGGAACCTGACAAGATTTGTTACCTGTAGGAGCTGAAGTACATTTGAAGGCAGCAGTTTCTATTACGCAAGTACAAACCCTACCCTTTCTATTTTGAAGTAGTATTTCTTAGCATTCTGAATTCTCAATCCATTGATCAGAGTTACACTCCAAGACCAACCTAACATGTTGATGTTACCTGCACCAACAAATAAAAAATGACAAACAGGATTTCTACGCTGTCAGAAAATAGATTATACAATCTTACTTTGACCTCATATATCAGGGTTCCGTGGTGTAATGGTTAGCACTCTGGGCTCTGAATCCAGCAATCTGAGTTCAAGTCTCAGTGGAACCTAGCATGCTTTGCAACCTCCATGAACTGAAGCACAGTTAATGTCTGCAGTTACTTTTAAGTGAGTTCAAACACAACCCATGCTATTTTCATGTAGTGTTTCTTACCATTGTGGATTCTGAATCCATTGATGAGTTTAACTCCAAGACCAACCTTACATAATGATGTTACCTGCACCAGCAAATGAACAATACCAAACAGGATTTCTACGCTGTCAGAAAATAGATTATACAATCTTACTTTAACTTTGTATATCAGGGTTCCATGGTGTAATGGTTAGCACTCTGGACTGTGAATCGAGTGATCCAAGTTCAAGTCTCGGTGGAACCTGACAAGATATGCTACCTGTAGGAGCTGAAGCACATTTAAAGGCAGCAATTTCTATTATGTAAGTACAAAGCCTACCCATCCTATTTTCATGTAGTATTTCTTATCATTCTGCATTCTCAGTCCATTGATCTGAGTTAACTCCAAGACCAACCTAACATGTTTATGTTACCTGCACCAGCAAATAAACAATGACAAACAGGATTGGTACGCTGTCAGAAAATAGATTATACAATCTTACTTTAACTTTGTATATTCAAGGTTCCATGGTGTAATGGTTAGCACTCTGGACTTTGAATCCAGTGATCCGAGTTCAAGTCTCGGTGGAACCTGACAAGATATGTTACCTGTAGGAGCTGAAGCACATTCAAGGGCAGCAGTTTCTATTGCGTTAGTGCAAACCCTACCCATCCTATTTTCAAGTAGTATTTCTTAGCATTCTGCATTCTCAGTCCATTGATCTGAGTTTAACTCCAAGACCAACCTAACATGTTGATGTTACCTGCACCAGCAAATGAACAATGACAAACAGAATTTCTACGCTGTCAGAAAATAGATTATACAATTATATTTTTATCAGGGTTCCATGGTGTAATGGTTAGCACTCTGGGCTCTGAATCCAGTGATCCGAGTTCAAGTCTCGGTGGAACCTGACAAGATATGCTACCTGTAGGAGCTGAAGCACATTCAAAGGCAGCAGTTTCTATTGCGTAAGTGCAAACCCTACCCATTCTATTTTCAAGTAGTATTTCTTAGCATTCTGAATTCTCAATCCATTGATCAGAGTTACACTCCAAGACCAACCTAACATGTTGATGTTACCTGCACCAACAAATAAAAAATGACAAACAGGATTTCTACGCTGTCAGAAAATAGATTATACAATCTTACTTTGAATGCGTATATCAGGGTTCCATGGTGTAATGGTTAGCACTCTGGGCTCTGAATCCAGCAATCTGAGTTCAAGTCTCAGTGGAGCCTAACATGCTTTGCAACCTCCATGAACTGAAGCACAGTTAATGTCTGCAGTTACTTTTAAGTGAGTTCAAACACAACCCATGCTATTTTCATGTAGTGTTTCTTACCATTGTGGATTCTGAATCCATTGATGAGTTTAACTCCAAGACCAACCTTACATAATGATGTTACCTGCACCAGCAAATGAACAATACCAAACAGGATTTCTACGCTGTCAGAAAATAGATTATACAATCTTACTTTAACTTTGTATATCAGGGTTCCATGGTGTAATGGTTAGCACTTCCTGTAGGAGCTGAAGCGCATTGAAAGGCAGCAATTTCTAATACGTAAGTACAAAGCCTACCCATCCTATTTTCATGTAGTATTTCTTAGCATTCTGCATTCTCAGTCCATTGATCTGAGTTTAACTCCAAGACCAACCTAACATGTTGATGTTACCTGCACCAGCAAATGAACAATGACAAACAGGATTTCTACGCTGTCAGAAAATAGATTATACAATCTTACTTTAACTTTGTATATCAGGGTTCCATGGTGTAATGGTTAGCACTCTGGACTTTGAATCCAGTGATCCGAGTTCAAGTCTTGGTGGAACCTGACAAGATATGCTACCTGTAGGAGCTGAAGCACATTCAAAGGCAGCAGTTTCTATTGCGTAAGTGCAAACCCTACCCATCCTATTTTCAAGTAGTATTTCTTAGCATTCTGAATTCTCAAGCCATTGATCAGAGTTACACTCCAAGACCAACCTAACATGTTGATGTTACCTGCACCAACAAATAAAAAATGACAAACAGGATTTCTACGCTGTCAGAAAATAGATTATACAATCTTACTTTGAATGCATATATCAGGGTTCCATGGTGTAATGGTTAGCACTCAGGGCTCTGAATCTAGCAATCTAAGTTCAAGTCCCAGTGGAACCTAACATGCTTTGCAACCTCCATGAACTGAAGCACAGTTAATGTCTGCAGTTACTTTTAAGTGAGTTCAAACACAACCCGTGCTATTTTCATGTAGTGTTGCTTACCATTGTGGATTCTGAATCCATTGATGAGTTTAACTCCAAGACCAACCTTACATAATGATGTTACCTGCACCAGCAAATGAACAATACCAAACAGGATTTCTACGCTGTCAGAAAATAGATTATACAATCTTACTTTAACTTTGTATATCAGGGTTCCATGGTGTAATGGTTAGCACTCTGGACTTTGAATCCAGTGATCCAAGTTCAAGTCTCGGTGGAACCTGACAACATATGCTACCTGTAGGAGCTGAAGCACATTCAAAGGCAGCAATTTCTATTACGTAAGTACAAAGGCTACCCATCCTATTTTCATGTAGTATTTCTTAGCATTCTGCATTCTCAGTCCATTGATCTGAGTTTAACTCCAAGACCAACCTAACATGTTGATGTTACCTGCACCAGCAAATGAACAATGACAAACAGAATTTCTACGCTGTCAGAAAATAGATTATACAATCTTACTTTAAATTTGTATATCATGGTTCCGTGGTGTAATGGTTAGCACTCTGGGCTTTGAATCCAGTAATCCGAGATCAAGTCTCGGTGGAACCTGACATGATACGCTACCTGTAGGAGCTGAAGCACAATCAAAGGCAGCAGTTTCTATTGCGTAAGTACAAAGCCTACCCATCCTATTTTCATGTAGTATTTCTTAGCATTCTGCATTCTCAGTCCATTGATCTGAGTTAACTCCAAGACCAACCTAACATGTTTATGTTACCTGCACCAGCAAATAAACAATGACAAACAGGATTGCTACGCTGTCAGAAAATAGATTATACAATCTTACTTTAACTTTGTATATCAGGGTTCCATGGTGTAATGGTTAGCACTCTGGACTTTGAATCCAGTGATCCGAGTTCAAGTCTCGGTGGAACCTGACAAGATATGTTACCTGTAGGAGCTGAAGCACATTCAAGGGTAGCAGTTTCTATTGCGTAAGTGCAAACCCTACCCATCCTATTTTCAAGTAGTATTTCTTAGCATTCTGCATTCTCAGTCCATTGATCTGAGTTTAACTCCAAGACCAACCTAACATGTTGATGTTACCTGCACCAGCAAATGAACAATGACAAACAGAATTTCTACGCTGTCAGAAAATAGATTATACAATCATATTTTTATCAGGGTTCCATGGTGTAATGGTTAGCACTCTGGGCTCTGAATCCAGTGATCCGAGTTCAAGTCTCGGTGGAACCTGACAAGATATGCTACCTGTAGGAGCTGAAGCACATTCAAAGGCAGCAGTTTCTATTGCGTAAGTGCAAACCCTACCCATTCTATTTTCAAGTAGTATTTCTTAGCATTCTGAATTCTCAATCCATTGATCAGAGTTACACTCCAAGACCAACCTAACATGTTGATGTTACCTGCACCAACAAATAAAAAATGACAAACAGGATTTCTACGCTGTCAGAAAATAGATTATACAATCTTACTTTGAATGCGTATATCAGGGTTCCATGGTGTAATGGTTAGCACTCTGGGCTCTGAATCCAGCAATCTGAGTTCAAGTCTCAGTGGAGCCTAACATGCTTTGCAACCTCCATGAACTGAAGCACAGTTAATGTCTGCAGTTACTTTTAAGTGAGTTCAAACACAACCCATGCTATTTTCATGTAGTGTTTCTTACCATTGTGGATTCTGAATCCATTGATGAGTTTAACTCCAAGACCAACCTTACATAATGATGTTACCTGCACCAGCAAATGAACAATACCAAACAGGATTTCTACGCTGTCAGAAAATAGATTATACAATCTTACTTTAACTTTGTATATCAGGGTTCCATGGTGTAATGGTTAGCACTTCCTGTAGGAGCTGAAGCGCATTTAAAGGCAGCAATTTCTATTACGTAAGTACAAAGCCTACCCATCCTATTTTCATGTAGTATTTCTTAGCATTCTGCATTCTCAGTCCATTGATCTGAGTTTAACTCCAAGACCAACCTAACATGTTGATGTTACCTGCACCAGCAAATGAACAATGACAAACAGGATTTCTACGCTGTCAGAAAATAGATTATACAATCTTACTTTAACTTTGTATATCAGGGTTCCATGGTGTAATGGTTAGCACTCTGGACTTTGAATCCAGTGATCCGAGTTCAAGTCTCGGTGGAACCTGACAAGATATGCTACCTGTAGGAGCTGAAGCACATTCAAAGGCAGCAGTTTCTATTGCGTAAGTGCAAACCCTACCCATCCTATTTTCAAGTAGTATTTCTTAGCATTCTGAATTCTCAATCCATTGATCAGAGTTACACTCCAAGACCAACCTAACATGTTGATGTTACCTGCACCAACAAATAAAAAATGACAAACAGGATTTCTACGCTGTCAGAAAATAGATTATACAATCTTACTTTGAATGCATATATCAGGGTTCCATGGTGTAATGGTTAGCACTCAGGGCTCTGAATCCAGCAATCTGAGTTCAAGTCTCAGTGGAACCTAACATGCTTTGCAACCTCCATGAACTGAAGCACAGTTAATGTCTGCAGTTACTTTTAAGTGAGTTCAAACACAACCCGTGCTATTTTCATGTAGTGTTGCTTACCATTGTGGATTCTGAATCCATTGATGAGTTTAACTCCAAGACCAACCTTACATAATGATGTTACCTGCACCAGCAAATGAACAATACCAAACAGGATTTCTACGCTGTCAGAAAATAGATTATACAATCTTACTTTAACTTTGTATATCAGGGTTCCATGGTGTAATGGTTAGCACTCTGGACTGTGAATCGAGTGATCCAAGTTCAAGTCTCGGTGGAACCTGACAAGATATGCTACCTGTAGGAGCTGAAGCACATTTAAAGGCAGCAATTTCTATTATGTAAGTACAAAGCCTACCCATCCTATTTTCATGTAGTATTTCTTATCATTCTGCATTCTCAGTCCATTGATCTGAGTTAACTCCAAGACCAACCTAACATGTTTATGTTACCTGCACCAGCAAATAAACAATGACAAACAGGATTGGTACGCTGTCAGAAAATAGATTATACAATCTTACTTTAACTTTGTATATTCAAGGTTCCATGGTGTAATGGTTAGCACTCTGGACTTTGAATCCAGTGATCCGAGTTCAAGTCTCGGTGGAACCTGACAAGATATGTTACCTGTAGGAGCTGAAGCACATTCAAGGGCAGCAGTTTCTATTGCGTTAGTGCAAACCCTACCCATCCTATTTTCAAGTAGTATTTCTTAGCATTCTGCATTCTCAGTCCATTGATCTGAGTTTAACTCCAAGACCAACCTAACATGTTGATGTTACCTGCACCAGCAAATGAACAATGACAAACAGAATTTCTACGCTGTCAGAAAATAGATTATACAATTATATTTTTATCAGGGTTCCATGGTGTAATGGTTAGCACTCTGGGCTCTGAATCCAGTGATCCGAGTTCAAGTCTCGGTGGAACCTGACAAGATATGCTACCTGTAGGAGCTGAAGCACATTCAAAGGCAGCAGTTTATATTGCGTAAGTGCAAACCCTACCCATTCTATTTTCAAGTAGTATTTCTTAGCATTCTGAATTCTCAATCCATTGATCAGAGTTACACTCCAAGACCAACCTAACATGTTGATGTTACCTGCACCAACAAATAAAAAATGACAAACAGGATTTCTACGCTGTCAGAAAATAGATTATACAATCTTACTTTGAATGCGTATATCAGGGTTCCATGGTGTAATGGTTAGCACTCTGGGCTCTGAATCCAGCAATCTGAGTTCAAGTCTCAGTGGAGCCTAACATGCTTTGCAACCTCCATGAACTGAAGCACAGTTAATGTCTGCAGTTACTTTTAAGTGAGTTCAAACACAACCCATGCTATTTTCATGTAGTGTTTCTTACCATTGTGGATTCTGAATCCATTGATGAGTTTAACTCCAAGACCAACCTTACATAATGATGTTACCTGCACCAGCAAATGAACAATACCAAACAGGATTTCTACGCTGTCAGAAAATAGATTATACAATCTTACTTTAACTTTGTATATCAGGGTTCCATGGTGTAATGGTTAGCACTTCCTGTAGGAGCTGAAGCGCATTGAAAGGCAGCAATTTCTATTACGTAAGTACAAAGCCTACCCATCCTATTTTCATGTAGTATTTCTTAGCATTCTGCATTCTCAGTCCATTGATCTGAGTTTAACTCCAAGACCAACCTAACATGTTGATGTTACCTGCACCAGCAAATGAACAATGACAAACAGGATTTCTACGCTGTCAGAAAATAGATTATACAATCTTACTTTAACTTTGTATATCAGGGTTCCATAGTGTAATGGTTAGCACTCTGGACTTTGAATCCAGTGATCCGAGTTCAAGTCTTGGTGGAACCTGACAAGATATGCTACCTGTAGGAGCTGAAGCACATTCAAAGGCAGCAGTTTCTATTGCGTAAGTGCAAACCCTACCCATCCTATTTTCAAGTAGTATTTCTTAGCATTCTGAATTCTCAAGCCATTGATCAGAGTTACACTCCAAGACCAACCTAACATGTTGATGTTACCTGCACCAACAAATAAAAAATGACAAACAGGATTTCTACGCTGTCAGAAAATAGATTATACAATCTTACTTTGAATGCATATATCAGGGTTCCATGGTGTAATGGTTAGCACTCAGGGCTCTGAATCTAGCAATCTAAGTTCAAGTCCCAGTGGAACCTAACATGCTTTGCAACCTCCATGAACTGAAGCACAGTTAATGTCTGCAGTTACTTTTAAGTGAGTTCAAACACAACCCGTGCTATTTTCATGTAGTGTTGCTTACCATTGTGGATTCTGAATCCATTGATGAGTTTAACTCCAAGACCAACCTTACATAATGATGTTACCTGCACCAGCAAATGAACAATACCAAACAGGATTTCTACGCTGTCAGAAAATAGATTATACAATCTTACTTTAACTTTGTATATCAGGGTTCCATGGTGTAATGGTTAGCACTCTGGACTTTGAATCCAGTGATCCAAGTTCAAGTCTCGGTGGAACCTGACAACATATGCTACCTGTAGGAGCTGAAGCACATTCAAAGGCAGCAATTTCTATTACGTAAGTACAAAGGCTACCCATCCTATTTTCATGTAGTATTTCTTAGCATTCTGCATTCTCAGTCCATTGATCTGAGTTTAACTCCAAGACCAACCTAACATGTTGATGTTACCTGCACCAGCAAATGAACAATGACAAACAGAATTTCTACGCTGTCAGAAAATAGATTATACAATCTTACTTTAAATTTGTATATCATGGTTCCGTGGTGTAATGGTTAGCACTCTGGGCTTTGAATCCAGTAATCCGAGATCAAGTCTCGGTGGAACCTGACATGATACGCTACCTGTAGGAGCTGAAGCACAATCAAAGGCAGCAGTTTCTATTGCGTAAGTACAAAGCCTACCCATCCTATTTTCATGTAGTATTTCTTAGCATTCTGCATTCTCAGTCCATTGATCTGAGTTAACTCCAAGACCAACCTAACATGTTTATGTTACCTGCACCAGCAAATAAACAATGACAAACAGGATTGCTACGCTGTCAGAAAATAGATTATACAATCTTACTTTAACTTTGTATATCAGGGTTCCATGGTGTAATGGTTAGCACTCTGGACTTTGAATCCAGTGATCCGAGTTCAAGTCTCGGTGGAACCTGACAAGATATGTTACCTGTAGGAGCTGAAGCACATTCAAGGGTAGCAGTTTCTATTGCGTAAGTGCAAACCCTACCCATCCTATTTTCAAGTAGTATTTCTTAGCATTCTGCATTCTCAGTCCATTGATCTGAGTTTAACTCCAAGACCAACCTAACATGTTGATGTTACCTGCACCAGCAAATGAACAATGACAAACAGAATTTCTACGCTGTCAGAAAATAGATTATACAATCATATTTTTACCAGGGTTCCATGGTGTAATGGTTAGCACTCTGGGCTCTGAATCCAGTGATCCGAGTTCAAGTCTCGGTGGAACCTGACAAGATATGCTACCTGTAGGAGCTGAAGCACATTCAAAGGCAGCAGTTTCTATTGCGTAAGTGCAAACCCTACCCATTCTATTTTCAAGTAGTATTTCTTAGCATTCTGAATTCTCAATCCATTGATCAGAGTTACACTCCAAGACCAACCTAACATGTTGATGTTACCTGCACCAACAAATAAAAAATGACAAACAGGATTTCTACGCTGTCAGAAAATAGATTATACAATCTTACTTTGAATGCGTATATAAGGGTTCCATGGTGTAATGGTTAGCACTCTGGGCTCTGAATCCAGCAATCTGAGTTCAAGTCTCAGTGGAGCCTAACATACTTTGCAACCTCCATGAACTGAAGCACAGTTAATGTCTGCAGTTACTTTTAAGTGAGTTCAAACACAACCCATGCTATTTTCATGTAGTGTTTCTTACCATTGTGGATTCTGAATCCATTGATGAGTTTAACTCCAAGACCAACCTTACATAATGATGTTACCTGCACCAGCAAATGAACAATACCAAACAGGATTTCTACGCTGTCAGAAAATAGATTATACAATCTTACTTTAACTTTGTATATCAGGGTTCCATGGTGTAATGGTTAGCACTTCCTGTAGGAGCTGAAGCGCATTTAAAGGCAGCAATTTCTATTACGTAAGTACAAAGCCTACCCATCCTATTTTCATGTAGTATTTCTTAGCATTCTGCATTCTCAGTCCATTGATCTGAGTTTAACTCCAAGACCAACCTAACATGTTGATGTTACCTGCACCAGCAAATGAACAATGACAAACAGGATTTCTACGCTGTCAGAAAATAGATTATACAATCTTACTTTAACTTTGTATATCAGGGTTCCATGGTGTAATGGTTAGCACTCTGGACTTTGAATCCAGTGATCCGAGTTCAAGTCTTGGTGGAACCTGACAAGATATGCTACCTGTAGGAGCTGAAGCACATTCAAAGGCAGCTGTTTCTATTGCGTAAGTGCAAACCCTACCCATCCTATTTTCAAGTAGTATTTCTTAGCATTCTGAATTCTCAAGCCATTGATCAGAGTTACACTCCAAGACCAACCTAACATGTTGATGTTACCTGCACCAACAAATAAAAAATGACAAACAGGATTTCTACGCTGTCAGAAAATAGATTATACAATCTTACTTTGAATGCATATATCAGGGTTCCATGGTGTAATGGTTAGCACTCAGGGCTCTGAATCTAGCAATCTAAGTTCAAGTCCCAGTGGAACCTAACATGCTTTGCAACCTCCATGAACTGAAGCACAGTTAATGTCTGCAGTTACTTTTAAGTGAGTTCAAACACAACCCGTGCTATTTTCATGTAGTGTTGCTTACCATTGTGGATTCTGAATCCATTGATGAGTTTAACTCCAAGACCAACCTTACATAATGATGTTACCTGCACCAGCAAATGAACAATACCAAACAGGATTTCTACGCTGTCAGAAAATAGATTATACAATCTTACTTTAACTTTGTATATCAGGGTTCCATGGTGTAATGGTTAGCACTCTGGACTTTGAATCCAGTGATCCAAGTTCAAGTCTCGGTGGAACCTGACAACATATGCTACCTGTAGGAGCTGAAGCACATTCAAAGGCAGCAATTTCTATTACGTAAGTACAAAGGCTACCCATCCTATTTTCATGTAGTATTTCTTAGCATTCTGCATTCTCAGTCCATTGATCTGAGTTTAACTCCAAGACCAACCTAACATGTTGATGTTACCTGCACCAGCAAATGAACAATGACAAACAGAATTTCTACGCTGTCAGAAAATAGATTATACAATCTTACTTTAAATTTGTATATCATGGTTCCGTGGTGTAATGGTTAGCACTCTGGGCTTTGAATCCAGTAATCCGAGATCAAGTCTCGGTGGAACCTGACATGATACGCTACCTGTAGGAGCTGAAGCACAATCAAAGGCAGCAGTTTCTATTGCGTAAGTACAAAGCCTACCCATCCTATTTTCATGTAGTATTTCTTAGCATTCTGCATTCTCAGTCCATTGATCTGAGTTAACTCCAAGACCAACCTAACATGTTTATGTTACCTGCACCAGCAAATAAACAATGACAAACAGGATTGCTACGCTGTCAGAAAATAGATTATACAATCTTACTTTAACTTTGTATATCAGGGTTCCATGGTGTAATGGTTAGCACTCTGGACTTTGAATCCAGTGATCCGAGTTCAAGTCTCGGTGGAACCTGACAAGATATGTTACCTGTAGGAGCTGAAGCACATTCAAGGGTAGCAGTTTCTATTGCGTAAGTGCAAACCCTACCCATCCTATTTTCAAGTAGTATTTCTTAGCATTCTGCATTCTCAGTCCATTGATCTGAGTTTAACTCCAAGACCAACCTAACATGTTGATGTTACCTGCACCAGCAAATGAACAATGACAAACAGAATTTCTACGCTGTCAGAAAATAGATTATACAATCATATTTTTACCAGGGTTCCATGGTGTAATGGTTAGCACTCTGGGCTCTGAATCCAGTGATCCGAGTTCAAGTCTCGGTGGAACCTGACAAGATATGCTACCTGTAGGAGCTGAAGCACATTCAAAGGCAGCAGTTTCTATTGCGTAAGTGCAAACCCTACCCATTCTATTTTCAAGTAGTATTTCTTAGCATTCTGAATTCTCAATCCATTGATCAGAGTTACACTCCAAGACCAACCTAACATGTTGATGTTACCTGCACCAACAAATAAAAAATGACAAACAGGATTTCTACGCTGTCAGAAAATAGATTATACAATCTTACTTTGAATGCGTATATCAGGGTTCCATGGTGTAATGGTTAGCACTCTGGGCTCTGAATCCAGCAATCTGAGTTCAAGTCTCAGTGGAGCCTAACATACTTTGCAACCTCCATGAACTGAAGCACAGTTAATGTCTGCAGTTACTTTTAAGTGAGTTCAAACACAACCCATGCTATTTTCATGTAGTGTTTCTTACCATTGTGGATTCTGAATCCATTGATGAGTTTAACTCCAAGACCAACCTTACATAATGATGTTACCTGCACCAGCAAATGAACAATACCAAACAGGATTTCTACGCTGTCAGAAAATAGATTATACAATCTTACTTTAACTTTGTATATCAGGGTTCCATGGTGTAATGGTTAGCACTTCCTGTAGGAGCTGAAGCGCATTTAAAGGCAGCAATTTCTATTACGTAAGTACAAAGCCTACCCATCCTATTTTCATGTAGTATTTCTTAGCATTCTGCATTCTCAGTCCATTGATCTGAGTTTAACTCCAAGACCAACCTAACATGTTGATGTTACCTGCACCAGCAAATGAACAATGACAAACAGGATTTCTACGCTGTCAGAAAATAGATTATACAATCTTACTTTAACTTTGTATATCAGGGTTCCATGGTGTAATGGTTAGCACTCTGGACTTTGAATCCAGTGATCCGAGTTCAAGTCTCGGTGGAACCTGACAAGATATGCTACCTGTAGGAGCTGAAGCACATTCAAAGGCAGCAGTTTCTATTGCGTAAGTGCAAACCCTACCCATCCTATTTTCAAGTAGTATTTCTTAGCATTCTGAATTCTCAATCCATTGATCAGAGTTACACTCCAAGACCAACCTAACATGTTGATGTTACCTGCACCAACAAATAAAAAATGACAAACAGGATTTCTACGCTGTCAGAAAATAGATTATACAATCTTACTTTGAATGCATATATCAGGGTTCCATGGTGTAATGGTTAGCACTCAGGGCTCTGAATCCAGCAATCTGAGTTCAAGTCTCAGTGGAACCTAACATGCTTTGCAACCTCCATGAACTGAAGCACAGTTAATGTCTGCAGTTACTTTTAAGTGAGTTCAAACACAACCCGTGCTATTTTCATGTAGTGTTGCTTACCATTGTGGATTCTGAATCCATTGATGAGTTTAACTCCAAGACCAACCTTACATAATGATGTTACCTGCACCAGCAAATGAACAATACCAAACAGGATTTCTACGCTGTCAGAAAATAGATTATACAATCTTACTTTAACTTTGTATATCAGGGTTCCATGGTGTAATGGTTAGCACTCTGGACTTTGAATCCAGTGATCCAAGTTCAAGTCTCGGTGGAACCTGACAACATATGCTACCTGTAGGAGCTGAAGCACATTCAAAGGCAGCAATTTCTATTACGTAAGTACAAAGGCTACCCATCCTATTTTCATGTAGTATTTCTTAGCATTCTGCATTCTCAGTCCATTGATCTGAGTTTAACTCCAAGACCAACCTAACATGTTGATGTTACCTGCACCAGCAAATGAACAATGACAAACAGAATTTCTACGCTGTCAGAAAATAGATTATACAATCTTACTTTAAATTTGTATATCATGGTTCCGTGGTGTAATGGTTAGCACTCTGGGCTTTGAATCCAGTAATCCGAGATCAAGTCTCGGTGGAACCTGACAACATATGCTACCTGTAGGAGCTGAAGCACATTCAAAGGCAGCAATTTCTATTACGTAAGTACAAAGGCTACCCATCCTATTTTCATGTAGTATTTCTTAGCATTCTGCATTCTCAGTCCATTGATCTGAGTTTAACTCCAAGACCAACCTAACATGTTGATGTTACCTGCACCAGCAAATGAACAATGACAAACAGAATTTCTACGCTGTCAGAAAATAGATTATACAATCTTACTTTAAATTTGTATATCATGGTTCCGTGGTGTAATGGTTAGCACTCTGGGCTTTGAATCCAGTAATCCGAGATCAAGTCTCGGTGGAACCTGACATGATACGCTACCTGTAGGAGCTGAAGCACAATCAAAGGCAGCAGTTTCTATTGCGTAAGTACAAAGCCTACCCATCCTATTTTCATGTAGTATTTCTTAGCATTCTGCATTCTCAGTCCATTGATCTGAGTTAACTCCAAGACCAACCTAACATGTTTATGTTACCTGCACCAGCAAATAAACAATGACAAACAGGATTGCTACGCTGTCAGAAAATAGATTATACAATCTTACTTTAACTTTGTATATCAGGGTTCCATGGTGTAATGGTTAGCACTCTGGACTTTGAATCCAGTGATCCGAGTTCAAGTCTCGGTGGAACCTGACAAGATATGTTACCTGTAGGAGCTGAAGCACATTCAAGGGTAGCAGTTTCTATTGCGTAAGTGCAAACCCTACCCATCCTATTTTCAAGTAGTATTTCTTAGCATTCTGAATTCTCAATCCATTGATCAGAGTTACACTCCAAGACCAACCTAACATGTTGATGTGACCTGCACCAACAAATAAAAAATGACAAACAGGATTTCTACGCTGTCAGAAAATAGATTATACAATCTTACTTTGAATGCATATATCAGGGTTCCATGGTGTAATGGTTAGCACTCTGGGCTCTGAATCCAGTTATCCGAGTTCAAGTCTCGGTGGAACCTGACAAGATTTGTTACCTGTAGGAGCTGAAGTACATTTGAAGGCAGCAGTTTCTATTGCGCAAGTACAAACCCTACCCATTCTATTTTGAAGTAGTATTTCTTAGCATTCTGAATTCTCAATCCATTGATCAGAATTTAACTCCAAGACCAACCTAACATGTTTATGTTACCTGCACCAGCAAATGAATAATGACAAACAGAATTTCTACGCTGTCAGAAAATCGATTATACAATCATATTTTTATCAGGGTTCCATGGTGTAATGGTTAGCACTCTGGGCTCTGAATCCAGTGATCCGAGTTCAAGTCTTGGTGGAACCTGACAAGATATGCTACCTGTAGGAGCTGAAGCACATTCAAAGGCAGCAGTTTCTATTGCGAAAGTGCAAACCCTACCCATCCTATTTTCAAGTAGTATTTCTTAGCATTCTGAATTCTCAATCCATTGATCAGAGTTACACTCCAAGACCAACCTAACATGTTGATGTTACCTGCACCAACAAATAAAAAATGACAAACAGGATTTCTACGCTGTCAGAAAATAGATTATACAATCTTACTTTGAATGCATGTATCAGGGTTCCATGGTGTAATGGTTAGCACTCTGGGCTCTGAATCCAGTTATCCGAGTTCAAGTCTCGGTGGAACCTGACAAGATTTGTTACCTGTAGGAGCTGAAGTACATTTGAAGGCAGCAGTTTCTATTACGCAAGTACAAACCCTACCCTTTCTATTTTGAAGTAGTATTTCTTAGCATTCTGAATTCTCAATCCATTGATCAGAGTTACACTCCAAGACCAACCTAACATGTTGATGTTACCTGCACCAACAAATAAAAAATGACAAACAGGATTTCTACGCTGTCAGAAAATAGATTATACAATCTTACTTTGACCTCATATATCAGGGTTCCGTGGTGTAATGGTTAGCACTCTGGGCTCTGAATCCAGCAATCTGAGTTCAAGTCTCAGTGGAACCTAGCATGCTTTGCAACCTCCATGAACTGAAGCACAGTTAATGTCTGCAGTTACTTTTAAGTGAGTTCAAACACAACCCATGCTATTTTCATGTAGTGTTTCTTACCATTGTGGATTCTGAATCCATTGATGAGTTTAACTCCAAGACCAACCTTACATAATGATGTTACCTGCACCAGCAAATGAACAATACCAAACAGGATTTCTACGCTGTCAGAAAATAGATTATACAATCTTACTTTAACTTTGTATATCAGGGTTCCATGGTGTAATGGTTAGCACTCTGGACTTTGAATCGAGTGATCCAAGTTCAAGTCTCGGTGGAACCTGACAAGATATGCTACCTGTAGGAGCTGAAGCACATTTAAAGGCAGCAATTTCTATTATGTAAGTACAAAGCCTACCCATC
The DNA here is from genome assembly GCF_051989625.1 of Stigmatopora argus. NCBI lineage: Eukaryota > Metazoa > Chordata > Actinopteri > Syngnathiformes > Syngnathidae > Stigmatopora > Stigmatopora argus. The sequence goes on from NC_135394.1 coordinate 1,866,710, forward strand.
CTATTTTCATGTAGTATTTCTTATCATTCTGCATTCTCAGTCCATTGATCTGAGTTAACTCCAAGACCAACCTAACATGTTTATGTTACCTGCACCAGCAAATAAACAATGACAAACAGGATTGGTACGCTGTCAGAAAATAGATTATACAATCTTACTTTAACTTTGTATATTCAAGGTTCCATGGTGTAATGGTTAGCACTCTGGACTTTGAATCCAGTGATCCGAGTTCAAGTCTCGGTGGAACCTGACAAGATATGTTACCTGTAGGAGCTGAAGCACATTCAAGGGCAGCAGTTTCTATTGCGTTAGTGCAAACCCTACCCATCCTATTTTCAAGTAGTATTTCTTAGCATTCTGCATTCTCAGTCCATTGATCTGAGTTTAACTCCAAGACCAACCTAACATGTTGATGTTACCTGCACCAGCAAATGAACAATGACAAACAGAATTTCTACGCTGTCAGAAAATAGATTATACAATTATATTTTTATCAGGGTTCCATGGTGTAATGGTTAGCACTCTGGGCTCTGAATCCAGTGATCCGAGTTCAAGTCTCGGTGGAACCTGACAAGATATGCTACCTGTAGGAGCTGAAGCACATTCAAAGGCAGCAGTTTATATTGCGTAAGTGCAAACCCTACCCATTCTATTTTCAAGTAGTATTTCTTAGCATTCTGAATTCTCAATCCATTGATCAGAGTTACACTCCAAGACCAACCTAACATGTTGATGTTACCTGCACCAACAAATAAAAAATGACAAACAGGATTTCTACGCTGTCAGAAAATAGATTATACAATCTTACTTTGAATGCGTATATCAGGGTTCCATGGTGTAATGGTTAGCACTCTGGGCTCTGAATCCAGCAATCTGAGTTCAAGTCTCAGTGGAGCCTAACATGCTTTGCAACCTCCATGAACTGAAGCACAGTTAATGTCTGCAGTTACTTTTAAGTGAGTTCAAACACAACCCATGCTATTTTCATGTAGTGTTTCTTACCATTGTGGATTCTGAATCCATTGATGAGTTTAACTCCAAGACCAACCTTACATAATGATGTTACCTGCACCAGCAAATGAACAATACCAAACAGGATTTCTACGCTGTCAGAAAATAGATTATACAATCTTACTTTAACTTTGTATATCAGGGTTCCATGGTGTAATGGTTAGCACTTCCTGTAGGAGCTGAAGCGCATTGAAAGGCAGCAATTTCTATTACGTAAGTACAAAGCCTACCCATCCTATTTTCATGTAGTATTTCTTAGCATTCTGCATTCTCAGTCCATTGATCTGAGTTTAACTCCAAGACCAACCTAACATGTTGATGTTACCTGCACCAGCAAATGAACAATGACAAACAGGATTTCTACGCTGTCAGAAAATAGATTATACAATCTTACTTTAACTTTGTATATCAGGGTTCCATGGTGTAATGGTTAGCACTCTGGACTTTGAATCCAGTGATCCGAGTTCAAGTCTTGGTGGAACCTGACAAGATATGCTACCTGTAGGAGCTGAAGCACATTCAAAGGCAGCAGTTTCTATTGCGTAAGTGCAAACCCTACCCATCCTATTTTCAAGTAGTATTTCTTAGCATTCTGAATTCTCAATCCATTGATCAGAGTTACACTCCAAGACCAACCTAACATGTTGATGTTACCTGCACCAACAAATAAAAAATGACAAACAGGATTTCTACGCTGTCAGAAAATAGATTATACAATCTTACTTTGAATGCATATATCAGGGTTCCATGGTGTAATGGTTAGCACTCAGGGCTCTGAATCTAGCAATCTAAGTTCAAGTCCCAGTGGAACCTAGCATTCTTTGCAACCTCCATGAACTGAAGCACAGTTAATGTCTGCAGTTACTTTTAAGTGAGTTCAAACACAACCCGTGCTATTTTCATGTAGTGTTGCTTACCATTGTGGATTCTGAATCCATTGATGAGTTTAACTCCAAGACCAACCTTACATAATGATGTTACCTGCACCAGCAAATGAACAATACCAAACAGGATTTCTACGCTGTCAGAAAATAGATTATACAATCTTACTTTAACTTTGTATATCAGGGTTCCATGGTGTAATGGTTAGCACTCTGGACTTTGAATCCAGTGATCCAAGTTCAAGTCTCGGTGGAACCTGACAACATATGCTACCTGTAGGAGCTGAAGCACATTCAAAGGCAGCAATTTCTATTACGTAAGTACAAAGGCTACCCATCCTATTTTCATGTAGTATTTCTTAGCATTCTGCATTCTCAGTCCATTGATCTGAGTTTAACTCCAAGACCAACCTAACATGTTGATGTTACCTGCACCAGCAAATGAACAATGACAAACAGAATTTCTACGCTGTCAGAAAATAGATTATACAATCTTACTTTAAATATGTATATCATGGTTCCGTGGTGTAATGGTTAGCACTCTGGGCTTTGAATCCAGTAATCCGAGATCAAGTCTCGGTGGAACCTGACATGATACGCTACCTGTAGGAGCTGAAGCACAATCAAAGGCAGCAGTTTCTATTGCGTAAGTACAAAGCCTACCCATCCTATTTTCATGTAGTATTTCTTAGCATTCTGCATTCTCAGTCCATTGATCTGAGTTAACTCCAAGACCAACCTAACATGTTTATGTTACCTGCACCAGCAAATAAACAATGACAAACAGGATTGCTACGCTGTCAGAAAATAGATTATACAATCTTACTTTAACTTTGTATATCAGGGTTCCATGGTGTAATGGTTAGCACTCTGGACTTTGAATCCAGTGATCCGAGTTCAAGTCTCGGTGGAACCTGACAAGATATGTTACCTGTAGGAGCTGAAGCACATTCAAGGGTAGCAGTTTCTATTGCGTAAGTGCAAACCCTACCCATCCTATTTTCAAGTAGTATTTCTTAGCATTCTGCATTCTCAGTCCATTGATCTGAGTTTAACTCCAAGACCAACCTAACATGTTGATGTTACCTGCACCAGCAAATGAACAATGACAAACAGAATTTCTACGCTGTCAGAAAATAGATTATACAATCATATTTTTATCAGGGTTCCATGGTGTAATGGTTAGCACTCTGGGCTCTGAATCCAGTGATCCGAGTTCAAGTCTCGGTGGAACCTGACAAGATATGCTACCTGTAGGAGCTGAAGCACATTCAAAGGCAGCAGTTTCTATTGCGTAAGTGCAAACCCTACCCATTCTATTTTCAAGTAGTATTTCTTAGCATTCTGAATTCTCAATCCATTGATCAGAGTTACACTCCAAGACCAACCTAACATGTTGATGTTACCTGCACCAACAAATAAAAAATGACAAACAGGATTTCTACGCTGTCAGAAAATAGATTATACAATCTTACTTTGAATGCGTATATCAGGGTTCCATGGTGTAATGGTTAGCACTCTGGGCTCTGAATCCAGCAATCTGAGTTCAAGTCTCAGTGGAGCCTAACATGCTTTGCAACCTCCATGAACTGAAGCACAGTTAATGTCTGCAGTTACTTTTAAGTGAGTTCAAACACAACCCATGCTATTTTCATGTAGTGTTTCTTACCATTGTGGATTCTGAATCCATTGATGAGTTTAACTCCAAGACCAACCTTACATAATGATGTTACCTGCACCAGCAAATGAACAATACCAAACAGGATTTCTACGCTGTCAGAAAATAGATTATACAATCTTACTTTAACTTTGTATATCAGGGTTCCATGGTGTAATGGTTAGCACTTCCTGTAGGAGCTGAAGCGCATTTAAAGGCAGCAATTTCTATTACGTAAGTACAAAGCCTACCCATCCTATTTTCATGTAGTATTTCTTAGCATTCTGCATTCTCAGTCCATTGATCTGAGTTTAACTCCAAGACCAACCTAACATGTTGATGTTACCTGCACCAGCAAATGAACAATGACAAACAGGATTTCTACGCTGTCAGAAAATAGATTATACAATCTTACTTTAAATTTGTATATCAGGGTTCCATGGTGTAATGGTTAGCACTCTGGACTTTGAATCCAGGGATCCGAGTTCAAGTCTCGGTGGAACCTGACAAGATATGCCACCTGTAGGAGCTGAAGCACATTTAAAGGCTGCAATTTCTATTACGTAAGTACAAAGGCTACCCATCCTATTTTCATGTAGTATTTCTTAGCATTCTGCATTCTCAGTCCTTTGATCTGAGTTTAACTCCAAGACCAACTTAACATGTTGATGTTACCTGCACCAGCAAATGAACAATGACAAACAGAATTTCTACGCTGTAAGAAAATAGATTATACAATCATATTTTTATCAAGGGTCCATGGTGTAATGGTTAGCACTCTGGGCTCTTAATCCAGTGATCCGAGTTCAAGTCTCGGTGGAACCTGACAAGATTTGTTACCTGTAGGAGCTGAAGTACATTTAAAGGCAACAGTTTCTATTGCGTAAGTACAAACCCTACCCATCCTATTTTGAAGTAGTATTTCTTAGCATTCTGAATTCTCAATCCATTGATCAGAATTTAACTCCAAGACCAACCTAACATGTTTATGTTACCTGCACCAGCAAATAAACAATGACAAACAGGATTTCTACGCTGTCAGAAAATAGATTATACAATCTTACTTTAACTTTGTATATCAGGTTTCCATGGTGTAATGGTAAGCACTCTGGAATTTGAATCCAGTGATCCGAGTTCAAGTCTCGGTGGAACCTGACAAGATATGCTACCTGTAGGAGCTGAAGCGCATTCAAAGGCAGCAGTTTCTATTGCGTAAGTGCAAACCCTACCCATCCTATTTTCAAAAAGTATTTCTTAGCATTCTGAATTCTCAATCCATTGATCAGAGTTACACTCCAAGACCAACCTAACATGTTGATGTTACCTGCACCAACAAATAAAAAATGACAAACAGGATTTCTACGCTGTCAGAAAATAGATTATACAATCTTACTTTGACCTCATATATCAGGGTTCCGTGGTGTAATGGTTAGCACTCTGGGCTCTGAATCCAGCAATCTGAGTTCAAGTCTCAGTGGAACCTAACATGCTTTGCAACCTCCATGAACTGAAGCACAGTTAATGTCTGCAGTTACTTCTAAGTGAGTTCAAACACAACCCATGCTATTTTCATGTAGTGTTTCTTACCATTGTGGATTCTGAATCCATTGATGAGTTTAACTCCAAGACCAACCTTACATAATGATGTTACCTGCACCAGCAAATGAACAATACCAAACAGGATTTCTATGCTGTCAGAAAATAGATTATACAATCTTACTTTGACTTTGTATATAAGGGTTCCATGGTGTAATGGTTAGCACTCTGGACTTTGAATCTAGTGATCCAAGTTCAAGTCTCGGTGGAACCTGACAAGATATGCCACCTGTAGGAGCTGAAGCACATTTAAAGGCAGCAATTTCTATTATGTAAGTACAAAGCCTACCCATCCTATTTTCATGTAGTATTTCTTAGCATTCTGCATTCTCAGTCCATTGATCTGAGTTTAACTCCAAGACCAACCTAACATGTTTATGTTACCTGCACCAGCAAATGAACAATGACAAACAGAATTTTTACGCTGTCAGAAAATAGATTATACAATCATATATTTACCAGGGTTCCATGGTGAAATGGTTAGCACTCTGGGCTCTGAATCCAGTGATCCGAGTTCAAGTCTCGGTGGAACCTGACAAGATATGCTACCTGTAGGAGCTGAAGCACATTCAAAGGCAGCAGTTTCTATTGCGTAAGTGCAAACCCTACCCATTCTATTTTCAAGTAGTATTTCTTAGCATTCTGAATTCTCAATCCATTGATCAGAGTTACACTCCAAGACCAACCTAACATGTTGATGTTACCTGCACCAACAAATAAAAAATGACAAACAGGATTTCTACGCTGTCAGAAAATAGATTATACAATCTTACTTTGATGCGTATATCAGGGTTCCATGGTGTAATGCAGGGGTCCCCAAACTTTTTCTTGTGAGGGCCACATAACTTTTCCCTTCTCTGATGGGGGGCCGGTGTCAGTTTGTAACAGAAAAAGCCATGGAACATTAACTTTCTGTTGTGCCATGCACAATCTTCTCCCTTTGCTCTGAAGTTTATGCACGACACCACAACCGTCATTACAGAATCCCACGTCAACATTTTGCAGCACAGTGCTTGGTGGTGAATTTGGCAGTGGACTCGTAGCGGGGCGGTGAGACCCCTTTTTTCCAACTCCCGGTTCATGCGTCCCATTATTAGACCGCGAGTTTCGGCCACCATGCTAGGAGCCCCGTCAGTCGTGATGCTAGCTAGCTTTGACCAGTCCAGGTCCAACTTCTCCATGGTTTGGCACACTTTTTCAAAAATATCCTCTCCCGTTGTAGTCCCTTTGAGACTTTGGAGGGCTGCCAGATCCTCGCAAATCTCAAAGTTTGCGCTAACTCCACGAATAAAAATGAGCAGTTGCGCTGTGTCTTGCACGTCCGTGCTTTCATCCAGTGCTAATGAAAAAAAGTCAAATTATTTCGTCTTCTGCTGCAGCTGGGCATATACATTACTCCCGATTTCTTCAACGCGTCTGGTCATTGTACTCGCCGACAGACTTACGGCATTAAATGCATTTTTCTTCTCGGGACACACCTCCTCCGCGACAGTATCCATACATTTCTTAACAAACTCTCCGTCAGTGAAAGGCTTACCGCTGCTTGCTATCAATTTAGCAACCCAAAAGCTGGCCCGAGCGGATGCCTGGTTCTGCTGAGATAGTAGTCCACTTTTTCGCTTTGAGAGTTTGTCTGCTCGTATTTGGCCTTGCAATCTATCGTACTTGTCTTTGTGACGGGATTCATAGTGTCGGCAAAGATTGTATTCTTTGAATACCGCCACCGTCTCTTGACAAATGAGACAAACAGCCTTTTCTTTGCATTGAACAAAAAAAATAATCGTTTGTCCACTCCAGGTTAAATATCCTGCATTCTGAATCAATTTTTCTCTCACCTAACTTTTTCGCCATTATTCCGTTCTCAAACAGGTTGCAGTTTTAATATGCTTGAATAGTCCGCGATGGTCCCAGGGCTCCGCCCTCACCTGCGATCGTCCAGATGTCTCGGTAACACTGCTCGTGCATGCAACGGTGGACGTGCCCGCATGCATCAACGGGAAACACTCTCCCCGCGCGTGTCACCAAAGAAGCAATGCGAAGCCCCGCTTCACTGGGATGATTTGTGGGCTCAGCAGGGGTGCAATGAACCAAACACAAGATTAAAATGTCCCAGTCTTCAAGGCCAAATAGGAAAAAAAATAGGATAGCGTCTCTGGTATTGTTCAGAAGGCCGGTCCAAATGTGCCAGCGGGCCGCATCCAAAAAAAAAAAAAAAAAAATCAAAAAAAAAAAATATTCCGATAGCGTCTCTGGTATTGTTCAGAGGGCCGGTCCAAATGTGCCGGCGGGCCGTATCTGGCCCGCGGGCCGTAGTTTGGTGACCCCTGATCTAGGGTGTTATTGTACTGTCTAAAGACAATTGTTGTGATTACATAACATGTTTTCGAGTGTCGCGATTAAATACAATGATTCAGTTACTGCAATTCAGAATCCTCTTGCGAACGAAGACGTGTTGGGAGTGATTTTCCTTGCAAGTTGTAAGCAGTTATGTTGCAAGATGTCTTCCAATTTTAATTAAATATTACTAATAATGATTTAAGGGTATTAATCATTATTCCAACACCAGCCTAACATGTTGATGTTACCTGCACCAGCAAATGAACAATGACAAACTGAATTTCTACGCTGTCAGAAAATAGATTATACAATCATATTTTGTATTAGGGTTCCATGGTGTAATGGTTAGCACTCTGGGCTCTGAATCCAGTGATCCGAGTTTAAGTCTCGGTGGAACCTGACAAGATATGCTACCTGTAGGAGCTGAAGCACATTCAAAGGCAGCAGTTTCTATTGTGTAAGTACAAAGCCTACCCATCCTATTTTCCTGTAGTATTTCTTAGCATTCTGCATTCTCAGTCCATTGATCTGAGTTTAACTCCAAGACCAACTTAACATGTTGATGTTACCTGCACCAGCAAATGAACAATGACAAACAGAATTTCTACGCTGTAAGAAAATAGATTATACAATCATATTTTTATCAAGGTTCCATGGTGTAATGGTTAGCACTCTGGGCTCTGAATCCAGTGATCCGAGTTCAAGTCTCGGTGGAACCTGACAAGATTTGTTACCTGTAGGAGCTGAAGTACATTTAAAGGCAACAGTTTCTATTGCGTAAGTACAAACCCTACCCATCCTATTTTGAAGTAGTATTTCTTAGCATTCTGAATTCTCAATCCATTGATCAGAATTTAACTCCAAGACCAACCTAACATGTTTATGTTACCTGCACCAGCAAATAAACAATGACAAACAGGATTTCTACGCTGTCAGAAAATAGATTATACAATCTTACTTTAACTTTGTATATCAGGTTTCCATGGTGTAATGGTAAGCACTCTGGAATTTGAATCCAGTGATCCGAGTTCAAGTCTCGGTGGAACCTGACAAGATATGCTACCTGTAGGAGCTGAAGCGCATTCAAAGGCAGCAGTTTCTATTGCGTAAGTGCAAACCCTACCCATCCTATTTTCAAAAAGTATTTCTTAGCATTCTGAATTCTCAATCCATTGATCAGAGTTACACTCCAAGACCAACCTAACATGTTGATGTTACCTGCACCAACAAATAAAAAATGACAAACAGGATTTCTACGCTGTCAGAAAATAGATTATACAATCTTACTTTGACCTCATATATCAGGGTTCCGTGGTGTAATGGTTAGCACTCTGGGCTCTGAATCCAGCAATCTGAGTTCAAGTCTCAGTGGAACCTAACATGCTTTGCAACCTCCATGAACTGAAGCACAGTTAATGTCTGCAGTTACTTCTAAGTGAGTTCAAACACAACCCATGCTATTTTCATGTAGTGTTTCTTACCATTGTGGATTCTGAATCCATTGATGAGTTTAACTCCAAGACCAACCTTACATAATGATGTTACCTGCACCAGCAAATGAACAATACCAAACAGGATTTCTATGCTGTCAGAAAATAGATTATACAATCTTACTTTGACTTTGTATATAAGGGTTCCATGGTGTAATGGTTAGCACTCTGGACTTTGAATCTAGTGATCCAAGTTCAAGTCTCGGTGGAACCTGACAAGATATGCCACCTGTAGGAGCTGAAGCACATTTAAAGGCAGCAATTTCTATTATGTAAGTACAAAGCCTACCCATCCTATTTTCATGTAGTATTTCTTAGCATTCTGCATTCTCAGTCCATTGATCTGAGTTTAACTCCAAGACCAACCTAACATGTTGATGTTACCTGCACCAGCAAATGAACAATGACAAACAGAATTTTTACGCTGTCAGAAAATAGATTATACAATCATATATTTACCAGGGTTCCATGGTGTAATGGTTAGCACTCTGGGCTCTGAATCCAGTGATCCGAGTTCAAGTCTCGGTGGAACCTGACAAGATATGCTACCTGTAGGAGCTGAAGCACATTCAAAGGCAGCAGTTTCTATTGCGTAAGTGCAAACCCTACCCATTCTATTTTCAAGTAGTATTTCTTAGCATTCTGAATTCTCAATCCATTGATCAGAGTTACACTCCAAGACCAACCTAACATGTTGATGTTACCTGCACCAACAAATAAAAAATGACAAACAGGATTTCTACGCTGTCAGAAAATAGATTATACAATCTTACTTTGATGCGTATATCAGGGTTCCATGGTGTAATGCAGGGGTCCCCAAACTTTTTCTTGTGAGGGCCACATAACTTTTCCCTTCTCTGATGGGGGGCCGGTGTCAGTTTGTAACAGAAAAAGCCATGGAACATTAACTTTCTGTTGTGCCATGCACAATCTTCTCCCTTTGCTCTGAAGTTTATGCACGACACCACAACCGTCATTACAGAATCCCACGTCAACATTTTGCAGCACAGTGCTTGGTGGTGAATTTGGCAGTGGACTCGTAGCGGGGCGGTGAGACCCCTTTTTTCCAACTCCCGGTTCATGCGTCCCATTATTAGACCGCGAGTTTCGGCCACCATGCTAGGAGCCCCGTCAGTCGTGATGCTAGCTAGCTTTGACCAGTCCAGGTCCAACTTCTCCATGGTTTGGCACACTTTGTCAAAAATATCCTCTCCCGTTGTAGTCCCTTTGAGACTTTGGAGGGCTGCCAGATCCTCGCAAATCTCAAAGTTTGCGCTAACTCCACGAATAAAAATGAGCAGTTGCGCTGTGTCTTGCACGTCCGTGCTTTCATCCAGTGCTAATGAAAAAAAGTCAAATTATTTCGTCTTCTGCTGCAGCTGGGCATATACATTACTCCCGATTTCTTCAACGCGTCTGGTCATTGTACTCGCCGACAGACTTACGGCATTAAATGCATCTTTCTTCTCGGGACACACCTCCTCCGCGACAGTATCCATACATTTCTTAACAAACTCTCCGTCAGTGAAAGGCTTACCGCTGCTTGCTATCAATTTAGCAACCCAAAAGCTGGCCCGAGCGGATGCCTGGTTCTGCTGAGATAGTAGTCCACTTTTTCGCTTTGAGAGTTTGTCTGCTCGTATTTGGCCTTGCAATCTATCGTACTTGTCTTTGTGACGGGATTCATAGTGTCGGCAAAGATTGTATTCTTTGAATACCGCCACCGTCTCTTGACAAATGAGACAAACAGCCTTTTCTTTGCATTGAACAAAAAAAATAATCGTTTGTCCACTCCAGGTTAAATATCCTGCATTCTGAATCAATTTTTCTCTCACCTAACTTTTTCGCCATTATTCCGTTCTCAAACAGGTTGCAGTTTTAATATGCTTGAATAGTCCGCGATGGTCCCAGGGCTCCGCCCTCACCTGCGATCGTCCAGATGTCTCGGTAACACTGCTCGTGCATGCAACGGTGGACGTGCCCGCATGCATCAACGGGAAACACTCTCCCCGCGCGTGTCACCAAAGAAGCAATGCGAAGCCCCGCTTCACTGGGATGATTTGTGGGCTCAGCAGGGGTGCAATGAACCAAACACAAGATTAAAATGTCCCAGTCTTCAAGGCCAAATAGGAAAAAAAATCCGATAGCGTCTCTGGTATTGTTCAGAAGGCCGGTCCAAATGTGCCAGCGGGCCGCATCCAAAAAAAAAAAAAAAAAAAATCAAAAAAAAAAAAAATTCCGATAGCGTCTCTGGTATTGTTCAGAGGGCCGGTCCAAATGTGCCGGCGGGCCGTAGTTTGGTGACCCCTGATCTAGGGTGTTATTGTACTGTCTAAAAACAATTGTTGTGATTACATAACATGTTTTCGAGTGTCGCGATTAAATACAATTATTCAGTTACTGCAATTCAGAATCCTCTTGCGAACGAAGACGTGTTGGGAGTGATTTTCCTAGCAAGTTGTAAGCAGTTATGTTGCAAGATGTCTTCCAATTTTAATTAAATATTACTAATAATGATTTAAGGGTATTAATCATTATTCCAACACCAGCCTAACATGTTGATGTTACCTGCACCAGCAAATGAACAATGACAAACTGAATTTCTACGCTGTCAGAAAATAGATTATACAATCATATTTTGTATTAGGGTTCCATGGTGTAATGGTTAGCACTCTGGGCTCTGAATCCAGTGATCCGAGTTTAAGTCTCGGTGGAACCTGACAAGATATGCTACCTGTAGGAGCTGAAGCACATTCAAAGGCAGCAGTTTCTATTGTGTAAGTACAAAGCCTACCCATCCTATTTTCCTGTAGTATTTCTTAGCATTCTGCATTCTCAGTCCATTGATCTGAGTTTAACTCCAAGACCAACCTAACATGTTCATGTTACCTTTACCTGCACCAGCAAATGAACAATGACAAACAAGATTTCTATGCTGTCAGAAAATAGATTATACAATCTTACTTTGACATTGTATATCAGTGTTCCATGGTGTAATGATTAGCTCTCTGGGCTCTGAATCCAGCAATCCGAGCTCAAGTCTCAGTGGAACCTAACATGCTTTGCAAGCTCCATGTACTGAAGCACAGTTAATGTCTCCAGTTACTTTTAAGTGAGTTCAAACGCAACCCATGCTATTTTCATTTATTGTTTCTTACCATTCTGGATTCTGAATCCATTGATGAGTTTAACTCCAAGACCACCCTTACATAATGATGTTACCTGCACCAGCAAATGAACAATGACAAACAGGATTTCTACGCTGTCAGAAAATAGATTATACAATCTTACTTTAATATTGCATATCAATGTACATGGTGTAATGGTTAGCACTCTGGGCTCTTAATGCAGTAATCAGAGTTTGAGTCTTGGTGGAACCTGGTGTTGTCATTCATTCATTTACAGAATAGTGATGAGAATGAAGTGATGTGTTATGTCAGATGAAACCAGTCTTTACAGTAAACTCAATTGTTGGTTCACATTGTGAAATGGATAGCTATCTGAGTCTCTTATATCCAGCCTTCCCTGTACCTGAATCTCTTTCTTGCTGACAAAAGAAAGTTAATTTTATAATAAGAATTTCGATAGTCTGATTATTTTCACTTTGACTCTGAATTCTGTCATCTTATGTTACCTGCAGCAGCAACTCTTTAAAATTAAACCAGGCCCTAGTACCTAAACCAATGAAACATTATGTCCCGGAAAATGGGTTTTTGTTGGTCCATGGTGTAATGGTTAGCACTCTGGGCTTTGAATCCTGTGATCTAGGTTCAGGTCTCGGTGGAACCTGACAAGATATGCTACCTGTTGAATCACATTTAAAGGCAGCAGTCTCTGTTATGTAAGTACAAACCCTACCCATCCTATTTTCAAGTAGTATTTCTTAGCATTCTGCATTCTCAGTCCATTGATCTGAGTTTAACTCCAAGACCAACCTAACATGTTGATGTTACCTGCACCAACAAATGAACAATGACAAACAAAATTTCTACGCTGTCAGAAAATAGATTATACAATCATACTTTGTATTAGGGTTCCATGGTGTAATGGGTAGCGTAAGTACAGAGCGTACAGAGTAGTGATGAGAATGAAGTGATCTGTTATGTCAGATGAAACCAGTCTTTAAAGTAAACTCAATTGTTGGTTTACATTGTGAAATGGATAGCAAAATGAGTCTCTTATATCCAGCCTTGGCTGTACCTGAATCTCTTTCTTGCCGACAAAAGAAAGTTAATTTAAAAATAATAATTTTGATAGTCTGATTGTTTTCACTTTGACTCTGAATTCTGTCATCTGAGGGTACCTGCAGCAGCAACTCGTCCAAAAGAACGAACCTCCTCCGCAAACTCAGTGGCACATCCTGGGGTTGGCAACCAAACGACCTTAGAACGGTGTATATTGCCACCCAGAGAAGTCTCGCGGAGTACGCAGCACCAGCATGGGCCCCCTGGCTGGCCCAAACTCACCTCAAATCCCTTGAAACCGCCCAACTGGAAGCAGCCCGCGCCATAACCCACCACCTAAGGTCTACCCCCACCGAAGCAGTCCTACATGAGGCACATCTCACACCCCTCTCATCCCGCCTCAAGTTACAAGCACTTCTTAAGGCGGATGCCTGGAACCAGCTGCCTCCTTCTGATCCCCGACACCGCCTCCTACATGAAAACGTTAAAATGCGTTTGCAAAAGAAGCCAGACTGGCGATCATCGACCCTTCCCCGTCTTACCGCTCTCGAACTCCATACCCCTTGCACATACTCTTCCCATCCCTGCCCACCCTGGCAATTATCCTCAGTGACTGCAAATCGCTGGTCCAAGCTATGGGAAACCCCCATACGCAAGACCCCGCCATTCGGAGACTTCAGGGTGACATCGCCCTTTTCCCTCCGCCTAAGCGACTACAGCTACTGTGGATCCCGGGCCACTGCAACATATGCGGAAACGACCTGGCTGATGCCCTAGCTAAACTTGGCTCGTTAGATGACCAAACCCATACCCCCCCGGACGCAGCCACAAGACGTGCCATCATCCAACGTGAAGATCGCTCCCCCCCCTCCCACCCCCGCCTTTTGGAGACCTACACTACAAAAGTCACAGAGGAAGAACTTGCCCTATCGAAAGGAGACCGCACAGACCTGATTCGTTTCCGCAGTGGACACCACCCCCTGCTCCGCGGTTGGCTCCACCTTGTGGGGAAATCCGACTCGGATCGCTGCCGCTTGTGCGACGAGGAAACAGAGTCGTCTGAACACTTATGGCTCCGCTGTCCGGCCTTAATGACCGAACGCTACCATCGCGGCTTGGGCAACTCCCTGGATGAACTTATCCGTGTTCCAGTGGCAGCTCTAGCGCTGCTGAGGGTAATCCTCAGGCGCCTGAGGTGAAAAAGAAGAAGAAGAAGCAGCAACTCTTTAAAATTAAACCATTCTCCAGTACCTAAACCAATGAAACATTATGTCCCGGGAAATGAGTGTTTGTTGGTTCCATGGTGTAATGGTTAGCACTCTAGACTTTGAATCCATTTATCTGAGTGCTAGTCTTGGTGGAAGCTGACAAGCTTTGCTACCCGCAGGAGCTGAAGCACATTTAAAAGCTGAAATTTCTGTAGTTAAGTTGAAAACCAACCTCATCCTATTTTCATGTAGTATTTCATCCTGAATCCATTGATCTGAGTTTAACTCCAAGACCAACCTTACATAAATGTTACCTGCACCAGTAAAGGAACAATGACAAACAGGAATTCTATGCTATGATAAATTTTATACAATCTTACTTTAAATTGTTATATCCTTGATCTATACTGTAATGGTTAGCACTCTGGCCTCTGAATCCAATAATCCGAGTTCGAGTCTCAGTGGAACCTGTTGTTTTCTTTCTTTGTATGAAGATCTGTGAGGAATAGTCCTGAGTGATATCAGATGAAAACAGCTTTTATAGTAAACTCTATTGTCGCCTCACACTGTGTTTTCAATCGCAATCTGAGTCTCTTAGATCCAGGCTTAACTGTATCTGAATGTTGTTTTTCCCGACAAAGGAAATTGAAGAAGAAGAATAAGAATTTTTGACAGTCTGATGTTTTCACTTTGACTATAAATCCTGTCATCTGATGTTACCTGCAGCAGCAATTCTCTAAAATTAAAACAGGACCTAGAACTAAGCCTCTTGAGGATAAGGCGGTTCAAAAATGTTCTCCTCTCATTCTCTGTACCATTTTATCCTCATTAGGGTCATAGGGGGTGCTGGAGCCTAGCCCAGGTGACTCTGGGCTAGAGGCAGGTGACATCCTGATTAAGTGGCCAGACATTAGACATTCACAGGGCACAAGGAGATGGTCAACCATGCACACTCACATTCATACTTAGAAGTCATACTTTAGAGTGTCCAATCAGCTTGCCGTGTATGGTAATGGGAATGTGTGAGGAAACCAGAGTACCTGGAGAAAATCCACACAGGGCCAGAGTGAACATGCAAACTCCACACAGATGGACAAGACCTGGATTTGAACCCAGGACCCTGGAGGTGTGAGGCCGTCGCACTAACCACACGCTCCACCGGGCCACCTTATGATTCTGAAAATGAATAGATAAATGACCCCTTTGTTAGGGAATGATTTTGTACAGATGTTTGTCTGAATGGTCCCTACATGCTGCGAGTATGAACCATTGAGGTTCAAGACAGTGTTAAAGGTTGATCTGGAGCTGCCCAGAGACAGATAACAAAAGAGTCAGTTTTGGCACATTGTTTTTTATATGTGCATTTATAAATAAATATAAAGTCAATGATACAGATGAGATATAAAGAAGTTAAGTTTGACAACATCAAAAGTGGGGACGGTGAAACAAGTGGGCTTTTTATGAATTCTTAGATGGTGGTCATCCACTGCTTTTGCTCAGCAGTGCTGTACCTTGTGAAGATAGGCAAGGAGGAGCTTATAAACAATGGCGATTTAGGTAAGTAATGCCACTGCTTTTTAGCAAACAAAATGACACTGCTTACTAGCACAGCTATTTTGTGTCACTTACCCATGCACACACACAGATAGACACAAGCATGAGACACTGGGGATTACTGATCTTATGAAGAAGGAGGTGCAATCGGGGAACACTCATATTTGAATGGCTAAAGGAGTACCAACACTGATCAAATTTATATTTTAATTCCTTCTCATATGTTATCTCAACATGCATGTGTCTGCTTTGCTACGATTGGATACTCATGTTAAGAGGCGTGTCTTAGCATATGAATTGCAACCAACACAGATACCTGATACATTTTTAAAACGGGCTGAAGCAGTTCAGAGTGTGAATAAGAGTTTTAAATTGAATATCAACACAGAGTTGTATCCACAGGGTGAAGTGTCAAAATGGCTGTGTGGAAGGTTTTTTTTACTTTAGTCGTCCTGTGCATATTCACACAGGTAAGAAATATTTATTTTATGAAAAAATATATATACTTCAGAAGGTTAATGTGGATTGCTTGAAACCAAGTGTATTCGTTTGCTTCTCGTTGCAGGCTCAAGCTCAAACTGGTATTGTATTTTTCCCTTAAAATATTCCTATCGCCATTTGTGTAATATTACATCCTGAATGTTATCTAATAACACAATAACCAAACAAAATGTGATATAGGACACAAAAATATACTGTGTGGCTAACCAGTTTAACCATCTCTGACAGCATTTTCAGCATCGGTGTTCGCAATAACATCTAGAAGCGCAACTCTCCGATGGAACAGGTATCCTGGAGCCAGTTCATATTTGGTCACCGTGTTCCAAGAAGGCTCGCAAGATGCCCTTGCTTTCACTCAGTTTAGTGAAAACATAGTGATGGGCACTGTCAACTCTCTGTCCCCGAACATCATGTATGACTTCACAGTTAAACCTTTGGATATTAATCAAAATTCACTGAACAATGCAAATGTCCCGTTATTAACAGGTAAGGTTAACATCAGTTTGGGTGTAAGGTGGCAGTTATTATTTTTGAAGAGCAATATTATATGTATTCTTTTCCAAAGTTATTTCTGTGGGATTTTCCCTTATACCTTTAGGTTTACTGACATTCTTAAATTTGATAAAAATGTAGCCTTCCTAATGTAATGAAAAGTATTAATTTGATATGTTTGCATTTATATTAAAGTAGATAATTGTGTCTTCCTCCTCAACGTCTTATATTAATAAAATCCAATTTCCACTCTTACAGCTCCTATGTTGATGGATCCCATCCAAAAAGTCAAGCCAAAAGACAGCCAAGCTTTAATAATTGAGTTTAATTTGGTCAACGGAGCAACTCATTACATTGTAAGGGTCCAGAGTTCTGATGGATTTTTTAGAGAAGACACAGTGTATTCTTCTCCAGCTGAGATCAACTCACTCACACCGTACACCGAGTACACTCTGAGAATAATGGCAGTGAACAGCAGAGGCCGCAACCAGCCGTCTGCCTCTGTGACTGGAAAGACAGGTACAGTTTTCTCATATCTGAGAAGCTTTATTAAATAACAAAAAAATAGGAGTCATATCACACGCTATTGTCATTGATGACATCATACTATATTTTATTGTATAGTAGCATGAAAACATTCACATTCACTTGATACATCCTCAATGTTTGAGTAAATCTCAGTTTTCACCATGCAAGAAATATGACAGCAACCTTTCAGGAATCTCCTGTATTGGTGGAAACTTTACCTGGACCTCTATGTAATACACAAAACAATATTTTGTATTCAGCACAAACATACAGTATCTATGACTTCTAACCTCCACCCTTGCCCAAGGGGTCACATTTAATCTATGGGCAGAGACAGCATCTTCTATTGTCAGTGTGTTTGCAAATCCTGTTAATGGTGCTATCATCTGACAGTATTGCATGTCATACCATGTAGCTGACCTATACCTCTATACATGCGACATGAACAGTGTAAACTAAATTTGATGTCGAAAAATATTTATTTATTTATTATTTTAATAAAAATCTCAATTGTGTCTCTTCTCTCCAGTTTTGGCCCCTCTTCAGCTTGTCACCTCATCTCCCAGTAACAACAGCATTGTTGTATCCTGGGAACCTATTGATAGTGCTATCCAGTACACTGTAGCTCTGTATGAAGTTTTCTCCAATAGGACCATGAAACAAAATACGACCAGCAACAATTTGACATTCTCAGGGCTAGAGTCTGGCTCGCTCTTCATGATCATGGGGTTTGGTTGGGATTCTGAAGAACGAAAGGGAGAGGGAAGTTTGTACATCAACCAGACAACACGTAAGGAATCACATTTACATTATTTATTATCTTAAAGAGTCTTCCTATTATAAAGATGATGCCAATCCAAAATATCGTCAACCAATTCCATATGTTAAGTACTTTGATGTTAACCTGCTCCTGATGATTTTGGTCAGTGGTGAATTTATTTCAGGAGGAAACTAGGGCAACTATGTTCGAGTATGCAGTTATGGCAATTGAAGTCCAGGGATGTTTTATTGTTTCCTTTGTCTACAGGACCACCAATGCCATCTTCTGTTGATGTGTCTGTGTCAATGAACAGTGATAAAGCTGAACTGTGTGTGTCCTGGCAATTAAACCAGGAGGTTTATGGCAACATAGAGTACTATGTGATGAGTGATCAGAGCCTAACTTGTAACACCACATCTAGCCCCTGCATGCTCTCACCTGTGGGCTGTGAACAGGTGCACACTATCCAGGTTGTCGCCTCTAATGACGCCGGGCCAAGCTCCCCATCAGACCCTGTTGAGTTCATCACCTGTGAGTATTAGTGCCCACAGGATACGTATTGTCCCCCTTATCAAGAATGACCACAAAGTAGAATTTTATTGACTCAAGTTGTTTAACCAAATGTGCAACACTATTTGATTTTTTCCAACCTAGTGTAATTGTTGTTGTCTGTCTCTCAGTCCCTTGCCCACCTAAATCTTTAGCTATCGTGGAATCAGCAGAAGCAAACTGCACTCTTTCCTGGGATATTGAGCCCTATGCAGATAGTTACATGGCCTATGTTAAAAAAGGGGACGGCAGTGAGGAGACATGCAGCACAACCAGCAACTACTGCTCCTACCAGTGCCAATGTGGCTACATGTTCCAGTTGTATGTGTTCGCTTACAATCATGCTGGCTCTAGTCCTCAAGGACCTGTTGTCAACTATACAACAGGTCAGTCGAAACTCACAATTCTGTTCCATTTATGTGAATGGTGGATGAGTTTACCCCATGTATTTACCCCTTTGTCAGTGCCCTGTTGTCCAGAAAACGTGTCTGTCTCCTTGGTGAGCACGGAAACTCTGGAGATCACATGGGCAGCGTCTCGTGGAGCAGATCTGTATGAGACTCGGGCAGCGGATATAGCAGAAGTCATCCTGTGCAACGACACTGCACCAGTCTGCGCCCTCTCCGACCTCAGCTGTGATACTGCTTACAGTGTGGTTGTGACCGCTTGCAATGACATGAGTGGCTGTAATCATCAATGCAAAGCTCACACTAAAGACACAGGTAGGACACATACTCTCTAATAGGAATTATAGCATGAACAATACATTTCAAACTTCACGTGCTACTAATTTGATGACAACTGTTTGTGATGTTTTGAATGGTTCCAAGTTTGTGAAACTCCTATAAACTATAAAACCTCAAATACAGAAAATAATTGGTGAAAGTCATCCATCTCTGGTTTAACATGGATAAGCAATATACACTGTTGCACAATTGATATACATGTTTTAACAGTTTAGTTTTAAAGAAGAATAGGTCACTATGTGGCTAAAAGCAGAGCCCTCAAATAACAGTTTTTCCCTTATCAACCATTTAAAATTGATGTTCTTGTAAGAAAACCAGCCTCATTCCTTCAAGGAATTAAAACATGTCTCATGTAGAGCAGACGGCCCTCTGGATTGAGTAGTTAGGGCATCGGCCTCACAGCTCTGGGTTCCTGGGTTCAAATACAGGTCGGCCCACCTGTGTGGAGTTTGCATGTTCTCTCTGGGCCTGCGCGGGTTTTCTCCGGGTACTCCGGTTTCCTCCCACATTCCAAAAATATGCATGGTAGGCTAATTGGACACTCTAAATTGCCCCTAGGTATGAGTGTGAGTGTCAATGGTTGTCCGTCTCCTCGTGTCCTGCGATTGGCTGGCCTCAGGCCCGAAGTCAGCTGGGGGATAGGCTCCAGCACCCCCCATGACCCTTGTGAGGATGAAGCGGTTAAGAAAAATAAATACAATTAACATAATATGTACCTTAAGTAAATGTTGCAAAACATTTGAATTGAATACATTGAAGGCGACTGTATCAAACTCGAGTCAAACACAACTGAACCATATTTAATAAATGTAATGAATGTACCTCTTCGAAACAAGTTAAACCATTGTAACATAATTCTTCACATACTTTTCCCTCATATTATACTATGCTACTCATACCAAACTTTAAAAAAAATCATGTAAAATATAACGTAGAAGTCTTAAAACACCATCTAAAGCAAAATAACTATGTCCATCACTCATGATATCAATGGCTGTAAAGCACCTCTCTATTATTGCTTCCTGGCCAGCTCCCTGCATGCCCATGGATATCCAGCTTAATTCCAAAAACTCTTCCTGTGTCACTGTAAGTTGGAGAGCAGACAATCGTGCTGCCAATTACAGCGTGAGTGCAGTGGGAGATGAAGGCATATATACCTGCACCTCTGGTGGCAGTAGCTGTGATATCACAGATTTGCCCTGTGGGTGCGACTATCAGGTCATGGTCATTGCAACCAGCGCTGCAGGACAGAGTTTACCAAGTTATTCAGAAACACTAGAAACAGGTAAGTAATTCAAACCCTCTTATTAAGGATAATTAAACTGACCCACAATCTTTTATGTAGTTACTGTGTTGAATGGATATAATGAGACTACGAGTGTGTAGAATGTCATTTGCAGTAAAATGCTATATGATTGAAATTTGGAAATACATTTGTCATGGTCACTCTATATATTTTCATTTTCTTCAGAACCCTGTTGCCCAGTCAGCACCAATGCACACCAGGTCAATCAAGCAATGACCAACGTCTCATGGTCTCACGCTAAAGGCGCTTATTCATTTATGACCTCGTTGACGTCATCGCGTGGTCATGCAAGTTGCCACACCCAGGACTCACACTGCCTTATGGGATGCATCACTTGTGGCACAAACTACACCATCACAATGGAAGCTTTTAGCCACAGCGGACGCAGTACTAACTGCACCTATCAGGGCTTTTCATCCAGTGAGTTATCCATGTACGGTCCCGTGTATGGCAGTCATTCAAGGGGAACAGCACATGTAGAAAATCATTTATACATACTTTTACACCTACATAAAATTTCACCAAACATATTTTTTAACTCTGTGATCCAGTGGCCGAGTGGTTATTGCATTAGTCTCACTGTTCTGGGGGTGAGGTTTCGTGTTTGGTTTGCATGTTCTCCCCAGTTTCTCCGGGTATTCCGGTTTTCTCCCACATTCCAAAAACATGCATGGTAGGCTGGTTGAAGATTCCTGGGGATTCCTGGGGTCGAAGGTTCGATCCCAGGTTGGTCCTCACTGTGTGGAGTTTGCATGTTCTACATGGGCTTGTGTGGGTTTTCTCTGGGTACTTGACTTTCCTCCCAAAACACAGAAAGATGCATTGTAGGCTGCTTGAACAATAAAAATAGCCACTAGTTATGAATCTGAGTGTGAATGGTTCTCCGTCGCCTTGTGCCCTGCAATTGGCTGGGCACCGATTCAAGGTGTCCCCTGCCTGGTGCCCATGGTTAGCTGGGATAAGCTCCAGCACCCCCCGTGAGCATAAATGGTTTGGAAAATTATTGAATGAATGAAGGTTGTTGGGTATGGGTTCCTGTGGGGTTTAATTTGGGTCTTTTTTGAAAAGTCTTGGCTTTCTCTTTGTGCTCTTTGTACCTCTTAAGTTTGGTTTTACTTTTGTTTGTTACTTTTTTCCCTGTTTTTTGTAATATTGTTTGTTTTTTGGAGAACACGTTTACGTTTAGGGAGCCCCGGTGGATGAGTGGGTATACACCCACACAAACCAGTGGTTTTGACCTCACTAATTCTGTCTTGCAGGTGCATGTTGTCCATCAGGTTTAAGGGTGTACAAAATGGTTGGAAACTCTTTGCGGTTGCAATGGCGCATCACTAGCGGTAGCCACCGTTACATAGCTGAATTGATGGGAAGTAACAACTACTACAACTGTACAACATCTGCAGGAGAGAGCAGCTGTGCTATTGCAGATGTACAATGTGGTGACATTTATCATGTAACAGTGGCTCCATTCACATCTGAGGACAGCAAAGTCTCATTTTGTGGTCAGAGAATTTACTCAGGTACGGTTACATATTAAAGTATCTATTCTAAACACTCAATAAAGTTGTTGATACTTTTGAGCTTTGTCACTTAAAGTAAATTTGGCTCATTTTTGTTATTTTATCTTTTTCAGTCACTTGCTTAGGGAGTGATGTTGGTACAGGTAAGTGTGATATGTAGTGTCAGCCAGTAGTGTGCCAAGTTATGACGCAATGATGTTAGAGATTTATTCTTGGCTTTGCTATTTCTAAATACATTTTTGTTATTTCATGTTTATCATGAGTATGCTTTAATATTCTCTTATCTTTAAACAGTGATTTACAGAGGCAAGAGAAGTTTGGATGACTCAATGGTAAGTTCTGTAAATACAGTGGTACCTTGAGATACGAGTTTAATGCGTTCCGAGACTGAGTTCGTATGTCGATTTTCTCGTAACTCAAACGAATGTTTCCCATAGAAATGAACTAAAAACAAATTAATTCATTCAAACCCTCTGAAAAAAAACAGGTTGTATTGGATTGGAAAAACATTTTTATTTGTTCGAATTCACCATCTATTAACAAAGTAACAAATAACTGGTTTATTATTACTAAAATGTGTTTCATCGTACTAAAATTATAAGGATATCGCAGGGGGGAGAGAGAGACGGACAGAGAGAGGGGGGCATAACATAAACAAATTTAAATGAATTGGGATTACGATGCAGACACACTCAAAAATAAATTTAATCTAACCTATGTCTAAACTTAATTCGAATTTGTTTGGACATTTTGACACTTTTCTTCTCCGGGTTTGGCTCTATTTGCCCCGCCTCCACCCTGACTTTCAGATGCAGCCTATCAAGGTTTTTTGGATTTTGTATTCCCTTCAAAATAGTCCCAAAATGATGCACAAAAATGTCCTCACAATAGGATAACGCATGACCACTTGCCAACGAGAAGTAGTATATACGCCATTCGCACTGACTAACGGGAAGAAAAAAACACTGAAAAAATGCAACGCTCCAGCCAGTGCTCACAGAGACATTACAAAGAGGGAGTTGCGGGGATAGAGACAGTGCCCATGAAGTTCTTATGAGCAGCCGCTCACGTCCGCTGTATGCTCGTATATCAAAATTTGTCTCGTATCTCAAGATAAATATCTGCTAAAAAATTTACTCGTATCTCAAATTGCTCGTATGTCGGGGCACTCGTATGTCGAGATACCACTCTACATATTGCACGCATATTCTTTTTTAAATCATGTAAATTAGCTTTTTTAGTATGATATTATGTAATTTCATCTATTTTTCTAATCCACAGCCTGCTCTCATATGATGTAACTCAGCATGGCCATTCTCTGCCTTTGGATACATTGACTATATGAGTTTTTATGGCACTTGATCATTTGTTTATGGTCCATGCAGTCCATGCTTGTTATTGTTTTGTGATCTCCATTAAACTATCCTAACCAAAACAAGCGCCTGACACATGTAAATACAAGATCCTAATTATGATAAAGAATAATTGTCTACAAGCAGCAATAGCCTACAGGTTTACCAGCCCTGACACGCACTCACACACCCACATGCACATGCACATGCACCCACACCCACACACACACACAACATCACAGGTGCGAGAACACTTGGGTATAGAAAAAAAAGGAAAAAAAACATGAAGACACAGGATTGTGACACACAAGTTTGAGTTCACTTATAACCAATGAAGACAACCTAATGAACTTTGTCTTACTCTTTTCTTTTTTTACTAAAACACCCCAAATTGTTTGCCTTCATAATTATCTTTATCCATTTTCTCTTTTTATCTCTTCCGCGTGGAACTTACTTTAACCAGTGGCGGGACGTGCATTTCACACCTAGGCCTTCAGTAGTGCTGAATCAATCCAACCCTCAATAACTACGTTATGGCTATAAAACCTTTACTGCGACACATAAAAAACCATCAATAATAACCTCATAAAATTGAAATATTATTTAGGAATATAGCCACATTTTACTCACCAAAAATCATTTTTATTTATAAACAAAATCCATCCTCCTTTCTTTCCTCAAGAAGTACTCTGTCGCACAGATTAGCTGTGCGTTTCACTTCCATCAAGTTTGTATTCGATTTTGAGCTGAAAATGTCTGTTCGACAGAAGCAGTGGAACGGGGATGGTCACCGCCAAACATGCCAATGTGTACAGCTGCCCCATACTCTCACTCAGATTTTTCTGCTAAATGAAGTCAAGGAGATCAGTGGGAGATTTTCCTTCAAAATCATCAATGGCAATCATGACAGTCTGTTCTTAGCCGAGGCAGATCGAAAAGTGGTCCGTTGCTCTGCGTTAAGATGGAGAAACCTGCAAATGGGAAAGTTTTCTGGTATTCCCAAAACTTTGGTTAGGCAAGTCAATTTTACAAATCCAGTGTTGCTCCAAACACCATGTCGATCTGTGGCAAATAACAACCACTGCCAGCAATAAAATTTGCAGTGTTCCTCGGAGCCTGTGAGCCAGGGGTACCGCTCGTAGTTAGTGGACTCAAATTGGCGGACAAATCCTTTTCCCGGTTGTCACAGGCTTGCTAGCTTTGGAGTTGTCCGACCTTTCTTAAGGCTTGCTGGCTCTTGAGGCGACTGTGTAGTTCCCTTCAAAAGCGCCGCACATATCTGGAACTCAATACAAATTAACTTACGTGAACTCCCATCTCTGAACCTCTTCACCTATCATCTTAAAGCCTGGTTGATAGACGAACAAAATTGTGATGCCGGCGCTGTCTAAAAATGTGCTACGTGTGTATGTGCCTAGTGCAGGGGTGTGCAAACTGGTCCTCGAGGGCCGCTGTGGGTGCAGGTTTTTGCTCCAACCGATACAGCACAGACAGTAACCAATGAAATTTCTGCAGAAAACAAGAAACACCTGACTGCAATCCACTGATTGCACTTGTAGGACACCAGATTGGTGAAAAGGTGCCCTCTCCATGGGTTGGAATGAAAACACTGCGGCCCTTTGTGGAATAGTTTGCCCACCCCTGGTCTAGTGTGTGTTATTCTTTATCTTGTACCTACACAAGGGACTAAAGATAGAAATTAGCGGGCAGCTACAATCTTACATGTTTACATTTATATGCTCATTAATATGAATATACATATGTTCATTAATATGTGCTGTACCTTATCAAATCAATCAATCAATTAATGATGTCCAGCATTTATTGAAAAATCCGTCCGGAAAATGGCTTTGAGAGTAAATCTGCAACCAAATCCATTTCTTCTCTTCGATCATCTATTGTGGGTTGACAAAACCGCTATTAAATCAACACAACAACATATTTGCTTGTGCAGATCGCTACAGATACAAATTGTGAGTGCTGGATAGTACACTCTATCACTCGCCAATTATAGTGTTGGAAAATGCTGACGTTTCCCTATGCCTGCGAGAAGGCCTTGGTGTCGCAATCTGATTGGTTAAACAACAGTTTTATCGATACTTATTTTATGCTACTGGGCCTGCAGAACTGATTGTAAAGGCCTCCAGGTAGATTTCTCACCCTGGCAACAAATAATGGCTGAAATGTGATCGGTTAAATGCTTAAATATGAAAACATATCTGGAAGCAGCACAACCAGAGGAAAAGCAATGTCAGGAACCTGACAGACAATTTGGAATTATTTAAGACCCCCACCGGCCTAAAGTTCTACCTAATCTAATCTAATAAGTATTCATGGACAAAATATAATTAACATCAGTTTCCATTTATCACTTAATTTTCCAGGACCAGCTAAGAATCACCGCATAACGTGATTGGAGTCTCATTGAGGAAAAGTATATCTTCAACCCTCAGGACTTATTTAAGAAAATTCACTGCAAATTGAGACAAGCGCTTAGAATTGTCATGACCTTACGATATGGGCAAATGTACTTTCTATTAAAATCCTGTGATAACAAATCTTAAAATGACAGCACTGAATCACTTAATGACTAAAATTAGCTCATCCAGTGATTTTATACATTTAAAGGGGAGAAAATATAATTTTACAGACCCAATGACAAACCTTTTTATAGGAATTACCCCAAGTAGAAAGATCAACATTAACAGGGTTATCATTATCAACTTCTTGTACTCTAGATGAATTAACATCTTTACAATGTTTCACTTAAGATCTTCAAACACAATTTACTTTCTTTAAATAAAAAAAATCCCCACTATTTTGTTTGTTGATCAGTGCACTCATATCATAGGAGCGGCAATCTTATTTCCAATCTAATTCAACAGCCCTAAGACAAACAAAAAATAAAGGCCAAGATGATTGATGTATGCACATCCCTAATATACACCTAACTATTTATTTGTCCCAAATAATTGAGTAGTATTAATTTGATGTTTTCACAAAATTAATGAAATTCTGACTAAGAGAAATGAAATCATGAACTGGGCTAAAAAGATCAATATTTATAAATCTCTGGAATATACCTGTGCAAACCATTGTGATCGATCTACGAATGATAAAGAATCAGAAGTTTCAAATCCGCAAATAATGAAATACATTAATTACCCTGAGAAAAAAAAAGAAAATTCAGCACCAAAAATTGGTGCGTATAAATCACGAACAAAATTCCAACAAAATAAAAAATATTACATTGTTTTGAATTAATAATTTGAAGTTGTTTAGATGTGTTTAGGTTAGGTTAGTTTAGAACTTTATATCATCCCGTATTCGGGAATTTTCTTGGTTGCAGTTGGAAGACAGACACAAGACACACAAGATATTGTAGACTAGCACAAAGAAACCAAACCACGCGACGATTTTTTAAAATGTTTGTTTTGTATGTTTTATATTTTTAAGTTTATGTGTGTGCTTTGTCTGTTTGCCTTCATCCCTAAATTAGCACCTGCCCTTGAGCACGAATACAAAATGTTTTTGCTTGTTTGTTAATAATTTGGATATATTAATAGTTTTCTTATATATTTTTTCTCGTTTTTGTGTTTCTCACGACTTTCATCCAAAATTGGGACTCTTTGATCATTTTTAAAGGGTTTGGATTGAATTGGATTGAATAACTTTCGGGAAATTTCATTGTGACAGTAGCAAGAGGGTGAGAATGCAAATATACAGGAAAGGCATAGTTACCAGTGGCGGGCCGTGCATTTCACACCTGGGCCTTCAGTAGTGCTACGTGTGAATCAATCCAAACCTCAACAAGTATTTTAAGTCTATAAAACCTTTACAGTAGCTACAGCTGCGGCACATATAAAAGAATCAACAATAACCTCAAAATTGTAAATATTATTTCGGAAAATAGACACATTTTACTCAACAAAAAATATTTTTATTTATACACAAAATGCATC
Source organism: Stigmatopora argus (assembly GCF_051989625.1). Classification (NCBI taxonomy): domain Eukaryota; kingdom Metazoa; phylum Chordata; class Actinopteri; order Syngnathiformes; family Syngnathidae; genus Stigmatopora; species Stigmatopora argus. Next base: position 1,894,344 of record NC_135394.1, read on the forward strand.
CTCCTTTCTTTCCTCAAGAAGATTTCAATTACTGTGTCGTACAGATTACACGTGCGTTTCAGGTCCATCAAGAAGTTCTTTTCTAAAGCCATCAAAGCTAATGCTGAAAGTCGAGTCTGTCCTGTTGTATTTCTGGCATAAGTTTTGATTCTATTTAGGGCTGAAAATGTCCGTTCGACAGAAGCAGTGGACACAAGGATCGTCACTGGCATTGCCAAACACACTAATGTGTACAGCTGCCCCATGCTCTCACTCAGATTTTTCTGCTGAAGGAAGTCAATGAGATCAGTGGGATATTTTCCTGCAAAATCATCCATGGCATACATTACAATCAGTTCTGTTCTTAGCCGAGGCAGATCAAAAAGTGTTCTTTAGGTAAAACACGAAAAACAAATAAGAGTGGACAGAGCTACTGCCACTGGCTGCCGCGTGACGGCGCCATCTTGGTAAAAAAATAGTTTTTTTTCAAGACTGTGGAACCAATTATAGAATTTTCATGTAAAATGCTGCTCTACTTATGGAAAATCCAAATTACAAAGATCCGGTACCAATTAATTACGTAAATTGAGGTACCAATGTATCGAGTTTATTTTTTTTATGCTTTCTATGCAAAGGTGAAGTTATTACAAGTTCTGGTGCATTAGGTGTTGCACACTTTATTTTGGTTATAAGGTTATAACAAGTTGCATGCATATAGAAATAAATCAAAGTTGTGTGTAAGGAATCTCATTAAAGTATTATTTTATATTTTGCTTCAAAATATTTAGTGTGTCACTACCCCCACAGCTGAGTGCTGGTCTGAAAATGTCCATATGACTCTAGAGTGAGTGCAAATTTACTTTAAATTAAGCAAAAACATACTATGTTATCAGATTTTGCTCCCTTATCAGAAGCTTATTTTGTTAGATGTGTCTGTCAGTTTTTACTACTTTGTCATATTATGCTACCACAATTTTCCCATATTTGTGTTAATTATAGTTATAACCGCGGTCTAGTGATGAAGTGGTTAGCGCATCGGCCTCACAGTTATGGGGTCAAGGGTTCGATCCTTGGTCAATCCTAACTGTGGAGTTTGCATGTTCCCCATGGGCTTGTGTGGGTTTTCTCCGGGTACTCCGGTTTCCTCCCACATTCCAAAAACATGCATGGTGGACTGGTTGAACACTGCAAATTGCCCAGTATGAGTGAGTGGGAGTGTTAATGGTTGTCTGTCTCCTTGTACCCTACGATTGGCTGGCCACTAATTTAGGGTGTCTTCCGCCTCGTGCCTGTAGTTAGCTGGGATAGGATCCTGCACCCCCCACAACCCTTGTGAGGATAAGTGGTTCAGAAAATGAATGGTATGAATAGTTATGACCTTTGCAGTAATGTTACTATGTTAACACATCTGTTAATGAGGCTGCATATTTTGAAGGTTACTCTGCATTGCATTAGTAGATGGATGATATTCAGCTTAATACCCTTGTGACATTGATAACAGCAAGATCGGATGCATGTTCAATTGTTACCTTTCGTTTCCTGTTGATCCCATTCCACCCTACCACATATATCGTGTTAAGTGCTCTAGTGAAACAACTGCAGCAGTTTTCAGTTTCTCAAAGATAGTGTCAAAAATTATTTGATTGTGATAATTGCCCCATAAACAATGCACATACAGTGCACGCACATACATAGCTCATATGATGTGGTAACCCTTTATTTTTGTGATAAAGATCCGTTTTACCATATGACCCACATGCATGCAGGCTATCGAGTTATCAAACATGGAATATATACTTTTTGTTCAAATCAATTACTTAACAACTTTATCTTGCTGTTAAGGGAGGAGTGTTTTCTACAGGAGCAAAGCAAACATGATATTAATCAGAGTACCGATTCCCAAGTTTTTTCAATATACTTTGGTTTCAGTAGCACTTGTTTCCTTCACTATGGTGGCCCCTCTCACCCATTAATCGTTTTGGTTCGGGTTGTTCACTATATTCTCTCATTGTTGTTGAGATGAAAAGGAGACTCAAAACATTGCATAGTATGATGTTTCAGAATGCTTTTAATGGGTAAAAAAAGAGTCTTTTAACAGTTTTCTTCTTTTAACACATACTTGTGTTGGTAGGTCACTAGACGTCTTTAGGCGAATGGATGTTTCGCCGAACGTTCATTCAGCCGAATGAACGTTCGGCGAAACGTCCATTCGACGACCTGTCCGTCTGTCAAACGTCCGTCGGCGAAACGTCTTTAGGCGAATCATCCAGTCATGGCTTTTGGTACTCGGAAAAGCAGCAAAAATACAAAACGAGCAAGAATGGACGGAGCTACGATCAATGTTGGTCATAAACCTGAACCGACCTGTAGGTAGACAAGGTCATTGTCCTTAACCGGGCCCCCTGTTTCCAAGACAATATAAGAATATGGTTGAACTTTTTTTTGTTAAAATCATTCTGCACATAAAATTTTCTGTACCTTGCTAGATCTTTAGTTGCATCTTTAAGTCAAGGAAACCAATGCAGCACTCATACCACATATTGCTGCGTTATTATACAAAATGAAACATTAAAGTTTTACACATATAAACAACAATTTCAAACGAACTACAACAACCCAGTTCCCAAAATGCAGTGGCGGGCGGTGCATTTTCTGGTAGCGCCTTCAACGTATCAATCCAACCCTCAAAAACTATTTTATGGCTATAAAACCTCTACTGCAGCTACAGCTGCAACACATAAAAAATAATCAATAAATTAATGCACAAAAATGGGGTAAAATCCACTTCTTAGCAGCATTTCATGATTAAATACAAATACTGGAGCTTTTCAGACATTAAAACCAGGCCAGGGGGTGATTTTCCCGGGAAACGACAGCGATGAACGTCAATGGCGTACGGGCAAACATTGCCCGAAAATGGGGTAAAATCCAGCCGAAAACAGCATTTATTGATTAAATACAAATACTGGAGCTTTTTAGACATCAGAACTGGGCCCGGAGTATCATTTCCCCGGTAAAAAGACAGCGATGAACGTCGATACGTCCATACATGAAATGACAAAAAAAATGCACTAAAATACTAAAATTAGGTAAAATCCACTTCCTAGCATCATTTATTGATTGAATACAAATACTGGAGCTTTTGAGACATTACAACCAGGCCAGGGGGGTGATTTTTCCCGGGAAAAGACAGCGATGGACGTCAATGGTGAAACGACAAAAATTAAACTGGGGTAAAATCCACTTCCTAGCAGCATTTTGTGATTAAATACAAACACTGGAGCTTAAATACAAACACTGGAGCTTTTCAGATATCAGAACTTGGCCCACAATTGAAATATTATTTAGGAATATGGCCATATTTTACTCACCAAAAATCCTTTTTACACAATATCCATCCTCCTTTCTTTCTTCCTTCTTTCCTATCGCCATCGAAGCTAATGATGAAAGTCGAGCCTGTCCTGTCATATTTCTGGCATAGTCCGTTTTGAAAATGGCTTTAAATCTAAACAACAATATACTATTTGCTTGTGTAGCAAAGTTAGCACACTGAAAGTGCCGCACACACCATATTCCCGGCTGTAACAGGCTTGCTAGCTTCGGAGTTGACCGCCCTTTCTTAATGATGTCCATTTTTTGTCTGGAAAAGTCAGTCTGGAAAATAGCTTTGTGAGAGAAATCTGCAACAGAATTCATTTGTTTTTGCCACTGTCGGCCATGTGGGTGGAGTTTGCGATCTCTGGCTGCTTTGGCCCGCCTACTAGCCAATCATAGTTTGTGAAAGCAATGACATGTCCCAGCCAACAAAATGCTAATGCCTATGAAAAATCATTGTGGGGTTGCCAACTCGAAATCTGATTGGTTAAAAGCAACAGTCTAGTTTAATGCAGCAGAGCCCGCAAGAACTGATTGTGAAGGCTTTGAGGCAGATCTGATCTGGCAACAAATAATGGCTGAAATGTGATTGGTTAAATGCTTCATTATGAAAACACACATCTGGAAGCAGTGCAACCAGGGGGGAAAGCAATGAAAGGAAGCTAACAGACCATTTGGAATAATAAGTATTGATGGACAAAATATAATATGATTCAGATATTTCTTAGGCCAGCAGGGAAGGCCTTGAAGGCCCTGACGGCCCGCCACTGCCAAAATGTTTCATGGATGCATGGTTGGCTTGTTGAACACTCTAAATCAGGGGTCCCCAAACTTTTCCCTGTGAGGGCTACACAACTTTTCCATTCTCTGATGGGGGGCCGGTCTCAGTTTGTAACAGAAAAAGTGTGACGATCGTAGGGGAGCTTAAATTTTTTATTGAATTCCAGAAAGCCACACAGGACCAAATTAGTTTAGTAGGTGGAATCAGCTTGTCGTGACCATCATTTATATGCACCAAAATATTTTCGTGGTGATGCGCTTTCTTGCAGTCCCTGACTCCTCACAGATCATAGATGGGAAATCACTGTCAAGTACATTCATTGTGGTAAATTGGACTGAGGTTCCCTCTGCGGAGCATTACCTGCTGCAGGTGAGATCAGAGGACGATGCCCAAACCTTTAACCTGACCACCACTGGACTTTCTGCCGTGGTGGGGAACTTGATCCCCTTTACCAACTACGACTGCTACATCTACACCGTCAACCATGCAGGAATGGGCAAGAGAAGCAAAGTGAGGACCATTACCACATGTAAGTCACGTGTTCAGCACTCTTTGAAATTATGAAATGTGTTTACTATCAGCTTTAATTATACTAATGTCAATCCCGTATTTTTTCTATTGTGGCAACAATCAATTTTAGCTAATTAATCATATATTTAAGTGAAACTCATTGTAGTGGGAGAAGGAAAAGCTTTTTATGACAATTTGACATCTTTAATTCATATTCATCACAATTCAGTGTGTGTGTGCGTGTGCGTGCGCGTGTGCGTGCGCGTAAAAATCCGTAAAATCTTTCATGGTCTGAAGCTCCTGCCCTATTTTCCTGACAGCTTGCATCACATCTTCAATGTTGACGTGATCTCCAGACTCCGCCTCTCGGTGTTCCAGCAAAATGCCCTGTTGATCACGTCCGACAACAGACACCACCTAGCACAAAACCCTCTCCCAAGATGTTCCCCTTGAAGCCCTTTTCAAAGGCTCTGAGGCCATTCCGCCACACTCCCGTACGGAGAAACGCCAGGAGGCCCAGACTAGCAGCTAGCTACCAGCTATTTGTGTGTACCAAATTTGTCATTTTTAAAGAACTGAATTACATTTAGTCCATAACCAACACCAAATCTAACCTTGACAGTTGATTTACTGGTAATTGATCAATTTTGTTGAAACAAAATATCAAATGAAAATGTGTCACTCATATCACCAATGATCAAATAGACTAAAGTCATTTTCGAAAACAGACGTGTCCATCATTTGTCCCAGCTGACTCCATTTGGTTGAAAGCAGCCAAATAATTGTGAGTTTATTAGTTCACAGTGAAGGATTGCAGTCCAGTGATTGCTCTGCCCAAGATCAATGCATGGATATCATGTGTACCTTCATAAGTGTTGACGGCCTCCAAGTTCATAACGTGGCGAATGATGTGGTACTCGTCTGCGATGCCGTTTCCCCCCAGCATGTAAGTCAGTCAGTCAACCAGTTCGCGAAAGTTCAAAAAAGAAACTTTCAAAAACAAGACAACACAAGTGAAGAACTGAAGTTTGAATGCACAAATTATATTTGTGCAGATTTCCTTTGTCTTTCTAGTACTCAAATATGTATCTGAAAACTAGGAGAACAATTGGCAATGTCATGTACAAGTTAAAACACGCATGTCTTGGCAATGACGAGCGTTATGAAGGAACCAAATTCAGGGAAACGGTAAAAACTTGGGAGTGCTATACACAAAACTTTCATTACTTAAGGGCAGAAATCTTCAGAAAATAACAAAGACGGCATAAAATAATAAAATCAAACCTGACGTGGAAAGACATGGGGGAACGGGGAACATGGCATGGAAACTTGACATGAATCAAACAAGGTAGACAATCCGACAATCCACAAACACATGGGGTTTAAATAGACAGACAAGGGCTGATTATCAATCACACGCAGCTGGTTTCAAGAGGAAAGGAAGCCCGGAGGGACACAAGAGCCGAAAAGCACACACAAACTCTAACAAGACATGACAGTGCCTTATCAAATACCTTCAAATACTGTCAATTTTGGACAAATAGTATGTAGATAGTGGAAAATGCAGGATGTATAAAGACGTACCTGTAATTGTCTCCTTGTAGTGATGCAGCCCCCGGTGGGTGTCACAGTAACCCAAATGAGCCGAAACACAGCAAAGGTGATGTGGCTGCCCATAGAAGATGTTCTTTTGTACCACATAGAGGTCCAGAATACTGATGAACCCAAGAATAAAAAAATGTTGTACAGCATTTCTGGCACCAGCTTGGATCTGGATAACCTCCTTCCATGTTCCACGTATAAATATCAATATCGTCATATGAAGTAGGGTTAGCAAATAACGACAAAAATATAGTATAAGGAGTGAACAGCCTTTGACTTGCGACAAAATTATGGCATACAGGGTACATAGAGCGGTTAAGAGTAAAAGAATTTAAACACAATATGTTGAACATGTAAGAGATGGGATCCATGGGATTACAGAAGTAGGGGGACATAATAGTTGCGAAATAACTAGAAAAACAACAAAATTAGGGAACACCATGAATGAGGAGGGTATTGAGACCAGGTAAGGAAAGGGGTCGGGGGCACGGCCGACGTGAATAAGAGGTGGTAGCTAGATCGTTTATAATTCAGCCAAAGATTGAGTGGGAACTAAAATGGAGGGGGACTTCGTTACAGAGGACGACAACGGCGACGCAAGGCAAGGTGAGGTAAGGGGAAGAACTAGGAAGCGACAAGATGAAACACAAAGAGGAAGATTAAGGAAAAGACAAAGAGGGATGGAGGTGACCACGGTTTGCCCTCCGCATATAGCTTCCAATGAAGAGGTAGAGAATTCAAAAGCTGGGCCAACCACGAGTGCAGGAAGTGGGGATGCTACGCAAGCAACACAAACGGACAATGAAGGAAACAGTGCAGCTCTAGACTCGCGAGACACGCAAGGAAACAGCGGAACTTTGAGCCACGAAGGAAGCGTCGCGAGTGGGGCGAGTGATACACAAGTCACTACACAAGCAAGCGCTACCGCGAGCCAGGTAAGACAGATGATAGAGGTAAGACTTCCGCTAAGCTTTCCTCGCTGCCCTGTTTGTAGGAAGAAAGTGGGAGGAGTGGTAGCCATGAGTAACCACATCATAGGTAATCACGGTAGGTGTGATGTGACATACATATGCAGCGAATGTGGGAAAAGGGATGCAAATAGTCATGCCATTGCGTGCCACATACCTAAATGTAAGGGGAAAACAACTATTCAAGTTGTTCAAGGGGCGCTTAGTTGTGATATTTGTAATGAGAGTTTTGCAACAAGTCGAGGAGTATCGCAGCACAAAAGGCACGCGCATCCCGCCGAATGGAACAAAGAGAAAATTGGTAAAATGGGGTCGCCATACATAGGGGGACGCAACTCAAAAGTTTGGAGTATAGGCGAAAGTGAAAAACTCGTAAACTTAATGGCTGGTATGGCGGAGTGTCGTGAAACGTACAGGAAAATTGCGGGGGAGATAGGAAATGGTAAAACCGCTGAACAAGTACGGACAAAATGGCGTAACATTAGGGGGAGGGGAGGCGCGCCAAATTCTATTGTTCAAGCAAATAGCCCTATTATGGGGGGTGAAGAGCGCACTGAAAGTGGTACTAGCTTAACTCCAGTAGTACCTAATGTTGTTGTGAGCGTGTGGCGCCGAACACTCCAAAACGTGGGGGGTGGTTTAAGGGGCACTGATGTTTCAGAAATTGCGGCCTTTGCGAGGGAAGCCGATAAAAATCCAAACATTATTGAGTCGTCCGCCAATGACCTTGTAAGTGAGCTGGGGAAGGACAGTGGGCAAACTGAGAACGAACGTAAAAGGGAGGTGCGAGTAGGTAACAGAAGGGGGTGGGCTAAAAGACTACCAATAAGAAATGGGAAGTTTCATGATGACCAGCATCAGTTTAAAAAGTACCCTGGTAAAGTAGCCAAAATCATTCTGAGCGATAATGGTAACCATGAGTGTAAAATACCAGCAGGCAGCGTTGAAGAGGCATTTCGCAAACGATGGGAGGCCGAGGTCGAGTTTAGAGGGCTACGTGGATTTGAGAATGGGGAAGCTGCTGATAACAGCGAATTCAATTCATTAATACTGCCTGCTGAGGTTAAAAGCAATCTCAATAAGATGAAAAATGGAATAGCTGCAGGACCCGATGGTATCACTAAAAAGGCGTTGGGTAAATGGGATCCTAGGGGAATCAAACTAGCGAGGTTGTTTACAGCGTGGATGGTTTTAGGAATTGTACCGCAGGCATTCAAGCAGTGCTGGACGAAACTTCTGCCCAAATCGGATGACCCAAGAGAGTTGGAAGAGGTGACAGGATGGCGGCCAATCACAATTGGATCAATGGTATTGAGGTTATTTGGGCGTATCATCACGATGAGGTTAGTAAGGGCCTGCCCGATGAGTCCGCGACAGAGAGGGTTCTTGACAGAGGCTAGCGGGTGTGCAGAGAATCTGACCATATTCCAACAATGTATTGAGAGAGCCAAGCGAGATGGGTCACCGTTGGCTGTGGTGTTTATTGACTTTGAAAAGGCTTTTGACACCATAGCCCACGAACACATACTGAATGCGCTGGCTACACGGCAAATTGACGCACAAATTATTAAACTGATAAAGAGCGCATATGAGGGATGCTCTACAAGGATAAACTGTGGGGGGACTTTAACCCAACCCATTGGCATGAAGGTGGGGGTTAAACAAGGTGATCCACTATCACCACTACTATTTAACCTGGCGGTGGATTCACTAATTCGGACACTGGAAATGAGTCAACTGGGACTAAAATGGGGTGACCTGCACATAACTACGCTAGCCTTTGCTTATGACCTCGTAATACTTAGTGACAGCTGTGAAAGGATGAGTGGTTGCATTAATATTTTGGAGAAGTTTTGTAATGCTACAGGAATGCGAGTCCAACCAAAGAAGTGCCACGGGTTCTTCCTGCACAAGGGGGTGGTGAACAACTGCGAGCCATGGCGAATAAAAGACAAGCCAATCCACATGGTAGATGCTGGCGAGACTGTGAGATATCTGGGAGTGCAGGTCGGTCCGGGATGCGGGATAGTGGTACCAGACATCATTCCAGTGATGGAGGAGTGGTTTAAGAGAATAGCCAAGTCCCGACTTAAGCCGTCGCAGCAGGTAAAAGTACTCAATGTGTATGCTATTCCCAAAATAGTTTACAGGGTGGATCATGGAGAGGTGCCGATCACAACATTGAAGGTGGCTGACAGAAGAGTGAGGCAGGTGATAAAGAAATGGCTACATTTACCAGCGTCGACATCTGATGGCATCATCTACTCGAGAATGAAAGATGGGGGGCTAGCAACCATGCGCCTAGCTAAAGCGATACCACTAAATCAGGTAAAACGAGCGTGCAAAATGGCTGAGTCTAATGACAGGTGGGTTAAGGAAGCGGCAGGTGAAGTCATTAAAAGTGCGGGCTGGAAAGGTAAGTGGAAGGGAGCAGGAGGGGCGCTGCAGGATTTACCTGTGATAGACAACGAGGGAAACCTGGTGAAAACTGGAGGTGGGGCGGTATCCTATCCGAATTGGCGAAAGGATGAGGTGCTAAAATGGAGCGCGCTTAAGGTACAGGGAGTGGGCATTGAGGTGTTCAGAAATGATGCGACAAGCAACGCATGGGTGGGGAATCCCCATGTTACGGGGTTCGAGGAAGGGTACTACCCGAGAGCGCTGGCACTAAGAGCGGGAGTGTACAAAACTAAGGAGTTTTTGGCAAGAGGGAGAGACAAAGTAGATGCAGCATGCAGGAGGTGTACGTTTCGGCTGGAAACATGCTCACATATCTTGGGTGCATGTCCACAAGTGCGAAGGAGCAGAATCCGTAGGCACAACGAGGTATGTAAGATGCTGGTTGAGGAAGCGATGGAGTATGGGTGGGAAGCTAAAAGGGAATTTGCAGTCAGGGGGCCTAAGGGAGAGATAAGAATTCCTGATATAGTATGTGTTAAAGGAATGGAAGTAATAATTGTGGATGTTACAGTTCGCTACGAGTTTGGGCTGAAGACACTTGAGGAAGCTGCGAAGGAGAAAGTTGCATATTACACGCCAGTAGCAGAGCAAATTGCACGTGAGGTTGGAGGAACTTGTGCAAAAGTAAGTGGATTCCCGGTTGGTGCCAGGGGTAAGTGGTATAAGGGGAACTTTCAAGTACTAAATGACCTAGGTGTACCGAAGCGTAGGGCACAGCACTTTGCCAAAGTGGTTAGCCGAAGGGTTGTAATGTTATCCATTGATGTCTTGAGGGACTTCATGAAGGGTTACGATGATGAAGGGCAACTTAAGGAAGTACGTAAAGTGTAATAGGCTGAAGGTAAGATCTAGAGTTCCACCTAACCAGAATGTGATGACGATAGTCTGCTAAGTGTACAATGTGTGTCCTAATTTATAAGGAGTGTGGTGACTTATTTAAGTGTGGAGTGATGCGGCAGTATAATTGCCGATGGTGTGAGTAAGTATTACCCAGTGTGGTGTGTCTATTACTGAGTGTGTGTGTTAACCGGCAATATTACAAGCCGAAGTTGCGACTTACAAATATTATTCTACTGTGATAAAGCTAAATAGATCGGCTATGTACATATAGAGCTGATCATAGTCTAAGGCAAACAATTCATATTTTCCAATGTTATTCCTTGTGAGCCATACTACGAATTTAAAAGTCAAAATACATACCGTATTTTCACGACTATAAGGCGCACTTAAAAGTCTTAAATTTTCTCCAAAATAGACAGGGCACCTTATAATCCAGTGTGCTTTATATATGGGGAAAAAATGTGTCATTCATTGAGGGTGCGCCTTATAATGCGGTGCGCCTTATAGTCGTGAAAATACGGTACATGTAAACGAGTGCCTTTTCAATTATTTTTGTAATTTCACCACTTTTAAAGTGGAAAAAACTGAATATTTTTTTTAAAGATTCTTATGCTGTGGCTAATCAATGAGGGTGCATTCCAGAAGAGTACTGCAAAAAAAATGAAGATTAAAGCACTTCTAAATGTAATATCTCAGTTCTATCAACAGCGATTTCCATATTTTAGCTCACAGGTTAGCAAAGAGCCAGATGCACCCATCAAAAGAGCCACATGTGGCTCCCAAGCCATAGGTTCCCTACCCCTGGTCTAAGGTAATGTTAGGGGCATGGCATTAGCCTACCTATTAGTGTTATGATAAATCAAACTAATACAAAAGTAAAGTAGACCATAGTGTTAATTTAAAAGTAATAGGGGTCTGGCAAATGTCGGCCTGTTAGTGTTAAACCAAAATCGGACTTAAGACTAAGATAAAAATTACATTGTAATGTTAAGATAAACTTAAAAAGGGGCATGGCAATTGTCTGCCTGTTAGTCTAATGGTAAATCAAATGTAGTAAGGTAATGGCTAGCGACGTTTAATGGAAAAATGACGCTAATGGTAAAGTAGAATGTAGTAGATACCTATTAGTTTAATGGTTAAATCAAACATGTTAAGGTAATGGTAGCGACGTTTAATGGAAAAATGGCGCTAATGGGTAAAAAAATTATGGTAGATGCGTAAAAGGGGGGGGGGGGGTCTGGAAAATAACGGCCTGTTAATGTTAGAACCAAATTGGGCTTAAATTTAAAATAAAAACTATATTATAGTGTTAAGGTAAACTAATAGGGGCATGGCAACTGTCTGCCTGTTAGTCTAATGGTTGAATCAAACATACTATGAAGACCCGAATAATAGTAGGCACTGGAATAATAGTAGGGAGTGGAAAATTCCAAATGAATTAATAATAGTAGGCAGTGGAAAATTCCAAAAATAATGAATATTAGTAGGCATGAGATAATTAGTGTCTAAACAGATTCGATGCATAGAATTAAAGCTATGATGGAATATTTATTATAAAATCATAACAAGGACAATCATTATTATTTTAATCAACAGTTTACTAGTAGCATGAAACAAAATAATATGTTTAAATTCCACAATTAGCTACAAATTAAAGTCATGATGATCGATTACATAGGCTATGCGCACACGCATTCCCCTTTCACACGAAACAGGAAATGATTAAATCATTTCCTGTTTCGTTATTTAAGCAGCTATGAGTCATAGCGCTTGGGTCCGAATACATTCACGGTCGCGTCACGACAACGCGGCGCGACCATAACACTTTTACGTGCACCCTATGTGAGTAAATATGTGCCGCGTTGCATTTGTACGGTTTTCTATTGCTTAATACGGGGAATTCCAATCATTAATACGGGGAGGAATTGGCCCAGGTTGACAGGTATGACATTGTAATTATGTATATTGCAACTCTACCAGTGGCAATTGCACGTTCTTACTAGTACTAGTACGTTAGTAAAAACAGCACGTGTGCTTTACACGTAGAAAGTTAATGACATAGAACAATGTTGCTGCTGCACGGACTTAATTGAGGCAAAAATTAATAATCGTAGGCACCCGAACAAGAATCGTAGGCATGCGAAAATTTGAGTTGAAAAAATAATCGTAGGCATACGATTATTCGGGTCTTCATAGTAGTAAGGTAATGGCTAGTGACGTTTAATGGAAAAATGACGCTAATGGTAAAGTAGAATGTAGTAGATACCTATTAGTTTAATGGTTAAATCAAACATGTTAAGGTAATGGTAGCGACGTTTAATGGAAAAATGGCGCTAATGGGTAAAAAAATTATGGTAGATGCGTAAAAGGGGGGGGGGGGTCTGGAAAATAACGGCCTGTTAATGTTAGAACCAAATTGGGCTTAAATTTAAAATAAAAACTATATTATAGTGTTAAGGTAAACTAATAGGGGCATGGCAACTGTCTGCCTGTTAGTCTAATGGTTGAATCAAACATACTATGAAGACCCGAATAATAGTAGGCACTGGAATAATAGTAGGGAGTGGAAAATTCCAAATGAATTAATAATAGTAGGCAGTGGAAAATTCCAAAAATAATGAATATTAGTAGGCATGAGATAA